>NC_140487.1:111654570-112254570 GCF_964271855.1 Acomys minous
AATTCACCTGCCTCCTCCTCCCTGGGTGCTGGGATTAAAGATGCCAGATTTGTTGTTGTTGTTTTGTTTTTTGAGACAGGATTTCTCTGTGTAGCCCTGGCTGTCCTGGACTCTCTTTGTAGACCAGGCTGGCTTCCAGCTCACAGTGATCCACCTGCCTCTGCCTCCCAAGTGCTGGGATTAAAGGCGTGCACCACCACCGCCCGACCTGATAATTCTTTTTTTTAAGATTTATTTGTTTTAGGCCGGGTGTGGTGGCGCACGCCTTTAATCCCAGCACTCGGGAGGCAGAGGCGGGTGAATCTTTGTGAGTTCGAGGCCAGCCTGGTCTACAAAGTGAGTCCAGGACAGCCCAGGCTACACAGAGATACCCTGTCTCGAAAAACAAAACAAAACAAAACAAAAAGATTTATTTGTTTATTATTTGTACAATATTCTGCCCCTATGTGTGCCTGCATGCCAGAAGAGGACATCAGATCTCATTATAGATGGTTGTGAGCCACCGTGTGGTTCCTGAGAATTGAACTCAGGACCTCTGGAAGAACAGACAGTGCTCTTAACCTCTGAGCCATCTCTCCAGCCCCTAAAGGCAGATCTTATGGGGGCATTTTCTCAATTGATGTTCCCTTATTTCATATAACTCTAGCTTGTATCAAGTTAACGTAAAATAGCAGCACAGTCCCTCACTCTGACTATGAAGAAGCTCTGTTCCTAAATTTCTATTTATCCTTTCGTTTATTTTAATTTTTTAAATAAATATCCTCTCTAAGTGCTCTACTACTAAGCCAGACACCCTGGCCCGTCCACACGTACTCTGTGTCCTGAGATGTGCAAACAGCCTGAACTTTAAAAAGGAGTTTCTTCCAGTGGATGTGGTGTCAGGCAAGAGAAACACCCTGCCCTTCATCTGACAGTACCAGAGGAGGATCTGAAGACCTGAAACAAATGTCTTCTTGAGGGGCTGGGAATGTGGCTTGCTTGGTAGTGTTTGCCTGGCGTGCACACAGCCTGGACCAGTCTCCAGCTCGCCACAAAACTGGGCTGAGTGGTGCACGCCTTAGTGGTGATCCTAGAACTCACGAAGTAGAGGCAGAAGGATCAGAAACTTGAGGTCCATCCTTGGCTACGTAATGAGTTTGGGTCAGCCTGGACTACCAGAGATTCTGTCTCAAAAAGAAAAAAGAAAAAAAGTCTGCTGGGGAAGAAGAAAGGGTTTCTTAAATGTATGTCTTTTTTTTCTTTTTTCTTTTTTTATTTAATTCTATTTTATTTTTGGTTTTTCGAGACAGGGTTTCTCTGTGTAGCCTTGGCTGTCCTAGATTCACTTTATAGACCAGGCTGGCCTCGAACTCACAGCAATCTGCCTGCCTCTGCCTCCTGAGTGCTGGGATTAAAGACATGTGCCACCATGCCTGGCATGTATTTCTTTTAAATCACGTGTTTTGTGTATGCATGTTGTGCGTGTTTGGGGGTTGCCTGACGCCCTGAAGAAGGCCTTGTAAGTGGTTGTGAGCTCCCTGACATGGGTCTTCTTCCTCTGCAGAAACAGCTGGCTCTCTTAAGCACTGAGCCATCTCTCCAGCCCAAGAAGAAAGTTCTACAGATACAGACACTTACTCTCTGTGTTCCTGGGGGATGTGAGTGACAAGCAGAGTGAGACACCAGGCCAACCTCAGCAGATTTGATTCAGGACTGACAGGACTGCCAAGCCAGCAGGCTTGCTGTCACAGAGCCATGGACGTGACTAGGACAGAAACAGCTACAGGCAGACCGGCACTTGGTAAATATTTTGCTCCGTCAAACACAGAAAGGCTGGTGCTGAGATTGCAGCTTGTGGGTTCAGTGTGGCCTGCTGGCTTGTTTGCTTTGTTCTCTCAGTGTGTATGAAATTGAACCAATCACTAGGTTTAAACCAGGAGCTGTCACAGCTGCCCTTTGAAAGCCAGCCTTATCTAGCTGGGCTGGAGCTGCGCACTTCCCCGCATAGCCTTCCCACAACAATGGCTGCCCGACTCCAGGAGCGCCTACTCCTAGTCCTGTAAACCTACAGACATGGAAGTGTGTCCTTCTTGCACTGGGCATTCAGTGGAAGGCACTCTCAATAAATCCAGAGACTCACCTTAGCAGCTCTGCAGTGGGGTCAGGCATAGTCCGGCGCCCTATTTTCTAAAATCTTTCAAACCCTGCAGGTCTGATGTCTCAGTCAACATTTTTTATGTAAGAAAGCAGGCTGGGACAATAGCCTGCTTGGTAAAGTGTCTGCCTTGCAAGCATGAGGACCCGGGTTCGATCCTTAACATGCACAGAAAAGGCTAGGTGTAATCCCAGCACTGGGGCAGCAGAGCCGGTGAATCTCGGGAGCTCCCTGGCCCCCCAGTATAGCACAACTGGTTCTAGTGAGAGACCTTTGTCTCAAACAGCGAGTTGGAAAGGTCCCAAGGAACAACACTCAAGGTTAACCTCTGGCCTCCACATGTATGCTCACACATTCCCACATGAGCACATGAGTGTACACACAGAGACAGAGACAGAGAGACACACAGGGAGAGAGACAGAGAGACAGAGAGAGACAGAGAGCCTGAATGCAGACGCCTCCAATACAGCTATATATCGCTTGGGCACATTATACTAATTAATAATTAATTGTCTGCAAGCCCATGAGACAGGAACACCGCCTTCTGCCACTTTACCTGTGAAGAAGCACAGGCCTAGAAGGTGAATGATATTCACAGGTCACAGAAGACCTGGGGTTCGAACCCAGGACTCTCACGGCAGAGCCTGAATCCCAGCTACAGGCCCACCAGACCCATGGCCTGCTGCCTCTCCTTCCTGCTCCCCACGCGGACCAGTTCACTGCCTTTCTCTCTCTGCCGAAGCACTTTCAGTGTTTGCTTCCAATGCCAAGGCGAGACGCCACGCACTGTCCCTTCTCTCCAGAATGTGCCACTGAACACTCTCCACACTAGCATTCGGTCCCACTCCAGATGGGACACAGCCGTTCTCCCCTTACAAATGTGGAAGTTATCTCACTTCTTTTTCAATGGACAAACAAACAAGACACACGAATAAACAAAACAAGATGTGGAGAGATGGCGCAAGGTGTAAGAGAGTACGTACTGCCCTCCTAGAGGACCCGAGTTCAGTTCCCAGCACCTACATCTGGCATCTCACAGTCACCCCAGCTCCTGGGGATCTGACAGCTCAGGCTTCCTCAAGTGCCTTGCATCCACAGGTACATAGAGTTATACACATAATTTAAAAAAACATTATAAACCTAAACTGATCAGGTAGCTTCATCCAATAAATGTGTACACTTGAACACCGGTGTCTGTGGGATAATTCTAAGTCGATCTCTGGGATCAAAGTCAAGGATACACAAGACTTTGATGGGTCATCATGTCAAGATGTCCATGGTGGCTCACGCCTGTAATCCCAGCACTCAAGGAGGCAAAGGCAGGTGGATCTCTGTGAGTTTGAGGCCAGCTTGGTCTACAAAAAGAGTCAAGGACAGCCAAGGCTCCACAGAGAAACCCTGTCTCTAAAAATCAAAAAGGAAGAAAGACCCCGTCTCAAAAAACTACCTCTAGCAGGGCAGTGGTGGTCCACATCTTTAGTCCCAGCACTTGGGAGGCAGAGGCAGGCAAATCTCTGGAAGTTCGAGGCCAGCCTGGTCTACAAAGCGAGTCCAGGACAGCAAGGGCTACACAGAGAAACCCTGTCTCAAAAACCTGGTACACATCTGTAGTCTGGCTACTAGAGAGACTCAAACAAGAGGATTGTTTGGGCTCAGGCTGATTAACATGGTGAGATTCCATCTGAAGGAAAGACTAAGGCAGTGTTCTGTGTCCAGAGCACTGTCTTAGAGACAGCACGGTGGCCTGTGTGTGTGTGTGTGTGTGTGTGTGTGTGTGTGTGTGTGTGTGTGATGTGAGCACAGTCCCTGCCTCACACAATGAATAGGAAGGTCATAAAGAAGAAATGAAAGTAATGAAATTTCTCAGCACCTGCGGCGAAGAGCTTAGGGAAACCCTGGGCCAGTAGAAGGTCAGTAGAGACCCAGGCATGATTCACCAGGCTGCTCAAGTCAGAAGTTGGGGCTGTCCTGGTCCCTACCCCCAACACACCTGCA
Source organism: Acomys minous (assembly GCF_964271855.1). Taxonomy (NCBI): domain Eukaryota; kingdom Metazoa; phylum Chordata; class Mammalia; order Rodentia; family Muridae; genus Acomys; species Acomys minous. The sequence goes on from NC_140487.1 coordinate 111,658,700, forward strand.
GGCACCCAGTCCTCTTGCCTCCCTAAGCCCCCTGGAAAGCCCCTGCACCCTTCATACCCTTCCTGGGCCTCTCATTCCCTCTATTGGATCCATGTGTCTATTCATCCTTAAGGCCGCCTTGTCTATCCCCAACCCCCCACCCCCTCCCCCCAACAGAGCTGTCAATTCAGAGTGATTCTCTATGCAAATCAGAGCAGAGCTCCTCAGGGGCCTCTGGGGCCTGTAGTTTCTGTTCTCTACCCAGGCTGCTCACAACAACCCTGGGAGCCTGGCCACTGCTCTCAGCATCTGCTCCTCAGCCTTAAGGCTCCCAATGAAGACTTTTCCAATTTTTGTTTTATTTTGTTTTTGAGACAGGGCTTTGTTTGTTTATTTATTTACTGTGTATACAGTGCTCTGCCTCCATGCACACCTGCAGACCAGAAGAAAGCATTAGATCACATTATAGATGCTTGTGAGCCACCATGTGGTTGCTGGGAGTTGAACTCAGGACCTCTGGGGGAGCAGCCAGTGCTCTTAACCTCTGAGCCATCTCTCCAGCCCCAGGACCTCATTTTTTAAATTAATTGTTTTTTTTTTTAATGTGCATTTAGGGTTTGGCCTACATGTCTGTGTGAGGGAGTCAGATCCCTTGGAACCTAAGTTACAGACAGAACCCAGGGTGTCTGGAAAAGCAGCCAAAGCTCTTTTATTTTTGTTTCTTTCTTTGGCTTTCCCAAGACAAGGTTTCTCTGTGTAGCCCTGGCTGTCCTGGAACTCACTCCATAGACCAGGCTGGCTTCAAACTCTGAAAGATCTGCCTGCCCCTGCCTCCCAGAGTGCTGGGATTAAGATTAAAAGAGTGCACCACCACCATCTCGTTAAGTTAAAATGTGTGTGTGTGTGTGTGTGTGTGTGTGTGTGTGTGTGTGTGTATGTGTATGTGTGTGTATGATATGTGGAAGACTGTGCATGTGTATTTTTGTGCACACATACACGTAGAGGCCAAAGGCAACACTGAGTATCTTCAGTAACTTTCCACATGATTTTGAGACAAGTTTCCTCCGGAAACCTAGATCTTATCAATTTAGCTCCAATGGCAGGCCTGCGAGCCTCAGGGGTCCCCCTGTCTCCCCCACCCCAATGTCCTTCCCTGGACCACTCAATCAGATTCTAGGGTTGAGGACATCATTTCTGGCTTCTTTTTTTGTTTGTTTGGTTTTGGTTCTGGGTTTTGTTTTGTTTTTGAGACAGGGCCTCTCTGTGTAGCCTTGGCTGTCCTGGACTCACTTTGTAGACCAAGCTGGCTTCAACCTCACAGCCATCTGCTTGCCTCTGCCTCCCGGTTGCTGGGATTAAAGGTGTTTGCCACCACACCTGGCTTCGTTTCTGGTTTCTCTGATGGTGTCCATAGCTATTGCTTTTTCTTCTTCCTCTTTTTCCTCTTCTTCTCCTCCTCCTCTTGCTCCTCCTCCTCCATCAGTGTGTGTGTGTGTGTGTGTGTGTGTGTGTGTGTGTGTGTGTGTGTGTGTATCTATGCGTTTATGGCACAGGAGTAACAGGAGCCACAGCACATCTTGTGGGATTCAGTTCTTTCCTTACAGCATGTGGGTCCTGAAAATCAAACTCAGGTCATCAGGCTTAGCAACAAATGCCTTTAAATTTTGAACCATCTCTCCAACCCCTCTGGCTCCCTCCCTCCCCCTCACCCCCAATCCTTTTTAAAATTTGGGTAGCCAGGTAGTGGTGGTGCACATTTTTAATCTCAGCATTTAGGAAGCAGAAGTAGGTGGATCTCTGAATTCCCGGCCAGTCTGGTCTATAGCTTGAGTTCCAGGATAGCCAGGGCTACACAGAGAAACCTAGTCTAAAAGAAAAAGCAAAATAAATAAATAAATAAGGGGGCTGGAGAGATGGCTCAGAGGTTAAGAGCACTGCCTGCTCTTCCAAAGATACTGAGTTCAATTCCCAGCCAGCAAGTGGTGGCTCACAACCATCTATAATGAAGTCTGGTGCCTTCTTCTGGTGTACATGCAGGCAAAACACTATTTATATGATAAATAAATAAATATTTATTTAAAAGAATAAATAGATAGATAAATAAAAATAATTAATTAGTTAGTTACAAAAAAATGGGTGAGCTGGAGGAATAAGTGATTTGTGGTGAAGAGCACTGGTTTATGCTTTCAGAGGACATGGATTCAATTCCCAGCAGCCACATGGCAGCTCACATCTGTCTGTAACTCTATGATCTGACACTCTGCAGTAGACACATATGCAAACAAAACATAAAAAAAAACATAAAATAGAAATAAATACATTTTTAAAAAAAATCTTTTCAAGGGCTGGAGAGATGACTCGGAGGTTAAGAGCACTGTCACCTCTTCCAGAGGTCCTGAGTTCAGCTCACAGAAACCACAGTAGATATAGATGGTTGTGAGCCACCATGTGGTTAAACACTACTCTGTTCCAGTCACTGTGACAGACTTGAACTTCCCTATAGCCTTGCCCCGCTGTAGCTTCAGGGTCTGTCAACCAGACTGATTCTAGTCTTGCCTCGTGAGGCTCAGCTTGTACATCGCTTGCTGTGAAGAGCCTTTGCTCAATTCTAGCCTCCTGTGGGCTCCCTGGGTTCAGCGACTGTGACTAAGTCTTCTTGGTAGCCATGGTAGAGGCACTAAACAAGTGTTTGGGGAATCCACAAATGAGCACGCTTAAGTAGGTCCAGGAAGGGTCTGTGCGGAGGCATACCTGCAAGGAGCTAAGGAGTGTGGGAAAACCAGAGCCTCCGAAGGCTTAGGGGCCAGCTCCTCAGGAATGGGGTTGTCCCTGCAGAGGAGTGCCAGAACACTTGTCTAGCATGTAGGAGGACCCTTGATTTGATCCACTGTACTACAGATGCAACACCCCACCCCCCCACCCCACCCCCACTGCCCCACCTTTCCCCCCCATCCCCCACCCCCTCCCACCCCCCCCACCCCCCCACCCCCGCCACTGCCCCACCTTTCCCCCCCATCCCCCCACCCCCTCCCACCCACCGCCAGTTAGTAAGGAAGCTTTGTAGCAAGCAAAGAGGCAGGCAGAGATACATAGTACCAAAACAGTAAGCCCTAACCTCCTGTTGCCTCCAGGCTGTTGCCTCCTTCCTGGACTCCGGGACCTGCCCTGTGAACACAGCGGAAAGAGCAGATGCGTGTGTCCTAGAGTGTGGCCTTGGGTTAGGTCTACCCCTGACATGCAGGATCAAAGGCTGGAGTGCAGCTAGAAGGCCACCTGCCATGTATCCAAATATTTACAAGTTATAAATTAAGCTAACAAGCTGATAAAGGCAAGAGAAGGTGTTGCTCATCTGAAATCCTGGCACACCAAAGCCTGAGGCAGGAAAGTCAGGAATTTGAACCAGCCTGGTCTACCTAGCAAGTTCCAAGACCAACCAGAGCTGCCTAGTGGGGCCCTGCCTCCAGAAAGATGCTCCCAACTCTATTCCTTTTGTTCTGTTTTGGTTTGTGTTGGTTTGTTTTTTGGGTTTTGGTGGGGGTTTTTTTGTTTTGTTTTGGTTTGGTTTGGTTTTTCAAGACAGGGTCTCTGTGTAGCCTTGGCTGACCTAGACTTACTTTGTAGGCCAGGCTGGCCTCGAACTCACAGCGATCCGCCTGCCTCTGCCTCCCGAGTGCTGGGATTAAAGGCGTGCGCCACCACACCTGGCTTGTTGTTGGCTTTGAGACATGACCTGACCTCAAATTTACGCCAGTTCTACCACATTGGCTTTCCAGGTGCTGTTAGCCACCATATTCGACTTTCTATTCTATTTTTTGTTTTGTTTTGCTTTGTTTGTTTTGTTTTCTTTCTTTCTTTTTATTATTTATTTATGTATTTATTTTGGTTTTTCAAGACAGGGTTTCTCTGTGCTGCCTTGGCTGTCCTGGACTCACTTTGTAGACCAGGCTGGACTCGAACTCACAGCTGTCCACCTGCCTCTGTCTCCTGAGTGCTGGGATTAAAGATGTGCACCACCACGCCCAGCTGCCTGGCTCTATTTTTTGTTTTTTGAAGTTTTTGTTTGTTTGTTTGTTTTTCAAGACAGGGTTTCTATGTGTAATAGCCTCTGCATCCCAAGTGCTGGGATTAAATGCATGCACTACCACCTGCCAGTCTAGTTTTTGTTTTGTTTTGTTTTTTAATACACTCAGAGCTGAGCTTGATGGCACAGGCCTTTCATCCCAGCACTCAGGAGGCAGAGGCAGGTGGATCATTGTGAGTTCTAGCCAGCCAGCCTGGTCTACAAAGTGAGTCTAGGACAGCCAAGGCTACACAGAGAATTCTCAGACTCGAGGGGGTTCCTGGAGTTCTGGGAATGAGTTGCTAGAGGAGCTAGTCCTGGTCCACAGCTTCTTTTTGTTTTGTTTGTTTTCGAGACAGGGTTTCTCTGTGTAGCCTTGGCTGTCCTGGGCTCACTTTGTAGACCAGGCTGGCCTCTAACTCACAGCGATCCACCTGCCTCTGCCTCCTGAGGGATTAAAGGCGTGTGCCACCACGCCCGGCGGGGGTGCACAGTTTTAATCTCAGCACTCAGGAGGCAGAGACAGGTGGCTCTCTTGAGTTCAAGTCCAGTCTGGTCTACACAGGGCTACACAGAGAAATCCTATCTCAAAAAACAACCACCACCACCAAAGCAAACTAAAGCCAAACACACACACACAATCAAAACACAAATCTGCTGTTGATGTCTTTTATGACTACTGACGTCTGACTTAGTCAAGGTGGTGTCACTGGAGAGGTAGCTAACCTTTGCTGCTTTGTGGGTTCTTCTTTTTCCCGCCCTGTATCCTCCATGCCCGTCTCGCCCTCTATCACTAAATAGGAGAGAAGGAAGGATGGCGGGAGGAGACAGAGACCCAAGAATCTAATTTCTTTCCCTTTTGTTTCTTCTTTGAGCACAACTACTAACAAACCACAACTGACCCTACTGAGTGACCAACAACCACCCATACCGCCTCTCAGGGGCCCAGCACTTATACACCCTCTGGAGACTTCCCAGAATCCCAAATGTCACACAACTGCTGCTGGCAAAAAAAAATCACACTTTTGCTAGAGTACGAGGCAAATCATAGCCAGCTGCTGCAGAGAGCCCAAAGCAGCCCCACACCCCTATACTTCTATTCCTGGGAATGAAAGCACATTCTTTTATTTTTTTTTTTTTTCAGACAGGGTTTTTCTGTGTAGCCTTGACTGTCCTGGACTCGCTTTGTAGACCAGGCTGGACTCGAACTCACAGCGATCCGCCTGCCCCTGCCTCCCGAGTGCTGGGATTAAAGGCGTGCGCCACCAGGCCCAGCTCTGAAAGCATATTCTTATACTATTTCTGCCCGTGTGGTTTTATTTAGAAACCAAAATTCCAGAATTCATACTACAGAGGGGGTTTCCAGAACTTTCCATCAGAAAGAGCCAGGCAGCATACACGCTTAGATAAGTTGTGTCCATACACACTTCCTTCCAACTCTGCTCTAGCACCTGTGGGCACACACTAGTATCTTCCCCTTACTTTTGGCAACTCTTTCCTTGGTTCTCAGTGTCTACAATGTGTTTGCTAGTTTCCATCCTAGGAGCGATACAGTGTCAGAGTTATCCAGTCTCCTGCCAGAGTGCAATGTCTGTGGTTGGGGGTGGAGCTCCGGAGCAGGATGTTTGCCCTAAGTTTATATACAGCTCTTGTCTTTGGCTTTACAGTATGCAACCATAGGCCATGCTCCCAAGCATCCCACCAGAGAAGTGTCAGCATCATAATCCCATTGCGCCCTAGCAGCATCCTAGTGCTGAGACCAAAAGCAACCCGGGAGGAAAGGGGCCTGTTTGCCTCGTGTCTGGACCACAGCCCAGCGTTGAGGACAGGAACTCTAGGTAGGCACGGAAGCACTCCATCAAGGGGTGCTGCTTACTGGCTGAAGAAATTGAGTATGTGGATGTGTTGAGGTCAGTCAGAGGACAGCCCTCACGCACATGAGCATGCAGAGATGTGTACACACACACACACACACACACACACACACACACACACACACACACACATTCTCTCTCTTTAACAAAATGAGGCAGTCCCAGCACTCCAGAGGTGGTCTACAGAATGAGTTCCAGAACAGTCAGGGCTACACAGTGAAACCCTGTCTCAAAAACAAAAACACATAATGAGTGAGCTAACCCAGAAGCAGAGAGACTCAAATGGTATATACTCACTTATAACTGGACACTAGCCCAAGGGTCAGGTCCCATGAAAGTCTTCACTTACCAGGAAAGTGGGACAGAGGGGAGCACATCCTATTGAGACTCTAGGTGAGAAAAATATAGGAGATAGGGAAATAGATGGATCCAGAGGGTCCTAGAAACCTACAAGAAGAATATTATGATGGGTGGATCTGGGCCCAGGGGTTCTGCTCGATCTAAAGCACCAACCAAGGACAATACGTGCAGTCATCATCAAACCCCTACCCAGATCTAGCCAAGGGACAGGACATTCTCCACAGTCAAGTGGAGACTGGGGACTGACTTTCACACGATCTCTGGTGCCCCATATTTGGCCATGTCCCCTTGTTGGGGAGGCCCAATGGCACTTGGAGGAAGGATAGCAGACTACCAAGAAGAGACGTGATACCCTAGCATCATATTCAGGGGGAGGAGGTCTCCATCAGTCACAGTCATAGGGGAGGGGATTGGGGTGAAAGTGGGAGGGAGGGAGGAATGGGAGGATGCATGGGATGGGATAGAAAATGAGATGTAATATGAATGATTTTATTTTTCAATAAAAATATGTTGAATAGCCGGGCGTGGTGGCGCACGCCTTTAATCCTAGCACTCGGGAGGCAGAGGCAGGCGGATCGCTGTGAGTTCGAGGCCCGCCTGGTCTACAGAGTGAGTCCAGGACAGCCAAGGCTACACAGAGAAACCCTGTCTCAAAAGACCAAAAAAAAAAAAAAAATGTTGAATAAAAAACAAAACAAAGCAAAACAAAAACACAATAACCAAGTCAGGAATGGGTATTTATTCCTATTTATTAAAGATAGGAGATTCAGCCGGGCGTGGTGGCACATGTCTTTAATCCCAGCACTCTGGAGGCAGAGGCAGGTGGATCACTGTGAGTTCGAGGCCAGCCTGGTCTACAAAGTGAGTCCAGGACAGCCAAGGCTACACACAGAGAAACCCCGTCTTGAAAAACCAGAAAAAAAGAAAAAAAATAGGAGATTTAGAAAAATGAAAAAAATTGTCAAGATGCCAAGGTTGTTACGAGTCAGAAACTTGTTTCTGTCCCAGGTCTCCCAGATTCTGCAGCTTGTGCCCTCTCAGCTGGCCTTCCAGGTCAGCTCTGCTCTCTAGGTGTTTAGTCAAGCCTAAAGCCTGTGAGTTCTGTCACATGTCCGGTCACATCCACGCCTTTCTCAATTCTCAACACTTTCTTTTGCATCCATCCATCCATCCATCCTTTCTTCCTTCCTTATTCTTTGATGTTTGAGACAGCTCCCTGCCTCTACCTCCCAAGGGCCAGAATTCCAGGTGTGTGCCTCTTGAGTGTCTGAGTTGGGGTATATGCATATTGGTGCAGGTGGCCAGAGATGTGGCATCTCCTGGAGCTGGACTTAAAGGGAGTTGTGAGACTCCTGATGGAGGTTTGGGGAATTCTGTAAGAGCACTCTGTACATAACCACTGAGGCAGCAAATCTCTCCAGCTGTGACATCCATATTTTAAATATTGCCATTACCTTTGGGGAGGTGTTGAAGCAGGGGGGTCTCTATTCAGCCCCAGCTGTCCTAAAATTCACTATGTAGACCAGGCTGGCCTTGAACTCACAGAGATCTGCCAGCCTCTGCCTCTCGAGTGCTGGGACTAACGGTGTGCGCCACCACGCCAGGGATGTACAGTTCTTTCCTCAAAGCTTCTCTCTGCCTGATTCACAGACAATAATGCTAAGATTTAAATCAAATGAATCATTTTTTCATCACCTTCCCTCATGCCCCAGTGCTCACAGAACAACCTGAAGCTGTCTGTCATCCATCACAGCCTCTCACTGCCGTTTCTGAAGTGTGGTATTGTAGGCTAGGATTGCGGCCGTGTCATCTCGCCTGGCTTACAAATGATATTTGTGTATGTTCATGTACACATGTTGTGTGTGGCTATGTGCACATGCTGCTGTGTGTGTGTGTGTGTATGTATGTATGTGTGTGTGAGAGAGACAGACAGACAGACAGAAAGACAAACAGACAGACAGAGACAGAGGGTCAGAGGTTGATGTCAGGTGTCTTCACCTTTTTTTTTTCTTTCCACCTTTTCTTTTTTGAGTTTTAAATTAAATTATTTATTTATTTATTTTTGATTTTTCGAGACAGGGTTTCTCTGTGTAACAGCTCTAGCTGTCCTGGAACTCGCTCTGTAGACCAGGCTGGCCTCAAACTCACAGAGATCCCCCTGCCTCTGCCTCCCAAGTGCTGAGATTAAAGACGTGTGCCACCACTGCCCGGCCATAATTTTATTTTAACTTATAGGTGTTTGGCCTGCATGTGCATGTGTGTACCATGCTCACACAGTGCCCTCAGAAGCCAGATGAGGGCATCAGATCCTTTGGAGTGGGAGTTACAGATGGTTGTTAGCCACCATAAGACCTGCTGGGAACTGAACCTAGGGCCTCTGTTAGAGCAGCAAGTGCTCTTAGCTGCTGAGCCATCTTTCCATCTTCTCCATCTTTGTTTTTGTTTTTTAAATTTATTTTCATTTTAATGTTTCTCTTTACAGGTGTTTGTTTGTTTGTATGTATGGTTTTTCAAGACTGGATTTCTCTGTGTAATAGCCTTGGCTGTCCTGGGACTCTCTTTGTAGACCAGGCTGGCCTCGAACTCACAAAGATCCGCCAGCCTCTGCCTCCCGAGTGCTGGGATTACAAGTATGCGCCACCATGCCCGGCTCTTCCATCTTAGTTTTTGAAAGAAGATCTCTCCTTGACCTGTAGCCCATCAATTAGTTAGACCCAGGCACCAAAATTCTCCGGTCTCCACTTCCATGGCACTGGGTTTAAAGGGGGGCATGCTCCTGTGTCGAGTTGCCACATGAACTCTGGGATTGCACGAAGCTCCTCCTGTTTACTTGGCAAGCACTTTACCAAGCCCCAGGTGAGTTTAGGTGGGCTCAGTGTTACCTAACGTTGCTTCCCACACTGCGATTGTTCTAGTGGCTTCAGTCTGACTGGGAGCAGAGTCTGAGACGCAGACCCTCTGCTGTGCCTCAGAGCTGCCTGCCTCACCAGTGCTCGGGGAGGCATCAAATGGGTTCACCGCAGCTGCACCCCCCCCACTCCCCGTAGGAGGTAAAGGCTCAGGCGATGACCACTAGCGGAGTTCACTTTCGGCCTTCATAACTACAACTTACATCTAAACGCATCATCTGTAGGAAGGCCTTGTCTTATGAAACTTTTCAGAGTTTGTGGACCTGTATGCAGGCATAGGAAGCGGGTGACAACTAATGAACAGTCTTCTGGGGGAGTGGGTGTGTAGTGTGCATGAGGTCCTGGGTCTAATTCTAGCACTTAAAATAAATACCTCTGAAACAAAAAACGCCCGGGCTGATGAGAAGGCTCAGAGAGAGGGTAAGAGCTCTTGTCATGCAAGCCTGACCATTTGAGTCTGACTCCCAGAAGCCATGTAAATAAAAACAATGGTGAGGCTCTCTAATCCCAGCACTCCAGAGAATGAGATACGTAGCCGTGAGTGAGTTCCAAGCCAGCCAGCCACTGCTAAAGGTAAGACTGTCGCAAAACTTTGTGTGTGGGTGTTGAGAGGGCTGAAGGCATGTGTGGAGGCCAGAGAACGATTTTGCAGGTCACTTTTCTCCGTCTTTTTTTTTTTTCTTCTTCTTCTTCCTTTTGGTTTTTTGAGGCAGGGTTACTCTGTGTAGCCTTGACTGTCCTGGACTCATTTTGTAGACCAGGTTGGCCTCGAACTTGCAGTGATCCACTTGCCTCTGCCTCCCGAGTGCTGGGCCACCACACTTGGCCACTTTTTTCCATCTTTATATGGGCTCTGGGAATGGGGCCTGCACACCAAGTGCCTTTACCTGCTAAGCTATCTCACAGGCCCTGAGTTAGTTTTTCCGTTATTTTAATATTAATTATTTTTGCTGGGCAGTGGTGGTGCATGTATGCGTTTAATCCCAGCACTCAGGAGGCAGAGACAGGGGGATCTCTGTGAGTTCGAGGCCAGCCTGGTCTACAAAGCAAGTCCAGGACAGCCCTACACAGGGAGACCCTGTCTCAAAAAAGAAAAAAGAATATATTAACAGTTTTATGTGTGTGGATGTTTTGCCTCCATGTGTGAGCCAGAAGCGGGCATTGGATTCCCTGGAACTGGAGTTAGAGATAGTTGTGTCACCACACGAGTGCTATGAATTGAACCTGGATCCTGTTTGTTTGGTTTTTTTCCCCCAGTCAGGGTTTTCTTGTGTAGCCTTGGCTGTCCCTGACTCACTTTGTAGACCAGGCTGACCTTGAACTCACAGAGATTCGCCTGCCTCTGCCTCCCAGAGTGCTGGGATTACAGGCGTGCGCCACAGCGCCCAACTAGAAGCTGGATCCTCTTGAATTTTTTTTCCCTCAGAGACTGGAATTCTCTGTGTAACAGAGCCCTGTCTGGCATAGACTCACTCTGTAGACCAGCCTGGCCTTGAACTCAAAGAGATCCACTTGCCTCTGCTTCCCCAGTGTTGGGATTAAAGGAGTGCACCACTACGCCCAGTGATCTGTTTTAAAGTCAGGATGCCCCTGCCTCAGTCCTTAGCCTTCTAAGTGCCAGGACTTCAACCATGTGCACATGCTAGACGCCTTTTCCTTTCTCCTCCTTCTCCTCTTCCTCCTTCTTTTTTGAGACAGGGTTTCTCTGTATCCCTGGCTATCCTGGAACTTGCTCTGTAGACCAGGCTGGCCTCGAACTCAGAGATTTGCCTTCCTCCTAGATTTACCTGAAGTTAACAATCACCACAGGATTTCCTTTTAGCAACACTGGAAGGAGAGTAGGTGGCAGCCAGTGAGCTCCCTATAGGAAATAAGCCTATGGTACCTGTCAGGGCCACGTTGATAACTTCTCACTCACATGCCAGGGCCTCCAGATTCTTAAACTACCCATCTGCTTGTAGGACGTAGCATTTGAGCAGAACTAAAGAGTCAAGAAGCAAAAACAACACAAACATCACTGTATTTCTTGGAAGGGATGGTGGCTCATGTCTGTAACCCCTGCACTCAGGAGGCCAATGATGCAGGATCATTTTGAATTGTAGGCCCAGCCTGGACCACACTGATACTGTCTAAAAACAGTATTTTTGCAGGGGAGCAGGAGTGTTTTTCGAGACAGGGTTTCTCTCTGTAGCCCTGGCTGTCCCAGACATATTTTGTAGACCAGGCTGGTCTCAAACTCACAGAGATCTGCCTGCCTCTGCCTCCCTGAGTGCTGCAACTAAAGGCCCTGGGGTGTTACATATTTTTAACTACCATACTTGATAAAGTCAGTAGCAGTTGCCAGAAGCTTCACCATGGAGGAAGTCACTTTTCTTCCCTGTTTTCCCAAACATTGCTTTGATAGCACAACTAAGCCAGGGCCAGGTTGCACAGGTCCTGGACAGGTACAAACACATCCTTTCTGCTCACTGGTCTGCAGTGGCAAGCCAGCCGCATCTTCAAGAGCCAAGTTCAGTCCTTGTGGTGCCCCAGGCACCTTGGGCTGGATTCCCCTCTGACAACCACTCTATGGTTTCCATAACAAGTGCTCTCCAAGTAGCTCTGTACCCCCAGGCAGCACCAGGTCTCCAGTGGCTGGCAGCTTAAAACTGTTTGTAGGTAGTTTCTGCGCCCTTAACTCTTTAGGACTCAGGTCCCTTTGGCAGGTGCCTTTGCTGTCACCTAATGGTTGCCTGGAGTAGGTTAAGATGAAGCCAGGGTGACAGGAAAAGGCCCCTCTGCAGCGGGTCCCAGAGGCTTGCCTGCAGTCTTCCTGCTAGCAGGGAAGCGGGGTCAACCAGATGTACTACATTTAAAAACAAAACACTATGTTAATAATCTTGCGTTGCTAAGAGTAGTGGCTGTCAACCTCAGAGCTCAGGAAACAAGGGCAGAAGCTACACCCTTTGGTCTACACAGTGAATTCATGTCTCCAAAAAAACAAAACAAAACAAAACAAACAAAAAAAAACCCACAAAAAGCCTAGAGGGGGAAAAAAGAGGGCTAGGGGTAGCAGCTGTATTTCTTAGTCTCTTCATTGAGGAAAGAGACCCTACTGTTACTTAATACTATGACAATGATGTCTCAATTATTAATCTAGCACGACTCATTATTTTTGTTTTAGTTTCACCCCCCCCCCTTTTTTTCTTTTTCTGTGTAGCCTTGGCTGTCCTAAACTCGATTTTTAGTCAAAGCTGGCCTCGAATTCTGAGTGCTGGGATTACAGCCCTGCACCTCGGCACCAGGCCTTTTCATTTTGTGTCTGAGTGCCCTTCTGCATGTACACCTGCAGGCCAGAAGAGGGCATCATATCACATTATAGATGGTTGTGAGGCACCATGGGAGCTGGGAATCGAACTGAAGGCCTTTGGAAGAGCAGCTGGTGCTCTTAACCACTGAGCCATCTATCTCTCCAGCCACCCTGCCCCCTTTACTTGGTTGCTTTTTTTTTTTTCTCGAGACAGGGTCTCTCTGTGTAGCCTTGACTGCCCTGGACTCACTTTGTAGACCAGGCTGGCCTCGAACTCACAGTGATCCACCTGCCTCTGCCTCCCAAGTGCTCGGATTAAAGGCGTGTGCTACCACTGCCTGGCTCATTTTTCACATCTCTTATGGAGCTATTTGGATAGGGCCAGCAATGGCTCAACGGGTAAAGGTGCTGGCACAGCAGGCCTGATTCCACTCCTGGAACCCAGAGATGGGAAACAGACAGCTGTCGTTCTGACTGCCTCAGAGGTGCTGTGGCATATTCATCTTCCCCCCAGTCCCCGCCTGCCGCCCTTGCCCTGTTCGTAATTGAAAGATCCCCTGACAGCTCCTACCTTAACTCTCTTGCCCTTCGGCCTTCCTGTTGGATGTAAACACCAGTGCCACAAAACAGTCCTCACTGGTTTCCAGGCTTCTGACACAGTCAAAGCCCAAAGGTAGACTGCTTTGCTTCCTGAGGCCTCTTCCTACTAGCCTCACTGTCCCCACCTTCCTAGCTTAGACCCCGTTCTCTTACATTGCTGTGTCCTATCGCACACTACTTGACCCCCTTAGCACTGCATAGCCTAGGCTACATGGCTTTCTCCTTGATGGCAGCACAGCAGATTGCGCTCGCAAACGGAAGGGGCAGAGTGGGTGTGCAGCCCAGCTGCAAAGGCACCAACTGGCCTGGTATGTGCAAGTCCCTCAGCAGGAGCCTGGCATTGGAGTCTGCTGCCAGGCCAGACAGTGCTCAGCTGCCAAATCTTCATGACTAAGACCTGAAGAAAATCAGCCACACAGGGAGTCACAAAACTAAGTTTATTAGCAAGTGTCCTTCCGCACTCACTACTCCACACTGCTCTGGCATCAGGATGTGGGCAGACCACAGAGCTCATACAAACTCCCAGGTGACCGTCTGTCCACTCACTGTCTAGCCGCTGGCTGCTACACTGATTAGGAAAATGTTGATAATTGTTCCACTCCCCTGGATGGTCAACGACCTTGAGCTGGCACTCAAATCTAGTTTCACATAACTCCAACACAGCTTCCACAGGCAGCTTTTCACTTTCAACAAAATTAGCTCAAGGCTGGAGATTGTTCAGCAAAGAACAGGTCTTTTTTGTTGTTGTTTTGGGACAGGGTTTCTGTGTGTATGCCTGGCTGTCCTGCAATCAATCTGTAGACCAGGTTGGCCTCGAACTCAGAGATCCGCCTGCCTCTGCCTCCCGAGTGCTGGGATTAAAGGCGTGTGCCACCACCACCCGGCAAGAACAGGTCTATTCTGCCAGGGGACTCCGATTCAATTCCCGGCAGTTATCAGGTGGTTGCCAAACAGCTGTGAAACCTCTGCAGAAACATAGCTAAAAAATAACATGTAGGGCTGGAGAGATGGTTCAGAGGTTAAGAGCACTGACTGCTCTCCTGGGGGTCCTGAGTTCAATTCCCAGCAACCACATGGTGGCTCAAAACCATCTACAATGTTCTGATGCCCCCTTCTGGCCTGCAAATGTACACACAGGCAGAGCACTGTATAATAATTTTAAAGTCTTAAAGAAAAAAAATTGTAAAGCCATCTCAACTGCACACGAGCCAACTAGTAAGCAGATAGATATGGTCTTCAAAGAAACCCTTATCTTGAAAAACAAAAAAACTGAGGGCTGGAGAGATGGCTCAGAGCTTAAGAGCACTGTTTGTTCTTTCAAAGGTCCTGAGTTCAAATCCCAGCAACCACATGGTGGCTATGAGAGTTGGTATCCTCTTTAGACCTACAGCATATATGTGGGCAGAATACTGCATAAATAATAAATGAAATCTTTAAAAAAGGAAATGAAGAGGCAGATGCAGTTTGACCTCTAGTTCAAACACTGGCCTAATATAGTGAGTCTCAGGGCAGCTAAGGGCTACATAGTGACTGTCTCCAAAAACAGCCCCTTCACTTTGTACAAAAATCCTCCATTACAAACACCAAGGAAACACACTAAGCAAGTCTAATTGTGCTACAACAGCGGCTCTCAACCTCCTAATGCTACCACCAGTTCATGTTGTGAGCAAGCATAAAAGTATCTTTCCTGCCACTTCCTAAGCTGTGTTTTGCTGTTACCAGTGAAAATATGATAACACAGGATTTATGTATCCCACGAAGGGGTCAGAACCCATAGGGTGAGAACCATTGGTAGCCGAGGTTGTCTTACACTTCCTAGCTCCTGGAATTTTTAAAAAAGATCTATTTATTTGTATAGTATTCAGCCCACATCTGTGCCTGCCCATCACAAGAAGACACCAGATTTCATTACAGGTGGTTGCTGGGAATTGAATTTGGACAGACGGTGCTCTTAGCCCGAGCCCTCTCTCCAGCCCTCCTGGAATGTTTAAAATGTGTTCCTTTCTCGCCGCTGGGCGTGGTGGCGCATGCCTTTAATCCCAGCACTCGGGAAGCAGAGGCAGGCGGATCGCTGTGAGTTCGAGGCCAGCCTGGTCTACGAAGCGAGTCCAGGACAGCCAAGGCTACACAGAGAAACCCTGTCTCGAAAAACCAAAAAAAAAAAAAAAAAAAAAAAAACCAAAAGTGTTCCTTTCTCTACAACACATACTGCCATGGCTGTTTATCTATCACCAAGCCAGTTTCACTGTTTTCAAGCGTGTTTACTCAGGTTTCAATTACTTAATTCAGAGTAGCCGAGGCCACAGCTGTAGCCTGGCACTGTGTAAACTGGGTGTGGTGGCACACTCTGATCCCAGCATCTGGGGGGGGGGGGGGGGAGGAGACACACCAGTCAGACAGCAAGCTCCAAGCAACTCTAGTTACAGGAGACCCTGGCTTAACTAAGGGGGGGAAAATAACAAGTCCAAGTCATCACACATCCTGGCCTGTTGAGCAAACATGAGGCTGGAGATCAGCTCAGCAGCTACCAGCACTGGCCATCCTTGTAGATGGCAGGTATGATTCCCAACATCCGTGGGACAGTTCACAATTGTGTCAGATGCCTCTGGCCTTCATGTAGGTGGAACATCCATGCACATAACAAAAAAAAAAAGGGAAATCGGAAATCTAAGAGTCAAGGACGGCAGTACTTTTGCCTTTTTCCCAGCACTGAGCTGTCAAGCAGGTGGAAGAGTCTGTGGCCGGTCTGAATATGAGCTCACTTTGTCTCAGAAAAAAACACTTAAGTCAGACGGAAAATTAAATAAATGGTGGTTTGTGGCTGTGTGCTTCCACGGGAGCCACCAACCTTGTTTGACTGCATCTCTCACCAGGACCTGGTGTTTCCCCCACCCCATTAGGCTAGGCTAGCTGGCCTGTACCCCTGACAACTGCCTGGCTTTTTTTTTTCTGTGTAGCCCTGGCTGTCCTGGACTTGCTTTGTAGACCAGGCTGGCCTCAAACTCACATCAATCCTCCTGCCTCTGCCTCCCAAGTGCTGGGATTACTGGGGTGCGCCACCATGCCCGACTCTTCGGGTTCTTTTTGTTTCTCTGAGTTATCTTGGCTGTCCTGAACTTGCTTTGTGGACCAGGCTGGCTCGAACTCTGGAGGTCTACCTGCCTCTGCCTCCCAGGATTAAAGGCGTGCACCACCACCTGGCCTTCTAATGCATTAATTTAGGCAGCACTTCACCCCCAGTCCCCACTAGCGGCTTTTGATCACTAGTTGCAGGTTATCTTCACACCAAGACGCCAACCTTTAGAGAGTTGTTTCCACATCCAAAATACACACTGGCTGGGCGTGGTCACAGGACATGCAAGCACAATGCTTGGTCTGAGCTGCAGGCCAACAGTGGAGTCCAGGATGCAGGGAGCCAGCAGCAATTCTCAAGGCTGTTAGGATTTGAATGTGGCCAGACTCCTTTCACAAACACAACAGTAACATGCATTTCTGAGAAAATTTTATTGGCCATTTGGATAAAATTTATTTGCCAGGAAGGATGATCCCATCATACTGAAAGAGAAGAAAATGCATGGTTTCAGAACAAGAGGCAACAGCGAGAACTGCAGCAAAGAATTCTGATGCCAGCTGTCTGCTGAGACTTGGGGCTTTTCTTGGGCCTCGCACCAACCCTGGAAGCCATTTACCAGACAGCACTTTATTTCCAGAGCCCCTAACCCGCCCCAGTCACCAACACCACCAGCTGTTCACTTGACAATCGGCTTTACCTTCTGCTGGAACCAGCGCATGGCCTCCTCTTTGCTGATCCTGTGCTTGGCCCCAATGCAGCCTGTCCTGCGCTTCTTGTCTGCGATGCTGAAACCTGGCCTACCCAGCACCTGTGCCAGGAACAACAGTCACCTAGTCAGCTTAGTGCAAGGAAAAGATTCACACATCAGCCACTCAACTTCAAGTCATCTAGAAACTCAATGGATTCTGAAGCAGACCCGGCACTTCAGTGCTTGGCAGAACTGTTAGCAGCTTCCCAGACCCACACACCGCCACCACCTTTGTCCTTCCCCACAACTGGCCCCAACCTTATAATTCTAGTCTCAAGAGGGATCTAAGCCAGGCAAGGTGACACACCTTTAATCTCAGCACTGGGGGGTGGGACCAGAGTAGGGGTAGTGGCAGGTGGATTATCTGTGAGTTCAAAGCCAGCCTGGTCTACAAATGGAGTCCAAGACAGCTAAGGCTACACAGAGAAACCTTGTCTAGAAAGAAAAGAGGGATCTGATTGCTCTCTTTTGATCTCCATGAGTACCAGGCACACACATGGTGCAGACATGCACTCAGGTGCAAATGCCCCTATGTGTAAATGGAGAGCATTAGATTCGTGTGCCAGGAGATCCAAGACTCTCAACACAGAAGACCAAGTGAGTTCAAGGCCAGCTTGGGCTACAAGCCAAGATCTTGCCTCAAAACAGAAGCCTATGACACATGCAATGTGGAAAAATTTTAAGTCCTAAAAGGTACAAAGAAACATCCACGCTAGGCGTGGTGGTGCACACCTTTAATCCCAGCACTCGGGAGGCAGAGACAGAGGATCACTTTGAGTTGGAGGCCAGCCTGGTCTATAATGTGAGTTCAGGACAGCCAAGGCTACACAGAGAAATCTTGTCTTGAAAAACCAAAAAAAGAAAAACATCCACTCCCTTGCTCAAAAGCACATCCGCCCCAAAGCTCTGCTGCCCTAACCAGGAGTTCTCAACCTTCAGGAAGATGTGAAGGCCTCACGCTTTTACTTTGGGCTCTTTCACCAAAGGCAAGCACTGTGGGAACCATGTCATTTCCACATGGAGACCCCGATTTGAGCAGGTTTGCACCACCCACACCTGTTTCTGTCTTCCCCATGGAAGGCATGTGCCCCTAAGGATAAGGGAGAGTGGAGACACCTAGGAAGAGCAGCAGGGACCCTTTGACCTTGTGTGGCACTGAACCTCTTTCCCCCAAGGTGGACACACAAGCAAGTAAGACACAGGCTTCATTCAACCTGGCCTTCCACCCCAACAACACAGCACCCATGGCTGACTGAGGAGCAACAGACCCCTCCTCTCCTCACAAGCAGCTCTGGAGTAAGAAACACGTTAAAAAGAGCCATAAGGTGGCGCACGCCTTTAATCCCAGCACTCTGGAGGCAGAGGCAGGTGGATCGCTTTGAGTTCTAGGCCAGCCTGGTCTACAAAGCGAGTCCAGGACAGCCAAGGCTACACAGAGAAACTGTCTCCAAAAATCAAAACAAAACAAGCCATACCACATAGAAGTCCAGGCCGTAGATGCCAATGCTTGGGTCGTATTTGATGCCCAGATCAATGTGTTCTTGAATCCCAAAACCAAAGTTTCCAGTATCTGAGAAGTTATTTTTCCGTAGTTCATACTCCCGCACCTGAGGAGAGAACACAGCAATCTTATTCATCCCCATGTTCCAATACCCAACAGGAGCTCATACAAACACAAGAGCAAAACGAAAACTGCAACCTGGCTAGGAGCACAGGCTACCCCTACCCTAAAACAAGTCATTCCATTCCATCAAACGACCCCAACCCCCAAAGGGCAGAGAAAATCCAGGACCACACAGGCCGAGTGTAAACCCAGCCTCTGACATTTGCAGCTGTCCACACAGACCAGCCTCACCTTCAGGCCTTTCTCCAGAATTTCTTCTGCCTTAGCTCCACGCACTGTGCAGTGCACAGCAATCTTTTCATTTCTCCTGATGCCAAAGGACCTGACGGTGTACCTGGCTGCAGGTCAGGGACAGAGAGGCAGGTTAGTCACCCCCACTGCACTCACCTCTTGCCCAAACAGTAGTTCTATGGTTTAACATCCACTCACAATCTCAGAAGTGAGTTGGTTAACACATGTTAACGCGGCTATACAGAATAGATTTAACACATCTGTAACAGAAAACAGAGCTTTCCAGCTGCTCTACCCATCCTCACTCCAGCAACTAAGAGCCTGAAATGACACAGACGTCTTCAGGGGTCCTATGTAGCCCAGGCTAGCCTTCAACTGGCAGCAACCCTGCTTCAGCCTGGGCCCTGGGATTACAAACGTGGGCTAACACGCCCAGCGGATCATCACATTCTAAAGAAAACGAGGCTCTAACACGCAGGGGCACGGAAGGGACAAGTGAACGAGACACTAAAAATCGAGAAAACCTCATTTACTCTTGTCAGCACTGTACTACGAACCTCATCCAAGCCCAATCACAGACTCCCCCATTTCCCACTTGCATCGCACCCCGCGCCTCAGGGACACTAACTACCTCTCCCGTCACAAAACAAGGGTCTCACAATTCCCTTTATTCAATCAAGAAGGCAGAGGACACCCCCCCACCCCGGGCTCATTACTATTTCGACTTGCACTAGTGTTCCGGGTAGCCGGGCCAAGGCCCTGCGCCCACCTGTGGTCACCCCATGGTCACCCTGTCACCCCACACCCGTCACCTTTGGAAAACACCGGCGTCTGGCCCGTGAGCTGCTCCAGCACCTTGGCCGCCCGGGTCAGTCTGTCTCCGCTCTCGCCCACGCAGATGTTGAGGCAGAGCTTGCGGATGCGGAGCTCCCGCATGGGGTTCTCCTTTTCACCCTGATCTTGCTGCTGCGGGAAGAGGAAAACCAGAGCACTCAAAAAAAAACACCCTCCCGGCCAGGCCAGGCCGCGACTTAAAATAAAATAAAAATGAAAATAAAAATAAAGAAAGGTTTGTGGAAGAAGGCAGGACGGCTCGGCAGCGTGTCCTCCTCCACGCACGGGGCGGACTAGCGCACTGAAAGAGTTAAACCCTGAACCCTAAAAGTGGCCAACACGTAGGGTGACAGACCTTGCACCTTATACAAAGCCCATCTGATAGGAGGTCAATGTGACCCTAAAAACCAAAAAGCCACACCGGGGACCACGCGCCTGGGCGACATCGCCTCCCCCCCCCCCCCGCCCCGCAGCTGTCTGCACGCCCAGCAGCACCCCACTGCGGAGCGGGGCGACCTGCAGAAGCTCCCCAGGGCCGAACAATTTTGGGGTGTCCCCCCCGCCCCCCGCGGCCCCGCGGCCACGGCGCGTGGCGCTCGCACTCCCTGCAGCCCCCCCCCCGCCCCAGAACACCCCGCGTCTGGGCCCACCCGGGGCCGCTGACCTGAGCCCCCTTTCTCTAGGCTGGGCGGCGACGTGACGCGGGCGGCCTGCGCTCGCACGGCCCCGCCGGTCCTACCGTCGCCACCGGCATCGCGGCCTCCGTCCTCCTCCTGCCACCGGCGGAAACCAAGGCCCCGTGGGCTCCGCCGGCCGCGGATGGAGACGGATGGGAGGGACGCAGAGCCAGCTCTCGCCTACTCACCGCCATGATGGAGAACAGGAAGAGAGAGGGAGCCGGGCTTCCGGCCCCGTGGGCTTATGGGTCAGGAGGCGGGCCTATCTTGGCTAAACTGACCAACGAGATGCGGGTGAAGAAGAGAGACATGGCTGTCATAGCGCAGCGCACTCTAGTGGACTCTCCTGGATACTGCGGTCATCTTCGGCTGGAAGACCAAGTCTTGAGTTGTCCAATGCTTTTGAAAACTAGGTTGGGGGATCGGGGGTGGGGGAAGAAAACTAGGTAAACGGATATGTCCTTGGGTTATAATCAATTTTTTTGTTTTGTTTTTGTTTTTCGAGACAGGGTTTCTCTGTGTAGTCCTGGCTGTCCTGGACTCGCTTTGTAGACCAGGCTGGCCTCGAACTTACAGCGGTCCACCTGCCTCTGCCTCCCACCTCCTGAAAGACTTTTAGATGTAGTGGGTAAAAGGGAAAGTGCGTCGGAGAGAGCAGGAATGCATGGGCAAAGAGGAACACGTGTGGCTTCAGTAGAAAAAGAGCCAAGCCTTCCCCCCCCCTTGCCCCCCCTCCCCCGTCTACTGCTGCAGTCCCCTTTTCTAACCTACACAGAGGGGACAGAAGCCTCCCAGCCGTTTTTATGTTCTATCCTGGGAGTGAAGAGGCCTCTTCTGGGAGGCTGGGGCCAGGGGAGGCAGGGGTAGGGGGGGGTGGGTCGAGGGGGTGATGAAGAGAGAGCTCCGCTGAGCCTCTTTGGTGGAGGTGATTCTGTTAGACACTCTCCTCCTGTGAGTGGCAAAGCCGAGGGGAGGTGCTTCTTCAAAGCTTGGAGTCAGGCTGGCGAGATGACTCAGCATGTAAAGCTGGTGACCTGAGTTTAATCCCAGAACCGGTGTGGAAGGCGAGAACCAACCCCACAGGGCTGTCCTGTAACCTTCACACACCTGTTCGGGGGTGGCCCTGTGCGCTATGCATTCAGATTCTGATTGCTTTCTTTCTTTTCTTTTTTCTTTCTTTACTTTGAGACAGGGTTTCTCTGTGTAGCCTTGGCTGTCTTGAACTGGCTTTATAGACCAGGCTGGCCTCGAACTCACAGAGATCTGCCTGCCTCTGCCTTCCGAGTGCTGGGATTAAAGGCGTGCGCCACCACCGCCCGACATCAGATTCTGATTTCTGTGCCCTGATATCCGGTTGCAGTTCAGATGTGGGCATTGTCATTTCTTTGAAGATTTTCCTGTCTCAATGCTCCCCAATATCTCTGATTGGTTAATTAAAAGCGCCAATGACTGGGCAGAGGAGATAGGAAAGCTGGACTTCCATTCCCAGTTCTTAGGTAGGGACCAGAGGAAGAAGAAGGAGAGAGAGGGAGGGAGAGATGGAGCCATGAGCCGAGATACAGCAGAAGGCCAAGGCGAGACAAGATGGCCACACGGCTGGGGTGTAGCCAGGCTGGCACAATTGGTTAGAACAGACGAATACCTGTCCAGTTATAGTGTTAACAACAAGTTAAAGCTTACTGAATAAACCTAATCGATCTCTGTGTCAATTACTTAGGAGCTAGGGTGGGTATTAGAAAAGTCCCCTAGCCGGAAGGTGGTGGCACACACCTTTAATCCCAGCACTTGGGAGGTAGAAGCAGGCGAATCACTGTGAGTCTGAGGCCAGTCTGGTCTACAAGGAGAGTTTCAGGACAGCCAAGGCTACACAGAAAAACCCTGTCTCAAAAAAAACAAAAAACAAAACAAAACAAAAAATCAAAGTAAAACAGACTGAGGCTGGAGGGATGGCTCAGTGGTTAAGAGCACTGACTGGTTTTCCAGAAGTCATGAGTTCAATTCCCAGCAACCACAGGGTGGCTCACAACCATCTTTACTGTGATTTGATGCCCTTTTCTGGCCTGCGGGTGTACATGCTGGCAGAATGCTATATACATAATAAATAAATCTTAAAAAAAAAAAAAAGCCAGCCTGGTCTACAGTGAGAGTCCAGGATAGCTTAGGCTACACAGAGAAACCCTGTCTGGAAAAACAAAAACAAACAAACAAACAAACAAACAAAGACTTAGATAAGAAAAGAACTGCTGAGTTAAAGCAGCCTTTAGATGTGCTAACTTCAGAACGGAAGTCAGGAAATATGTTGCAGCGAAGGAGAGGTTTTGCCTTTGTTTCAACAGAAGAAGAAAAGCTATGGATTCCTCTAAAATTAATAAAGATTAGATTTGACCTGGGGTGACCTCCTGAAAAATTTATTTATTTATTTATTTTTGTTTGTTTTTTGAGACAGGGTTTCTCTGTGTAAACTTGGCTATCCTGAACTTGCTTTGTAGACCAGGCTGGCCTCGAACTCACAGTGATCCACCTGCCTCTGCCTCCGCCTCCCAAGTGCTGGGATTAAATGCATGCTCCACCACGCCCGGCTAATGAAAATCTTGACGGCAGACATCGAGGAAGAAATCAACAACAACAAAACCAGGTAACACACATTGCCAATTCCTCTACATGGGAGCATCCCTGAGACTGGCTGAGATGTGGGAAAATGTCTCTGCTTAGCCAATAATAAAATTTGTTGAGCCGGGCGGTGGTGGCGCACGCCTTTAATCCCAGCACTCGGGAGGCAGAGGCAGGCGGATCGCTGTGAGTTCGAGGCCAGCCTGGTCTACAAAGTGAGTCCAGGATGGCCAAGGCTACACAGAGAAACCCTGTCTCGAAAAACCAAAAAAAAAAAAAAAATTGTTGGCTACAGAGACCTCAGGACTTACATGCCATCCGTTCTTATGGCATGGATGAAAACCTGTATCACGCTTTGTTTTTACAGTCCAAACTGACTTATATAGAAAGACAGATGCAGCCAGGCATGGTGGTGCACGCCTGTAACCCCAGCACGTGGGAGGCAGAGGCAGGTAGTTTACTGTGAGTTCGAGTCCAGGACAGTCAAGATAACACAGAGAAACCCTGTCTCAAAAAACTAAAATAAAGAAAAAAGAAAAAGAAAAAGAAGAAAGAAAGACAGACAGATGTCTTTCACCTGCTCAAAGAGCAGAGAATCATCTTTAGCTGAACTGTTAATACAAAAATGCCTTTAATGGGGCTGGAAAGATGGCTTAGTGGATAAGAGCACTGTCTGCTCTTCCAGGGGTCCTGGGTTCAATTCCCAGCAACCACATGGTGGCTCACAACCATCTATAATAAGATATGGTGCCCTCTTCTAGTGTGCAGGCACACATGCAGGCAGAACACTGTATATGTAATAAACAAATAAATCTTTTTTAAAAATGCCTTTAATATACAAACCAAAAGGATCAGACAGCAAAGAAGACAGAACAAGTAAGTAGACCAGGTGACTCAGCCTCAATAGCTATAACAGCTGTTTCCTTAAAAAATCTCAGAGGTTAAGAACACTGTCTGTTCTTTCAGAGGTCCCGAGTTCAGTCCCCAGCAAGCACATGCTGGCTCACAACCATCTACAGTGAGATCTGGTGCCCTCCTCTGGCGCAGGCACACATGTAGGTAGAACACTGTATAAATAATAATAATTTTTTAAAAAACCTTTTTTCCCCATTACACAGAGATTGGACAACAAACGATACAGCTAGCTCTCCCAGTACTTGGCCTTTATCCCAATTTTTTAAAATTTTATTTAATTTTAATTTATGTGCATTGGTGTGAGGGTGTCAGATCTTGGAGTTACAGACAGTTGTGAGCTGCCATGTGGGTGCTGGGAATTGAGCCCGGGTCCTCTAGGAAGAGCAGGCAGTGCTCTTAACCACTGAGCCATCTCTCCAGCCCTATCCCAATTTTCTTAGGGTCCCCAAAAGTTAATGCTGCCCCAAGACAGCAGAAAGCAATTTTTTTGAAACAGGGTTTCTCTGTGTAGCCTTGGCTGCCCTGGACTCATTTTGTAGACCAGGCTGGCCTCGGACTCCACCTGTCTCTGCCTTCCAAGTGCTGAGATTAAAGGGTGTGCTTCCATGCCTGGCTTTTGTTTTCTTTCTTTCTTTTTCTTTTTCTTTTTTTTTTAAGATTTATTATTTATTATTATTTATACAGAGCTCTGCCAGCATGTACATATGCAGGCCAGAGGAGGGTATCAGATCACATTATAGATGGTTGTGAGCCACCATGTGGTTGCTGGGAATTGAACTCATGACCTCTGGAAGAGCAGGCAGTGCTCTTAACTGCTGCGTCATCTCTCCAGCCCCTCTTTCTTTTTATTTTTTATTTTTGCAGGAAGCAAGTTTAAGGGAATGATGCTCTATTCCCAGAAAGTAGGGTGGGTGTTTTTTAGTCATTCGATGGATAATGGATATTTGTCATGTTAGTTGCAACTTGTTAATGGTCCTGGTCAGGGAGGAAACAAATTAAAGGAGGTTAGATTCAGAGATTTCTATCATTTTCTTTCCTCTATCCTTCTTTCTAAGCTAGTTTTTAGTGGAAAAAGAGGGAGGCAGGGGAGAAGGGATGAAAGAGAGTATATAGTAATGATAGGATATAATACTTAAAGTATTGTACCTATGTAACTTATTTAAAAATGTAATATGTGCCGGGCCTGGTGACGCACGCCTTTAATCCCAGCACTTGGGAGGCAGAGGCAGGCGGATCGCTGTGAGTTCCAGGCCAGCCTGATCTACAAAGTGAGTCTAGGACAGTCAAGGCTACACAGAGAGCCCCTGTCTTGAAAAAACAAAAACAAAAAGGTAATATGGGGCTGGAAAGATGGCTCAGAGGTTAAGAGCACTGTCTGTTCTTCCAAAGGTTCTGAGTTCAATTCCCAGCAACCACATGGTGGCTCACAACCATCTATAATGTGATCTGGTGCCTTCTTCTGGAATGCAGGCACACATGCAGTACAGAACATTGCATATATAATTTATTTATTTATTTATTAAATCTTTAATAAAAACAGTGTGAAGTTCTAATCTTTTTGACAGCGGCTATTACAAACTATTTAGAATATTTAAATTTTTTTGAGTTAAAGCTGGGCCCAGTTGTGTACCCTTGAAATCCCAGCACTGTGGGAACTCTCTGAGTTCAAGGCCAGCCTGGTCTACAAGG
The DNA here is from genome assembly GCF_964271855.1 of Acomys minous. NCBI lineage: Eukaryota > Metazoa > Chordata > Mammalia > Rodentia > Muridae > Acomys > Acomys minous. Next base: position 111,684,172 of record NC_140487.1, read on the forward strand.
GGAGTCCAAGACAGGCAAGGCTACACAGAGAAACTCAGTCTAGAACTTCCACCCCCTCCCAAAGAAATGCAGTTAGCTGGGTGTGATGGCACCTGAGACTAAAACTATCTAGTCTTCAACCTCACCAAAGACCTGGGAAGGCTAAATATCGCCTGAGTAGACAGGAAGTACAGATCAAGCTGCTTTCAAAAACTAAAGAAATGACAGAAACAGCTAACTACCTGGTCACTCAGGATTCCTCAGCAATGTTGGGGCATCACCTTTGGCCTTCTATTTATCCTTCCCAGGTCTTTGGTGAGGTTGAAGACTAGGTAGTTATAGTCTCACAGTTAAGTATAAGTTGCTTGGGATTTAAAAGAATGTTTTTAAGTCTCAGTAGATGTTTTTAGGTTGATAAATACAAGTTCTGATAAAAATGGTTTAAATATAAAACTCTGAAGTCACCAAGGTAGGATAGACAGTAAGATTGTCAAATACAAATGGGGTGGACGTTATGAATTTGATTCTTACATGACAGCTTGCAGAGTTGTTCCTATTTGTTTATTTATTTATTTAGAATGTTGTTGTTGTTGTTGTTTGAGACAGGGTCTCTCTGTGTAGCCTTGGCTGTCCTGGAATTGCTTTGTAGACCAGGCTGGCCTCGAACTCACAGAGATCCACCTGCCTCTGCCCCCTCAAGTGCTGGGATTGCAGGCGTGCGCCACCACGCCCAGTTCATAATTGTTCTTACTGTATATACTTTATTATTGTAAGAGAAAGAGCCTTTATTGAACTAAAAGGAGAGGTTGGGGATGTTTTTGTGCACTGTGTATTCAGATGCTGGTTTCTCTGCCCAGAGATGTTGCTGTAACCTGGACGTGGGCACTGTCAGTACTGCTGACGCATCTCCTGTCTCAAGGTTGTGGAAAAAAATTGTTCCCCATCGCTTCTGATTGGTTAATAAAGAGATGAACAGCCTATCGCTGGGCAGGAGATTTTAGGTGGGACTTGGAATCCCAAGAGAAGGGTTCCAGGTTGGAGAGAGAGAAACTCCAATAACAGGTCTCCATGAGGAGGTTACCATGAGGAGGTCGATGAGAGAGTCACCATGAGGACAGATATGGAGCAGGAACAGTGAGACTAAGATGTCAGGTAGCAGGGCATGTGGCTGGGAAATAGTCCAGACCAGCGTAGACGGGGTAGAATAGATGAATATCTGTCCAGATGTAGTGCTTAAAGCTTACTAATGAATTTAATAGGTCTCGGGCTGGAGAGATGGCTCAGAGGTTAAGAGCACTGACTGCTTTTCCAAAGGGTCCTGAGTTCAATTCCCAGCAACCACATGGTGCCTCACAACCACCTCTAATGTGATCTGATGCCCTCTTCTGGCCTGCAGGTGTACATGCAGGCAGAGCACTGTATACATAACAAATAAATCTTTAAAAAAAAAAATTAATAGGTCTCCATGTCATTATGTGGAAGCTAAAGCATGTGTAGAAAAGACCATGCAATAATTTCACTGGGAACAGTTGAGGATCAGAAGTAGATGATCTACTACCTACTGACTGGCTGAGTCTACTACCTAGTGACTGGCTGAGTCTACTTACTACCTAGTGACTGGCTAAGTGCCAAGGCAGAAGATGCTAACGCAACCAACTTTTCCCAGCCAAAGCCCAGCCTTCCCACTGTGCTCACCCTGAGGGTGGAGTCAGGATGGACATCTTCAGCTGGACAATGAACTTGGCAACTCACTTACTCCTCTGCTACATCGTGGACCTGCACCAACCTAGGAGGTCAGCATCATCTCCATACTAAGGAGGGAAAAGTGAGGTCTCTCACATCACAGGAACTTGTCTGGAGTTGGACCTGAACCCTGACATATCTTAACAATGGCTGTAAGCTAACATGTTGTGTTCTTTTAACTTCTAGAACTTAAGGGATACTTAATAACTGTTCGAGGCATTAGAATAGGTCCCTCCCCCCACCCCACCCCATTTGGGTTTTTTGTTTGCTTGTTTGTTTGTTTGTTTTTTGAGACTGGGTTTTATGCATCCTAGACTGACTTTGGATTCTCTATGGAATCTAGGATGATCTTGACTTCTGACCTCTACTTCAAGAGTACTGGGACTAGAGGTATGCACTCCCGTGTTTGGTTTACCCAGTGTGGTAGATCAAAGCCAGGACCTTGTTCATGCTAGGTGAGCACTCCACCAGCTGAGATGCAGCCCTGGCCAAGAGCCTACTTAGTCGTCAGGAATCGAGGTGCACACCTTTAACCCAAGCACTCAGGGAGCAGAGGTAGGAGATCTCTGTGAGTTCAAGGCCAGCTTTGTGGGAGGTGGGGAGGAGTGCGGGGGGCGGGTGGGGAGGTCCCTGCAGGCTTTAGGGTCAGCAGGGAAACAATTTGGATGAGCTAAGGGTGAAACTCAGTTCAGTTAGACTTAGTATCCATCCCTGGTTCAAAATACAAGAGTCTGGCAGCAGTTCATTTATTTTAGCCGTGTTTAAGCCCAGCATAATTTTGAGAAGTTATTGTTATAGGATATTTGATTACACTGTGAACCCCGAGATTGTGTTATTTACTGGAGAGAAAAAAAAAAACCCTGTTTTTAGTTGTGGTGTGGCTCAGTCTTAGCACACACATTTGATCCCAGAGCTTTCTGCTTGAAGATTGTAAACAGGATTAAATAAAGTCAACCATAGGTCAAGAGATGGAGCGATGGAGCGAGCAACCAGCTGACAGGAAGTGAACATAAGAAAAAAAAAGAGAGAGAAAGAGGACATCAGGAGGACAGATAGACATACAGGAAGTAGAAGAAAGGGACATTCAATTTGGAGGAGATTGGTAGAGAGTGTGGGAGGAGGAGGCATTGCTTTTGGGACTTTGCTGGGTGCTTTCTCCGCCTCTCTGAGCTAGTAGGCTTTCAAGCCAGCATCTGGCTCCCAAGTCTTCATTGGTAAAAATTAAAAGATTGAAATTTTTAAATAAACAACAAGTTATCTTTCACTTATTTATTTTTTTCTCTGTGTAGCCTTGACTGTCCTGGACTCACGTTGGTGTTTGTTTGTTTGTTTAGACCAGGCTGGCTTTGAACTCACAGAGATTCACCTGCTTCTGCCTCCCAAGTGCTGGGATTAAAGGCAAGAGCCACCACGCCCAGCCCTGGACTCACTTTGTAGATCAGGCTGGCCTCGAACTCACAGAGATCCACCGGCTTCTGCCTTCCTGAGTCCTGAGATTAAAGGCATGTGCCACTGTGCCCAGCTAACAAGTTATAATAATTTACCAAATGTGCAACAATTTAAAGATGTGTTTTCTTTCTTTTCTTTTTTGTTTTGTTTTGTTTTTCTGAGACAGGGTTTCTCTGTGTAGCCTTGGCTGTCCTGGACTTGCTTTGTAGACCAGGCTGGCCTCCAACTCACAGCAATTCGCCTGCCTCTGCCTCCCGAGTGCTGGGATTAAAGGCGTGCTTTCCCCCTCTGTTTCTGCTTCCTTCAGCATATTTAGAGCCCTCTGCTCCTCTCAGCAGAACTCTCGTCCTGAGTCCTGAGTGACAAGTGAGGTGTTTGCTCCATTTTGCAACTCTCTGATCTACGCTGTGGTTTTGTCTACTGACACTTCTGTAGAATAGTCTCATGCTCCCTTATCCCTCCCAAAGACACCGCGGGCGACACCCGCACCTCAGCACCAAGGACAGTGCTCTGCAGAGCGAACCTCATGCGGTGACTTAACAAACTTGCTATTGGCTGCTGTTCTAGATCTTCCCCAAGGCCACCGGACAGTGTGCATCAGAAAACTCAAAAATAATTGTTTTGATAGGAATTTATTCTTTTGTTGTTGTTGGTTTGGTTTTGCTGTTCAAGACAGGGTTTCTCTGTGTAGCCTTGGCCGCCCTGGACTCACTTTGTAGACCAGGCTGGCTTCGAACTCTCAGAGAACCGCCTGCCTCTGCCTCCCGAGTGCTGGGATTAAAGGTGTACGCCACCACGCTTGGCTTAGTCGGCTTTCTTATAGAACCCAGGAGCACCTCCCAGGGGTGGCTCCTTCTTCAACAAGCAAGGAAATGTTCACAAGGCTCGCCCACAGGCCAGGCTGGTGGGGGCATTTGCACAATTGAGTTTTCCTTTTCTAAAAATGACTCGACATTGTATCAAGCTGACATAAAACCAGCCAGCACAATCCTATTTCTGCTTCGCTGGACCACCGTCGCTGTGGTCCAGGGAAGTCCAGGGAACCCTAGTCCTCCAATGTTGCTGACACTAGGTCCTTTAAAATATCTAGCACAAGGTACAAACACACGGGGGCGCTCTCATCACAAAAGAGAAAAGTGTTCTGACAACCAGGGAAATTCGTAAGTGGGGAAGACTTGAGGGGGGGACTGTTATAGCAGCATTCCTTTTGTTTGTTGACAAGGAATTATGTAGCCCAGGCTATCTTACTTACTCTATAGCCCAGGATTACCTTGGACTCCACTTTCCGAGTACTGAGATGACAGGCATGGGGGCAACATGTGGTGTTAGGGATGGAGCCCGGGACTTTCTTTATGCTAGGCAAGCACTCTACAAACTGAGCTCCACCCTCCTTTGCAAGATCTAAGGGCCTCTTCTCTGCAGCCCCAGCCTCCCCACTCTCAGCCCTAAGCACCATACCTCCTGGTGAGCCAACCCTACCCTCCCCAACCCAGCATGGAATACTCCAGCAGCCAGCTGGGGGGCAATCCTGAGGCTCCCCACTTGTCTCCCCTGACCCCACCACCAGAATTGCTGTCCTGCATGCTGGAGTCTGCCATCAGAAAGCCATCACGTCCTGTGTCTCCCCAGCCTTTCCAGCTGTGTCATCAGGAGAGTCCATCTGGCTGCTTGTCACTCCATCTTGGGCTGGAAACAGAAACAGAAATGTCACACATAGATTTCTCTTTTCTCCTTCCATCTTTCTTTATGCTCTTTTTTTTTTTTTTTTAGTTGTTGTTTTGTTTTGTTTTTGTTTTTTTGAGACAGGGTTTCTCTGTGTAGCCTTTACTGTCCTGGACTTGCTTTGTAGACCAGGCTGGCCTTGAACTCACAGAGATTCGCCTGCCTCTGCCTTCTGAGTGCTGGGATTAAAGGCGTGCGCCACCACCACCTGGCTTTTTTTTTTTTTTAATGTGTCCATGGGTATATATGAGTTCCTGTGTGCACACGTATGTACAGATGTTTATGGAGGCCAGAGACAATGTCAGGTGTCTTTCTCAGTTGTTCCTCGCCTTACTTCCTGAGACAGGTGCTCACTGACTTCTTAGACCAGCAATCTCCAGGGATCCCAGTCTCTGCCTTTCCAGGACTAGAATCAGTTATAGGCTCAGGCCCAGCTTTTTACATGGATGCTGGTGTTCTGACGTCAGACGTCAGATCCCTGAGCCTGTGTGGCAAGTACTTTACCAACTGACCCAACCCCTCCGTCCCTCTGACAAGTCTTGCTAAAATCTGATTTAATTTGTTTGTTGCTGTGTATGCATGAAGAAGTGGAGGGCAGCTTGCAGAAGTGTGGGTCCTGGGAATCGAACTGAGGTCATCGGCCTTGGCGGCAAGTGCCTTTACCTGGTGAGATGGCTCACCAGGTAACAATTGTTTTATTTATTTATTTATTTTAATATTTATTTATTTATTTATTATATACACAGTGTTTTTGTCTGCATGTATGTCTGTGCGCCAGAAGAGGGCACCAGATCCCATTATAGATGGTTGTGAGCCACCATGTGGTTGCTGGGAATTGAACTGAGGACCTCTGGAAGAGTAGACAGTGCTCTTAACCTCTGAGCCATCTCTCCAGCCCCAACAATTGTTTTTGTTTGTTTGTTTGTTTTTCATGTTTATCCTGTGTATATGGGTATTTTGCTGTGTGAATGTGTGTGCCATGCTCTTGACGTGCTGGAGGAGGAGGCCAGAAGAGGGTGTTCGAGCCTCTGAAGCGCCAGATGGTTGTGAGCCACCATGTGGGTGCTGGAAATTGAATCCAGGTCCTGTAGGAGAACAGCCAGGGTTCTTAACCACAGAACCATCTCTCTAAACCCATTCTAACAACGATTCTTTTGTTGTTGTTGTTATTGATAATGATGATGATGATGATGATGATGACGATGACGATGACGATGATGATGATGGGTTTTTGGGTTTTTTGAGACAAGGTCTCTCTGTGTAGCCCTGGCTCTCCTGGAACTCACTCTATAGATCAGGCTGGTTTGGAAACTCCACCTGTTTCTGCCTCTGAGGGTGCTGGGATTAAAGACGTGTGCTATACGCCTGGCCTCTTTAACAACTACTAACTGACGGCTTACAGTCTGTTTCTTCAGGACTGTCATAGCCCACTTGACCTTCTATTGCAAAAGCCCGTAAGCTGAGGGGCTTGTGAACACTGGGAGCGCATCCTTCTGGAGCCTGAGGCGCTGAAGATCAAGGTGCAGGCAGAGCAGGTGTCTGGTGAGAACCTGCTTCCCGGTTCATAAGTGACCTTCTCACTGTGTCTCACGGTGGGAGGGACAAGGGGACGTCCTGGGGCCTCTTACAAGCTCCAACCCAAGGACTTCATCACTTGTCAGAGGCCTCATCGCAGTTGGACATGGCGGCAGTGTTGTCCTTAATGTCAGCATTTAGGAAGCTAAGGCATGAGGATAGCCACAAATTTAAGGCTAGCCTGGGCTACGTAGTAAGTTTTAGACTACAGTGTGAGACTTGTCACAATAGTAAGAATCCTACAACACACAGAAAATCTTGGAGTCGTGCATACTTTCATGAAAGGAGGTGGGGCATGTCTTTTATTAGGGACTCAGCCTTGGCTGTTCAAGTTGGCATTGAGTGTGGTTTTGGGGGATTGCAGGCTGTCACACGTGGCTCATCTGCCCCCAGTCGGTCCTGCTTTTCTCTCCCTCAATCATGTGCCCTCAGGCCAGGTTTCTCCAGAGTCACCTGGGCTATCTAAGCCCTACTCAACCAATCCTCGGAGCCACAGGGGCTGGCATAGAGGAAGCCTGTCATCCTGTCCTGGACAAAGGAGAAACTACATTATGCACAGTGGGAGATGTTGGAGAAACAACACTATGTCACTAACCCTTTCATAAGGTAAACGTTTATTTGAGCCAAACCTGAAGCAAAAAAGATGCGATGTATCCGAGAGATACGTGGTTGTAAAACCAGTTTCTGGCATACATTGTGAAGCTAGGCTTAGCTGTGCTCACCTGGTAGCCCAGCATGAGGAGAGAGAAGTCCAGGTCACACCTTGGCTAGATGGTGAGTCGGAGGCCAGCCTAGGTTATGCGAAACTTTGTCTTTTTTTTTTTTTAAAGATTTATTTATTATGTATACTATGTTCTGCCTGGGTGTGTGACTGCCCACCCAGATCTCATTATAGATGATTGTGGTGAGCCACCATGTGGTTCCTGGGAATTGAACTCAGGACCTCTGGAAGAACAGTCAGTGCTCTTAACCTCTGAGCCATATCTCCAGCCTGTGAAACCCTTTCTTAAAAGAAGAAAACAAGCCAGGTGTGATGGCCGGCCCGGTCTACAAAATGAGTCCAGGACAGCCAAGACTATACAGAGAAACCTTGTCTTAAAAAAAAAAAAAATAGGACTGGGGAGATGGCTCAAGGGTTAAAAGCACTGACTGATCTTCCTGAGGACACAGGTTCAATTCCCAGCACCCACATAGCAGCTCACAGCTGTCTCTAACTCCTATTCCAGGGGATCTGACACCCTCACACAGACATATAGTCAGAACACCAATACACATAAAAATCAATCAATCAAAAATAAATAAACAAATGAAAGAAAAACCAAGAAAAGAAAAAATAAATAAGACAAACAAAAACCCCAAGGGCTAGAGAGATAGAAGGCTCTGCAGTTAAGAGCACTTACTGCCATCTAGTGATAGTGGTGCACGCCTTTAATCCCAGCGCTTGGGAGGCAGAGGCAGGCGAATCTTCCTGAGTTCGAGGCCAGCCTGATCTACAGCCAGGCCTATGCAATACAACAAGACACTTTTCTGTTCTCCTCTCTGGGGCCACATAGAAGAAAGGTTAATGGAGCCCCATGGTCCATTGCAAGGGCCTCTAAGCTTCTGGGTTTGTTAACAGTTTTTGTCTTCATTAGGTCAGAGGTTTGGGGACAAAGGCAAGATAGCCTGGGCCAAGAGGTACCTGCGCTTCTCTGACCAGGAGCCTGCGCTTTCAAAAGCCTTCGGAACACGCTGGACACAGCCAGCTCCTAGTTCTGGATTCCAAAGTGACTGCTGGACCTAAGACCCATCAAAATAAGGCTATAACCCCAGCACCTCACCATCAGGTCACAATTCCTCCCCACCTCCCTTGAAGAAGCCCCACCCCAACCTTGAGAGTTCACAGACACCACCCCCCCTCCTATGGGGATGGGTGAACCAGCTGGAGAGCTGCGTCCCAATAAACCTGCCTTTTTTTTTTTTATAAATTCCACTCCATCCAACTTATTATTTCTCTGGAGAAGCCACTCATTGTGTGTTGAGGACGCTCTTTTTAACATAGCTGAAGCCATTTTGTATTCAGTGTCCATCTTTATTCATAAGGTGAAATTAAGTTAAAAAAAAAATATGAACTCCGCTTCCTAGAAGTAGTTATTCATAGCTGACACTCACAGACCCTGCCAGAGGGCCAAGGTAGCCTTATGTTTCACTAGGACTCAACGGAGTCATAACTGTTATCGCTACACTTGGCTGCACTGTTATCTCCTCACTTGGCTGCACTCTGGTTGCACTCTGTGCTATCTCTGTACTTGGCTGTACTCTGGTTGTAGTCCGGAAGACCCTAAACAACCAGCGCCTCACTTACCTCACGTGGGACCAATCAGCTTAAAGGGCAGCTGATAATACTTTGTCTAGCGAGCCAAAATGAACTTAAAATGTTTTATTGATCCCCTTGTCTTCCGCACTTGGTTTTCCTATAAAAAGGCTGCCCTAGCCGGACGGTGGTGGCTCATGCTTTTAATCCTAGCACTTGGGAGGCAGAGGCAGGCAGATCGCTGTGAGTTCGAGGCCAGCCTGGTCTACAAAGCGAGTCCTGGATAGTCAAGGCTACACAGAGAAACCCTGTCTCAAAAAAAAAAAAGGGGAGGGGGGCTGGAGAGATGGCTCAGTGGTTAAGAGCGCCGCCTGCTCTTCCAGAGGTCCTGAGTTCAGTTCCCAGCAACCACATGGTGGCTCACAACCATCTATAATGTAATCTGATACCCTCTTCTGCAGATAAAGCACTCATACGCAATAAATAAATCTTTAAAAAAAAAAAAAGGGAGGGTGTCTTAAAAGCAGACCAACATCATAGTTTGGCTCCTGAATGCACTGTGTCCCTGACCATGGTCAGTCTTGGGCCGTTGCGTTCAATAAACCATCCATATCTAACTGTGTCTGAGTGGTTTGTGCAGCTTCCTTTCCACCCTGACATGTGGAGAAGCCATTCAGTCTTGTTGATTGTCCTTTATGAGATTTGTTTGTTTGTTTTTTGAGATAAGGTTTCTCTGTGTAGCCTTGGCCATCCTGGACTTGCTTTATAGACCAGGCTGGCCTCGAACCCACAGCGATCCCCCTGCCTCTGCCTCCCGAGTGCTGGGATTAAAGGCATGCGCCACCACGACCGGCCTTTACGGGATATTCAAAGAGCTGTAGGAGTCAGATTTTCACTCAGGTTTTAGCCACAGGTGTAGTCTTCAAATAAGACCACGTGCAAGGCTGAGCAAGCCGGAGTGGAGGGGGAACACAGGTGTCCGTGTGCTTGGTCTCGTCCTCCTCCAAGCCCTATCCCCATGTCCTTGGCTTCTGAGGAACACTAGGACTTGGCAAAGCAGTTTGAAAACCACCAAAAAATAAGGGTCTGCATTCCTATATCTAGCCACCAGAAAATAAAAATAAGGGTCAATATTCCTATATCTAGAGATGCCCTACAAATTGATTTTAAAATATAAATAAATGCCACCTGCATAATAGCAAAGTGGGCAAAGACACGCATAAACAGTGCCTGTAACAAGGACTTCAGAGTGTCAATAAACACACAGAAAAAACAAAAACAAAAAACAAAACAACACCACCACAGTCCTCACTAGTACCCAGGGGAGCAGAACAGCAATGCACTTTCGTGCTTTAGATTGGAAACTTTTCAAAAAAATTGGCAACATGGAACTCTGGTACTTCAGTTAGGAACCTGCCCATAGCTCCTGCCGTGACTGTAATCCCAGCACTTCTGGAGATGGGGCAGAGGGATCTGGAAGACTTTTTTTTGTTTTGTTTTTGTTTTGTTTGGCTTTTCAAGATCCAGCTGCCTCTGTCTCCCACGTGCTGGGATTAAAGGTATACATCACCACTGCCCAGCTGTATTGATCTTTTAAAAATTTCTTTTTACCCTGTCTCAAAAAAATTTTTTTTTTCTTTTCACATTTATCTGTGGGTAGCATATGTGTGTTTCTGGGTGCGTGCATGCAGAGGTCAGAGGACAATTTTAGGGAACTGATTTTCTCTTCTCACTATGTAAGTCCAGGGGATGGAACGCAATAGCCAGGCTTGGAGGAGACCACCTTTCCTGCTGAGCTCACCAGACCCTCCACTGATTCCTATCCATTATTTCCTAGCATTTTTCTAGTAAACATCAGTTCATTTGTTGATTTTCACTAATGTTTCCCAGCTCACAGCATACTGACTCTCTTTTTTTTTATTTTTTATTTTTTTTGAGACAAGGTTTCTCTGTGTAGCTTTGGCTGTCCTAGACTCACTTTGTAGACCAGGCTGGCCTGGAATGCACAACAATCCTCTGCCTCCCGAGTGCTGGGATTAAAGGCGTGTGCCACCATGCCCGGCCTTGCTCATGATTTTATTGTATCATATTTTATTTTTTTGTTGCTAGAGATGGAATCCAGGGCCTCACACTTGATGAGCAAGTGAGTTACCACTCAGCCACACCCCTAACAACGCACAGTGGTTAGGGCAAATTGTTTGGATGGTGTTTCCTGTTTTGTTTTCGGTTGGGGAAAAGGTGAGAGCTAAGCAAGCACACACAGAGATGCCTTCACACATGTACACACATGCACACACAGATGTGCACACACAGATGCATGCACATGTACACACACACACATGAAAACACACACACCACCCACGATTACCACCCACACCCACACATGATGAGCGCACACATGCACACACAGACGAACACACACAGATGCGTGCACATGTACACACACACACACACATGAAAACACATACACCATCCATGATTACCACCCACACCCACACATGATCAGCGCACACATGCACACCAAACATACATGCACAAGTACATGCACACATGCTAACACGTCCTTTTGTCAGGCATTGGAGTGTCCTATCCCACCGCTTTGTCTGACCTGCTTCTCCCACTTCAGAGACGAGAGAATGGTGGCACAGAGTGGGTGACGATTTAGGCAAGGCACACACAACTGTTGAGTAGAGAGCCAATGTGAGTCAGCCTGGAGAGATGAGATAAGGCTCACTGGCACCAGCACAGAGCGCGGAAGGAGGGGATTTCTTGGGTTGGGGGCGGGGGGAATCTGTGAGCCAGAAGGTCACACCCTGCCTGCCATGAGGGTGTGATTTGGTTACTCTGGCTATGAAGGAACAGTATGAAGTCAGAAGGGTAGACTGAAGAAGAAATCCCCACAAAAAAAGAACGTGGTGGCGGAATGTTTGCCTGGCACGCACAAAAACCTTGAGTTTGATCCTCGGGAACTGAAAACACCCACATCAGTTCACAGCCTTGCAACAACGTAAGAAGCCCCTGTGCCAGCAAACAGCCCAGAGAGGGATTGGCGCCAAGCCACGGCAGGTGGGTGGTCCCAGGAAGCCTGGGTCTTTCTCTACTTCGCTGGGTCACCTCTGAGAAATCTCTCGGTCTCTGCGTTGGGAAGATGACAACTAGAAAACTAACTGTTCCTGACTACAAGCCTCAAGAAGCAAGGCCACTTCTACAAGTCAGAGCGTCCCTCCTCCCGCCAACTCCACATTTCGGCCAGCAGGTGGCGCCAGAGAAGCGCCAGCGCGTGGGTCGCACCAGTGCCAGAGAGCAGGGACTCTGAAGCAGACAGCCCAGGACTGTCTCTTTTTCTCTGCTTCTACCCTTTATTGTTCATGAATTGGGTAACATGTCTGACGCCTCTGAGCCTCAGTTTCCCTGGGTGGAAAGTGAGGCTCAAGAGGCAGTGCAGTTCCCAGCACTCGGGAGGCTGGTGGATCACTGTGAGTTCGAGGCCAGCCTAGTCTACAAAGCAAGTCCAGGACAGCCAAGGCTAACACAGAAAAACCCTGTCTCGGGGCGGGGGGGCGGGGTGGGGTGGGGGGACTGGGGGGAAGGCAGTGCAGCGGAACCAGTCCCCTCCAGTCTGGTTCTCTCTCCATCTTATCTCAAACAGTCCCCTTCCTGGATTCATAGCCTCTAGAAAAATTGAGACTTCATGTTTCCGAATCCCCAGTTGTTTGTTTGGTTGGTTTGGTTTTGGTTTTTCAAGACAGGGTTTCTCTGTGTAGCCTTGGCTGTCCTGGACTCGCTTTGTAGACCAAGCTGGCCTCGAACTCACAGCGATCTGCCTGCCTCTGCCTCCTGAGGGCTGGGATTAAAGGCGTGTGCTACCACCGCCCGCCTTCCCATTGTATTTTTAAAAGAAGATTTATTACTTTAAACTATGTGCATGTACAAGGAGAGAGTATGTGCACTTGAATGCAAGTGCGCCCCCTCTCCCCCAAGAAGCCAGAAGAGAGTGTGGGATCCCTGGAGCTGGAGTTCAGACGGTTGTGAGACACTGGTCACGGGTGCTGGGGGCCAAACTGTGGCCCTCTGCAAGACAGCACTTAATCATAAGCCATCTCTTCAGCCTCCTCAGTTGTAGTTTTAAAGCCATTAACAAGGTAGAATTTACAGAACACAACATTTGTTCATTTTTATTTTTTATTTATTTATTTATTTTTGTTTTTTTGAGACATGGCTTCTCTGTGTAGCCTTGGCTGTCCTGGATTCACTTTGTAGACTAGGCTGGCCTTGAACTCACAGAGATCCGCCTGCCTCTGCCTCCCGAGTGCTGGGATTAAAGGCGTGCGCCACCATGCCCGGCTTGCTCATTTTTAAACATGCAGTCGCATAATTTCCAGTAAATTTACCAAGCTTGGCCCAAGATTTGGTTTACCAAATCCTGTATTTCAGGCTGGGCGTGGTGGTGGCACATACCTGTAATCCCAGCACTGGGGAGCTGGAGGTAGAGGGGGCAGAAATTCAAGGTCAGCCTGGCCGCCAGCCACAGAGCGTCTACTCAGCTGCCCCTGGGATCTTACTGCTCAGCCTCCCTCCTAGGCTCCTCACGTCCAACCAAGGTCTTTGTGGTCCTTCCGTCCCCTCCTGTCTCCCTGGTCTCTCCCCAGCGTTGTCCCGTCTCTTCCTCTGTGTTCTATCACTTTGGGTCAGGACTGACGAAAGGTTTGCTGAGTACATGACTGACTGAAAACACCACTCTATTATTGAAGAGCACCTGTAGCCTCATCCTCCCCCCCCCAAGAATGTGCTCCCCACTCTGCTGTGATGAGGTCCGGGTTCTCCCTCAAAGATGAGACCAGTGGCACTTCAGACTCAGTCCCAGCCAGTCCTCTCCTTAACTTGGCCAGCCTCCAGTACCCAAGCAAAAGAGGGGCAGGTGTGGCACTATAGTTGAGAGACAGGTGAGGGTTTAGCCTGGCTGGGATCCACGTCCCAACAGTGTCTCTCTCTCTCTGGGCCTCAGTTTCCTGGTCTGTAAAGTGACTGTGACAACAACGCTGCGCACACAGCTAAAGGGTTGAGCACTAAGTGAGAAAAAGAAGGCACGAGCCTTGGGCAACGCCGGCCCAACAAGCTTTGCATCCAGTGGTCTGAAGAACTACCACGTGGTGGGTTTGCTGTCGTTCCATTTCCATCCACCAGGGGGGCTGTGACCCACTTCACAGCGCCTACGGAAATGGCCCCACAAAGAATGCTAAGACAGCTTTCAGCTGAGCTTCCTACCAGCATTGAATGTGTGTCATCACACTCTGCTTTCCCTTCTTTTTTTTAAAGATCTATTTATTTATCTAATGTATATGAGTGCTCTCTCTGCATGTACGCTTGCACACCAGAAGAGGGCATCAGATCCCAATCTAGATGGTTGTGAGCTACCATAGGGTTGCTGGGAGTTGAACTCAACCTCTGGAAGAGATTGCTGAGCCTCTCTCCAGCCCCTGCCTTCTCTTTTTAACCCTTTTCCTGCCTCCCAGTCAAATGGCTCTTTGGTGGGTACCAGCCTCCCCGCCTCCTTGGAATGCTGCCTGAGGGCAGAAGGTGAGAGAGTCCTGGTAGGAGCCAAACATGGCTACTTCCTGATGTCTCTCTCATCCTTCTCTCTCCCCAAGTGAAAGGTCATCATCCAAGTTTATGCTCGAGGCTGACCTTGACCCCACTTTAGCCTGGCACTTCATAGGCACCACGAGTCTGCATGGATGCACACTTACGTCACTGCTCTTCCTGATCTTCTCCAGGCTGATATTTTATATCTTCCTGAGGCCACTCTGATGTGTTGTGATAAAATATTAACAATGGTGCCATCAGCATGTGGTAGGCTCTTACGATTCCAGCATTCGGGCGTTTGGGGGGCGGGGAGAAGGAGGATCAAGAGTTCAGGGTCGCTCTTGACTACAAAGAGAGTCTGGAACCTGCTTGAGCTGCATAAGGACAACAGGGACAGAGGCTGGAGCGATGGCTCAGCGCTGAGGAGCTCGGGCTGCACTTCCAGGACATCCTGATCCCATTCCTAGCACCCACTCAGGCGCTCACAAACTCTCTGTCATTCCAGTCCCAGATCAGACTGCCCTCTCTTGACCTCCAGAGGCACCAGGCATATGTGGTACACAGACATACGCGCAGGCACATATGCATACACCTAAAAAAATAAAATAAATCTTTTTTAAAAATTTAAAAAGAAGTTGGGCAATGCTGGCGCACACCTTTGATCCCAGCACCCAGGAGGCAGAGGCAGGTGGATCTCTGAGTTTAAGGCCAGTCTGGTCTACGGAAAGAGTTCCAGGACAGCCAGGGATACACAGAGAAGCCCTGTGTAAAAACTGACCCCCAAATAATACTCAAAAATAGCAATAATAGGAGACAGATGCGGTAGCACAAATCTCTTCCTCCTCCTCCTGAGACAGGATTTCTCTGTGTAGCAACCCTGCTGTCCTGGACTTGCTTTGTAGACGAGGCTGGAACTCACAGCGATCTGCCTGTCTCTGCCTCCCCCAGTGCTGGGATTATAGTGCTGATGGCAACACACACAAGATCGCTCATTGAGTTTGAGGCCAGTCTGGTCTATATAGTGAGTTGTAGGCCAGAGTGATATAGAGAAACCCGGTCTTGAAAAGAAGAAGAAGAAGAAGAAGAAGAAGAAGAAGAAGAAGAAGAAGAAGAAGAAGAAGAAGAAGAAGAAGAAAAAGGACCTCAGTTTGACCCCAGAGCCTTAGAGTCAGACGGAAGAGGACTTCCTGGGTGCTAGAGCTCAGCAAGTAGCAAGCATGGGAATTGAGTTCAGATCCTAGCACCTACCTGAAAACGGAAGTGTAACCCTATGCACACTTGCAACCCCAGTGCTGTGGGGGGAGACAAAGGCATCACTGGGGCTTGCTGACCAAAAGCTGAGATCCAGGTTCAGTAAGAGACCTTGCCTCAAGGCATGGTGGTGCATGCCTTTAATCCCAGCTCTCAGGAGGCAGAGGCAGGTGGATCGCTGTGAGTTTAAGGCCTGTCTGGTCTACAAAGTGAGTCCAGGACAGCTAAGGCTAACACGGAGAGACCCTGACTTGAAAACCAAGAGTCCTTGCCTCAAGGGAAAAAAGGGTGGAGAGTGGTAGAGCAGGGGACCTGATGGTCTCCTGTGGCTTAAACACTCTTGTACACTCATGTACATGGGTCCCAGTGCCTGAAAACACACACAAAGGTATTGAGGAAACCCTTGAAAAATCTTTTCAAAGGCGGACATGGAGCCAGTTGAGGTGCTGCAGGCCTGTAATCCTAACACTCAGGGAGGCAGAGGCAGGCGGATCGCTGTGAGTTCGAGGCCAGCCTGGTCTACAAAGTGAGTCCAGGACAGCCAAGGTCCACAGAGAAACCCTGTCTTGAAAAGTAAAAAAAAAACAAAAAGAAAACAAACAAAAATTAAAAACAAAAAAACGGGGTCTGGAGAGATGGCTCAGAGGTTAAGAGCACTGGCTATTCTTCCAAAAGTCCTGAGTTCAATTGCCAGCAACCACATAATGGTTCACAACCATCTATAATGAGATCTGGTTCTCTCTTTGGCATACATGAATGTGTTAAATGAGAGAGAGAGAGAGAGAGAGAGAGAGAGAGAGAGAGAGAGAGAGAAAGAAAGAAAAAGACCAACAAAACAAAAACCCTGTCTCAAAAAACAAAAGACAAAAAAGCCAGGCATGGTGGCACACATCTCTAATCCCAACACTCAAGAGGCAGAGGCAGGCAGATCTCTGAGTCTAAGGATAGCCTGGTCTACAAAGCCAGTTCCAGGACAGCCACAGCCACACAGAGAAACCCTGTCTCAAAAACCAAAACAAAGCAAAATAATCCTTTTTGAGGACAACCCAGCACGTGCCACACAAGCAGCTTCTTGGTTGTTCATTTATCCAGCTTGTGCTATGACCAGGAAGTAGTTTACTATAACTAGGAAGTATTCCACTATGACCAGGAAGTGTTCCGGATAAGAAAGAACAAGATGAAAATCATCTCTGTCCTTCCGGAGCTAACTTTCTACTGGGGGGAGGGGCGTGGCCTCCAGTCAAATGGGGGCTGAAGAAACAACTGGGTGAGAAAATGCACAGGATGTTACTCATTCATTGGTGATGGGGATGTGAGGACCACACATCAGGAGAGGTGCTGGAGGGGCAGAGTTGAGGGAGGAGGGGGCTATTTCGTATCCTGTGGCCTCGGAAACATCGCTAACGATGAGCAGAAGTGAGTCCTGGAGGCCCGAGGCCATAGCTTAGGGGTAATGTGCGCATGCGTCCTTGGGTTCCGTTCTCAGCACTGGAAGAGAGATTAGAAAGAAGATGAAGCGACGCCCCCAAGGGTGGGCTAATGGCCGGGAGCGGTTTATTAGCTGCAAAGCCCCGCAAACTTAAGTTGTAGTTGGGACAGTGAGGTGGACACGGGGAAGGAAAAAGGATCAGGAGGGGGAGATGGTGAGCCTCGCTGATCATGCAGGACCTCACAGGTCATGGGAAGGTGGGAGGGATTTGTTCCCGTTGGTAATAGAGTCTCTGAACAAAGGACTAAAGGGATTTGGCTCATGATTTTGAAAGATCACACTGGTTGATTCATGGAGAATAAACACAGAGACAAGGTGGTCATAATATCAGGCCAAAAAAAAAGGTACCTCTGCCTTGGGCAGTGGAAGAGGCAGAGGTGAGATGACACCCTCTTTGGGAAGTAGAGCTTGTGATCTCTGGGATGAGAGGAGTCCTGGACACTTGAAATGTGCCTGTACTTTTCCTGCTAGTTAAGGGCAGGGAAAAAAAAAAAAAAACTCCTGCGGGGGGGGGGGGGATCATCGAGGAAGAAAGGGCTTATTTCAGCTCACAGTTCATGGCAGGAATCCACAACAAATAAGAGTTTGAGCCGGGCGTGGTGGCTCACAACTTTAATCCCAGCACTCGGGAGGCAGAGGCAGGCAGATCTCTGTGCATTCAAGGCCAGCCTGGTCTACAAAGCAAGTCCAGGATGGCCAAGATAACATAAAGAAACCCTGTCTCGAAAGGGGGGGAAACAGAGAGAGACAGAGAGACAAGAGAGGGAGGGAGAGAGAGAGAAAGAGAGAGAGAGAGAGAGAGAGAGAGAGAGAGAGAGAGTTTGAAGGAGGTGGTTATCTCCTTCCTCAAAAGCAGAAGGATGAATGCTTATGCTCAGCTCATGGTTTCCTTTTTTGTTTTTTTGTTTTTTTGTTTTCAAGACAGGGTTTCTCTGTGTAGCCTTGGCTGTCCTGGACCCACTTTGTAGACCAGGCTGGCCTCAAACTCACAGCGATCCACCTGCCTCTGCCTTCCGAGTGCTGGGATTAAAGGCGTGAGCCACCACGTTTATATACAACATCCAACCTAGGGAATGGTGCTGCCCACAGTGGGCAGGACTTCCCACCTGTTGTGTAACAGAAGCTCTTTAAACAGGAAGATAGATAAACAACACAGAATAGCTTCAGGAAGTCCCTGAAACTGAGCAGATACACATGGCCCTTCCCTGCCAGAGTAGTTGATAAAAATTGAGAGTCCTGATCAGATGGAAGAAAAATGAGCTGCAACGACTCTTCACACGAGAAATGCTGTACGGATGACTCAGACCAGACCAGCTGCCTGGAGGAAATCAGAAACCAGCAAGCTGCACGCAAGAGGTTTAGACCAACTGAGGCACCCAGAGAGGACACTCTCCAGCATGTCGAGCTGCCTGCAGACTGCACAGTGTGCTCCAGGCTCTCAGTTTTGTGAGCTGTCATCCATGCCGGGTGGGCTTTGGTAGTGCAGTTGCCTTTGAGTCATTTCTCTTCCTGTAAGTAAAACCCTCAACCACATTCCTATAAGTGACTCCAATAAAATTCACTGCTTTACCAAGTCAGACTAAGGTAGTGTCCAGACTTGGGTCTGTCATGGACTCCCTATGTGTGTGTTGTGTCTCCCCAGGAAAAGTTTTGTCATGTAACATTACCTCAATGAACCTAATCAGGACAATCCAAGCAGAGCATAGTGGCGCACGCCTTTAATCCCAGCACTCGGGAGGCAGAGGCAGGCAGATCGCTGTGAGTTCGAGGCCAGCCTGGTCTACAAAGTGAGTCTAGGACAGCCAGGGCTACACAAAGAAAACCTGTCTCAAAAAACTAAAACAAAACAAAACAAAGCAAAAGACAATCCCCAATGGCATGCCCAGAAATCCATCTTCGAGATGATTCTACAATTGAGAGTAAGTAGGAAAAGTCCACTAGAGGGCATCTCAGCATCTCATGTGTGGGTTCATGTTGAACAGGGGGGGGGGGGGGGGGAGGGTGTGTGTGTGTGTGTGTGATGAGAGTGGTTGGGGGGGGGAGGAGATGCCTGAGGCCGAGTCAGAGCTGAGACACAGACCCCTGGTCATCTGCACATAGGATCCACTCAGGGCCTCGGGAGTGGAAAACCTAGGAAGTTAAGCAGGAGGTCTCAGCCCCTGCTGCTGGGACTGCAGAAACTGTGACTGGCTGGGGAATAATGACAGGTCACCCATAGCCCCACAACTCCCACCCCTCCTCCTGCTGAGCATGTGACTCCACGACCGTGTAGACTATGTGAGGCGTCTTTCTATATATCCGTTTAAATATATGACACGTACGCAGTCCACTATAGCACTGTTGCAAACTGTAGTGCAGCTTTCACTGCAGGGGCTGAGGCCACCATCTCCTGGCTCCAGGCCAGTGATTATCGTATGTATGATATATATGCATGCATTTACTATTTCTTTTCTTTTCTTTCTTTCTTTTTTAAAAGATTTGTTTATTTACTATTATGTGTACAGCGCTCTGCCTGCATGTACACCTGCAGCCAGAAGAGGGCATCAGATCACACTATAGATGGTTGTGAGCCACCATGTGGCTGCTGGGAATTGAACTCCGGACCTCTGGAAGAGCAGTGAGTGCTCTAAACCGCTGAGCCATCTCTCCAGCCCCTTACTATTTGTTTTCTGTACCAGGACACTGCCTTTCATCACTTCTCAGAAAGGAGCGGCAGGATGACGGGGAGAGTAACTCAGGCTCAAAGAGAAGAAACAGGCCTAGAGAACTCGAGACTCGGACCAGACCGGGCAGCTTCTCACGGCACCAGTTATTTCACCACGGGCCTGAGAAGTGTGGGTCAGGGTCTCCTCCAGTGAGCCTCCACCACCCCCATCACCATCCACTTCATCCCCTGATTCTGCACCCGGCAGCCCACCTGGATC
This sequence comes from Acomys minous, assembly GCF_964271855.1. NCBI lineage: Eukaryota > Metazoa > Chordata > Mammalia > Rodentia > Muridae > Acomys > Acomys minous. Next base: position 111,704,180 of record NC_140487.1, read on the forward strand.
CATCACCCCCCAGATGCCAAGCTGTGCTCCCCTTTATCCTCTGATCAGCTATACGGTAGCTGCTTTCATTATTTTATTGTACGTGTTTACTTTAATAGGTTGTTGCTGGGTTTTTATTTTGTTTCTGTTTTTGTTTTGTTTTTGGTTTATCAAGACAGGGTTTCTCTGTGTAGCCCTGGCTGTCCTGAATCTTCTTTGTAGACCAGGCTGGCCTTGAACTCACGGAGATCTGCTTGCCACCTCTGCCTCCAGAGTGCTGGGATTAAAGGCGTGCGCCACCACTGCCTGGCTTTACTTTGTTGTTTTGAGACGGGGTCTGGGCTGACCTTAGGCTCCTGACAATCCTCCTGGCTTAGCATCTGAAATGCTAAGGTTACAGTCTATCTTTGGTTTTGCCGTTGTTTTTGAAGAGATGACCTTGCTACGTAGCTCAATCTGGCCTCAAACTTGTGACCCCGCCCCCCCCCCCTTCAGCCTTCACAATGCTGGAAGGACAGGCGTGCAACACCGCAGCTTCAGTTCTGTCCCATTTACAGGTAGGAAGACATCCCGGGAGCACCGAGATGGAACCCGTTCTCCCTCCCCTCCCTTCCCCTCAGCTGTTACACTCTTGACTGGAAGGCTAACCCTCGGCTCCGAGGCAGAGGGGGGCTCCCCTCAAAACCCAAAAGCAGTAAATTTAAGACCAATAAAGGGAAGTTTGGCTTTGCAGAGAGTGGGCACTGGCTAAAAATAATAGTGGCTTCTCGAAGCACTAAGATGAATTCGTAGATAGTTGACCTCCACACACAGCTGGACAGAAAAAAGATCATGACACCCTGTTGTTTAAAACCACCCACTGCACCGGGATTAGAATCCGGACCTTGACCCTGACTCTTCCCGGGTCTCCTCTCCTCTTCTCGTTGCCCAATAGGCCCTGGATATGCTGATCTCTCTGAAGTTCCTTAGGATGGCAGGCGATTCCTGCCTCAGGGCCTTTGCACCTGTTCTTCCGTCTCTGCCAGGAAGTTCTCTTCTCCGCTCTATGGCCGGGAAGGCTTCTTCATTCTCCACGCCTCAGCTAAAATGCTCCATCTCTCAGGAACCTCTGTGACCTCTGTGACCTCCCAGCTAGGTCAGTGCCTGGTCACTCTGTCTCCCGGCCTTCTGCTTTTCTTCTTTGCCCTTATCGCAAGCCAGAGGGTTTTTTTTTACTTATTTATTATTTATACAGCATTATGGCCCCATGTGTGCCTGCAGGCCAGAAGAGGGCACCAGATCTTATTACAGATGGTTGTGAGCCACCATGGGGTTGCTGGGAATTGAACTCAGGACCTTTGGAAGAACAGACAGTGCTCTTAACCTCTGAGCCATCTCTCCAGCCCCAAGCCAGAGGGTTTTATGTCTCTCGTTGTTATGAATCTGTGTCCTTCTGTGGGATGGAAAGCTCTGTGAGCTCAGAGTCCTGCTGGGGAAGTGCTCAGGCGACGCAGGTTAGTTATCCGGCTCTCTCTCTCACTGTGTGGTGAATGCTGGGGAGCATCCCTTAGGTCACTCAACTCCCTGGGTCCTCAGGCTGTGAGAGGCTCCTGCCACCTGGCTTTATAGATAAGAAAGTAGCCGGGCAGTGGTGGCACACGCCTTTAATCCCAGCACTTGGGAGGCAGAGGCAGGTGGATTGCTGTGAGTTCGAGGCCAGTCTGGTCTACAAAGCAAATCTAGGACAGCCAAGGCTACACAGAGAAACCTTGTCTCGAAAAACCAAAAGGAAAAAAAAAAAAAAGTAGAGGCATAGATGAGATAGAGGTGACTCACAGACACAGCCAGTGAGGGCAGAGAAGACGCAAAGATCCACGGACAAGGATGCATCTCTCCTTCCAGTCCTTCCATGTCCTCCTGTAAGACGGACTGAGAAGGTGTTCCCCAGACAGCCAGGGATGAGTGACTTCATGGGCACAAAGCATGCTGGGTTAGAGGTTGGCTCTGATCCCCTGTGAGCTGGGGCCTCAGAACCTAAGGCCACCAAAATGCAAACCACCTGAGAGTGTTGGACTCCCCCTGAAAGCCCAGCACTCAGGAATCGAGGCAGGAGGATTAGGTTTTCCAACCCAACCCGGGCTACATGGTGAAACCTGCTCAGTGACTAAAAACATGTGCAAGTCTTGCAGAGGACCCAAGATGGGTTGTCACCCCCCACACTAGGTGGCTGTCCAGAGTCTGTATCTGACACCTTCTTCTGGCCTTAGGCACCTGTGCACATATGCATCTACCCACACCCACAGGCAAGCATGCATAGTTAAAAATAAAACAAATCTTTTTTGTAAAAGCAAAAGTGAAACAAACTAACAACAAAAATCAAGACAAAACAAAAGTTCTCTGAGAAGTGTCTCAAACCCAGAAGAATAAAAAAGGAAATCTCACTCTCTTCCCCCACCTATCTCTCTCTCTGACACACACACACACACACACACACACACACACACACACACACACACACACAATTGGTCAGAAAGCTTCAACGGATATTCACAAAAAAAGAAACCCCAGCGGAAGAGTAAACAGAGAGAAAGAGACTTCATCAGAGGAAAATGCCACCTGAAGGTGGAGGAGACCAGGGGAGATGTGGTGGTGCTTCTGGCTGTGAGTCCAAAGGTGGAGGCTACAGAGGGTTTCTCTGTGTAGCCCTGGCTATCCTGGAACTCACTCTATAGACCAAGCTGGTCTTGAACTCAGAGATCTGCCTACCTCTGCCTTTGCCTCCTGAGTGCTGGGATTAAAGGCCTGGGCCCCCCACTGCCCCCACCCACCTTCTTACTTGGATCCAGACAGTTGTGAGCTGCCCTGTGGGTGCCAGGAATTGAACTCAGGTCCTCTTAACCACTGAGCCATCTGTCCAGCCTGACGGGATTTCTCTTTGCATAGCCCTGGCTGTCCTGGAACTCACTCTGTAGACCAGGCTGGCCTCAAACTCAAGAGATCCTCCTGCCTCAGCCTCCTGAGTGCCGTGGCACACACCTTTGATCCCAGTGCTCGGGAGGCAGAGGCAGGTGGAGCTCTGTGAATTTGAGGCCAGCCTGGTCTACAAAGTGAGTCCAAGACAGCCAAGGCTACACAGAGAAACCCTGTCTCAAAAAACCAAAAATAAAAATAAAAAAGTGTGCACCACCTCTGCCAGCTGACTCCCTGGGTTGTTACAAGCAATAAATGGGAGTGCAGACAGAATTGTCCATCCATTCTTCATTCACTCATCAAACGTCTACCCCAAGCCAGGCATCCTCCCAAACACCAGAGAAGATAGAAACCAAAGAGGAATCTGACCCAGGAGGGAGGAGTCCCAGCAGCAGCACAATTGAGAGCACCAGTTGACCCAGAAAGACCTAGGATTGAGTAGCATCTCTGCCACTTACTAGCTGTGTGACTTTATCCAAACCCCCATTTCCTCTGTCTCTTTTGTACCGAGACTGATGCTGTAGGGATGCTCTGAGACAGCTGGCACACTGTGCCACTCTGCTTTGCTGTGGGGTAGATGGGAGGGGTCTGCCCAGGCAGCTTTGAATGGCAGGAGAATGGATCCCCCATGCTGACGGCCTGAGGTTTGCACCCACCCACCCAAGCAAAGGAAAAAAGGATCTCAAATAAGATCCCTGTGACAGGCATGAGAAGACACAAGTGCGACCAGAGAACCTTGTTAAAGTAACTGGGGTGAGGGGTTGGAGATTTGGATTTTTTGGGTTTTGGGGTTTTTTTGTTTTTGTTTTTGTTTTTCGAGACAGGGTTTCTCTGTGCAGCCTTGGCTGTCCTGGACTTGCTTTGTAGACCAGGCTGGCTTCGAACTCACAGCGATCCACCTATCTCTGCTTCCCAAGTGCTGGGATTAAAGGTGTGCGCCACCATACCCAGCTTGAGATTTGGATTTCCTATGGCCTCCCCCCAACCCCCATTTTTAATGTGTGTGTGTTCATGTTTTGTGTGTTTTTTTGTGTTTGTGTGCGGAGGTCAGAGGCCAACTTGCAGGAGTAGGTTCTCTCCTTCCGACATGTGGGTCCTGAGGAGTGAATGCAGACTGTCAAGCTTGGTGGCAAGAGCCATACCTGCTGAGCCTTCTCCCTGGCCAAGGTCCTAGGTCTGATCCCAGCACTGACTGCGTAAACGGAGCATGGTGGTACTCACCTGTAATCCCGGGTGGGGAGGCAGGAGGATCAGGAACTGAAGCTCATCCTCATCCACTTAGTGAATTTGAGGGCAGCCTCGGGTATATGAGCTAAAACCTAACTAACCCGATAACAATGCAAGCAAAGCCAGGTGTGATGGCGCACATCCACCACCTCCTCATCTCAGTACACAACAGGCGGAGGCAGGAGGATCACAGCCAGTTAGCAACCGGCCTGCTCTCTCTATCAAGTTCCAGGCCAGCAAGGACTACATAGCACGACCCTATCTCAAAACAAACAAATGAAGTCCGAGAGAAAAGAATTAATGTTAGGCACGAGATTAAGCGGTCTGCCTGGTGGCAACAGATGGGTGGGAAAGGAGGATTCACAAGAAAACAATAGGTGACACTGGGAGACCATCAGGGGGAGTTCAGGGACAGCACACCCCGGCACAGTCACCAGGTACGGAGTTCTCATGTGTCTAGGAACTGTCAACTGAATCAGGGGACTTAAGATGTGCCCTGTTCCAAATGAGCTCAGGGAAGAACCAACCCAGCTTGGGGGAAATCACTGGCTAGGTATGTGCTTGTCTCGGAGGGTGTGAGCATGCGCAGTAGGCCAAGGTGCCCAGGACCCCAGTGGGCAGCAGGAGGAGAGCCGGGTCATCATTAGGAACCAGCCAAGGAGGAAGCTGGGATGGGGGCAGCCCTGGAGATGCGGAGGCTGAGAGTTTGGAAAATGGTGACCTGTCTGTCCCGTGTGTCTTAAGACGGAAGAAGAGAGGCGGATGGGCCACCGGGGTCAGTGCCCAAACAGGACCACTTTCCCGATGCAGTGTGCCCTGACCACGGTAGCACGCTCTCAGTGTCTGGTCCCAGCTCATCCATGTGTAAACTAAGCCACATTTCTCATTGCTGTAGAAACTTCCCTGACAAAGCAACTCTAGGGAGCGTTTTTTTTTTTATCCCGTCAGGATGAGGAGGGCAGCAGGAGTGTGCGTGCAGTCAGGAAGCAAAGATGCCTGCTGACTCCGCTTGACCATTTAAAATTTCAGACTAGAACACCCCCCCCCCCAGCGCATGAAATGGCGCTGCCCAGATCCTCCCTCTCACCTCCCCCCACCCCGTAACCCTTCTAGGAACCTCAGGACAGGACAGCCCACAGACTTAGTTTCCTAGATGTTGCTGCAAAGCTGGCCATCAGTGCTAACCACCCTAGCTCCTAAGTGACCACGACCAAGCATTCTGGGTGCTCTGGGTTTTTTTTTTTTTTTTCCAGCCACTACGGTATAAAATCAGTAAATTGATGCTCTGGGAGTCAGGAACTTGCCCAAGACTGTACGGGATGGAGGGTGGAAGATGGGGGGGGGGATGGGAGATGGGGGGGTGGTCGGGGGTGGTCGGGGGTGGGGGGTCTTTTTCCACCCTAACTTCTAGGTAGCAGCCCTGAGGAACATAACCCCGTAACACCTGAACCTGTTAGCTCTCCAGCATCCCTCATACAAATCAACCCCATTTCATATGGATTTAGACTCTGGGGGCCTAAATTTGCTGGAATCCTAAACCAGCTGGTGTAGGGTAGCATTTGAGGAGCGGTATTGTTAACCAGCATTCAGAGGATTGCCAGGCAGGTGAGGAAGGCCACCCTCGGAGCTTTACCCTAATCCCACCCTGTGCTAGGCAGGCAATGGGGGTCAGGCTTCGAGGAGGCTGGACCCCGGAACTACCAGTTTCGGGCGATCAGTTAGAGCCGGGGCTGCAGCTGAGAGCGGACCGGGCTGGGGGAGGCAATAGGGCGGTAATAAGAAACAACAGGATGTTCTGCTTTTATTAGCCCTAGGGCTGCGCAGCTGCAGGTGAGTAATCAGATTTCTGCGGCGTCCTGTTTTCTCCGCTGCCTGGCGGTTCCTCGACACCCACTCACCTGCCACCAGCCACTGGAGGGAGGGCAAGCAGAAGGGAGGATGGGCGTGGGGACCGCCTGGGTCCCTCGCCCACGCCAGCGCACCCGCAGAGACCGGTGCACCTGCTGAGCTCGCTGCGGGATGCTCAGCTTTCGCTGCTGCTGAAGGGAGGGGCCGCCCACTCCCAGACAGGCCCCCTTGGTCCCAAGCAGGAGCCGAGGATTACAACCTGTGTGGTTGGCTGCTGAGCCTCAGTTGCGGCCTCTCAAACAGGACATCCCTTCCCTGGGTCAGGCTGGCGATAATGTCCCAGTAACTCAGGAGTCAGGAGGAAGAGGCAAGACTCTAAACCAAACCTTGCCTCAGTTTCTCAAAAGGAGAGTAAGCAACCGGTCTTCAGAACAGATGATGCCGCGGCTTTGGTGCTGCACGCCTGTAATCCCGTCTTGATCAGCCCGGAGGCTGAAGCAAGGCCATGGCGATTTTGAGGCCAGCATGGGCTAAGTGTTGAGATGTTGAGACCCTTGTTTTCTTTTTTCTTTTATTTATTTTTTATTTTTATTTATTTATTTTTTTCAGGACAAGAGTTTCTCTGTTTAGCTCTAGCTTTTGGGGAACTCACTTTGTAAATCAGGCTGACCTTGAAATTGCTAGCCTCCACCAGGGATTAGAGACCTTCTGTTTGTGGCTTCGAGACAGGGTTTCTCTGTTACACAGAGCCCTGGCTATCCTGGACTCTCTTTGTAGACCAGGCTGGTCTGGAACTCAGAGATTCACCTGCCTCTGCCTCCTGACTGCTGGGATTAAAGGCGTGCACCACCACGCACGGCTTAGAGACCCTATCTCAGTAACAGAAACAATCTAGGGGCTGTGCATGTAGCTCAGTTGATGCATGAGGCCCTGGGTTCATCCCTAGTACCTTGTTAACCAGGCATGATGGTGCACACCTAGAACCTCAGTATTTGAAAGGAAGATCAAGGCCAACCTGGTCCAAGTGAGTTCCAGGCCAACTACAAACACACAGGGAGAACTTATCTTTTTTTAAAAAGGTGGGGGGGGGGGGGAGTGGGGAGGGCTGGAGAGGTGAGGTGGCTCAGCTGTTAGGCACTGGCTGGTCTTGTAGAGAGATCTGGCTTCGTTTTCCACCACCCACATGGCAACTCACAACCATCTGTAACTCCCGTTCCAAGGGGTTTGATGCCACCCTTTTTGGGGACCAGGCACACACAAGTGGTACACAACATACATGCAGGTGAGACATTCAGCATCCATACACATAAGATAAAATAAATAAACCTTTAAAAAAGAGGAAGAAGACAATGAGCTGGGTGTGGTGGCTCACACCTGTAACCACAGCATTGAGGAGACAGAGGCAGGAAGATCAATTTAAGATCATTCTTGGCTATGTAGTAAGTTCCAGGCCAATCTAGACTGGACACCACACTGGGCATGCCGAGAGCCGTGCAGCACCTGTCACTTGGTTATGGCTCCAGTGCCTTCGTCCCGGGTCTTTGCCCCTGGCTGGCATTCCCTTTTACTCAATGATACTGGGTTTCCTTTGTTGTTGTTGGTTTTTGAGACAGGGTTCCTCTGTGTAGCCTTGGGTGTCCTGGACTCACTTTGTAGACCAGGCTGGCCTCGAACTCACAGTGATTTGCCTTGCCTCTGCCTCCCCAAGTGGTGGGATTAAAGGCATGAGCCACCGCGCCTGGTGACACTGGATTTCTTTTGTCTTCGTCTCATCTGGAAAGTGGAGAACTTGGGTCAGAGCCAAGTTCTGAGACAAAGATTGTGATCTGTAAAATTGGTCACTGATTCCATCCCTGACTGGGCAGAGAGCTCTAAAGACCAACAAGAAAGCACACCCAGCACTTTACCCTGTACAGAATGGTAATTACTCCTTTTGGACCGAATCCAGAGTCCTTCAGGGTCAAGGATTTATTTCGAGTCAGGCTGCGAGGCTGAGGATGTAGCCCCGAATGCTTGCTGAGCTGAGTGTGCACAAGGTTCCAGGTTGTCTGATGGCTGCGGCAATAACTAACTGGCTTGTTGAGCAAGGAAGGGGACAAGGAGAAGCCATTTGAGACTCTCAGATGCACATTCCTGACGCTATAGTAACTGCCTGTGTCACGCAGTGAGAGCTGGACGCAGCAGAGAGAATAACTGTATTAAGCAAGAATCTTGGTTTTGCCAGAAACTTGCTTCAAACTAGTTTTTAAAAAAACCAGCTGGATGGGGCTGGAGAGATGGCTCAGCGGTTAGGAGCACTGACTGCTCTTCCAGAGGTCCTGAGTTCAATTCCCAGCAACCACATGGTGGCTCACAACCATCTATAATGAGATCTGGTGCCCTCTTCTGGCCTGCAGGGGTACATGCAAGCAAAACATTGTATAAATAAAGAAATAAATCTTTAGCCGGGCGTGGTGGCGCACGCCTTTAATCCCAGCACTTGGGAGGCAGAGGCAGGCGGATCGCTGTGAGTTCGAGGCCAGCCTGGTCTACAAAGTGAGTCCAGGACAGCAAGGCTACACAGAGAGACTCTGTCTCGAAAAACCAAAACAAAAAAAAAAAAAAAAAAAAAAAAAAAACCAGCTGGGCGGGCTGGAGAGATGGCTCAGTGGTTAAGAGTGTCACCTGCTCTTCCAGAGGTCCTGAGTTCAATTCCCAACAACCACATGGTGGCTCACAACCACGTATCATGTGATCTGATGCTCTCTTCTGCAGATAAAGCACTCATATACAATCAATCAATCAATCAATCAAAAACAAAAACAAAAATCTTCTTTTAAAACAAAAAACAAAAAAACCAGCCGGGCTTGGTGGCACATGCCTTTAATCCCAGCACCCAGGAGGCAGAGGCAAGTGGATTGATGTGAGTTCAAGGCCAGCCTGGTCTACAAAGTGAGTCTAGGACAGCTAAGACTACACAGAGAAACCTGGTCTCAAAAAGCCAATAAATAAATAAATAAATAAATAAATAAAAATTAAAAACCAACAATAGCCGGGCGGTGGTGGCACATGCCTTTAATCCCAGCACTCGGGGAGGCAGAGGCAGGCGGATTGCTATGAGTTCGAGGCCAGCCTGGTCTACAGCGAGAGTCCAGGACAGCCAAGGCTCTATTACACAGAGAAACCCTGTCTCAAAATAAAATAAAATAAAAATAAAAATAAAATAAAAAGAAACCCAAACAACAACAACAAAACCCCAACAATACAAAGGGAAAGAAGTTAAAAGTGAAGTGGCTCCTTTATCCCGGAGTTTCAAGTGTGAGCCATCTCTCTGACCCTGGGTTTTCCATCCTACCTTGTCTTTCCTCTATAGTCCCAGGAAGGGACTTGACCACTCCTCCTCGCATTTCAGGTTGACGTAGTTTTCCTCACTACCTCCAGCTAAAATCTCAGGGAGGACTCTGAATGGCTTAACTTGTATCCCAGACCTGAGCCAATTACTGCGTAAAAGAAAATAGGGTTCTGTAGGCTCTTGTCAGTGGGTGGGGCTCCGGAGCGGACACCAGCCCAGCCCACGCCAAAGAAAAGAATTGAGAGGGAGCTGGGGGAACCTGCCAGGTAGGATGAAATCCTTGCCTCAGGTGTTGGTGGTATTTACTTGTAACCCCAGAGACTGCACACGTGTGACGCCAGCCTGGGGGCCATACAGCAAGACCCTGTCTCAAAGCAAAGGAAAAAAGAAAAGGAAGGCATAGGGGCCAGAGAGAGCAGCTCAGGGTCAGGTGCTCATAAGTAGGGTCACCCTAGGTCACCAGTGCTGGGTAGGTGGGTGGGAGCAACCTCCCAGGGTGACATGTTACCGCGAGAAAAAGGTGTCCCAGACCTGGGGAGGGACCAGCCAGGATTCCCATGGTGAGGCAGGGCAAGCTGGACAGGACAGGTCATGACCTCATCCGGAGAATGAGAACGAGGATACAGCTTATCTTCAGGCCCCTCTTGCCTGTTAGTTGGATCAGGCACAGAGTAGAGCTCCCGAGGAGCGGCTGACACCTCAGAACTTTGCTTTAAGCAAACCCTCCTGTCCGTACCAGGAACTGAAGGTCACCTCAGAGAAAGGGGGAGGGGCTACCTGGGCACGCATTCAGAAACCCTAGTGGGTCTCCTGGGCTCCTGTTTAGAGATTCCATAGATTAAAAACCCCAAAAAGCAATTTCACTTGTGAGCATGCAGATGAGTCCAACTTGTAATGGGGAAACTGAGTCCAGAAAGGGACAAGTGACTGGGTCACAAATGAGCCGGGATGAACAGCATCTGGAATATGAGGCATTGGATACCCAGCACTATCCTTTTCTACACTCCCAATATCTACTCCTCACAAAGGTCCTGTCCCCTTGCCCCTGGGGTGGCAGTATCTGTGGGCCCTGAGCATCCCCTGCGACACCTCACCCTCCTTTATCTCTGATTTTATAAGGCACCTTATGGTGAGTAATCAAGGGCAGCCACAGGTCTGGAAACAGCAAAAAAAAAAAAAAAAAAAAAAGTGGCCTATTGGGAGCACACTTAGAAGCAAACATGTAGGGCTAGAGAGATGGCTCAGAGGTTAGTAGCACTGGCTGCTCTTCCAAAGGTCCTGAGTTCAATTCCCAGCAACCACATGGTGGCTCATAATCATCTATAATGAGATCTGGTGCCCTCTTCTGGCCTGCAGATGTACATGCAGGCAGAATACTGTATAAATAATAAAAATTTAAAAAATCTTAAGAAGAGGAAGAAGAAGAAAAAGAAGAAGAAGAAGAAGAAGCAAACATGTAGAGTAATTGGGTCAGCAAGATAGCCCAGTGGGTAAAGGTGCTTGCCTCCAAGCTTGAAGACACAAGTTCAATCCCTGGAACCCAGATAGCAAGAGGAGCCAACTGACCCCCACAAAGTTTTCTCTGACTTTAAAAAGAAATACAAAGAAAAATTGAGGTGCAGACTTCACAGTCATCCTATAAGTTTGGGGAGGTAAGGAAAGGCAGGCTGTCACGTGCATCAGTGACTCCCAAACAGTGGGAATCTTGTACCCACCACAAGCTGCAGTCAGGATGGGGTGAGAAGACCTTCATGTGGAGGTGATGGGCGCCCAAAGGAAGTGCTGAGTCCCAGTCATAAGGAGGGAACGTTATGATAGTGACTAAACCCGTGGTGGCCCCTGTGGTCTGGCTGCCAGGGTTCCAATTCTGATCTGTCACTTCTTTCTTTCTTTCTTTCTTTTTTTCAACGAGACAGGGTTTCTCTGTGTAGCCTTGGCTGTCTTGTCCTGGACTCACTTCATAGACCAAGCTGGCCTCGAACTCACAGTGATCCACCTGCCTCTGCCTCCCCAGTGCCGGGATTAAAGGCATGAACCACCATGCCCGGCTGTTCTGTCATTCCTTAACTCTGTGCCCTCAGGACCTCAGCTTTCTCTTCTGTAAGATGGGGGATCATATCGCTTTAGGTACCTCCCTGGGTCGTTGAAAGGGTTAAAGGAAACTGAGGCATGTAGAAAGCTAGGGGAATAACTCAGTGTGAAAAACCTGAGTTCAATGTCCAAAACGTGTGTGTGTGTGTGTGTGTTCTTTGTTTTTTGAGACAGGGTCTAGCTACCCTGGAACTCATTCTGTAGACCAGGCTGGCTCTGAACTCACAGAGATCTGTCTGCTTCTGCCTCTCCAGTGCTGGTATTAAAGATGTGCATCACTCTGACACACCCAACACCCCCCCACACCTTAAAGCTGAGCTTAGTGGTACAAGCTTAGGAGAGACAGACACACCCCTGCAGCTCCCTGGCAGGTGATCTAGTCAAGGTGGTGAGTTCCAGGTCAGTGAGAGACTCTCAAAAAACCAAGGTGGGGCCAGTGGGAGGGCTCAGTGGTCAGAAGCGCTTGCCACTCAAGGTCTGATGACCGTAGTCCAACCCTTGGGGGTCCCCCTGAGAGAAGGAGAGAATTGACCTTTGCAATTTGTCCTCTGATCGCCACACGAATGCTGTAGCATGCTTGCGCGCTCGTGCACACAGACACACCCACACCCACACACAAGCTCTCTCTGCCGTATACACTCAGTAATAATAATGAATAAAACAAGCAAGGTGGCTAGCACCTGAAGCATAACAGCCAAGGTTGTCTGGGCTCCACATGCACACCCACACACATGCATGCACACCGCCAAACGTGTCCTTGCACATACAGAAGCATGCAGATAGGTACACACAGAGGAGAAAGTGTGGAACCTCATACTGAAGGTAACTGTAAATTCAGCTCTGATACGCTCATTCATTCCGTCTTCCACTCCTTCATCCATCCATCCATCCATCCGTCCATCCATCTAGCACATCAGCGCACCGGCGGCTTCTATTTTGTGTGGCCCTTTGCTCTAGCTGCCGGCTGTGCCCACCGACAATGCTGTGGACACTTCCAGGTCCCACAGCTGGCTCGTGGCCTCTGACCCTGGCTAGGAAGGTAGACGGAACTTAGAGGGACAGTTGAGAGGAGTTCGAGGAGTTGAAGTCTTGAACGTCCTGCGTGAATATCCAGGTCCCTCACTGTGTCTTCAGTTATGACCTCTTCCTGTCCTGAAAAACCCGGCCTGCTGCAGTGGGGACTTCCTGCTTGGTTTCTGGGCCTGCCTCTCTTCTCTCCTCTTAATTCTGTGTGTGTGGGTTGAATGAAATGAATACATTTGTCAAATGCCCAAAGGCTGGTGACTTCTTTTTTTGTTTGTTTGTTTGTTTGTTTGTTTTGTGACATGGTTTCTGTGTGTAGCCTTGGCTATCCTGGACTCACTTTGTAGACCAGGCTGGCCTCAAACTCACAGCAATCCACCTGCCTCTGCCTCCCGAGTGCTGGGATTAAAGGCGTGCACCACCACGCCTGGCAAGGGTTGGTGACTTCTTTTTTTTTATTATTTTTTTTTATTTTATGTGCATTGTATGTCTACGGGTGTCAGATTTTGGAGTTACAGACAGTAGTGAGCTGCCATATGGGTGCTGGGAATTGAACCCGGGTCCTCTGGAAGAACAGTCAGTGCTCCCAACCACTGAACCATCTCCCCAGCCCACTGGTGACTTCTTAAAAAGTCCCAGCTAGTGACTATGGGTCCATGCTGGGACGCAACACTCAAAGTCCATCTTCCTCACTGTAATGATCTTTCATTTTCTCAGCCATCCCATCTGCACAGGTGACAAGCCAGAGGGTCAGAGAGGTGGCAAGGCTTGCCAGGGTGACAGATCTCAGGAGCCAAATGTGCCATACCCCTAACCACTACCAACTTCCCCCACCCCCCACCCCCCAGTGCGTGGAGTCCCTTGGCCCCTCTCCCTGGGACCTGAAGGTGGACGACTCAGTTCATGCCTCAGGCAGGTACATCCAATTGACCCCTGTCACCCAGAGGTGGCCTATGGAGCCCCTGTCAAGGATGAAGCCTCAGACCCAACTGGGCTGAGGCCTTGTCCTCCTTGAGCTTCCTCTTGAGCCCTTGTCACTGGCCCAGGTGGGGTGGGGGCCAACGGGCGACAATGACCGATTTAGAAAGTAAAGTTGCTTCTCAAACAAATAAGAAAGAAGAGGAGAGAAAGCATGGCCTGCCCGCTTCCTGCCCCACTCTCTCCCCTGCACCTGGGCCCCAGCTGCGGCTCCTCCAGGCTTGTTTGTGCATCCTGCCCGGGAGCCTCTTCTTCTTCTTGTCCCCCAGGCCCCTCCCCTGGGCTTGAATGATTGTGGAGCCCATGGAAATAAACCCCTCTGTGATTGTTGTATTGTCATGGTCTGGAGCATTGTGTAGGACAATGCCAGTAATCACCACACCCGGGGGGCCTTCCTGCACAGTCAAGGACCAGGGAGTGCTACCAGCCCAGCCCCCACTCCAGGCTGAGCAGCTTGCTGCTTCCCTCATCCCCGGTCCTTGTCTGGACATAGAAAATGAAGTTCAAACCAGGCGTGGTGGTGGTGCACGCCTTTAATCCCAGCACTCGGGAGGCAGAGGCAACCTCGTCTACAAAGTGAGTCTAGGGCAGCCAAGGCTACACAGTGAAACCCTGTCTCAGAAAAAAAAAAAATATTTTTTTAAAAGAAAGAGAAGTTCAGTGCTCTTAATGGTGGCTGCATAACCAATGAAACCCAGGTCACATGGGGACACAGTTTTGAGGCCTGCTAGGATGTGTCTGGGAAGTGGACTCTTAAGCCCACACCATAGTGGCCCCTAGCCCACACCAACCCACTGGTTGGTTTGTTATTGACACAAAGTCTCATGGAGCCCAAGCTGCCCTTGAACTCCTTACATAGTCAAGGATGACCTTAAGCCTCTGAATCTCCTGCCTCCGTCTCCTAAGTGCTGGGGCACAGCAGTGTGCAACACCACAACCGTTTATGCAATGCCGGGATTCGAACTCAGGGCTTTGTGCATGCTGTACAAACACTCTGCCAGCTGAGCTACAGCCCAGCCTCGCTATCTGCTGTATTAAGCACACAGTATATGTCACTCATTCCATCTGTACTGGAACCAAATAAAGTAGATGCTGACATCCCTATTTTATTTTTAAAGATTTGTTTATTTATTATGTATACAGTGCACATCAGATCACATTATAGGTGGTTGTGAGCCACCACGTGGTTGCTGAGAATTGAACTCAGGACCTCTCGGAAGAGCAGTCGCTGTTGCTCTTAACCTCTGAGCCATTTCTCCGGCCCTGACATCCTTCTTTTAGTGACTATTTATATCCTTCTTTTATAGCACACTAGGACACTGGAGGTGACGCTGGCAGACACGCACAGTGGGCGTTCAGGGCTGCCTGGATCAGGGCCTAGCCATGAGGGTCTGAGTTGCTCCGTGGCCACAGACAGGTCGTTTGCTTTCTCAGTCAGCTCTTTGCCCACACAAGGAAACATCCCATAATGTCTACCTGCAGATACCTGTTGAATCCTAAGGGACTAAGCTAGCCAGGACAGTGACAGTGGCAAGGGTCAGCACTAAGCTCCCATCAGTGTTGAAGTCACGGTGGGGAGGATGAGATGATACCAAGGGCCCTGCCCAGCTCTCAAGATCTAAACCCTGTGGTTGAGGCTGGCCTGCCATCCTCTGAGGCACCTGGTGAGAGGTGGCTCCACCCACTGGGGGGCTAAAAAAAAAAAAAAAATCCGTGAGGCTGCCACCCTGCAAGCTGCCTGTCACCTGCTCCAGTTAATGGTAATCTGCAGCCTTATTTCCTGTCCCACCCCACCCCAACAGCTGTGTAGTCCTGGAGGAGCCATTTGACCCTCAGAGACAGGGGTGGGGGTGGGGGTGGGGGTGGGGGTGGGGGTGGGCTGCTGGGGTGGGGGTGGTGGTGAGGATATTAATTTTGCAGAAGGTTTTGGGATGAGAGACGATGCTAAACAGCACACATATGAGATCAGGAAGGCCTGGGTTCCACTCCTGGCCTCTGTGTGACTGTGGACAAGTTCCCTGGACTCTCTCTGACCCTTAGGTACCATGGAGGCACTGACTCACTATGTAGTCCTGACTGACCTATGTAGACCAGGCTAGCCTTGAACTCATGTCTCCTCATAGTGCTGGGATTAAAGGCTTCCACCAGGCCCTGTCATCTTTTTACTGTCATTACGTTTTGTTTGTTTGTTTGTTTGGTTGGTTGGTTGGTTTTTTGGTTTTTCGAGACAGGGTTTCTCTGTGCAGCCTTGGCTATCCTAGACTCACTTTGTAGACCAGGCTGGCCTCGAACTCACAGCCATCTGTCTGCCTCCTGAGTGCTGGGATTAAAGGCATGCACTATTAAAGGCCTTTTTTTTTTTTTTTAAGATTTATTGGTTTATTATGTATCCAGTGGTTCGCCTGCCTGTACACCTTTAGACCAGAAGTGGGCATCAGATCTCATTATAGATGTTTGTGAGCCACCATATGGTTGCTGGGAATTGAACTCAGGACCTCTGGAAGAGCAGTCAGTGCTCTTAACTGCTGAGCCATCTCTCCAGCCCCCTGTTTTTTGCTTTTTGTTTGGATACTTTTTTAAGATTTAGCAGGGTGGTGGTGGCACACACTTTTAATCCTAGCACTCGGGAAGCAGTGCTCCCTAGGCGGATCACTGTGAGTTCAAGGCCAGCCTGGTCTACAAAGCGAGTCTAGGACAGCCAAGGCTACACAGAGAAACCCTGTCTCGAAATACCCAAAAACAAAACAAAACAAAAACTTTTTCTTTTGTTATTTTTATTTCTGTGTGTGCATATGCCACATATGTGTGCAGAGCCTGTGAGGGTCAGAAGAGGGCATCAGATCCCCTGCAGCTGGAGTTAGAGGTGGCTGAGGGCAGCCTGACTTAGGTCCTGGGAACAGCGTGACCACCTAGCCATCTCTCTAGCCCCTATTTATGAATTTTATTGAATGTGTGTGCCATGGCTAGTGTGTAGACGGTAGAGAACAACTTTAAGGAGTTGGTTGTCTTGTTTGGGTTTTTTTGTTTGTTTGTGTTTGTGTTTTGTTTGTTGTTTGTTGTTTAAGAGTTGAGATTACTTGGGGGGCAGAGGCAGGCACATCACTGTGAGTTCAAGGCCAGCCTGGTCTACAGAATGAGTCTGGGACAGCCAAGGCTATACACAGAGAGACCCTGTATTGAACCGCGCCTCAACACACACACACACACACACACACACACACACACACACACACACACAGGCACACAGTTGAAATTTATTTGGAAAACAAACAAAACTCCCAGCTTCCTGTACCCAGTGCACTAAGGTGTTTCCAGGGCCCTGCCCCTCCCAACTGCCATCCATTTTGACTCCAGCTTCCATCACACTATTGGGATGTTGCCACTGAGGTGAGGGGCTCCTCCAGGTACTGCACCAAGGCCTGGGCCTTGGCCTTGAGCATCCCGAAGCCCACAGTCTCCTTGGCGACCATACATAGCAGAAGGTTGGCCACCCAGGTGATGGCTACACCGCCCTCCATGTGGTCCATGAGGATAAATTTGAGATTGTCGTCATTAAGCGCTTGGTTCCCGTTCCAGTCATACACAGCCCAGATGTTACTGGGGATGGATGCGGTGACTGGGGCATCTGGGTCCCCATAATGGGAATAGGCCAGCAGTGATCCCTCATTATTCAGCGGCCCCAAATGCAAGGAAGCAGCCTAGCACCACCGCAAGCCAGGGCTTGCCTCTCCTGTCCTTGTCGTGTGCTCACAGGGTGTTTTGCACTCCTTGGGAAGCAGCATGCCTGCGTCTCTTAACCTTGACCTATTCCTAGACACCCCAAGCTGTCACCTTTTTATGGCTTTTCAAGACAAGGTTTCTCTGTGTAATAGCCCTGGCTGTCCTGGACTCACTTTGTAGACCAGGTTGGCCTTGAACTCACAGAGATCCCCCAGCCTCTGTCACCCAAGTGCTGGGATTACAGACGTGTTTTGTTGTTTTTAAGATTTACTTATTAATATGTATATAGTATTCTGCCTGCACATACACCTGCATACCAGAAGAGGGCACCAGAGCTCATCATAGATGGTTGTGAGCCACCATGTGGTTGCTGGGAATTGAACTCAGGACCTCTGGAAAAGCAGTCAGTGCTCTTAACCTGTGAGCCATCTCTCCAGTGCCCAGCTTTTTTTCTTTTTTTCTCTTTTGGTTTTTTGAGACAGGGTTTCTCTGTGTAGCCTTGGCTGTCTTGGACTCACTTTGTAGACCAGGCTGGCCTCAAACTCACAGTGATCTACCTGCCTCCGCCTCCCAAGTGCTGGGATTATCACTGCCCGGCGAATTTGTGATCTTCTGCCTCAGCTTCCTACGGAGCTGGAAAAGCAGGCCTGTGCTACCATGCCTAGCTCTTTTTGTTTGTTGTTTTGTTTATTTGTTTTTGAGACAGGGTTTCTCTATATTATCTTGGCCATCCTGGACTCGCTTGATAGACCAGGCTGGCCTCGAACTCACAGCGACCCGCCTGCCTCTGCCTCCTGAGTGCTGGGATTAAAGGCGTGCGCCACCACCGCCCAGCTTCTTATGTATGTCTTTATTCTTGGAGTTGACTTCTGCTGTGTGCCTGCATGGGCTAGATGACCAAGGGGCAGCCCCCTTCTCGAGGAACCCCTAGGTGAAATGGGAAGACAGACACCTAAACAGCAGGACACTTCCAAGAAGCATCTGCTTCCCGCTCCCATCCCCCCTCCCTTTTCCTCCCCTCCTCCTCTTCTCTTCCCTCCTTTCTTTCTTATTTATTGCTGAGGGTGATCTCAAACTAGGTAGTCTCCTGCTGTAGCATCCCCAGTGCTGGAATTACATTATTGGCATATGCTTCATGCCATTCTTTTTTTCTTCCCCTATTTAAGAAGCACACTTAGAGCCGGGCATGATGGCACACGCCTTTAATCCCAGCGCTTGGGAGGCAGAGGTAGGCGGATCGCTGTGAGTTCCAGGCCAGCTTGGTCTATAAAGCGAGTTCAGGACAGCCAAGGCTATACAGAGAAACCCTGTCTCAAGAAACACACACACACACACACACACACACACACACACACACACACACACACACACAACTGAGGATATATGGCTCAGTTGGTAAAATGCTTGCCCCACACAAAGTCCTGAGTTTTGTCCCTTGCTTAACACTTAACATTTACATTTAGAGCTTAAACAACGCAGGCTATAGTAGCACAGCCCAGAAACCCAGCACTTGGGAGGTAGAAGAGCAATAGGATCAGAAATTGAAGGTTATTCTCAGCTAATAGCATCTTCAAGCCCAACCTGGGATACAAGAGACCCTGTTTTAGAAAACCAAAACCAAAAACCAAAAACAAACAAACAAAACCCTTCGGCACAGAAAGTGGCAGTGTATAACTTTTAATTCCAGCATTCAAGAGGCAGAAACAGGCAGATTTGTGAATTCAAGGCCAGCCTGGTCTTCACAGTGAGTTCCATGACAGCCAGGGCTATAGAATGAGAATCTGTCTCTCAAAACAAGAACAAAACCAAACAACCCTGTATTTTCCTAATATGTGCAAAACCTAAGATTAATCCTCAAAAATGCAAAATAAATGTTAAAATAATACATTTAACTCAATGTTTTAATTACCTGTATACTCTATTGTCTGAGAGGGTGGCTAGGAGGCAGGAGGCACTATCTCCCTGGGTGGGGGGACGATGGTGGCATCGAGCCTGGACCATGAGAATAGCTGTCACCTTGACTCCATTGTCACCAGCTTATTCCTTCTGAGCCTAAACACCCAGATCCTGTCACCTGAGCCAGAGTGGCTACATAGAGGGTCCACATGGGAACCTGGGTTTTTTTGTTTGTTTGTTTGTAGACAAGGTTTCTCTGTGTAGCCTTGGCCGTCCTGAACTCATTTTGTAGACCAGGCTGGCCTCGAACTCACAGGGATCCACCTGCCTCTGCCTCCCGAGTGCTGGGACTAAAGGCGTGCGCCACTACACCCAGTTTGAACCTGGGGAATGTAAGTGGAACAATAGAGTAGGGCTCTCCGGTAGGCAGTTTACCCCGGGGCCTCTTGGGCAGAATCAGGGAGGACCCTCAGATGCACATCCACAACCTGGAGCTGGGGGATGGAAAGATACAAGCAAGAGGGGTTTCCCTGACAACCAGAGTGGGCGGGTACCAGACTCCATTACTGTGTTAAAAAGTAATGCTCAGCTGCTGCCTTGCCTCCAGCTTCCTCATCGGGTCGTTTGTTCATCTGTCCTGTGAAGTCACCCATCCCTCTCCCTCCACGCCTGTCCGTCTCCAGGGCTGTCATCCTTGTGTCTGTCCACCCTTTCACCCACCAACCCATCCACTTCTCCAGAAGGAGGAGAAGAAGGGGAGGAGGGGGGGGCGGCAGCAGGAGGAAGGAGACTCCTGGCTGATGAGATGGGCAGTGAGTGAATTGGACTGACGGGGCATCAGTGGACCCGAGATAGAAGCAGGCGGGAGGAAATCAAAGGGCATTGGCCTTCAGGATTGTAGATCAGAGGCAGTGATTCCTCAAGAGAAAGGGTGTGGGGAAAAAGAGAAAGAGAGAGAGAGAGAGAGAGAGAGAGAGAGAGAGAGAGAGAGAGGGTCTTGCAGAGCTGGAGCAATTTCCAGGTTAGTGCTTTTCCTACCAGAATGAATGTGCCTCTGGTCCCCTACCCCATCAATACTACAAACATACTCACTGATGGCCCCTCAGCACTTGGCCCAGCTTTGGACCCTGAGAAGGGAGCCTCCCTCACAAGTTCCACACTGTCCCCAACTATTGCCAGCTGTTACATGAACCCTTTTCTGGGGAGATTACAACAGGAGCCTACTTACCCCAGACAAGATACCCACGACAGTAGAATTCCTTCCTGTTTCTTCGCTTGTCCCACTGTCCTCCCTCCCCTCCCCCAGAACAACCCCTAGGGACTGTTGACTGATGGGGAAAAAGGGAGGCAGGAGCGTACCCACAATCCCACAATCCTGAGGTGGCACATCCCTGCCTCTACTGCCCTGCACTGATCTGAGTAACATGTATAGCTTCTGGGGTTCTGACCGCTGGGTGGCCTGCGCCGCTGAAGTCTGCCTGTGGATAGATACAGGCTACAGAAACGTGCGGATGCTGAGGGCTGGCCGGGAAAAAGACACCTTGATGGCAGTTTTCACCTGCCACCTGCTCAGCCCCAGCTAGCCATGGAAACTGTGAGTCAGAGGAAGCTGGTGTCTGAGGACAGGGTGGGTGGGGGGTGTGGGTGACAACACAAGAAGGGGGGCACTATGGGAGGGTGGAAGCTGGATCTGGGGTGAGGTTGGGGTGCTGGCTTGAGGCTTAGGGTTCTACTCAGTCGGCCTCTGCCTCAGTCTCTCTGGGAACTTGCGCTTCTCGGAGGATGGGCAAACTGGCCTGTGAAAGATGTTCCCAAGCCTCCGTGGCCATGGCCAGTTATTCTCTGCCCAGTGGTTTGAGCAACAGTTATTTCTTTGTGGCCCTGTGGTGTGCGTGGTGGACACAGCTACGGCATAGCCCCATTCTTCCTATGAGAAGTCCAGGTATGGGCAGGCACCAATCCAGCAGGGGCATCCGGAAGCCCAAATACTATTCAACGAGGAAATAGGATCCGATTCCTAGGGCTTGCCAGCAGTGGGCATTCAGGGGTTCTGCCCTTTAATAGCATGTTTGTGGCTTCCCCACCCTCCAGTGACCCTGTGAGGGGGGGAACTACGGATCTTCCCATTTCATAGGGTAGAAAATGGAGCTGGTAGCACACACCTGTCTGTACCCCCCCTTACCCCTACTCCCCCCCCCCCCATACTAGGGAGTAACAACAGGGGTCTGAAGCCAGCCATCTGGACTGAGGGCTTGGCTCAGTGATAGAAGGGTTGCTTAGCAAGCAGGGGCCCTAGGCTCAGTCCCCAGTACTGCAAAAATAGATAAATACATAAACAAAGGAAACTGGGCAGTCTGCTCTCACCTGCTCCACACCGAGGAAGGAAGGGGAAGTGGGACAGGTGTTGGACAGGAAAGGGTGTGAGGGAGCCTCAGTGGGGGAGGAAAGAGGAGCCTGTGAGTGGAGCTAAAAAGGGAGCGCCCCCCCCCCCCCCCCCCGCGCCTCCCGCCCAGGGAAGAGGCTGAGCCCAGAGCAGCCAGACTCAGGCGAGAGTCCCTCACAGCACCACCCTGGCCCTGGGGACTTCTGGGTTCTAGAAGACCCTTGGGCACAGTGACCAGTTGGGAACCAGATGGGACACAAGTGACATGTGATTTAGGGTTGATGTCATGTTGGTTTCCAGGGCTGTTAAGAGCACAGACAGGTGCCAAAAAGCTGACATTTGTTTTAAAAAACAAACAACAAAGTGGGGGTGAGGTGGTACCAGCCTTTGATCCTAGCACTCTGGAGGCAGAGGCTGTTGGATCTCTTGAGTTTGAGGCCAGCGTGATCTACAGAGTGAGTTCCAGGGTGGCCAGAGCTACACTGAGAAACCCTGACTACAAACAAACAAACAAAACAATACACACACACACCACTACCACCACCAACAAAACCCCAAATTAGTTATTTGCTTTCTTTTTTAACTGCGCAAGGGGTGCACACAGGCTGAACAGTCCATGTGTAGAGGTCAGAAGACAGCTTATGGGATCTATGTTTGCCTTCCTCCATGTGGAACCTGGGGATTGAACCCTGGTACTCAGGCTTGGCAACAGGTGCCTTTACCTGATGCGCCATTTGGCTGCCTCCAAGCTGAACGTTCTTCCGTCCCAGCTCTGAGAACTCTGAGATTAAAGTGAAGATGTCTTCAGGGTACTTTGAGTGAATCATTCTTTGATGCTTCCTGCTTGCTTGCTTGCTTTTGGTTTTTCGCCATGGGGTTTCCCTGTAGCCTTGGCTGTCCTGGACTCACTTTGTAGACCAGGCTGGCCTCGAACTCACAGAGATCCACCTGCCTCTGCCTCCCTGAGTGCTGGGACTAAAGGCATGTGTGTGTGCCACCACACCCATCAATGCTTCCTCCTTTTATGAGTGAGCATGGGCATCCTTCAGCCTTTAGATCTTTCCAACCAAACAGTTCTTCATCCTGTGTGTCTTTCCCACTTGCTTATTTATTTATTTATTTATTTATTTGTTTATCTAGTGATTCATTCATTCATTTGTTCATTTGCTTGAGACAGGGTCTTATGTGGCTAAAGCTGACCTCAAATACATTATGTAGCCAAGGACGACTGATAGATTAAGTATCAGAATTAGCTGATGGCAAGGACGCTATACTATATAAGTGCAGGTTTATTGGGAGCAGCGCTGGATGCGGAGGGGAAGGGAGAGAGCGCGCTGAGGGTGGGAGGAAGAGGAGGTGGGGAAAGGGCCCAAAGGGCAGCAGAATCAAAATGTCTGGGCTATATAGGGGAAGGGTCTTTGGCAGTGGGAAAGCCTCGTCCCTAGGTCGAGGGCTGGACATGCCAGCCACGCCCTACAGCAGGACCTAACAATGACCTTGAACTCTTGATTCTGCTGCCACCTCTCAAGCCCTGGGATTACAGGCATGTTCCCCTCCACTCGGTGTTTTAGGCAGTGCTGGGGCTTGAACCCAGGACTTTGTGCAAGAGGTGTGCCCTACAAGCTGAGCCCCAGCCCAGCCTTGCCTCACCTGGACAGCTATAGCAGCATCAACCTTTCTTCCAAAAAAGGGCAGCATCTGAGGTTTGGGGGGCAGGCAGTACCTCTGCAGAACTTTGGGGGGGGGCACAACTCAACCCAGAACTCTGGTCTTTTTTTTTTTTTTTTTTTAAGAACTCGGGTCTTAAAGGGCTATGGTACAAATAACCCTTGAATCTGAAAAGGCCTATGTGAGTCATGTGTCCCAGTTTGAGAGTCAGACTATACGGCCTTGGAGCATTTGTGCAGCCCAAACTCAACCCCCAGAACCAAAAGAAAACACAGCCTTGGTGTGTATTGTGTCCCCACCTCCCCCTCACTAGTACTTTGCCCTACTGGGTCCTAAATACATGTTTGAGAAATCCTTGACTTGTGGTTCCCTAAGGCCCTCGGATCTTTCTCTAACAAGTCAGAAGACTAGATTAAAAGGTCCTGGAGGACTCCATCCAGCTGCCTCTGCCCTGGATTCCAGGCTGGCTGCTGCCCTGCCGAGCTTAACATTCATTCCCTACTGCTCGGGCACCAGCTCGGGCACAGAGGGACAGAAAGGATAAGCTTTGGTTCCTCTCCCCACTGGAAAAAGGAGACCCAGTGGTGCAGAGGTGTACCCAGCTTGTCCACCTTCGTTGTGGGACTCTTGGCCCTGCTGCCCAGCTGATTTCCTTGATGCTGAGTTACCTGAACCATGAGACCAATCTTTCCTTTCTCTGGCCCCCTATTGCTTTCAGAATAAAATTCACATTCGTGGGTTTGGGGTTTTTGTTTGGTTGGTTTTTTTGGGGGGGTGGTTGTGTTTGGATTTTTTTGAGACAGGGTTTCTCTGTGTAACCTCGGCTGACCCAGAACTCACTGTGTAACAAGGCTGGCCTCGAACTCATAAAGATCTGCCTGCCTCTGCCTCCCAAATGCTAGGATTAAAGGTGTGCGCCGTCACGCCCGGCTCACATTTTTGTTTTTTGATTTAATGTAAAAGTAATTTAATTGAGTTTATTCATTTTATTTTTATGTGTGGCTTACCTGCATACATGTATGTGTACTACATGCGTGCTTAATGCCTGAGGGGCTTGAAGAGGACATCAGATCTCCTGGAAGTGGAGTTACAGAAGGTTGTGAGCTGCCCTGTAGGGGCTGGGACTCGAACCTGGGTCCTCCAGAAGAGCAACTGGTTATTTTGCCCACTGAACCACCTCTGCAGACCCTAGTTCACATCCTTTTTTTTTTTTTTTTTAAGATTTGTTTATTTATGTTTATGAGCACTCCGATGCATGTATGACTGCATGGCAGAAGAGAGCATCACACAAAAGAGGGCATCAGGTTCCGTTACAGATGGCTGTGAGCCTGTGAGCCACCATGTGGTTGATGGGATTTGAACTCAGGACCTTTGGATGAACAAACCAGCGCTCTTAACCTCTGAGTCATCTCTCCCAGCCCCCAAGTTGACATTCTTAAAATTGCCGTTTCTTTTAGGGATTTGTCCCCAGCTATCTATCCAGGGTTGTTTTTCACTGTTTCCCACCGGTACCCTCTCCTGTAGACAGTGGAAAGAGACAAGGGGTGACCTGGTTGTAAAGAGAAAAAGGTACATTCTGAGGCAGGGCTCACGGTGACCTCAGAAGTGCCCTTCATAAGTTGACCTGCAAAGGGGCTGGACTTCTTCTCTGCATCTCTGTCCTTGTACAGGTCATTCCTTCATGCTCCGCCATGTCACCCTTCCACGCCATCTCCCTGGAAGACATGCCCCACCCCGTCTCCTCTACCCTTCCCCCCTTGTTCCCCCCCCCCACTCCGGTTCCAGTAGAGCTGACTCCAGTACACTCTGCTGACTAGAGAGTGGGAGGCCTTCTCTTCTATCCAGCAAGGTACCAGCTCCAGGCCCCGACTGAACAGTAGAGAGAGCAGATGAGAAAACAGTCAAACTGGAAACCTTCCTGCAAATGGCTCTTGGTCACTATTTCAACTGTGTGACCTTAAGCGAGTCTCTTTCCCACTCTGAGTCTCTTTTCCTCTCTGTGGAGTAGGGAGAGATACCTAAACAGATATGAATACACACACACACACACACACACACACACACACACACACACACACACACATGCTAAGTTTAACCCCTGTGAAGCAGCCTTTTAGTGTCCTTTGTCATTTGCATAGATTTGCATATGTACTATAAAAGATGCCAGCTATATTTCATTCATAGAAAGAACTTGATTCCCAGGGATGGAAAGGACTTCACCAGGTCATGGTTCCATGCAAATCTTAGCTGTCTGAGGCTTTCAGTTATTAACAGTTCAACCACCCCCAGTTTTTACATACGGGTAACAGAAGCTCAGAGAGGGAAAGTGACAAACCCAGTGTTGCACAGCGAGCGAGGGACAGAGAGCTCCTTCCCCCCCAGCTTCCCACCATTTGCCAGAGGCTTATGCTGCACCCCGTTTTCTCATGAAGGATAGAAGATGGAGAGGGGGTGCTTGGTGCTTTTGAGGCTTTTCTCTGCACCCCAGAATAACAAAGCCGGCCAGGATGACAGCCTCCACAACCACAGGAAACCAGGTTGTGGTAGAAGGCAGGCAGGCGGGAGTGGAAACAACTCTGAGAAAGGCCAGAGGTAATTTCACCCACCTAAAAATAACCCAGCCTCATTAGAGATGGGCGGATGACGCGCTTACCCACAGGTTATTCCACTGAGGCTGCGGCAGGCAAGAATGGGGTTCTGTAAGGTGGGGGACAGGGGGGATGCTGCAGGCACTCCGTGGAGGGGGAGGGCTGGAGCTGGAGAGAAAGCCAGGAGGAAACAGTAGTCAGACGACCCAGTTCCCAGACAGGAGTGGTAACCTGAACTGGGATGCGTGAGGACCAACCGAAAAGAATGAGCACTTGAGAGTATGTTCTAGAAATCAAACCGCAGGGGCTGCAGGTGTATTGGATTGAGACCCCCCCCCCCTCCAGGTTTCTGGCCTGAGCACCTGCTGCTGGGTGCCTGAGGCTGAGGCGAGAATCTTCTTTGGGTCGTTACTGCTGAGTACTTGCTCAATGCTCACCCAGTACAGTACCCTTTCAGTACTGGGTGAATACATAGTACCCAGTACCCAGTACCCAGTACCCAGTACCCACCCAGTACCATGCTCAGCCCTCACCTTACATCAGCTTAGGATCCACTCAGGACCTATGATGATGAGTCTCAGATCAGACGTCAGTCTGATGAGACCTAGAATCACCTGGGAAATGGCCTCTGCGCATCCCTGTGGGGGATTGCTGTCCTTATTAGTTAGGTAGGGATCCCTATGCGGGGCTCCTTGTGTAAAAAGGAGAAAAGTGAGCTGAGCAACATAACTTCATTACTGTCTTCATTTTGTTTCTTTCCCCCCCCCCCTGAGACAAGGTCTTACTATGTAGCCCTGGCTAGCCTGGAACTCACTCTGTAGACCAGGTTGGCCCCAAACTTACTAAGAACCATCTGCCTCTGCCTCCTGAGTGCTGGGACTAAAAGTGTGCACCTCAGCTGGGCGGTGGTGGCGCACGCCTTTAATCCCAACACGGAGCAGAGGCAGGTGGGTCTTTGTGAGTTCGAGGCCAGCCTGGTCTACAGAGTGAGTTCCAGGACAGCCAAAACCACACAGAGAAACCCTGTCTTGAACAAAACAAAACAAAACCCAAACAAAATGTGCACCACTGTGCAAACTAGCTGTCTTCTTGACTGCAAACACAGTGTGTCAGCTGCTTCAAGCTCCTGCTGCCCTGATGGTCTCTCCTTTCCTTCCTTTAAGTTGCTTACGTCAGAGTATTTTATTGCAGAATAGAATCCTCCCATCTAATAGTACCCTTTTCTTAGGGTCCGTCCATTACCTACCCACCCTGCTGCAGTCCCGAAGGCTCCAACAGGATCTGGCTGCCTGAGATCGGGCTCTTTGAGAAAGCTCAGTGCTCAGCGTCTGGCTTGGGCCCCACCCTCTGCAGCCTTCCCACAGGTCACTCACTGGACTGTGCCCTAAACTGCAGCTTGCCACTAAGGCTCGATTGCCAAAGGTCCCCTGTTCCCAATTCCTGCAGCTCTGGTCTCTACAGCTTGTCCTCTACCGTAGGACCACTGAGTCTCCTCAGCAGGAAGCAGCTGGCCCGTTTACACCATTGAAGATGTGAGTCCTCAGGAAGTGGCCCCCATTGCAAGTCCAGCCAGGCCACGCCTCCCCTACCGCAGCAACTCATCAGCATCTCTAGCGATAACTTTGTATATAACAGATGAACCTAAGCCTTCACAATGCTCTTCCCCAGCAAGTTCATCACAGTGACAGGAGCTTGAAGCAGAGTCACATAGTATCCATGGTTAGGAAACAGAAAACAGAGAAGAGAACTGGGTTCTCTCTCTCTCTCTCTCTCTCTCTCTCTCTCTCTCTCTCTCTCTCTCTCTCTCAGATTTATTTGCTTGTGTTTTCTTTTGTTCTTTGTTTTGTTTTCTTGAGACAGGGTTTCTCTGTGTAGCTTTGGCTATCCTGGACTCACTTTGTAGACCAGGCTGGCCTCGAACTCACAGAGATCCCTCCCACCCCCCCACCCCCCACCCCGCCTCTGCCTCCTGAGTGCTGGTGTTAAAGGTGTGAGCCATCACACTTGGCCTCATTGGCTTGTTTTTGAGATAGGATCTCATTACATAGTCCTGTCTGACCTGACTATAGATATCTACCCATCTCCGCCTATGATTTTATTTTAATTATGTGTATGTGTGTTTCCGGAGTGACTGTGTGCGCATGAATGCAGTATCCTCTCTCAGGGCCCCAAAAGCTGGGGTCACAGGTAGTTGTGAGCCGTCATGACGATGCTGGGAACCAAACTTAGGACCTCTTCAAGAGCAGCAAGTTCTCTTCAGTGCTGATCCACTTCTCCAGCCCCTTTTATTTTGCCCATGGACCCAATGGAATGGTGTTGCTCACACTCAAGGTGGGTCGTCCTACCTCTCTAACCAAATCTAGACGCTCCCTCACAGGCACAGGTTTGTTCCTGGTGGGTTTCGATCCTGCCAAATTGACAGGGTCAAACGTTCTACTAAAGAGCCTGCTTCCGGTACATAGACAGTGAGAGACAGAGTCGATGCAAACCTCAACAGGCTGGCCCCAGAGCCACAGTCCTGGCTGGCGGGCTTGACTGTCCCAGCTGACTGTGTGGCAGGTCTATTTGCCTATTGGTCTTTTGAACAAGAACTTGAGATCACTACTCTTTCTTCCCCTGCCTGGCAGAGAGAGAGAGGCTTAATCTAGCAGCTCTGAACAGGTTCCCTGTTCATAATCTCCGTACTTTGGAGAGAAGATCAGCCCGAAGGAGGAAAATTGCAACAGGGTCTCACTTTGTAGACCAGGCTAGTCTCAAACTCACAGGGACCCACCTGCATCCTCTTCCTGAGTGCTGGGGACTACAGGTGTGCGTCACCACACCCGGCCCACATGTATTTGTTTTATATGTGTGTGGGCATAAGCATGCCCACAGCACACGTGCACAACTCAGAGGACAACTTTCAGGGCTTGCTTCTCTCTTTCCATCATGTGACCCAACTCAGGTTGTCGGGGTGGGTTGGCACATGCTCAAACTGGCTCAGCGATCGGGCCCTGGGGGAACTGCTTTTTCTTGGATGGTGTTCTGTAGCCCTCCGTCCAACAAAAATCAGATCATCTGTCAAATGAGCCCAGGAGAGGCTAAGGGACTCGCCTGACTCACCCAGCTGACAGTTGGAGATGGCAGGCTAGCTCCTTCCACAGGCCGTCAACCGGCCCAGGGAAGATGTTGGACTCAGATCACAGGAGGTCTCTGTGTTAAAGGTCATCATCACTGCCTCACCCAACAAAGAGTGCCTTTGGGACTGGCCCAATTCCTGTCCCCATACCTCTTTAGGACAGGAAACTCTTCCTTGTCACAAAGTCCCAGCCCCCTTCCCCCAGGCCACTCCCCTCCCTGCTCCCTGGAGTGCCCTGGTGAAAGCCTGGCCTGTCAAGAGTGAGCCCTGCAGGGACCCGGCCAGCAGCTGGAGACAGAGAGGCAGGAAGCGGGGACAATGGATGAAAGACCCTCTGTGCCCAGGTGGGTGGGGGAGGGACAGGCAGGAAGCCTGGGCCTTTGGAAGCTGGTCCGGCACTGGCTGAAGAACCACAGCCTGGGATGCCGGAACCAGTGGATTTGTTTGGATTCCCCAGGGATCCGAGCTGGGGGACCATTTGCAAGCCTCAGCTGAACACTTCTCCACAGGGTGTCCTGCCTTGGGGGGGGGGGGCGCCTGAGTGACAAGAATGTCACTTTCATTCATCACTGTTTGTCCCCGGGGCCCTGGAGCCAGGCTGCCTGCACAGTGGGGGCCTGATCAGTTGAATGCAGAAATTAATAGGGCACCACTAATAACCAAAGGATTACATATGGATTTGCTTGTTGAAGAAAACAAGGCTTGCGGGTGGGCGCCCCCTCAGGTGTGGCCCTGGCTCTTCCCACCGCACCTGCAAGGAAAGTCACCTCCTCACCCTTCGGTTCCCACTTGAGTGAAGTTCTTCAATAGAGAACAGGAGAATTGGGGGGCGGGGAGCAGGGGCAGGCGTTGCTCTGATCCGCCAGCTAAGGAATACACCCATTTCCTTACTGCCGCTAGCTCAGCACACACATTGGGCTTGGGGATAGAATTTGGGCAGTTAAGAAAGTACTTTGCCACTAAACTACACCGCAGCCACCCTTCCCTATTTCCCTGCCTCCCTCCTCCAATCTTCCTTAGGCTCTGTAACCCAGAGAGCCCCCCCCCACCCGCCCGCCTCTACACCCCTCTACGCCCCCTCCGAGTGCTAGGACTAAAGGAGTGTGCCACCACGCCTGGCCTGTTCACTCATTTCATATATGCTAAGCATGCATTCTGTGATTGCAAAGTATTAAGAACTGAGATATAGTAACAGCCAAAGGGTCAGGGGCTTAAAGGGCTACTACAGGCTAGACCAAATCTTAAAGCAAGCCTGGCACTGCCAAGGTTGGGAGCTGGGCATGGAGAAAGAAGAAGGGGGTGAGGACAAAGGGTGGAAGAGTGTGGGGAGGGAATGAGGGGAGAGAGAGAGAGAGAGAGAGAGAGAGAGAGAGAGAGAGAGAGAGAGAGAGAGAGAGAGATGGAGCTGGCCAGAGAGAATTCAGAGCGAGGATAGGCCTGTGGCAATGACTGAGAGGGCGGCCAGTGTGGCTGACCTCACTGGTGGTCTTGCTTCTACGGCTGCTGCTCTCAGCCTGATGGGAGTCTATCAGGGAATTAAGTGTCTCCACCATGGGGATTACAGGTGCATTCCCTATGGACCAAATGACAAAAGGGCCAAATAGTTCCCTTCCTCACTTTTATTTATTTTTATTATTATTTTATTTATTGATTTATTGTTTTTTTTCGAGACAGGGTGTCTCTGTGTAGCCTTGGCTGTCCTGGACTCCCTTTGTAGACCAGGCTGGCCTCGAACTCGCAGCGATCTGCCTGCCTCTGCCTCCGAGTACTGGGATTAAAGGCGTGTGCCACCACCGTCCGGCAACTTTTATTTATTTTTAAAACATGTTTGTGTGCGTACACATATGTGTTGGTGTGTGTTTAGGTGCACGTGTGTAGAGGTCAAAGGTCAATGCTCAGGTATCTTCCTCAAGAATGTCATCTACTTTCCATGAGACAGGGTCTCCCACAAACCTGAACCTCCCCAATTAAGGCTCCATCTCCTTAGCTTCCTCTTGCTATAAAGTTATCAGTGCAGGTGGGACCTCTTGGCGTAGTCACCTCCTACACGCCCTGCCTTCTCATATGATCATTTAGAGAGTTACAATGCACCGTAAAAAAATTTTAAAGAGTCACAAATATTCTAACCACAGGGTCCTGCCTCTAAAAGTCCTCACTACTGGTGGCAATGGGCCATGGCAGCCTCCAACCCTAGCCTCCTTGTGTCTCAAGGAAATCTGCTGGCAGTAGCTGCCTGGTCCCTGGCTCCCCTTGGTTCCCTCACTTTCTGCTCAGCCACAGGCACAGGCCGCAGGACCTGCCCAGTTCCCTTTAGCTCCAGTCTGGGGGGGCTGCCCCTCTTCTCCACAGCCTCCAGCTTCAAAATCAAGCCCCTTTAGCCTGCTGAATCACTCTTTGAGTGTTCACAGTCTATGATAAGGCAGAGATGACATATTCCAAACTTAATTTCCCCGGGGGGAGGGGGCGGTCAGCCTCAGCCAGATCTCTCCACACTTGCCTTCTCTGGCCTGGCCCTCTGGTTCTTGGACTGTAGAGGGGGGAGCCTTCTAAAACCCACCTGAAAGGGTCACTCCCCTGCTCAGCACCCCTCCAGGGCTCCCTGTTAGCCTCAGGGAGCAAGCCCAGGCTGCTATGCTTGACTCACAATCACCTTTAACCCTGGCCTCCTTTTTGGCTCTCTCTCTTCTCCACACTATCTCTGCCTTGTATGGCTCATGCAAGCATCACATCCTCCACCTTTGAAGGTGCTGCTTGCTCCCTTAGTCCTCGGCCTGTTCACTATACTCTCCTACATAGGGAGACTTAGATGGCAGCCTCTAGCCTAATGCTAATAATCCTCTAGAGGTCGCCAGCCCACCCTGCCACCCCTGCAGCCTCCACAAGGCATTAAGCTTTGCTTAGGGGCACTTTGCACTGGCCTCAACCAGTGCTTGACACCTGCAACATGGGTTTTTTTTTTTTTTTAAACCTTATTTTTATTTTATATGTAAGGGTGTTTTGTCTGCACGTATGTCTGTGCACCACATGTATGCTATGCCAGAAGAGGCCAGATTAAGGTGTAGGATCCTCTGAAAGGAGAGTTATAGACAGTTGTAAGCTACCATGTGGGTGCTGGGAACTGAACCAAAGTCCTCTGGAAGAGCAGCCAGTGCTCTTAAAACTGCTGATCCAGCCAGGCACAGTGGCACACATCTGTAATCCCAGGACTCTGAGAGGCAGAGGCAGGTGAATCTCTGTGAGTTCGAGGCCATTCTGATCTACAAAGCAAGTCCGAGACAGCCAGGGCTCCACAGAGAAACCCTGTCTCAAAAAACACCAAAAAACTAACAAAACAAAACCACAAAAGTATGAAACCAACAACATTATCACCTACTTAAACATCCATTAATATCCTTTTGTTTATTAACCATATTATTTATTTATTTTAAAGATTTATTTGTTTATTATGTATACAGTGCACATTAGATCACATTATAGATGGTCGTGATCCACCATGTGGTTGCTGGGAATTGAACTCAGGACCTCTGGAAGAACAGACAGTGCTCTTAACCCCTGAGCCATCTCTCCAGCCCCCCATATTATTTATTTATTTATCTCTTTTTCCCTCTTTTCTGGTCAGGACACTATGGACATTGATGGTCCTCAACTTCCTGTGCCTGCTTAGTGGCGTTCTTTAGACACAAGGCTTCAGGGTATGGCAGTTTGGTTGTTTGGTGTCTGTCCAAGAGCAGGAATAAAAGCTAAGGAGGGTATTATGCGTTCTGATGTCATCTGAAGGTCACCAGATGTTCTGGGTTCAGAAACAGGAGATCATTTACCTGTCAGTCCCTTAGATATGCTTCACGTTAGAGTTTAGAATGCTGGGTAGAAGCCAAGAAGCGGTGGTGGCGCATGCCTTTAATCCCAGGACTCAGGAGGCAGGGGTAAGGGGGAATCTCTGTGAGTTCAAGGCCAGCCTGGTCTACATAACGAGTTCTAGGACAGCCAGAGCTAGACACAGAGAAACCCTGTCTCAAAAAACAACAGCAACAAAAGAATGCTGAGCTGAGGGAAGCCAAGTGACCTTGCCAAGGGTAACCCAGGCAGGATGAGAACAGCCACACGCTACCTACACGGGACGATGTCTTCAGGATCCTGGCTGTTTTCACATGAGCAGGAGGAGATGGGATGAACTTCACGGTGCTTCACAGCGCCCTGAAGGCACACCAGGATGACAGGTGCATATGGCAGCCAAGTGAGGCAGCCTAAGGGAGAACAGAGGACTGAAATCTGCTGGCTTCTCCGCTGTGTGCCTCCAGCATTTCCTCTTTGCCTGCAGAGGCCCCATGCGATCAACCTGAAGCTTGGCTTTCTGGGGTGAGGGCAAGCCTACTGTCGCTGACTGGGCTTCGTCTGGGTCACCTCAGGATCAGCATCGCTCAGCTGCTCCTGGAGGAGCCAGCTCACCAGGGTCTGGTCACAGTTCAGGGGAGGACCAGCCAGGAGAGGTAGTGAGCCATCGAGCCGCATCCCTGAGTTCGCAGATGGGAAGCTGAGCCCAGGGAGGTTGGAGGGCGTGTCCAAGGATGTGCAGCCAGGCTGTCAAGTCAGTTCCAGAGCCCAGTTCACCCTCATTCCCTCCCGAGGTGCTTTCTGGTCCACTGGACCTGTGTTTGAAGCTCAGTTCCAAGCCTGTTTGGTGCCTTTTGGGTTTTTTGTTTGTTTGTTTTTTAATCTTACATGCAGCTGCCTCTGTGCCTAGATTCTGTGCTGGGCGCTTTGCACACAACTCTTTTTTCTTCTTTCTTTTTGGTTTTTCTCCCCCCCCCTTTGGTTTTTCGAGACAAGGTTTCTCTGTGTAGCCTTGGCTGTCCTAGACTTGCTTTGTAGACCAGGCTAGCCTCCAACTCATAGCGATCCACCTGCCTCTGCCTCCCAAGTGCTGGGATTAAAGGCGTGTGCTACCATGCCCGACTTCTTTTTGGTTTTTCAAGACAGGGTTTCTCTGTGTAGCCTTGGTTGTCCTGAACTCCCTTTGTAGACCACCAGGCTGGCCTTGAACTCACAGCGATCCGCCTGCCTCAGGCCTAGAATTCATGTTTGTTTGTTTTGTTTGCTTGCTTGTTGTTGTTTATTTTTAAGGCAGAGTCTCATGTTTCCCAGATCCTCCTCAAACTCACTAGGTAGTCAGGAAGGACTCTGAACTTGTGACCTCACAGGTGTAGGCCACCCTGCCTGGTTATATGTGGTGGGAACTGAACCGGGGCTGGGGTGGGGGTGGGGGTGGGGTGGGGTGGTTGTGAATGCGACCAGCTGAGTTCCACCCTGGCAAGATTCAAACAGCTGTCTACTGTGTCAAAACCCAGTCGACTGTGGCTGTGCCATCCAGGCCGTTGGGTTGGAGGGCGGGGGTGGGGTGGGGGGTGTGTGGTATGGCAGCTCGTACTTATTATGAAGCATGTGGGAGTGTTTGCCAACAGGCACATGCTGGTTACAATGTGGCGGCTGCCTTTGGTCTCCTGCAGAGGTCCTCCATGGATAGAGTCTCCGATCTCAGAGCCCTTAAGGTGACCCATGGCTCCTTCAGCGACAACAAACTAAAGTTCAAAGAGACAGAGGCCCCTGCCCAGGGTCACATAAACCCTGTCTGACTACCCCCAAGCCTACGCTCTGTGCACGTGAACATGACCAGTGGGCCTGTACAAATACTGGCTCCTTTGTCCACTGCACCTTTATTCTGGTCCTACTATGTGCCAAACCCTGTCAGAGACCTCTTACTGGACAGAGACAGGAACAGGACACGTCTCTTGTGCCACGCACAGCCAGCAGCAGGGATGGGTTTGGAGAATGTGGAAGGGCCCTGTTCCCATGCCCTCTTGGTGACACTGATAGGGACCTGTTGGCACTGGCCCAATCCTCTTCCAAAGAATGTGCACTTGGACACGACCAAGGAGGGAGGCTGTGATGACATCAGGCCCCCAGGCCTAGTCCTCTCCGGCTGACTCTGACTCATCGCCCACACCTGCACTGGCCTGGGGCAGATAGGCTAGAAATAGCTGGGGCGGGACCAGAGGCAGCACCTGCAGCCTGGGCTTCTGTCCTCACCTTCCCTCCCAGGAAGTGGAGATGCTTCCCGGGGTGGAGCTCGCTGAGTCGGCTGGTCTTCTGGAGTGGCTCTAGGAGTGGAGCCCCTATGAAGCTGTCTGAGGAGTAGTGGGGACCACAGTAAAAACCACTTGCCATGATGCTGAAGGCAGACTGGTACTTGAGGCTGCGTGGCCCTGGTCTAAGTGTGTTTGCTTGTTGTGCTGAGCTCTTGTGGCTCCTCGGAAATTAGGCTGTGAGTGTGAGTGAGCCCATTTCACAAACAGGGAACTAGAGACACAGAGAAGTGTGCCTAAGGCCGCACAGCCCCCATGTTAGGCAACATGGGCCTCCCTAAGTTTTCCCGGCTCCTTATCCAATGCAGTTTAGTCAGTTCATCCCAGTCCCTGATCCCAGCATTGTTCGCATCTTCCCCACCCTCTTTATCCAGGGACCCGCTCCCTTCTGAACACTCAGACAGAAATTGAACAATACCTTTCTTGCCCTCCCTGGCCAAGTCTGCTCATGTCTGTCTGTCTAAAATCGGCAGTGACTCTCTATTGTCTTCAGGATAACGCATCCTCAAGGCCCATGTGTACTGGGGTCCTGCCCACTCCTCCGGCAGCATCACTCAGCACCAGGACAGGCAGGACTCCTCCCCGGGACTCACTTTGTGAGTGGGGACTACAGCACATCATGCTAATGAGGATGAAGTAGGCTCAGGAACATGATCTGCCCAGCAGGGCAGCTGTTTTCAGAGTTATCTTGTAGGGTACAGTCTGCAGGCAGCCAGGCTGGGGCCCAGGGTTCCCAAGGACAGGCGCCCTCAGCCTGACAAGAGTCATCAAGAACTTTGAAAAGGCCAGGTGTGGTAGCGCAGGCTTTTAATCCCAGCGCTTGGGAGGCAGAGGCAGGCAGATGTCTGTGAGTTCAAGGCCAACCTGGTCTACAGAGTGAGTTCAAGGACAACCAGGGCTACAAGAGAAACCCTGCCTAAAAAAAAAAAAAGAACAAACAAAAACAAAAGCAAAACAACAATGACAAAAACAAAGACAAACAAGCAAAAACAGGTGAGAATAGTAGATGCAAACCTGTGACCCCCAGCACTGTGGATGCTGAGATAAGCCACAGAGTGAGACTCTATCAGGAAAAGAAGAAAAAGAAAAAAAAAAAAAGATGGGGGTGAGGAGGTGAGGGAGAAATAAAGAGCCGGGTAGAGAATGCTTAGTGGTTAAAGGTGATTGTTGCTTTTCCAAAGGACCCAAGTTCAAGTCCCAGCACCCACACTGGATAGCTCATACCCATCTCTAACTCTACTCCAAGCAAAGGCTTTGGTGCTTCTGGCTTCCCTGGACACCTGCGCGCGCGCGTGTGTGCGCGCGCACACACACCCACATTCATAATTAAACAGAGTAAAAAATAAGTCTTTGAAAGACAGGGAGACATCCTGGTCAACAAAGAGAGTTCCAGGACAGCCAAGGCTACAGAGAGAAACCCTGTTTTGGAAAAAAAAAAAAAAAAGACAAGAGAGAGAAAAAGGAGAAGGCAAGAGAGAAAAGGAGAAAAGGATGAAGGAAGGAAAGAAGAAAGAATGTAGGAGAACCTTGAAATGCTTCAAGCAGCAGTAGCTGGAACTCTGGGAAGGAGGAAGGGCCGTCGAAATTAAGTTTAGATTCATTTCTTTCTCTCTTTCTTTTTTCTTTTTTCTTTATTTAATTTTTTTAAATTTTTTTTATTTTTTTGGTTTTTTGAGACAGGGTTTCTCTGTGTAGCCTTGGCTGTCCTGGACTCAGTTTGTAGACCAGGCTGGCCTCGAACTCACAGAGATCCGCCTATACCTCTGCGTCAACAGAGTACTGGGATTAAAGGCATGCGCCCCTGTGCCCAGCTGTAAGTTTTCATCTTATCTATAAAGGAGAAGGTAAATGCATCCTTTTTAAAGAAGGGAAACTGAGGTCAGGGGATGGATATCCGCCTATGGTATCAGACTCAGGGCCAGCTTGGAGGCACGGTCAAGTTCAAAGAACCAGCCTTCTCCCTTCCTGTGGCTGTCGTCCCTAGGCTTGGAAGATGGAGAGTCCTTACTTGGGAGGGGAGGTGTGGGTTTCATAGAAAAGCACAAGGGAAAGATGGACAGGTGGTTCCAGAGCTGCAAACAGATGTGAGTGGGGGCCTGAGGCCAGGAGTAACCGAGTGAGGTCATCTAGGATGAGCAGACACATGTGGCCATGGTCCATGGCCCTACCCATCCAAACCCTGCCTCCCATACCCCTCCCCCATCACAGGCCACCATCATGAGACAGCAGGCAACGCTGGAGGAAGTCTGAGGGGAGGAGGCCAGGCAGGGTGGCATCCCAGCTGGTCTGGGTACCAGACCCCACTCTCATCTCAGCCTGGTTGTCGGCCTCCAGGCCTGAGTGCCTCTGTTTGAGGGCCTCTCTGCCACAACAGAGCTCTGGGCTGTGGACCTTGCAGCGGTGACATCAGAGCCCTTCCTTTCCGCAGCACCTGCTTTGAAAGGCCACCTATTTTAAACTTTTTCTCACCCTTCCCCCACAGAGGCCGTGCACTTTGGTCTCCACACACAAGTGCACATACGTGTGCACGTACCCTCCACACACAGACGTGAATTACGCAGATAACACACAGCATAAACTCCCAAGACTTGGTGACTCATGCCTGTAATTCCAGCACTTGGGAGACTGAAGCAGGAGCATGGCTGTGAGTTGAAGGGCAGTCAGGGTATATGGGTGGAACCCTGTCTCAAAAATAAAACAAAACAATAAAATGATATATACAAAAACAGAAGTAAGGTAAATCTGGAGCTGCGAGTGCAGTTCAGTGGTAGAGCATTTGCAGGGTGCACAGGCCCTGTGTTTAATCCCCAGTACAGAAAAGAAAAAGAAGAGCTAGGGACGGCTCAGCACCTGAGAATGTCTTGTGCTCTTTGTTTTTATTTTTATTTTTAGGGTTTTGGTTCTTGGTATTTTGGTTTTTCGAGACAGGTTTTCTCTGTGTAACAGCTAACTGTCTTGGACTCCCTTTGTAGACCAGGCTGGCCTCGAACTCTTCACAGAGATCCGCCTGCCTCTGCCTCCTGAGTGCTAGGATTAAAGGCGTGTGCCACCACCGCCCTGCTTAAATTATTTTTAAATTATATTTTATTATATATGTATTTATGACGATGATGATGATGATGATGGAGTGGGACATGGCACTCTCTTCTAACTCTAGACTGGCCTTGAACACATTGAACCCTGGCTGGCATCAAACTCAGTATGATTCTCCTGCCTCAGCTTCTTCTCTATTGCTGGAATACAGCCATGCTGTATTTTTTTTTGACATCTGTATTTTCTGTATTTCTTTGACATCTGGGCATCTGCTAACCCAAGACAGGTTAGCTTGGGTTAGCAGCCAAGACAGGGCTGGCTAATTCACGGAGATGCCAAATGACTTGCTTCTTGAACATTCTTCCACATCCTAGCCTGACAGCCACAAGCCTTGATCGCCAGCCAGGCTCTCTGTCCTTCCTTTGGGACTCAGCATCTCGCTTGCCCTAAGCCGCCCCAGGCCAGATGCTAAGCAGCTAGAGACCCGCCTACAGGATGCAAATGATGGCTCTCAGGCCCTAACCTTGTTTGTACTTGCCGCCTTCAGTCCCATGTTCCTTCCCACAGAAACCGCTCTGGGCTACGCTCTCCTCTTTCTCCTGCTGAGCTGCCCCTGTGCTTCCGCACGGAGCGCGTCCACCCGAGGACCGTGATGATAAATGTCTCCGTGGCACATACCGCACGTGGCATCATCTCTGTGGATTAAGTCCCAGGCACAATTAAATTACTGAATGGCTGAACTGGAGGCGAGAGCTCAGCACTTGCCTCTAATGGGAAGGACCCTGGAATTGATTGCTCTTCAGCACCCCAAAACAATAAAGACAGAGAGTGTTGGGCGGTTGGTCATTTCAAGGTTTTCCATTTTCCGTGTTTCACAGTTTTGTTTTGGTTTTTTGTTTTGTTTTCTGTTTGTTTGTTTGTTTTTATTTGTGAGACGGGGTTTCTCTGTGTAGCCTTGGCTGTCCCATACTCACTTTGAAGACCAGGCTGCCTTCAAACTCACAGCGATTGGCTAGTCTCTGCCTCCCTGAGTGCTGGGATTAAAGACACGAGCTCTGTGTTTCACTGTTATTGCAAGCAGAACCAATCATCTTTGTATGTGTGTGACTAGTACTCTCTTTTTTCTTTTTTTGGAAAATAAATTGGCTTTTTGTTTTTTTTTTGTGGTGGGGGAGGGATGGAGTCTCGGGTGTTCCAGTCTAGTGGATTTACTATGTAGCCAAGGATGACCTTGAACTTCTGATCTTCCTAATCCCATCTCCCAAATGCTGAGATAACAAATACACATCATCATCATGGTGCCTGGGTTCTGTGTGGTGCTGGGGATCAAAGCCCAGGCTTCACACATGCTAATTGAGCGCTCTACCAACTGGGCCCGACTCACAAGCATTACCTAGAATAAGAGTTGTCAGGCAGGGCTGGAGAGGTGGCTTGGTGGATGCTCGTCCAGAGGACCTGGATTCAATTCCTTGTGCCCACACAGTGGCTCACAATTCCAGAAGATCCATCACCCTCTTCTGGCCTCTGTGGGCACTGGGCATGCAAGTGGTGCCCAAATGAACAAGCAGTCAAAACACCCATACCCATAAAATAAATAGACACTTTAAATGAAAAAGAACAGTCAGGCCAGGCGTGGTGGCGCACATCTTTAATCCCAGCACTAGGAAGGCAGAGGCAGGTGGATTGCTGTGAGTTTGAAGCCAGCCTGGTCTACAAAGTGAGTCCCAGACAGCCAAAGCTATACAGAGAGGGGTTGGGGGCGGGGGGTGGGGTGGGGGGAGAAGAGTAGTCAGGCAATAATGACTGGTCCATCTCTAAGGGACAATACCTCTTTCCAACTTGCTCTTTATCACCAGGGATGTTGGCTGATGCAACGGTTCCATTTCCCTTTCTAGGTGTCTCCATCCTCAGAGCTGCCAGAAGGAGGTTCCCTGGACTCAGGAAGAACCCACCGTGGAAAATGTCTCAAGAGCCGTGCACTCAGATCACCGTTGGGAGGAAGGGTCTGGAAGAGAAATCTGAAGAGCTGCCTGCCTCAGCTGAGCCCTACAGGGAGCTGCCCTGCTGCCCGGTGTCCAGGCTGGGGGACCCTCATTCATGGCAGTGTATCCATGTAAGACAAACCTGCTCACCAGAAAGAGAAAGAGAGAGAGAGAGAGAGAGAGAGAGAGAGAGAGAGGGAGGGAGAAAGAGAGGGAGAGAGAGAGAGAGAGAGAGGGAGAGAGAGGGAGAGAGAGAGAGAGAGAGAGAGAGAGAGAGAGAGAGAGAGAGAGAGAGAGAGAACACCCAGTGAAGGTTCTATAGAGTCAGTAATAATAGCCAGAGCACGAGTACCTACTGTGTGCTGGACACTCTACTGGAATCTTCATTCATTCTTCAAAACATATTTAGGGTCTGCGTGATGGTTGGTACTGAGTCTCGATTTGATGAGATCTAGAATCACCTAGCAGTTGGAGTCTCGGGCCTATCTGTGAGTGCATTTCTGGATTTGCCATTTAGGAAGATGGCGAAGTCCACACTAGCGGCACCATTGCATGGACTAGGGTACCATGCAGAGGAGGGATGAGGGAGAAAGTGACTGAGCATCCTCTGCTTCCTGACTATGGCTGTCGTGCGGCCCACTGCTGCCTTGTCCCTTCTGTGAGTCAGTGAATCTGTCCTCCACTAAATTGCTCTAGTCAGTATTTTGTTACAGAGGAGAAAAATGCTTCTTTTTTGAGGGGGGGTGGTGGTTGTTTCAAAACAGGGTTTTTCTATGTAGCCTTAGCTGTCCTGAACTCACTTTGTAGACCGGGTTGGCCTCAAACTCACAGCGATCCGCCTGCCTCTGCCTCCCAAGGGCTAGGATTAAAGGCGAGCGCTACCATGTCTACCTGGAGAAAAGTAATTAGTACAGCCTTCTGTATGCGGTCACCTTTGTAGATCCTGGATGCAACCATGAATGAGAGAAACAAAGAACACTGCTCTCTGGGAGCTGATGTCACATCCACAGTCCCTAGGATGTGGTCCACAGCCTCCACCCATTTCTCCCATTTCTCTGTTCGAGATTTTGTTTTACTTTGATGCAGGGTCGCCCTGCATGGTCCAAGCTGGTCTGGAATTGGGCAGTCCCCCAGGCATAGACCCTAAGTATTGAGATTACATGGGAGCATCACCACGCTGGCCTCAGAATCGATGAGGATGCTGAGGACCAGAAACAGGCCAAAGGCACCAGGGACTGAGCACTGAGACATGTCTTAAATCCAGACCTGCCAGGCTTCTTAACCGGAGCATCAGCGCAAGGAACTATGGGAGGTGAAAAGAGCCAAGCGGTCCTCAAGAGGCCACCTGGAGCCCAAAGGACGGGTGCCAGGCTCCATAAGCGCCTCAGATGCTGGCAGTAACTGAAGAGTAGAGTCAGGGGTTGAGGTGGCCGCAGCTGTGGAGGGGTTACTCCCTGAACTCAGGCTTTTCCTTGTCCTTGTTTGGAATTCCCTTCTTGACGTAAAAACTGTGAGTCACGGTCTCAGCATTTGTCTCGATTGCACAACCCACGGAGATGATTGCAGACACTGCCGTGCCTCACGCCAGCACGGTTTCAACAGTCATGAGTCCCCCTCTCTGTCCCGGACGTGAGGGATTTCGTTTGAAAGGCTGAAGAGAGCAATACAGGAAAAAGGTGAGCGAGCCTTAAAGACCTCATGTGCCACTCAAGGAGCCTGCTGGGGGCGTACT
Organism: Acomys minous; assembly: GCF_964271855.1. Taxonomy (NCBI): domain Eukaryota; kingdom Metazoa; phylum Chordata; class Mammalia; order Rodentia; family Muridae; genus Acomys; species Acomys minous. The sequence continues at coordinate 111,745,866 of NC_140487.1, forward strand.
AAGACTCGGGGATGGCCGGAAGAGCTCAGTCAGCACTCCTCCCAGACGCAAGCCTTTGCACTAGCCATTGCACTAGCACCCCTGATGAGCAAATAGCCCCCTAAACAGTCAGCAATGCCTAAATCTGCGGCTCCTGGATCAAGCTCTGGTGTGTGATCTCAGGAAGGACACCGTGCGTGCGTGCCTTGCCAGAGCCTCGGTGAATAGTGGCTTTAAAAAGAAAGGAATTGTAGGAGGCGGGGCTTGTGAGTCCCACTTCTCTCTGAGGAGCCCCAGGCACTTTACAATCGCTGAGGAGGGGGAGGCCACATTCCTCAGTGATGTCACCGGCGGTAAATTACTTCTGCTCAACTAAATAAGTGTCCCCCCCCCCATGTCCATTTTCAAGCAAGCAGATTCAATGAAATCTGTTTTTTTTTTTAAAGAGGGGTTCAAGAGTAGTAAAGAGTTAAGAGAGAATAAGGGAGGAAGGGTGTCAAAACACATTATATATGTATAAGATTGTGAACATAACAAAATAATATAAATGTATATGTAAAAAATAAAAAAATATGAGTTCGAGGCCAGCCTGGTCTACAAAGCGAGTCCGAGACAGCCAAGGCTACACAGAGAAACCCTGTCTCAAAAAACCAAAACCAATAAATAAATAAATAAATAAATAAATAAAAGTTTGGGTCTGAACTGTCAGAGATGGAGGAAGGAGAAGGGAAGAGACTAGCCACTAAGGTGAAGGGATTCCCCCCAGCTAGTCCAATGTAGCAGACAGGAGGTAGTTGCAGCCCCTGAGGGTGGGATGAGGCTGGGGACTTTCATACAGTGACTACTGCCCATTGCAGCCCTGGTTCTCTGCCAGGACTCAGAAATCTCTGATCCTCACAAGGAATCTTGTAACTCATCTTAAGCCATGCTGGACAGAGGTCAGCTTCCTGATGGTCCCCAGAGCTGCTTATGTAGCTCGTTTTATAACTTCTCCTTTCTTCCTCCTCCTCCTCCTCTTCTCTCTCCCTCTTTCTCCTCTTTGTTGTTGTTGTTGTTTTCTCTCTCTCTCTCTGTTTTTTTTTTGGTTTGGCTAGTTGGTTTTCTCCTCCTCCTCCTCCTCCTCCTCCTCTTCTTCTCCTTCTTCTTCTTCTTCTTGGTTTTTCAAGACAGGGTTTCTCTGTGTAGCCTTAGCTGTCCTAGACTCGCTTTGTAAACCAGGTTGGCCTCCAACTTGTAGTGATCCGCCTGCCTCTGCCTCCCAAGTGCTGGGATTAAAGGCGTCATGGGCCACCACGCCTGGCTGGCTGGTTGGATTTCAAGACAGGTTCTCTCTGTATCCCTGGCTGTCCTGGAGCTCACTCTGTAGACCAGGCTGGCCTCCAACCCACACAGATCCCCCTGCCTCTTCCTCCTGAGTCCTGGGACTAAAGGCATGCTCCACCATGTCCAGGCCCAATTGTTTTACTCTTTAAGAGTGCCCACTCAGGTGACCACCAGGGTCTTTTTCCCTATTTTCCTTGGTCACATAGATTGTGTCTAGAGATCACAGTGGTAGTCCTTGTCTAGCAAATCTCCACAAAGGTGGGGGAATGGTTACCCACAGTACAGACCAGTGAGACCTGGTTGGTCTCAAACTCACAGAGATCCACCTGCCTCTGTCTCCCCAATGCCACCAGGCCTGGCTGGACTTGCATATGTTTGAGTCGCAAAACAACTTAATGATGTCATCAAAGATAGCTACTTTAGATGGCATTTTTCAGGAAGCGAAAGAGAGGCCACAAGGTGAGCCACAGAGGACCCCAACCACCGCAGCTGCTGCCAGAATACCACTGCAGATTGCACTTATTAATATTCATTTATATTTATTATTATCGCACATGTGTGTGCATGGTGTGTGCAGGTGTGCGGTCCACACATGTGGAAGCAGGAGACCGCTTTGTAGAGTAGTTTCTGTCCTCCCACCTGTAAGTCCGTTCTGGAATGGGACTCAGAGCCTCTCGTTTTGCTCCCAGTACCTTTACATGCTGAGCCATTGGGCCTACCTCATTTACTTATTCATTTTTTTAGATTTATTGATTCTTTTGCTGTTGTTGTTCTCTATTTTTTTGAAACAGGGTTTCTCTGTGTATTAGCTCTGGCTGTCCTTGAACTCTCTCTGTAGACCAGGCTGGCCTCCAACTCACAGAGATCTGCCTGCCTCTGCCTCCCAAGTGCTGGGATTAAAGACGTGCGCCACCAGGCTGTTTGTTCTCTTTTATATGTGTGGGTGGTTTTCTTTCTTTCTTTCTTTCTTTTTTTTTTTTTTTTTTTGTTTTTTAGACAGGGTTTCTCTGTGTAGCCTTGGCTGTCCTGGACTCACTTTGTAGACCAGGCTGACCTCGAACTCGCAGCGATCCACCTGCCTTTGCCTCCCAAGAGCTGGGATTTAAGGCATGCGCCGCCACACCTGGCTGGGTGAGTGTTTTGCCTGCACAACACGTGCGGCACGTGTGTGCCTGGTACCCATGGAGGTCACAAGAGAGCATCCGATCCCCTGGAACTGGAGTTATAGAAGCCTCTGAGTCACCACGTGGGGTGCTGGCAACCAAGCCTGGGTTCCCAGCAAGAGCAGCACGTACTTTAAACTGCTGATGGCGTCTTCTCCACTTAAGTTTATGTGCCGTGTAAAATCAGGGGTTCTAGAATTTCCTTTTAGCACAGAGTATGTTGTTTCCACGCTAGGTTTCATATGACGATCCAATACAGCAAGCGCTCTGGATGCTGGCGAAAGTGGTTCAGAGATCGCCCGCTGAAGGGACCCTGCTGCTGTCCGCAGCGCCAGTCTTTTCAGCTTCATTAGTCCCGAATCCTTCCATAGATCCTGAAGACAGGAGAACTCAGCTTAAAAAAAAAAAATCACTGGACAAGGAGCTGGAGACATGGCTAAGTGGTTAAGAGCACTGACTGCTCTTCCAGAGGTCCTGAGTTCAATTCCCAGCAACCACATGGTGGCTCACAACCATCTATAATATGATCTAATGTGCACTGTATACATAATAAATAAATCTTAAAAAAAAAAGAAAGAAAGAAAGTCACTGGACAGGAATCATTTTCCAGCTGGGTGTGGTGGCGCACGCCTTTAATCCCAGCACCTGGGAAGCAGAAGCAGGCGGATCTCTGTGAGTTCAAGGCCAGCCGGGTCTACAAAGCCAGTCCGAGACAGCCAAGGCTACCCAGAGAAACCCTATCTTGAAGAAAAGGAAAAAAAAAAAGTCATTCTCTATGGTTCTTCCCAAAGTTTAGGAGCCATGGGGAGTGGAGAGAGGCCCTTGTTCTCCCAACTTACAGATGAGGGTTGTTCATTGAGTCAGAGTCCAGCTGCCTCCTGAGGTCATGAGAAAGAAGGCCAGGGCAGGCGAGGGGCACAGGAAGTGGAACCGGCCAGCTGCGAGGCAGCAGCAGGCGTGGGTACAGTGGCCTCCTGGATGGGCCAGTGACATCACAACCCCAGGAAACAGCTGCCTAAAAGGCCCTCACTGTCCGTCATCCCTCCTCTGGGAAAACCAGCCACCAGCTGTCGCCGTGCTCTTCATACTCTGGCTCTTCCTAGATTGTCCCGGAGCGATCCATCATCCTTAGTAGTGGCTCCCGCTTGCTCTCATGGTCTACTATGTGCCTGAGCCGCGTTTCCCTGTGCAGCACAGCTCCCAATTGTGTTCTCCTATGTCACTGCATGGGGGGGGGCAGGGGCAGCTAGGTCCCCATTTTTCAAATGATGGAGGGTTTAGGGCAGTGGCTCTCAATCTGTGTATCACGACCTCTGGAGGTCACATATCAGCTATCCTGCATATTAGATATTTACATTGCGATGTCTGTGTTAGGGCTCAGGAAAGGGCTGAGCACGCTACTGGGTGCTCTGTAGAGGTAGCTATTGCTCTGACTGTCCTTATTAGCAAAGGAAGACACAGAGGCTCAGCATTGCAGTGACAAGTACTAAAGACTTGGGGCCTCCAGGTTAGTGGTGACTACCTTCAGCCCTAAATTTCTAGGCCAGGATTCTCCTCTCACTCTCGAATTCAGCTTCTGGGGCTATGGCTACAAAATACCGCGACTTGATGGCTCACAGCTTTGTGTTCCCGTAGTTTTCTGGAGGCTAGCAGTCCAACACCAAGGTGCTTCAGCATAAAAGTCCCATTCTAGAAGCATTGGGGTGACTCTTCATGTCCTCCTCCTCCTCCTCCCCTTTCTCTTCTTCCTCCCCCTTTTCCCTATAGTGGTTGCCATAACGTTTGTCAATCTGTGGTGTGGGGTTTTGTAACTTCAGTCTTAAGTTCCATCTTTGCTGGTTCATCTTCTCTGTATGTCTCCATTTCGTGTGTGTGTGTGTGTGTGTGTGTGTGTGTGTGTGTGTGTGTCTGTGTCTGTGTGAGTGTGTGTCTGTGTGTATGAGTATGTGAGTGTATGTCTGTGTGTGAGTGTGTATCTGTGTGTGTATGTTTGTGTGTGAGTGTGCTGTGTGTGAGTCTGTGTCTGTGTGTGAGTCTGTGTCTGTGTGTGAGTGTGTGTCTATGTGTGAGTGTGTCTGTGAGTGTGTGTCTGTGTGTGAGTCTGTGTGTGAGTGTGTGTGAGTGTGTGTGTGTATGTGTCTGTGTGTGTGTAATGCTCATACTTGTTATGCATTGCTTTGTTACTAGCCTACACCCCTAGGCCTCTCTTTTTACATTTTATTTTGAGACAGGGTCTCACTAAGTTTCCCAGGCTGGCCTTGAGCTCTCTCTGTCACCCACATTGGCCTTGAGCTTTTGATTCTCCTGCTTCAGACCCCCGAGGAGCTAGGATTAGAGGCCTGCACCGCTGGGCCTGGCTTCTGTCTTCAATCCTTCTCTTCTAAGGGTGCCAGTCCTTGGTATTTAGGATTCTAAATAAAGGACAGTGTTATTTCAAGATCCTTAAGTACATCTGTAAATAGTCTGTTTTCACTTAAGATCATATTCTCAGGTACATGGGTTAGATGTGGGGGTGGGGCACGATTTCAGCCCACTATAACCGCTGCTACCACCCGGCTCAGTGAGTCAAGCCTTCACTGAGCAGGGGCACCATACATACCAGGGATACAATTGCCTCTAGCATAGCGTTGCCCACTGTCTCCTGGGGGAGGTAGCCGGGGAGCGGCTGTTATCCTTCGTTTTGTTTGTTTATCAATTTTGCATATGTGTGTGCAACTTGTAGAGGTCAGAAGACAATTTGCAGGGGTCAGTTCTCTCCTTCGTATGTGGACTTTGGGGACTGAAATCAGGCCATCAAGACCCTTTACTCACGGAATCATCTAATTTGGGCCCCAACTTTTGTTATTTTGCGATAAGATTTTGCTATGTAGCCTCAGCTGGCCTTGAACTTTCCATCCTCTTATACCCCAGCTTTTATAAGTGTATGCTGCTATGCCTCGAAGAGGGGTTGATGTTTAAACTAGCTGTAGAAATAACAAGCATAAACTCACAAGAACAGAACAAGTCATGAAGCCTGGGATGGGGTAAGCAGGAGCAGGTATCAACCAACCAATCAATCAATAGCTATTTATTAATTATTCACTACGTACAAGACACTTTAGGAGACAATGTGTATTTGTAAAATAGTAGAAAGGAGCCGGGAGATGGCTCAGTTAGTAAAACGCCTGCTGCATAGGCAGGAGGAATCAAGTTCAGATCACCAGCACCCATGTAAAAGCCTGGTGTAGGGAATAGGTCTGTAATCCCAGTTTGGTGGGTGGGGGGTGGGGGTGGGGGGGACAGAGAAGGCAGGCGGATCCTAAGCACTTGATGGCCAGCCAGTCTAGCCAATCGGTGAGCTCGAGGTTCAGTGAGCCCCTATATCAAAATATAAAGTAGAGAGTGACTAAAAAGAGGCCCCCAACGTCAAACTCCGGCTTCCACTACTCATGTACACACACATGAACATGCACCTAAATGTATGTGAACACCTGAACACATGCACATACATAACACACACACACTAACCAGGAAAGCTTCACCTTGACGAGAAGAGCTCACGTGTAGTCTACCTGTCAGTGCCTCAGTTTCCTCATCTGACATGTGCCTGAGTTAATAATACTTACCTCCCGGAAGTGCTGGTGTAAGACAAGCTACCTAAGCCTTCATCCAGCAAAGCACTTGGACTTTTCCCATGAGCAGCATCCATGATCTAAAGTAAGGGGCTAGCAGGATGCCAGGCTCTGAGAAAGTACCAGATAAAATACCAGGTCCTGTCCTCTGTCCCCTGATTTGTAAATTGGGTTAAAAAAAAAAAAGCCACACATATGTGTAAGTGAGGGCACAGGACAGGGTGGGCTAGAGCCCCAGGGCATGAGCCTCCAGACAACAGGGAGGGTGTGGTCAATCTCTGGATGTTTCCTACAGGAAGCAGGTTATGAACCAGACCCTAGGCAGAGGCAGGTGAATCTCTGTGAGTTTGAGGCCAGCTTGGTCTACACACTGAGTTCAGGATAGTCAAGGCTACACAGAGAAACACTGTCTCGAAAAACCAAGACAGAGAGAGAGAGAGAGAGTCCAAGCATGGAGTGGACCTGCAATTCCAGCACCTAAAAGGCTGAGGCAGGAGAGTTGCTGTGAGTTTGAGGCTAGCTAAGGTAAACAGCAAGACTGTCTCCAAGCAAAACAAACACTGAAAGAAAATAGATTTGGGCCAGATGGTGACCTTTTCTGAGAGGTCCTGGGCTTCTGCGGGACAAATGAGCATATGTAAAAGTGAGAGCCTTTCTAAGTCTAAAGAGAAAAAAGAAAAAAGCCCCAAGGGTAAGTACAGACAAGAACGTACTTAATTGTGTCACCGGCATTTGCATTTCTTTCAATTTTGCTCCAATTTTGGTATCATGCTTTATGCAGGGAATTTCCTATAGTGGATAGTCTCATGTGTTCATATATATATATATAATGTAATTAATTGTTGAGATGGGGTCACACGATATCGCCCTGTCTAATTTAGAACTCACTATGAGTGTCTTCTTCCTCGGGAAACCACTAAATGGTGGGTGACACCAGTGCAGGGTGAGGGCCTGGAGGACCGGCAGCAGTCTTAGGGGTTGCTTAGGTTGGGACCTTGTGGCTGTAGCCTCGTGGCTGTGGCCATTGAGGTCACAGGACTCGGGGAGGTAAAGCCGAAGACAAGGAGTGGATCCCCGTCACCAAGCTGGGCTGTCTGGTTAAGGACACGAAGATCAAGTCTTTGGAGGGGATTTATCTGTTCTCCCTGCCCATTAAGGAGTCTGAGGTTATTGATTTTTTTCCTGGGCACATCCCTAAAGGATGAGGTTCTCAAAATCACGCCAGTGCAGAAGCAGACAGGGGCTGGCCAGTGGACCAGGTTCAAGGCTTTTGTCGCTATTGGGGACTACAATGGTCACCTTGGTCTTGGTGTTAAGTGTTCCAAGGAAGTAGCCACTGCTATCCAAGGGGCCATCATTTTGGCCAAGGTTTCCATGGTCCCTAATGTGGAGAGCCTACTGGGAGAACAGAATCAGGAAGCCACACACTGTTCCGTGCAAGGTGACAGGCCACTGTGGCTGTTTTGGTGCATCTCAACCCTGCCCCAAGAGACACTGGTATCATCTCTGCTCCTGTGCCCAAGAAGCTACTGATGATGACTGGTATTGATGACTGCTGCACATCAGCCAGGCGCAGCACTGCCACCCTGTGCAACTTTGCCAAGGCCTTTTTTGTTTGTTTTGCTTGTTTTTTGAGACAGGGTCTCTCTGTGTAGGCCTTGACTGTCCTGGACTCACTTTGTAGACCAGGCTGGCCTCGAACTCACATCAATCCGCCTGCTTCTGCTTCCTAAGTGCTAGGATTAAAGGTATGTGCCGCCGCCACCACCACCGGTGCCAAGGCCACTTTTGATGCCATCTCCAAGACCTATAGCTACCTGACCTCTGACCTCTGAAAAGAGACTGTGCTCACCAAGTCTCCTTATCAGGAATTCACTGATCATCTTGTGAAAACTCACACCAGAGTCTCTTTTCAGAAGACACAGGCTCCAGCTGTGGTTACCACATAGGGGTTTTTATACAAGAAAAATAAAGTGAATTAACTGTTAAAAAAAAAAAAAGAACTTTGGCTGGAGAAATGGCTCAGAGGTTAAGAGCACTGGCTGTTCTTCCAGAGGTTCTGAGTTCAATTCCAGCAACCACATGGTGGCTCATAACCGTCTGTAATGAGATCTGGTTGTGCAGGCATATACACAGGGAGAACACTGAATATATAATAAATAAATCTTAAAAAAAAAAAAAGAACTCACTATGTTGGTCAGGCTGGCCTCAGGTTTACAGCAATTCTTCTGCCTCTGCTTTCTGAGTGCTGGGATTACAGGTATTCACCATACACCGTGGCCTTATATATTTCTAGCATATGTAGAATTCTGTATAGGTAAGCCTTCAGTGAGCATTTTGTTGAATCAATATTCATCATCACCATCATCTCCTCCACCACCAACACCACCACTACCATCACCACCATCACCACTATCACCACCACCTCCACCACCTCCACCACCTCCACCACCACCATCACCACCACCACCACCATCACCACCATCACCACCACCACCACCACCACCACCACCACCACCATCACCACCATCACCACCACCACCACCACCACCACCACCATCACCACCATCACCATCACCACCACCACCACCACCATCACCACCACCACCATCACCACCACCACCACCACCACCACCACCACCACCACCATCACCACCACCACCATCACCACCACCACCACCACCACCATCACCATCACCACCACCACCATCACCACCTCCACCACCATCACCACCTCCACCACCATCACCACCTCCACCACCATCACCATCACCACCATCACCACCACCACCACCACCTCCACCACCATCACCATCACCACCATCACCACCATCACCACCATCACCACCTCCACCACCACCACCATCACCACCATCACCACCACCACCACCATCACCACCACCACCACCACCATCACCACCACCACCACCACCATCACCTCCACCACCACCATCACCACCACCACCACCACCATCACCATCACCACCATCACCACCACCACCACCACCACCACCATTACCACCATCACCACCATCACCACCACCACCATCACCACCTCCACCACCATCACCACCACCACCACCATCACCACCTCCACCACCATCACCACCTCCACCACCACCATCACCACCTCCACCACCATCACCACCTCCACCACCATCACCATCACCACCATCACCACCACCACCACCATCACCACCTCCACCACCATCACCATCACCACCATCACCACCATCACCACCATCACCACCTCCACCACCACCACCAGCACCACCATCACCACCACCACCACCATCACCATCACCACCACCACCACCACCATCACCACCACCACCACCACCATCACCTCCACCACCACCATCACCACCACCACCACCACCATCACCATCACCACCATCACCACCACCACCACCACCACCATTACCACCATCACCACCATCACCACCACCACCATCACCACCTCCACCACCATCACCACCACCACCACCATCACCACCACCACCACCACCATCACCTCCACCACCACCATCACCACCACCACCACCACCACCACCTCCACCACCACCACCACCACCACCACCACCACCACCATCACCACCATCACCACCACCACCACCACCACCACCATTACCACCATCACCACCATCACCACCACCACCATCACCACCTCCACCACCATCACCACCACCACCACCATCACCACCACCACCACCACCATCACCACCACCACCACCATCACCACCATCACCACGCAGTGCTGGCAATGGAGCCCAGGGCCGCTCATGTCTTAGGCAAGCACTCTACCCCTAAACTACCCCCTCAGCTCATAAATTACTTTTATCTTTCTATTTTACATAAACCATGATGTCTTAGGAGGTGTGTTTCCTTTCTGGGACTAGAGGAATAAGGATATCCACAGGCAAAGGCAGGCGCTGGGAACAGCTGGAAACTGGTTGGAGCATCCAGCCACTGCGCTGACAGGACAAAACACACAAAAACCTCACTAGCCTGGACCTGTGGGATCAAAGGCCACGTGGCCTGTGGGTTTCTAAACCCGGTCGGCTGAGGGAAGGTGTGAGCAAAGACTTTTTTTTCTTTTCTTTTTCTTTTTGTTTGTTTGTTTGTTGTGTTTTGTTTTGTTTTTCGAGACAGAGTTTTTCTCTGTGTGTGTGTGTGTGTGTGTGTGTGTGTGTAGCCTTGGCTGGACTAGATTTGTAGACCAGGCTGACCTCGAACTCACAGCAACCTGCCTGCCTCTGCCTCCCAAGTGCTGGGATGAAAGGGTTTTTTGTTTGTTTGTTTCCTGCGACAGGGTTTCTCTGTGTGTAGCCCTGACTGTCCTGACGCAAAGGCTTCATTTAAGCAAGCCTGCCGTTGGAAGCCTGACGGGAAGAGAGACCATGACTTCACAGGTGCCAGCCTTGTCATCGGCTTGGAGCCCTTGAGGCCTGTGCACGCTGCTCTTGCCTTGAGATAAGAAACTGGGCGGTCAGTCTTTTGAAAGGTTATTTTGTTTCTGGAGCCACCAGATCCAGTGGGTGGATTGTGTCTTGAAATAGAAGCATCTGGAAAGGCCTGTGAATCATTCCTCTGAGCTGGCTTGCCTGGGAGGTTTCATATCCTGTTCTCAGCTCACCTTGAGAGGGATGTGTGTGTGTGTGTGTGTGTGTGCGTGTGTGCATGTTGGTGTTTTCAGATCTGTTTGCTTAGGATTTGGTTTTGAAACATTTTTTTTTCTTTTTTTTGCTTTTCGAGACAGGGTTTCTCTGTGTAGCCTTGGCTGTCCTGGACTCACTTTGTACACCAGGCTGGCCTCGAACTCACAGCGATCCACCTGTCTCTGCCTCCCTGAGTGCTGGGATTAAAGGCCTGTGCCACCACGCCCAAGCTGGTTTGGAAACTTTTACTTTCTTTTAAAAGCTTTTTTTCCCCCCAAGCTGGAAGAATAGTTTTAAATGTTTTTTGTTTGTTTGTTTGTTGTTTTTGAGAAAGTTCAAACCCTAGAATGACTAAGGCCCTGAGAGGCATTTGCACTTTGTGAGGGGAATTTGTGTCTCCTGTGAATCATCCAGTCACTGAGCTCTGCAGAGAGAAGACCTTTTGAAAGGCTTCTAAGTTAGCCCCTCATTATGCAAATAGGGAAACTGAGGCGGGGTGGGGGGTGGGGGTGGGGCAAAGGAGTTCTGCAGAGTTCTTGGCCTGTCTGCAGGAGCCCCACAGGCTTTAGGGCTGACTCCTCACGGGTAAGTTTTGGGTTGCAGAGCACTCCTGGGCGTCCTGCACCTACTTAGTGGGTACATTTTCAAAATCAGAGGGATGGTAAGAGAAGGTGCTAGGAGCAGACACCAAGGGTTGGAGGACAGGGAACGGATGGAAGGAAACGTGCAGATGTGACACCCATGTGAGGACAGTTAAGCCTCATCAGGATCCTGTTAGGCAGTGGTTTTCAATCAGGGGACATTTGACAAAGTCTGAAGGTATTTTGGTTTGTCATAACTTGCATGAGGGATGCTCTGACATCTGGTAGAGGTGGAGCCTAGAATGCCACTAAGCACCTACGGTGCACAGGATAAACACAAAAGTTGTTGTATACTCTAAACATCTGTAGTCTCAGGGCTAAGGGAAGTTCTGAGTAGAAGTACTTACCCTCACAGTACCTCAGCTTCCTTTATTTAAAAAAATATATATTTATTTGTATTATATGTACATTGGTGTTCTGCCTGCTAGTATGTGTGTGTGAGGGTGAGAGGTGCCCTGGCACTGAAGTTACTGACAGTTGTGAGCTAACATAAGGGTGCTGGGAATTGAACCTAGGTCCTTTGGAAGAGCAGCCAGTGCTTTTAACCATCGAGTTAACTTTCCAGCCCCCTCAGCTTCCTTTTGTATAAAGGATGTAACAATACCTCCATTGTACTATCTGAGTTCAAAGCCAGCCTGGTCTATAAAGCAAGTCCAGGACAAAAATAAAAATAACAAACAAACAAACAAAAACCCCTCCATTGATAATCACTATAATGACCTAATAAATTCCTTAGAACAAAACCTAGTATGCAGTAAATATTGAATGAATCATTTTTTTTAAAAGAAAAAAAAAAAAGCCTGGCAATGTTGGTGCCTGCCTTTAGTCCCAGCATTTAGAAGGCAGAAGCAGTTCGAGACCAGCCTGGGTCGGTCTCCAGAATGTTCAGTCATTCTTGGACAGCCAGGGTTACGCAGAGAAACTCAGTCTCAAAAAATAAAACCAACCAAACAGACAAAACCTGAAAAAGTATCCGGCACATGCCTGTAATCCCAGAACTCGGGAGGCAGAGGCAGTAAGATCTCCAAAAGTCTGAGGTCAGCCTGTGCTACACTGTAAGGTAAGGGTCAGGCCAGCCTGTGCTACACTGTAAGGTTCAGGCCAGCCAGGGCTGCAGAGAAGGCCCTGTCTCAACTAAACCAAACCAAACAGACTAACAATCATGACAATGATGGGGCTGGAAAGATGGCTCAACTGTTAAGAGCACTGGCTGCTCTTCCAGAGGACCCAAGTTCAATTCCCAGCAACCACATGGTGGCTCACAACTGTCTGTAACTTCAGTTCTGGAGGATCTGACGTCAAACACACAGCCAGACATGCAGACAAAACATCAGTGCACATAAAAATTAATAAATAAAAAAAATAATGACAATGATGAGAACAAGGTTGTTCTGGAAGAATTGTACTTAAAACCCAGGTTTCCTTTATTGGAGGGTATTTGAAAGACTGTAGATCTGCTGGGTGGTGGGGTCCTGTCAGCAGCTGAGGCTCATCTATGTGGCATCCTAGGGGCTCCCAATTTTTCCTTTTTCAGACAGTCTACTTTAAATTTCACTTCATATTTTATGATAAAGCAACATGAACTAAGCCAGGCATGGTGTCGCACACCTGTAATCCCAGCACTTTGGGAAGCAGAGGCAGGCAGATCTCTGAGTTTGAGGCCAGCCTGGGCTACAAAGTGAGTCCAGGACAGCCAGGGCTATACAGAGCAACCTTGTCTTGAAAAACCAAACAACAACAAAAACAACAAAACCATGAACTTCCTCAGCAGGTCATTTTTCAGCCCCCTCCTGACACATAGGCCACTGTAGGCTATAAATGAGGGTAGAAGTAGAGCCACGCTGGCAAGTGTATTGGTATTCAGAAGCAGGCAAAAGTGAAAAATAAAATAAAAACAAAAAACAAAAAACAAAACAAAAAGAGCTGGGCGTGGTGGAGCACACCTGTAATCCCAGCACTTTGGGAGGCAGAGGCAGGTGGATCGCTGTGAGTTCGAGGCCAGCCTGGTCTACAAAGCAAGCCCAGGACAGCCAAGGCTACACAGAAAAACTCTGTCTCAAGAAAAAAAAAAAAAAAAGAAAAAAGAAGCAGGCAAAAGGCAATGCAGACAGGCACACAGCTCCTAGACCATCTGCTCTAGTTAGGGTTACTATTGCTATAATAAAACATCATGCAAAAAGTAACCTTGGGAGGAAAGGATTTATTTAGCTTACATTTCCACATCACTGTTCTGTAGTGAGAATTTTGGTTTAAAAAAAAAAAAACACAACCCGGGCATGGTGGCACATACCTTTAATCCTAGCACTCGGGAGGTAGAGGCTGGTGGATTGCTGTGAGTTCAAGGCCAGCCTGGTCTATAAAGCAAGTCTAGGACAGTCAAGGCCACACAGAGAAGCCCTGTCTCAAAAAAACCAAAACCAAAACCAAAACCCACAGAAATATTATTAAGAATGTGTTTTTGTTTTAATGCCAGGTGTGGGGATATGGGGCTGCTTTGGAGCGACTAACTGTGATTAGCCTGGTGCATGGTTTTGCCAGCTGCAGATTTGTGTGTGTGTGTGTGTGTGTGTGTGTGTGTGTGTGTGTGAGAGAGAGAGAGAGAGAGAGAGAGAGAGAGAGAGAGAGAGAGAGAGAGAGAGATTGTGTGATGTTTGGGATTCTGGGGACTTCTCAGAGGTTATATAAAATGCTAGTGCCCAGAGGTGGGGCTGTTGGTTGGTTGGTAGTTGTTCTTGGTTGTCGTTTGTTAAGTAGTCATGGGAAACCAAGTAAAAGGAAGAAGAAATTAGGCATCCTGATGGCAAAGATCAAACTTGCCCCAAGGAGCTTCGCACCCCTAGTCAGGAGGAAATAGTCTAAGGATAATGTTGTCTCCTTTCTGGCTTTATTCAGGGATCTCATTCCTTTCCTCACTATCCTTTTTTCTCTCATATCTAGTGTTGGGGGGCTGAAAGGGAAGAAGAAAAGGGGTGGAGAAGGGTGGAAGAAAGAAGAACCCACAAAGTAATCAAGGCTGGTTACACTGCTCTCTTGGCAAACTTTTAAAAATCTATTTTTAAATTTTATTTTAATTTTATTATATTTCTTCTTTTAACATGTACATTTATATTATTACACATAAATAAAATAAACTGAATACAGCAGGAAGAACTATGAAACAATCAGGAGTTATATAAATGTTATATTCCTACTCTGAATGAAAATCAATATCTATCATATCTCATCTCTATTAATTTAAAACATCTATTCAGATCTAAAAACATCTTAACCTTCTAGCCAACTAAGCTTAATTGTAAGACTAAGCTATCTGGTCTTCAACCCCACCAGAGACTTGAGAAAGAATAAAACTTAATTACCTGAGTGAACCGGAAGTGCAGGTTAGCAGTTTCCAAAATGAAAAAATGTTAATGTCTGATTTTATTTTGGTTTCATATATCTTTTTCTCCCTTCCAACACCCCAACATCAGGTAGAAGACGAAGATGGCTAAGGCGTGTGGTTCTCTTTGGCTACTTCCTGCTGTTTAGGGTCATCAGGCTCTTTGGGGCAATAACAATCTCCCTTGTCAGGATATTCAGCCAGCAACAGCAAACACAGCCGCAGCTTTCTTTTCCTCCTCCAACCATTCTTCTGGAAGCCTTCCTTCCCCTTTCTCTCTGGGCTCTCATATTTATACACGCTCGGAGTTCACACAAGATGTTTTCCAGCTGGCAAAAACCACACCCCATGCACGAGGCAGTCTCCTGCTGACAAAGATCATATGCCCTCTCATGAGGCTGTTAACCAGCTTCGTGGACAAACTGGAGCAGCCCCCATATACCACAACTGGGACTAAAACAAGAACATGTTTACATACCATAACTGAGGTTTTAAAGAAACCAAAACTTCCCAATGCTATCCATCATTGGAGGAAGTTAGGACAGGACCTCAAGGAAGGCAGGAAGATGGAGGCAGGAGCTGATACAGAGGCCATGGAGGGGTGCTGCTTACTGGCTTACTCCCTCTGTCTTGCTCTATCTGTTTTCTTAAATAATTCAGGACCACCAGTTCAGGGTTGATACCACCCACAATGGTCTGGGCCCTTCCCCATCAATTACTAATTAAGAAAATGCCTTACAAGCTTGTCTACAGCTCAACCTTACAGAGGCATTTTCTTAATTGAGGGTCCCTCCTCTCAGATGACTTTAGCTTGTTCAAGTGGACATAAAACTACCCAGCTTGCCATCAGTCAATCCCTAAGCAAGAGAGCAAGGTCTGAAAGAGGCCTTCAGTCTGGGACAACTGCCCTGAGGCCTTGCACCTCCCTCAGAGGGCCCACATCTGATCCTCCTGTCTTGAGCTTTGATGGCCTCTTACCCAGTCTGGGGCCTGTTCCACGCTGTTCACTTTAACCCTTTAATCCTGTCCTCAGCCAGTGGTGAAATTCCTGCACTGGCCAGTGAAAAGGGCCAGTTTACTGGGACATCCCTGTGTGCAGCTCCAGGCCTCTCGCATCTCTGCAGCGTTCTCTCAGAATGCCTCTGCTTTACCAGGGACTCCCTTTTCCAAGTTTGACGTTGAAATATTCGATGGTTAAGTGGCCAAAGCACTTGCTACACAAGCATAGAAGACCAGGAAAAGGCCAGGTAAGCATGCCCGCCAGCTTGTACGTGGGTGCTCAGGGGTTGGAGGCAGGAGATCCTAGGAGCAAGCTGGTTAGCCAGATTATCTACATCTGTGAGCTTGAGTTCCTTCAAGGGAGCCTGCCTCAGTGAATAAAACAAGAGGACACCCAACAGTCAACTGTGAGCCTCCATATATGCCTGTGCACATACATGCATCATCCACTCCTACACATGCACACGTGCACCCACCCAACCGCAGACGCAGTCATATACAAGGGGGGGGGGGGAAAGCAGGTCATGTTTCCAGAACATTGGAAGTTAGGCGTGTTATACACACAACAGCTCTCCCAGCGGTGTTCCTATCTCCAGCTCTGAAGACCTACTATGCTTTCTATTGTATTCAGTTTCCATCACTCCTGTAACAAACGACTCCAGCCGGATGGCTTGAGACAACACTATATCAGTCAGTCAGAGCACCAACCCTGTCAACCCCCACCCCCCCCAATAGAACCAAAATGCCAGTAGGACCGCTCTCCTTTCTGGAGGCTCAAGTTAAAACCTATTTCCTGGCTTTCTGGCTTCTAAGCTGGCCCCTATGCCTTGGCTGACAGCTCATCGACACAAACAAAAATATGGCATCCCGCCAATATCATGGCGCACGCCTTTACTCCCAGCACTTGGGAGGCAGAGGCAGGTGTATCACTGTGAGTTTGAAGCCAGCCTGGTCTACAAAGTGAGTCCAGGACAGCCAAGGCTACACAGAGAAAACCCTGTCTTGGGAAAAACAAAGCAAAACAAACAAACAAACAAACAAACAAACAACAACAACAACGAAAGGCCCCCTTCCCTCTTCTCCCTGCCCAATCTCTCTCCCCAACTCTCTTCCACTCCTTACTCACATTAAAGATGTTTGTGAATTGTGCAACATGCCCCCACCCATCTCTGATAAACTGATGAAGAGCCTTAATTTTTTTTGGTTTTGTTTTCCGTCTGGCTGTCTCTCTGCCTCCCAAGTGCTGGGATTAAAGGCGTGGGCCACCACTGGGTGAATGGCTTTAATTCTAGCTGCAAACTAATGCCCACTTGCTGTGTAGAGCACGGGTTTTGGGGCAGGGTCTCTGTTTGTGAAGGATTACTCTTTAGTCTGCCACACAGGGAGGGGCGAAGACCATGCCAAGCCAGACAGGCTACGCTCCTCATAAAGGGAGCAATGCTATTCACGTGGTGTGATGTCACGGGGCTCAGTGTGGCCAGGTGTGCTGGTATTTCTGGTAAATATAGAAAAATCAGATTCTTAGGTGAAACATTCTAATTTTGAAATCACTGCGAAGATAAGAAAGGAGGGAAAAAAAACCCCACATCAAACCAACTCAGGGGCTATTATCTGATCCTCAGCCACTCAGGTGTATTCTAGGGGCCTCTTTTGTCCCAGCAGCCTGGGTCAGAAGATAAGAAATCACCCAGTCCGTGCCCTGGGGATAAGGCGCCGAGGGGCCTGGAGCCCAGAGGGGAAACCGGATCAGAAGCACAGTGGTCCCTGCGGGGATGCCTCAGGGGAAGGCTCTGAGGGAGAAGGGACCAACCATCTCCCTGAGGGGCCAGCCATCACCTGCAGGAAGCAGCGGTGCATCAAAGAGCACAGGAAGTCAGGCTGAGGCCAACCTGCAGAAATCCTGCCGAGCTAGCAAGGTCGCTCCGGTAGGTCAGGTCGCTTGGTAGGTCGCTTC
Source organism: Acomys minous (assembly GCF_964271855.1). NCBI lineage: Eukaryota > Metazoa > Chordata > Mammalia > Rodentia > Muridae > Acomys > Acomys minous. The sequence continues at coordinate 111,763,570 of NC_140487.1, forward strand.
GAGCCTCCTGGCTTCAGAACAAACCAAGCATCACCCCGTTCTAGCTGCAAGACGCTGGAATCTCTTCTTCCCTGAAACCTTAGCAGCCCTACAGCTGGGAGATGGCAGGCAGGGGCATGAAAAAGAAGCTTTTCGCCCCATTTATTCATTTATTTACTTATTTGTGTATGTGCACACATTTGCATTTGTACGTGAAGGCAGGGGGTCAATGTTGGGTCGTCTTTCTTCTTCTTCTTTTTTATTTATTTATTTGTTTATTTATAAATTTAATTTTATTAATTTATGCTTTTTAAAATATTTTATTTAAATTTTAATTTATGCACATTGGTATGAGGGTGTCAGATCTTAGAGTGACAGACAGTTGTGAGCTGCCATGTGGGTGCTGGGAATTGAACCCCGGGTCCTTTGGAAGAGCAGGCATTGCTCTTAACCACTGAGCCATCTCTCCAGCCCTATTAATTTATTCTTATTACATCTCAATGGTTCTCCCATCCCTTGTATCCTCCCATTCCTCCCTCCCTCCCAGTTTCCCCTGATTCCCCTCCCCTATGACTGTGACTGAGGGGGACTTCTTCCCCCTTTATATGCTCATAGGGTATCAAGTCTCTTCTTGGTATCTTTTTTCTTTCTTTCTTTCTTTTTTTTCCCCCCGAGCCAGGGTTTCTCTGTGTAACCTTGGCTGTCCTGGATTCACTTTGTAGACCAGGCTGCCCTGGAACTCACATTGATCCACCTGCCTCTGCCTCCCGAGTGCTGGAATTAAAGGCGTACGCCACCACGCCCATCTTTTTTTTTTTTAATGGTTTTTTTTTTTTTTTTTGACACAAGGTTTCTCTGTGTAGCCTTGGCTGTCCTGGACTCCCTTTGGGGGCATCTTTCTTAACTACCTACGTCTCACCATATCTCTTGAGACAAGATCTCTCACTCATTCTGCTGGACTAGCTGGCCAGGGATCCATCCTCCTGTCCACACATCTCTGTGGCACCGGCATGACAGGCTTCTAGCTCTCTCTCACGAGGTCTGGGGTTCTGAACTCAGGTCTTCATCCTTGAACATCTCGTGCTTTACCAAGTGAGCCGTTGCCCCAGCCCCACTTTAATTTTACTTATTCATTTTTTCAGTGCTAGGGATCAAATCCAGGCCTTAGGCAGGACAGGCAAGGGTTCTACCATTGAGCACACTCCCCCAGCGCACCCTTTCAACTTGTTTGTTTGTTTGTTTGAGACAGGGTTTCTCTGTGTAGCCCTGGCTGTCCTGGAACTCACTCTGTAGTTCCAGGCTGGCTTTAAACTCAGAGATCCACCTTCCTCTGCCTCCTGAGTGCTGGGATTAAAGACATGCACCACCATCCAGCTCTTTCAGTATTGACCCCCCCCACCGGGTGGTGGTGGTGGCGGCACACGCCTTTAATCCCAGTACATGGGAGGCAGAGGCAGGTGAATCTCTATGAGTTCTAGGCAAACTTAGCTTACAAAATGTGTTCAGGACAGCCAGGACTACACAGAGAAACCCTGTCTCAAAATAAACAAAAAACAAACACACTCTCTCATGTGCACATGCCCGCCCCCCACCCCAAAACCAAAAAAAACAAAAGCTTGAACCCAACAACATTATCTCCCTACTTAAACATTAATCAAAATCCTTTTGTTTATTAACAGTATTATTTATTTCTTTAGAGACAGGGTCTTACTATGTAGCACTGGCTAGCCTGGAACACTATGTAGACCAGGCTGGCTTTGAACTCACAGAGATCCACCCGCCTCTTCCTCCCCAGTACTGGGATTAAAGGCCTGTGACACTACTACACCTGACCCCAAAATATTTTGAGTGCTATGCTTTGCATTAGAAATAAAACCAGAGCCTGATGTGGTGGTGCATGCCTTTAATCCCAGCACTCTGGGAGCAGAGGCAGGAGGATTGATGTGAGTAAGAGACCAGCCTGGTCTACAACGGGACAGCCAAGGCTACACTGAGAAACCCTGTCTTGAAAAAAAAAAAAAGAAAGAAAGAAAGAAAAACAGGCTTATTGTTGCAGTGATGACTACTGTCCTTCCATGAGGATGGTGTGTGTGGTCTCACTGCAGGATGGCCCAGGAGGGGGGAAGTGCCCATCAATTTAATTACTTTAGACTAATTACCTACCACCTAAAGCCATGGCTGTGCTTCCTTCATCCTCCTCTGCCAAGACGTAATAACCCAGGCTCGGGTGGAGCCTATCGGGTCATGCTGTAAGTCACACGCTTAACCTCTCTGAACTTGTCTCCTTGCCAGTAAGCCAGGAGGGAAAAATGGCGCCAATTTCACAGTGTGGTTATGAAGAGTAACGAGCCGACGTGTGTCAAGCACTTGAAACGGCTGTAAAAATCAGGGGCCCATAAATATTGACTTCACGTGTCAGTCACTCTTCTGCCGTCATGCTGGATAAAAGCAGCCCAGGGAGAACTGACCGGTTGACTTGGGCTTACAGTTCTAGGGGGACACAGTCCGTCTTGGCAGAGAAGATGTAGCAGGAAGAGCTTGGAACAGTGGCCTACCAAACCCAAGGTCAGGAGACAGAAAGGCAAATAGAGCTGGCACTTAGCTGGCTTTCTCCATTTTCTACAGACCAGAATCTCCTGCCCAGGGAAACAGGCCCATGGACAGTTAAGATGGGTTTCCCCACCTCAGTAAAGGCTACCTTCTGTCTATCAAGAAAACCCCCCAGGTGTGCCCAGAGTCCCATCCTCCAGGTGACTCTTGATAACTGACACTACCACTCTCTTCTTACTGCCCATGTTTATTATTTTAGTCATCTTACTGTTGGTCTTTCTTGAGACAGGTCTTACCATGTAGCTTTAGCAAGCCTAAGCTAACTGCACACCAGGCTGGCTTCAGATTTGTGTTGCTCCCCCTGCCTCTGCCTCCTGAGGATCTCAAACATAGGCACGTGCCATCACACCAGCCTTCTTGATCTTCTTTTATTTGTATCTAGTTTAATTTTACAAGTATTTATTTTTTGTGTGTATATATGTATTCACACATGTGCTGCAGCACACATGTGATAGGTACAGAGCAATTTTCGAGTGTCAGTTCTCTCTTACCACTGAGTAGAACCCAGGGATTGAATTTAGAGTGTCAGGCTCTATAGCATATGCCCTTATTTGTTGAGTGGGGTGGCCAGCCTTTCTCTGAAATTTCTTTCTCCCCCCCCCCCCAGACAGGGTCTCTCTGTGTAGCCTTGGCTGTCCTGGATTCACTTTGTAGACCAGGCTGGCCTCGAACTCACAGCGATCCGCCCGCCTCTGCCTCCGGAGTGCTGGGATTAAAGGCGTGCGCCACCATGCCAGGTTTGAAATTTCTTGATAAATGGGGGAATTATTTTTTTTAAAGATTTATTTATTATGCATACAGTATGCATCAGATCACATTATTGATGGTTGTGAGCTACCATGTGGTTGCTGGGAATTGAACTCGGGACCTCTGGAAGAGCAGCCTGTGCTCTTAACCACTGAGTCATCTCTCCAGGAAATGGGCGAATTATTTCAACCGACAATTTAAGCAGGTCATGGTGACACATGCCTGTAATCTCAGCATTCAGGAGACAGAGACAGGAAGGTCATGAGTTCAAGACCAGCTTGAGCTACATAACCAGACCTTGTCTTAAAAACTGAACCCCAAACCTAACTAACAACACACAATGTAACGAAGGTGACCTATGTAATGTGGCAAAAATCAAGTGAGTGTTGCTCTTTGTCTCCAAATGTTTACAAGCCAACTGAGGGGAATTTTAATGTTGAGTTTTCTTTTTTTTTTTTCGAGACAGGGTCTCTCTGTGTAGCCTTGGCCATCCTGGACTCACTTTGTAGACCAGGCTGGCCTCGAAAACACAGTGATCCGCCTACCTCTGCCTCCCGAGTGCTGGGATTAAAGGCATGCGCCACCACGCCCGGCTCTCATGTTGAGTTTTCTGTATTGTTTTTTTGAGTTGTTTCATGTGTGAGGGTCTTTTGTCTTCATGTATGTGTCTATGCACCATGTGTGTGAAATGCCTAAGGAGGCCAGAAGAGAGTGTCAGGTGCCTTGGAACTAGAGTTTATAGATGGTTATGAGGCTCCATGTGGGTGCTGGGAATCGAGGCTGGGTCCTCTTGGGAGATCAGCTGGTGCTCTTAACTGCTGAGCCCTCTCTCCAGTCTGAATGGTGCTGTTTTATAAACATGGAGACAAGGTTTGAAGTAGGTCAGCAAGTGGCTCATTGGCACTGAGTTTGGAGAGAAAGAGACCACACTGGCCTTGCAAGGCATCGTCCTGTGGTTCCAGGACTCAGGAGGATGACAGAGGTGGGTTATAGTGGGTTTCTGACAGCCGGGGCTACAGAGTGAATTGGAGTCCAGCCTGGGCTTCATGAGACATAAGGGGAGGGATGTCGGGGCGTGGGGGGCTGGGGGGGATGGGGGGACAGAGGCAAGGGGCAAGGGGGAGAGCAGAAAGAAGGGAAACGTGTGGCTTGAATCGTGTTGCCAGGGCTTTCAACTTGAGAGTGTCCCACAGAATAAGTGAAGTCACACGAGGGTCTGTTGGTTCTGTTTGAGGTTAGATCTCCGCCTTCCTGGTCCCAGATCCAGGAGGCTCCAGGGTGGGGGTCAGGTCAGGGCTCTGGCTCAGACTCTAGCCTCAGTTTCGGAGCCAAGTTTCTCCCTCCCTTGGGAGAAGAGACTGCTGGGGAGGGCAGGGTGAAGAGCCTCGGTGCACAGGACTGGACCAGCTGCCACCAAAATGTTCTCACCAGGAGGCTTTCCCAGCTGCTACTTCCCAGACCTTCAGCATCTAAGAAACAGTTGGTACATCCTGAAAACCTGGCTAGTAGCAAATGGCGTGGGATCTATCCTAAGCATGGAATAAACTGGGTGTGGTAGCAGACACTTAGAACTCAGCCCATGTGAGGTAGAGGCAGGAGGACCAGGAATTCAGGGTTGTTCCTAGCTACCTAAGGAACATGAGGCCAGCCAGAGCTACATGACATCTTGTCTTAAAGAAAGTAATTTAAAATGTTTAAATGAGCCAAGCATTAAAGGTGAATGAATACCTTTAACCCCAGCACTCAGGAGGCAGAGGCAGCCTGGTCTATAGACTGAGCTCCAGGACAGGCAAGGCTATCTAGCAAGACCCTGTCTCAGAAAACAAACAAACAAACAGTTTAAACACGCAGTAGCAAACGATGGTATGACTGAGGATAGATAATAACGGCACATCTGCCAAAAAGTGTTGGAAACATTCTTCTCCTCCTCCTCTTCCTCTTCTTCTTCTTCTTCTTCTTCTTCTTCTTCCTTCTTTTTTCCCCAGAGTCAAGATTTCAATCAGGCTGGGTGTGAACTTGTGGATGCAGGCTCCTCCTCCTGCCTCAGAAGAGAGAGAGAGAGAGAAAAGAAACTATTAGCATTAGCTGCCCATTATTTTTTGTTTGTTTGGTTTGGTTTGGTTTGGTTTGGTTTGGTTTGGTTTTGGTTTTTCGAGACAGGGTCTCTCTATGTTGCCTTGGCTGTCCTGGACTCACTTTGTAGACCAGGCTGGCCTCGAACTCACAGTGATCCACCTGCCTCTGCCTCCCGAGTGCTGGGATTAAAGGCGTGCGCCATCACGACTGGCTAGCTGCCCATTTTTTAACATCCCCCATAGCCAGATGCCATCCTGAGCTCTTTGTATTGATTTTCTCAGCAAACCCTCCCGTTTTGCTGAACAGAACATAAAAAGATGAGAAGTCCGCTTACCATGAGCAGCTCTTCTTTCATTTCATAAGAGCTTTATTGAGCTGCAATTTGCATACCATAAAATTCACCCGATTTAAAGTATACAGTATTTTTTTTTTTTTATTTACAGAGCTGTGCAACCATCACCACTTCAGTCTGAGAATATTTTCATCATCCCCCCCCCCCTTGCAAAACCCAGTTCCCGTTAGCAAATGCTCCCCTTCCCCTCCCCAGCTCCAGACAACCACCAATCTACTCCGTGTCTCTCTAGATTTGCCTTTTATGGAAATTTCATATAAATGGAACCATATATTGTATGACCCTCTGAACATTGTTTTTTTGTGTGTGTTTTTTTTGTTTTTTTCACTTAGCATCATTTTGGAGGTCCATCCAGGAGGCTACATGTTTCGGTAGATTTTTATGGCTGAATAATATTGCATTGTGTTCTGTGCCACACTTTGGTGATGTCATCATCCGTTATGAACACCTGAGTCACTGCTGCTTCTTGGTGATTATGGAAACACGGCTATGAGCATCCTTGCAAGTCCTTGCATGGACAAGCTTCTGTTCCTCCTGGTTTCAGATAGCTGGGAGGAGATTGCTCAGCCTCAGAGTATACTTGGTTTCAATGTAAACGAAAACAGCCAGGCATGGTGGCACACGCCTTTAATCCCACCACTCTGGAAGCAAAGGCAGGCGGATCACTGTGAGTTCGAGGCCAGCCTGGTCTACAAAGTGAGTCCAGGATAACCAAGGCTACACAGAGAGACCATGTCTCGAAAAACCAAAACCAAAACCAAAAAATATAGTATGGATGTTGGGGATATAACCCATGCCCTTTGGGAGAGCCATGAGCCATTCTCAGCCCCTTGCCACCTTTTTTTTGTTTGTTTTGTTTTAATTTTTGTTTTTCAAGACAAGGTTTCTCTGTTTACCCTTAGCCGTCCTGGACTTGCTGTGTAAACCAGGCTGTCCTGGAACTCACAGCTATCCTCCTGCCTCTGCCTCCTGAGTGCCGGGATTAAAGGAGCATGCCACCATGCCTGGCTTCCTTTGTTTTTTTGGTTTTTGTTTTGTTTTTAATCTGTCCAGCAAAGCATGAGCGTTTGCTGAGAAAATTAATACAAAGAGCTTAGGATGACATCCTGGTTTTAGGGGATGTTAAAAAATGGGCAGCTAATACTAATAGGTGTTTCTTTTCTCTTCTTTCTTTTGTTCCCCCAGTTCTAGGGCCTAAACCAAGGGATTCCAGCAGGCCTAGGTGAGCTTCTGCTCCAGGGTTAGGAGAAGGTGCATTGGAGTCAGAGCACCCAGAGCCCAGTGGCGGCTTCCTTTGCTGAATAAAGCAGCTCTCGATCTTCCTCTCTCCCCTCCCCTCTCTCTTCCCCCCTCTCTGCTTCTTTTTTCCACTGCTGAGGGTTGAGCCCAAAGTTTTATGAATGCTAGACAAGAGCTCTACCACCGAGCTGCATGGCCAGCCCGTTAAAGTTGGAGCCCATCCATACAGACATATCATGCTGTCATCTTCAAAGGACAACCAAAATGACTTGGGAAGAACGGGACACAGGACCTCTTGCAAGTACCCTACGTTGAGGAACAGCTCCCCTCCTGTTTGCTCGTTAATGTAGCTACATTAATGAAGTCACGTATGTGGCTCACATGTGGACAGGAAATGTTTACCGCACACTTCTGGAGGTCAGAGGACAATGTTTGCGTATCAGTCCTCCGTCCGTGTGGGTCCTGGAACTCACCCACCGAGCCGTCTTGCCAGCCCTATTTTCTTAACAGTTTAGAGTCTGCTGCCTTGCAAGCTTGTATCTGACTCAAGGCTCACCACACTCCTGTGGGATGACTGTTGTGACTATCTTTTCTGTACAGAGAAGGCAATCCAAGGGAGAGGGTGACCTGCCCGAGGTCACAGACTCCATAGCCTATCTCCCTGGTGGGGTGGGGTGGGGGCGGAGAACCTTGCTGCCCAGGGTACTATCCGGGGTGTCCTGAGCTGGAGTGAACTTGTCCTTTGGATTAAAGCGGCTAAGAGTGATAATGATCATTCTAATCAGAGCCCAAACTGAATGCGAGTCGTTCATAAGAACAAAACGAGAAAACGGATTAGTATGAGCAACACATTTGCTCTCTATTGACTCTTGGGGTGTTCGGGTGAAGGGAAGGCTGAGGAGCCTGATCTGAGCAAGCACCTTGTGTTACAAGTGTGGAAACTGAGGCCCAGGGAGGAGAGTGGGTTTACCAAGGGCTCCGCGCTATGCTGGCAGTCCCTGGGGTTGTGTTTGCGGCATTCCTTGGGGACTTCAGTCTTTACTGGGAAGGTTTCTGCCCTCAGCCACCTGGAAGCCCTTTTCTAGAGCCAGTCGCCTTCCTCCCCTAAGACTGTCCCAAGGACTAGAACAAGGAAGGCGACAACCCACTTCCCACCAGGGTCCCAAGGCCACCATCCGGTGCTGGGCCAGGAATTCCTTTTAGAGACTTAAACAGAGCCGAAAACAGTTGTGAACCCTTGGAGAGCTCCAAGGCGCCCTCTACTCCCATTTCTCTCTCGACTTAGCTGACTCAGTCTCCCTAAGAGTCTTTCCGGAGGTTGTCCTAGACCTCCCAACTGTGCCCCTCATCTGCTCTCACACGTGGTGGGGGAGGTATTGAAACAACCACCTACCTCCCCTGTACCCTCTTTCCAGCCCTATCCAATAAGGCAGGAGAAACCGCAACAGAGACAACGCTGAATCTATCAAACCCTCGAACCCAGGAAACCACAGGCAGAGGCTGAGAAAGGCAAGGCGCCACTGAAATAGAGGCGCGGAAACAAAGGCGCAGAAAGAATGTCCTGGACAAAGGAGGAGAAAGAATGGACGTACAGACTCGGAAAAAGGCCTGGGGAGAGCGAGCGACGAAGGGGCCAGAAATGAGGGAACTAGACATGGGAGAATCAGGAGAGTAGAAGGGGAAGATGGAGAAGTCCGAGTTTGAGAAGAAGAGCGGAAGATGGAGACAGCGCTGGCAGGAGACCCAGGCGCGCGGGGCCGGGCGCCGGTCCCAGGTCCCCGGGGGCGGACCCTGCTGGCGGCGCCTGGCCCCGCTGCGGCCGTCGGAGCAGCCACATTCCTCCGGGTTTCCCACACATTCGCCATCAAAGAGTCCCCAAAGCCCCAGCTTTTCCCGCGCCCCTCCCCCGCCACTGGCTGGAGAAGCTATTTTTCACCCCCTCCTGGTCTTTAATCTGTTGTGGGAAAAGAAAGCGGCTTTTGTTGAACGAGGGGCTGCGCGGGGGGCGGGGAGGAGGCGCGGGCGATTGTGTGTCCCGCAGCTGCGCGCCAACTCTGGGGGTGGGGGCTGCCGGGGTGCAGGCCGAGCTGGGGCTGCCGGAGGGAAGGTGGGCCAGGGCGGTAGGAACTGCCTGGTCGAGGGGTGCAGGCCAAGTTGGGGCTTCCCATGAGGGTGGGTTAGGGCTATAGGGTGTAGGGACAGCCGGGGGTGCGGGCAGGGAGAATAGCAGTGAAGAGGCAATGGAGGAAAAGGCCACCAGAGTGCTGTCGCCATTGTCCTCTTGGCCAGGAGATTGCAGGAAGAGTCACACTGGTCTGGGCACATATAAGTCTGTCGAGGCTGGGGCTGAAGCCTTGGGAAGGACAGGGCGTGAAGAATCTGTTTGGTTTTTATGGTGCTGGGGAGAGCGCCCAGGGTCTCTTTAGACCAGCACTTTACCAATGAGCTACACCCTCAACCAGACAGTTTGCTCTTCAATCCGGGCGCCTGTAACCCTCTCACCTGGGGCCCAGGCACACAACTTATACTCAGGAGGTCTCACACCAGAGAGTGGGACGACACGATGCCTGACACCGCCCCCCCCCCCAAAGTTCTGTGAGGCTTCAAGGTGTTTCCTTCGAATTCCATGCCCAAAGCAAAAGTTTGCTCTCCTGCCCCCTCCACCGCAGCCCCAGTGTTCTGCCTCCCAACAGCTGTGTGACCTTGCTCAGGTTATGTCACTTCTATGAGCTCAGTCAATGCGTAAAATGCCCATTCAGTTAGGTTTGGTGGGACCCACCTTATATAATCAGAGCACCTGGAAGGCTGGGGCAGGAGGATGGAGAAGTACAGCCTGGGCTACATAGCACGACTGTCTCGTAAAACATAAAGAAACCAACAAAACCTGAAGTTCATGGCTGGCACTCAGCAGACGCTATCACTACACAATTCGGCTTTGGTGACTCACTACTATATACTCAGGAGCCCTGTGGCCTGCAGGAGGCTCTCCCCGTGAGCTTCTGGCACCCCAGCCTTTGGCAGCTCTCTGCAGAGATGTGGCTGGCCTGGTAGGGGGTAGGAGATCTTTTTCCTCTCTGGCAGGGTTACTCCTGTTACCAGGCCAGTCCCTCCCTCCGGTCCCATCTCCCTCTTCCCCTGGCAGCTTTTGAACTGCTGCTGGCTGGCTGGGCCCCAGGCCAAAGCAGGACAATGTCTGAGCAGGGTGGACACTATTTTTCAAGGTCTTTTTTTTTTTTTTTGGTCATCTTCATCTTTCCTTGCTGTGGACTCTGGACCTCTCTGTCCTTCCTGACCCCAAAACTCAACTATCTGCTTCAGAGAACATTCCATCTGGGAGTCACAGAACCGAAGGGCACCCTGAATTTGAACTTTTACACTTTCATTTTGTTTGCAGCACTGGATGTACTAGGGCCTACCCCCACCCCAGGGTCTGCTCACCCCACCCCACCCCCACCCACCACCCTCACCCCCCACCCCCACCACCTCCCAGGCTCAGCATTTCTAATTGAAACTTTGCAGGCCAGGGCCCTGTGGTAGGTGTGTATACTTACAATCTCAGTACCCAGAAGGCAGAGGCAGGAGGATCTCCATGAGTTATAAGTTAGGCTGGTCTACATATGAGTTCCAGGTCAGCCAGGGGAGCCCAGATAAACCCTGCCTTAAAAGAACAACATAAAAGCCAGGCATGGTGGCGCATGCCTTTAATCTCAGCACTCGGGAAGCAGAGGCAAGCAGATTGCTGTGAGTTCGAGGCCAGCCTCCTGTCCAGGACAGGCAAGGGTACACAGAGAAAACCTGTCTCGAAAAACCAAAAAAAACAAAGAACAACAAAAACAAAAACAAATTCTCTCTCTAAGTGGTAGTACTCCAAAAGTGCTGATAATTACTGGGGTTGAATTGAACTCAGTTGTCATTAATTCGTGTGTGTGTGTGTGTGTGTGTGTGTGTGTGTGTGTGTGTGTGTGTGTGTATGCATGCATGCGCGCGCTCACTTTGGTAGCACATATACTAAAGTTGGAACAATACAGTCAAGAGTAGCATGGCCTCTACAAGTTAGTGAAGCCTGCTGTCCCAGCACTCGGGAGGCAGAAGCAGGCGGATCTCTGTGAATTCGAGGCCAGCCTGGTCTACAGAGCAAGTTCAGGACAGACAAGGCTACACAGAGAAACCTTGTCTCAGAAACAACAACAACAACAAAAATTTTATTAGTATGTGGTGTGTACGTGTGCGTGTGCGTGTGCGTGTGTGTGTGTGTATGATGTATGTAAGGGTATATACACGCCACAGCATGCGTGTGGAGGTCAGAGGGCAACACTGTGGAACGGATTCTCTCATTCCACTCTCACGTGGTTCCAGACAACTTAGTCCATCAGGTTTGCTCAGCCGGTGCCTTTACCCTTACTGAAACGTTTCACTACACTAACTGGTGGCAATCCTCCTGCCTCTGCCTCCTGAGCTCTGAAACTATAAGTATAGGCTAGTAAGCCCTGGCTCGCAGGACTTAAAAGTTGTCTGTACCAGGACTTATAAGGGACACAGATGAATTCAAGGAACCCTTGTGCTATATAGTTAGACTCAGTCTCAAAAAACAAAACAAAACAAAACAAAAAACCCAAAACCCCGTCTACAGCTTCACCTCCATAAAACAAGCGCCTCACACAGGACCAGTGTAAGAAAGTTGCTCCCTCTGGCTTATTCTGTGCCAGAGGCAGAGCCAGCCCTGAGGCAGCCCGTGATCACTTAATGGGTTGGTGAAGTCAAGGGTTAGTTTGCTATAGGGTGGTGTGGCTGGACCAAGATGGAAAAGGGGGTCAACTCCAAGGTTTACTCCTCAATTTAGCGGGATTCGCTGTGAAACTTCAGAGGAACTGACACACTGCACGGAGAGTTGGGATGGTCTGTGCATGCTGAGCGTGTTCAGCACCCTTGAGTTTTATCTGAAGCATCTAAATAAAACACACCTTGGTTCGGCCACCTAATGAGCCAGGCTTACGTTTTCCCTATCTGGCGGAATCCAACCTTCTTAGGGGTTGGTGAAATGGTTCACCCATTAAAGTTGCTTGTCACCGAGCTTGGGGGCCTGAGCTTGGTCCCCTGGAGTCACCCAGTAGAGGGAGAGAAATAGCTTCTGGAACTGTCCTCTGACCAGCACGGAGTGACCACACAAATACACGCCATAGCAATAGTTCCCAAGAGGGTCCTTTGGAAGGATGGAAGAGAATGAATAAGATGCAGGAGGAGAAAAGCTTCGGAGGCAGGATGAAAATCCTGGAATCCAGGACTGGAGAGATGGCTCAGAGGTTAAGATCACTGACTACTTTTCCAGAAGACGTGGGTTCAATTCCCAGCACCCACATGGCAGCTCACAACTGTCTGTAACTAAGAGATCTGCTAGCCAGAGACATACATGCAGGCAAAATACTAACGCACATAAAATAAAAATAATAAATTATTTTTTACAAAATCCTGGAATCCTGGATTTACCACCTAACCGATATGTGGCCTGAGCACAGACTGCGCTGGCCTCTCTGAGCCCCTCTCTACAGGTGCAGATAATGGGCCGATGAAGCCAGGCGTGGCGGAGCACGTTTGTCATCCAAAGAGATGAGGTGAGAGTATTTTGAAGTCTAAGGACAGCTCAGGCTACACAGTGGGACTTTGTCTCAAGACAAACAGGCAGTGAGAAAATCCAGGGCTGGGGCTAACACTGAGAGCACAGTGCCTGCCTGGCACTCACAAGCCCTCAGGTTCTATCCTTAGCGCCTTAAAACCCAAACCAAACAACCAAACAACCAAACCCAACAAAATTAGGTCAACAGTTCTTGGCAAACAGGACTCAACAGACAATGATGAAGGCGACAGTGACTGTTCAGAGTATGTCTGAAGTGTAGAGGAGCTCCCCAAAATCTCCACATCTGTAAAGACTTATGTCCCCATGTTCCTTATACCGCCTTTCTTTCTTTCTTTCTTTCTTTTTTTTTGGGGGGGGGCGAGGGGAGGTTTCCAAGACAGGGTTTCTCTGTGTAGCCTTGGCTGTCCTGGACTCACTCTGTAGACCAGGCTGGCCTTGAACTCACTGTCTCTGCCTCCTGAGTGCTGGGATTAAAGGCGTGTGCCACCACGCCTGGCTATTTATTTATTTATTTATTTAAATTACTTATACAGTGTTCTACATATACACTTGTGGGCCAGAAGAGGGCATCAGGTTACATTATAGATGGTTGTGAGCCACCATGTGGTTGCTGGGAATTGAACTCAGGACCTTTGGAAGAGCAGACAGAACTCTTAACCTCTGAGCCATCTCTCCAGCCCCCTTATATTGCCTTTCCTAATAGTGGCCACATTTCTGGCATCTGTCTCCAGAGGAAGCACCAATTTCAAGGGGCACCTTGGACCCCACTGAACACATCCTATCACATAAAGGTTTTGACTCCCTGTACTCTTTCCCCTATGGTGCCCCCAGCTGTCAGGTGGGTAAATATCATTTCTTCCCAACTTTATGTAGCTGATAAGTGAGTGAAGGCAAAAAGTCTGGCCAATGCCAGGATCTTTTGTGCCTTCCTTGTAGCCTCTGGTTCTTGGGGTGTACTTTGGGGTTCGAATTTGCTGAGGGGAGCAGGGATGGATTGGCTCTCAGTGTATGGCTGGAAAGCTCCCAAAACATCTTTCCAGCCACTTTCTGAACAAATAGGTAAATATCAGAAAAGGCATGGGCTAGCAGGATGGCTCAGCGGAAATGTGCTTTCACTGCAAGCCTGAATGTCTGAGTTTGATCCCTTGACCCAGAGTAGAAGAATCAGATTTCCAAAAGTTGTACTCTGACTTGCTTGTGTAAGCCGTGGCATGTACACTGTAGCACGTGTGTGACCACACTTACAATATACATATATCACTTATACTTTTTGTTTTGTTTTGTTTTCCGAGATAGGGTCTCTCTATGTAGCCTCAGCTGTCCTGGACTCGTGCTTTGTAGACCAGGCTTGCCTCGAACTCACAGCGATCCCCCTGCCTCTGCCTCCTAAGTGCTGGGATTAAAGGCCAGCGCCACTATGCCTGGCTTACTTTTTTTTTTTTTTAAATACATCTTCTGGGAACCTTGAACTGACCAGAGTGGTCAGCAAGTCAGGGGAACAGAAGGGTTGGATCTTGTCCACAGGGCAGTCACAGACATTTCGCCTTGGACAACCTTGGACAAGGTTGTAAGGTGCTCTGGATGCCCGGGTCTACACATGGAGAAAAGCTAGCCAGCTAGGCTGACAGAAGCCCGCTTTAAGCAAGACATCTGCAATCCCCATCATCCTTACATTGACTTTGAAATTCACAGCCTAGAGACCCCACTGCCATCACGGCTTAAATTTCTAAAGACGAAACAGTAATAGCTTACAGTTCTGCCAGCTCCTTAAAAAAAAAAAAATCAGAGAGCACAACATCGCCTTTTTTTTTTTTTTTTTTTTTTTTTGGAATAATTTTGGCAGAGGAAGATGCAGTTCCTGGAAATGCTTACAAAATGATTCCTGACACTAGGAGGAGATAGTTAAAAGAGGGGAAAAGGAAAGACAAAAGTTATCTACATACAGATAGAAAGGAGGAAGGTGGAAAGAAAGGGGATAAACAGAAGAACCAAAAGAGAAAGGGGGGGCTTTAAAGGGCCCCAATTCAGGGGACGTTATCAAGGTCTCAACATCTGCGATTCACAAGCGGCTCGCTGGCTAGGGTGGCGCAGGCCCCGCCCCTATCTCGGGTGTCGGGCGCTCATTGGTTGGAGAGGCAGTCGCCGGCCGGTGACTGCCCGAGGAAAGGTTGCCTGGGACACGCATCCCTGTGTGAACGCATGACGTCCCACCCTGGCGCCAGGCTGTCTGGGGCTGAGTCTTAGATCAACACAGCTGTGGGACCCGGACCCACAGCTGGGCAAAGGAGCGGATTCCTCAACAAAAAATAGGATTGTGGGAAAAGTTCTGAAACAAAAACAGCGCAGACAAAAGCCTTAATGACATCCTTTCATAAAAATAAAAAATGCAAGAGGGGGGAAAAAGCTGGTAAAAGGAGCAGAACTGGGAACAGAAAGTTCAGAGGCGTTTGGAGTAAGAGGCTGAGGCCCCGCCACCGCTAAACAAGTTGCAGACGGCCAGGCAAGCCGGCCAGTCTGCTGTGCAGGGTCGAGAGAGTCTTTAGGGTTTAAACTCTATTCACTGTTCCCAACCCAGCCGAAACCCACTCCTTTCAGACTTAGACTCTTAGGTCAGAAAAGACCCTTAAAGGTCATTTGCTCCCTCTTTCCCTTCCCCCAAAGTAAGGTCCTGGAAGAAAGGATTTGTGTCCAGAGGTAAGTTACTAGCCTGGAAAGGACAGAATGCGGCTTGATAACGTCACGCCTTTCTGTTCTATCCCACACATTTCAGCCTGGGAAGCATAACAAGGAAATAATAAATGCTATGAAGGGCACTTTGCAAGCCGTAAACCCAGTAAACCCTCTACCCACTCTTCTAGCCTGAGGCACCAAAGGTAGTGATGGCGGACACGAGAGGAGAAAGTAGACCTGGGTGGCCTACGCACCTACGGAACACCTGGTCCCATGCTGAACTAACTAACGCCAATGGAGGGTGCTTGCCGGGTGCTTCTCAGGCGCTGAAGATTCTTTTTTTCAAGACAGGGTCTCACTAATTATTCCCTGGCTGTCCTGAAACTCACTGTGGAGACCAGGCTGGCCACGAAGGCACAGAAATCTGCCTTCTGAGCGCTGGGGTTAGAGACCTTTTTTTTTCCCCCTCACCAAAATAAATGAGGTCGGAGCCGGGTGTAGTAGCACATCCCTTTTAACCCCAGCACTAGAGAGACAGAGGATCTCTGCGTTTGAGGACAAGCTTGATCTACAGAACAGCTAGGGCTACAACAGAACACCCCTGTCTCAAATAAATAAATAAATAAATAAATAACAGATAGGTGAATGAATGAAGTCATTTTCATTAGCTCCACTTAACAGGCAAGAAAATTGAGGCGCGGAATAATTTACTCCAAGTTCACACAGTCAGTGTATCAAAACAAATAAAGTTTTGAACATAGGTCAGCCAGATATTGAAGGCCTTGATTTTTCTAGAAGCTCCTGGCTTGACTACTTTGCGCAAACATGCAAAAGTCTTCGGGACAGGCAAAGAAAGGACCTTCTGTTTAGTTATTCGGGAGTCCCCACAGTCACAGAGTTCCCTTCCCATGACCAAATAAATAAGCTGGCATTTTGCTTCTTCAGCCTATAGGGACTGGCATGGGTTTTCACAGGTTAGCGCCCCCCCTGCCCTTTTCTCTAATACTGAAATAGCTGGCCTTGAGAACTTGAATATTCCCAGGAGAAAACTTCCAGAGACTTCTTTCTTGGAACACAGGGCAATGTGGTGTGATGGAAAAGAAGGCGGCTCCAAGACTGGCTTTACCTGTGATGTGATTCTCGGCACGTTTTAATGCCCTCTCCCATCCAGCCCTTCGCTGTCCCACACAAGCATAGAGTTCTGGGGAGTCAGAAAGTAATTCCTTATCTCCCCACCCCATCCCCCACCCCCCACTCCCCATCATCAAAGTCAGGGGATCTGGGCTTGCTCAAGACTGTAGATGTAGAGCTGGCTGATTGAACCCAGGGCCTCTGGCTTCCTAGACCCAGTAGTGTCCTTCCAGCCATTGGAACTGTCCCAGCTCAGAGGTCCCGATGTCCTATAGATCGGTGCCACACACCACTGAACACTTAATCGTTTCCTGTGTTAATCTTGTCCCCAGACATTGTGTGACTTTCTTGAGAGCCAAGAGCCTCTGTTTCACGTGAAGCAACCTCATAAATATTTACCAGGCTGACTGATTAAGAGAGCAATCTTGGCTTGGGGAAACCCCACCTCGTCTTTTTCCAAGATGGAAGCCGCAGCCTTGGAACTTACAGAGGCTTCAGAGTCTGGGAAGTGGGGAGAAGGCAGGCACTGTCCTTTTGCAATCTGGGATGGGCCCCACACCGGCTGGCTCCTCTCCTGATCTCTCAGCCGGTGACAGAACTACCTCAACAGGCCTAGGCCTAATCACGTCCAGGTGGCCGCCCCTACAACCGGGCGGGCTGCCGGTGGCGGGTGAAACTGCTATTGTTTTCTACACAGAATGTAGAAAGTGAGGGGAGGGAGGGAGGGAGGGAGGTTGTGAAAAAAAAAAAAGCGAGGAAACACGAGGTAGGAGAGATCTGCTGACCCATTTGGTGTATGTATGGCTGTGGAGAGGGCCCTTCCAAAAAGGGGTTTATGCAGAAAACATTCCTTCTAGTCCGCCATTTTGAAACCTTGTCCAAATTTCTAACCTAACTCACTCCCACAGAACAACCGGGCACGTATTTAGTTCCTTAAGTAGTTCATGGGGCAAAAGGTCCAGGCTTTTTCTTTCTCCGTGGAAAAGGCTTGGATTCGGGCTGCTTTTCTTCTCTTTTATCCTCTTTGCCTTTGCTGCTCAAATAAATAGTGTTCTTTGCTCAAAGCTCCCCTTCCCTCCTCCTTCTGCAATCTCAGCGCCTAGCCCAAATCTGTTTTCTTCATTGTAACCTCAGCTTCACCGCAATTAATTTTTTTCCCCCTCTGGTCACAAGATAATTCCTGACGCCAGTGAGTCTGGAGGTCAGACGAGCAGCAAATTGGGGAACAAGGCGGCACTAATTCCTTACAAGTTTCCCTTGAAAATATGAGAGAGAGAGAGAGAGAGAGAGAGAGAGAGAGAGAGAGAGAGAGAGAAAGTGGGTTCGAACCAGTGTTGGGCAGGGGGCAGGGCAGCTCAAGGCTCCTGGGCGCCGCCAGAAAAGGCAAATTCTTAAAGTTAATGGTTTTAAGTGATTTTTTCAAATCTGTGCTGGCTCAAGAGCCCCGCCTCTCCTCGGTATCTACAGCTTCCTCATTCCTCGCATCCGCGGCTCAGCGGTCCTCGGCGTCAGACCAGCCTGAAGAAGCCTGTTAGCAATTTAAACCCACTGTGAACGCCCAGGGCCGGGAAGGCGGTGCCCAGGGCGGGCGGAGGCGGAGCCTTGGGCGGGCTAGTTTGAATAAGGGGGTGTGTCCCAGGGCGGACTCTATAAGGGCCCGCTGCCGCAGGCGTGCGCGCACTGTTTGCTGCTTTAGTGGTTCGTTTCTAACCTCTACCTTTACTCTACGAACATGAAGGCTCTGAGCCCGGTCCGCGGCTGTTACGAGGCGGTGTGCTGCTTGTCGGAACGTAGCCTGGCCATCGCGCGGGGTCGCGGCAAGAGCCCGGCGGCCGAGGAGCCACTTAGCCTTCTGGACGACATGAACCACTGCTACTCGCGCCTGAGAGAACTGGTGCCGGGAGTCCCGCGAGGCACCCAGCTTAGCCAGGTGGAAATCCTGCAGCGTGTCATAGACTACATACTCGACCTGCAGGTGGTCCTTGCAGAGCCGGCGCCTGGACCCCCGGACGGTCCGCATCTTCCGATCCAGGTACGCGAGGGAGCCAGACTGGGATGAGCTGAGCATGCGGGCTGGGATGCTGCGGGTCTCCCCCACCGAGTCCCCGAGTGCCTTAGCTAACTCGTCTCTTCATATCCTTTCACAGACAGCTGAGCTCACTCCGGAACTTGTGGTCTCTAACGACAAGAGGAGCTTTTGCCACTGACCCGGAGGTCCTGGCACCTCCCGGTAAGTTTTCTCTTGACGCGGGCGAGAAGGGAGGCTTGCATGGGAAGCGCTGCGGTTGACAGAACATTGCAAAGCTTAGGATTCCCTCGGTTTAGAAGGCAAGAGAGGGAAGAGATTTAGCCGTAGAACCAATGTCAGTATCACGTGCAGTTCTAATGCACGCTGCCTCTCTGCTCAACGCGGGTGGCCAAAGCCCAGGGCAAGTGGGCGCGCAGGTCGCACCAAGTAGCCTTTCAGTAAAGGGAGCCCACCCCCGTTCCCACTAGTGTCATTTCAAAGCGGGAGGGGGAGTGGTGGCTCCGCCTGTAGTCCTTTGGCGCCAACTGGGTGGAGGCAATGTGGGGCGCGGAGTTATCAGCTGGAGGTAGGGACCGAGTTTCCTCCCTGGCGCCGGCCAGTCTGCGGCGGCCTCCGCCTGGGCGCGCTCGGCGGAAACTGACGGCTCTCTCGCTCTTCTCTCCTCCCCCGCCCAGAACGCAGGTGCTGGCGCCCGTTCCGCTTGGGACCCTGGGACTCTGGGACCCTCTCTCCAGCCGGAAGCCCGAGGGCATGGATGAACCTCGATCTAAACCAGCCCTCTTCACTTCCCCTAAACTCCTGCCTCGAGGCTGGACCTGGAGCCCGAGAGCGAAGGACTGAATTTGGGTGACCTGAAGAGCTAGCGCTGGTCAGCAGCTGAGCAACGTCACCCTGTCCCGACCCTGACTCCCAAGTCTTAAAAGACTGGCTTTTCTGAGAATGCGGGTGTCGAGAAAAGAGGGTGTGTGTGAGAGTGGCTGCCCTGCACACTGCCACAGCAGCATAAGCGCTGGTCTTCTGGTCTCCTTGGAGAATGGCTCTGCTGCCCGGATTATGAACTCTATAATAGAGTATATAGCTTTTGTACCTTTTTTACAGGGAGGTGACTTTCTGTAATCATGTGATTGTATATTAAACTTTTTATAAAAGTTAACATTTTGCATAATAAACCATTTTTGAACACATTATATGACGTCACGCGCCATCTTCCCATTTCTTACGCGGCTGTCATTAGGAAATATCCTGGGTGCTTGGCAGCAACGGATTTGCGCGCCCTAAAGCTGGTGCTGAGGGATAGGGTGGTTTGTTGTTAGGAAGGATTTATGATGGTGAATCCCTAAATCCATTGGGTGTTAAGAGCAAGGATCTGTAATCTGTGTTCCTACTTTCAGCTACAAACTACCCAGCAAATTTGCTGCTCAATTTTTCTTTCAGTCCCTTGAAGCTTTGCAATGGCTTCTCCGATGCTACTAATTATTGGTGGTACCTTCCTGGGTCTTTGCAGGCGACGTGTGGTGACCTGGTGAAATCAGGCCTGGTTTCATTTCCCTCCACGCTTTCTGGTCTGGCTGCCACGCCACTTTCGAACTTGGGGGGGGGGGGAGACCCTGGTTGTTACACCATTAATCACAGCACTTGGGAGGCAGATGTATCACTGGAGTTTGATGCCAGTGGAAAACCTTCATCAAACCAAAGTTTTGCCTCAAATCTGCAGCCATTTTCAGGGACGGAGCCTAGCTGGGAAGCAAGGCTGCAGGTTGCCTTAATTGCTCTGGTCAACTTCAACTTTGACCAGGGATTTTGAGCTAGGATTGTGGTGGGCAGGATTAGGACCGGAGACTGGCCCTTTTAAGGAGTTACGCCTGGGAGTGGGTCAAAAGGCAAGCTGTCAACCTATGCCGCATCTATGCACCTCCAATATGGTGTCACCCCAGGTGGGTTGCACCAGGCTCCCGTCCTCACTGAATTCCAGTTTATATGATCTAAGCTGTGTTGGGCCTTGGCATGTGTTACTATTTCATAACAAACAGGTCATGTCATTACCCTTTGTGCATTGACCTTAGTGAACTTTTTGGGGGTGAATCAGGGTCGTGTGTGTGTGTGTGTGTGTGTGTGTGTGTGTGTGTGTGTGTGTGTGTGTGTGTGTCCTGGTTTCTGGACAAATGGAAGATTTGAACACCCTTCAGGAAGCACACATGAAATTTCCTACAGTAATATCAGACCTCCAACTTTCAGAGGTCCTGGTCCCATGTGAGAAAACTTTGCCCTAAATAAGTTTAAGACCCTGGCAGCACCCACCTTAGGGGGTTGTGTGTTAACGTGTGCTAAAGCCCTTGAGGAGTGAAAATCCTGGATTGACTGAGTACTGCAGGCTACAGGCTGCGCCTCCACAAAGCCCCAGTCTCCTCCACCTTCTGACCAGGCAGCTGCTCCGAGGGGTCTTTACTCCCCAGCACGGTTAGCGCCCCTTAGGTTCACTTACAAGTGAAGACCAGGTTGAAAGCTGCAGGCTCACGTGCCCTGTGACCAGGAGCAAGGCACTTCTCTCCGAGCCCAGCTGCCTCCTAGGACCAAAGATAATGGTGGGAAAGTTCTTTGAAATGCACCACACACCTACGAGGCATTATTAAGCTAATTCCAAGGAAATTGCTTGTCAAGACTCCCAGGGCTGAGCAGTTCAGGTGGCCAGGACAAAAGCTTAGACCATCTCGCCAATCCATTAGTCATTAGAGAGTGAAAGCAATTTAGCCCTAGGTCAGAAACCTCTGAGACACTCTTCTGTTGTAATCATTTAGGGGAGTGCCTGCCAGGTGCGCTGAGTCCATCTCATCCTAATCTTTTTTTCTAATCAGCAAGGTGGGTATCTTGAATAGGTTGATCAAGGTCACAGCAAGTTACTAGGAGATGGTATTTAGGAAGGCCAGCTTCCTCCAGCTTCAAAGCCCGCATTCTTATCTCATCTTTTCCCCCTGCCACTCCGTGAGTGGGGCACAAATTATTAGGAACCCAGGAAGGGCTTGTTGATAAACAAAACAAAACAAAAAACAAACAAAAAAAACCACAAAAAACCATGGTTACCCTAGTTCTGTATGAAACGGGATGATGGCAGTTCATCCCTTTAAGTTTTATGGTTCGGATAAAGGACCACACACAAAATATCTCCCAGGCCCCTTGAGCTATACAACTGAGGCTCTTGATCTCGCAGCTCTGAAGCACAAAAATTCTGTTAGCACGCAGCCGCACAATTCCTAAGTGACAAAGCTGGGATTCAAACTCAGGTCCGTGACACTTGAGATGGTGGCCCTTCAAGAAGGCATCACACCACTCTAGCGCACAGCGTGGGTCACTCCTCTTCAATTTTAAGTCTTCCGAGTCGTTAAAGCTGTCCCTGGCTGTCACTCTTCCCTAGGCTCCTCCACTGCATCCTTAAAACTTCTAAAGCTCGCTTTCCCGCAAAACTACCCTACTACCCACTATCCCGCCTCCAGGCAAGAAGCGGCTGAGCGGCGCCAGGGCAGGGCAGTCTCGGCCCACGTGGCCCAGAGCCGGGGAGGGTGGAGCTCAAAACCCCGCCCCTATCTTGACCACGCCCCCGTCCCGGCGCCCGCGCTCTCCCGCCCCCCGCGGGCCCTGGGGGCCGCTCGCAGGTGTTCGCTGGCGCCCGGATGTCTGAGCTCTGGCTCCACTCTGGCTCCGGCTCCCTCCACAGCCTGCGGGCGGGGCTCGCAGCCCATCCGGAGCCTCTCCGCGCCACTGCCGCTCTGCCAGCAGCGCGGCCTGCAGCTTCCAACCTCTCGGTCTGGGGGCGGGGGGGGGGGCGAAGGGGGGGAGCGGAGTCCCCACCACCAGGCCGAGTCGCTGACCCCACTGCTCCCGCGCTGCCCCCATCGGCTCTCGGACCGCTGTAGCCTAGCCGCACCCCCACCCGGGTTTCCTGACTTGGCCCAGAGGCTGCCTGCATTGAACCCCCCGCTCCTTCCTTCCTTCATTCTTTCAGGCAACGCACATTCCTCCGGGTGCCTGCGACATGCCCTGCACAAGGCCTTGCCGACCTTCTGAGAGTGGCCTCGGGCCACCAGGCTTCCCTGTTCTCACTCCCCACCTCGCCCGGAGCTGGCCGGGACTCCCGACTTCACTCTAGAGTTCTCTGATTATTCTCCCTCCTCTTAGGCAAAACTAGGGGATTTACTGTGTAGTTATAATGGGGTCGGTGTGCAAGCCCACCGATGAGTTACAGCGTGGTCCGAACTGGGCTTTCAATTAGCTTTGGTAATAGCTTGTGGCCAGGCTTCATGGACTAGATGTGGAGTCAGAATAAGGTGACCCGGTGTTAGGAGACCAGCATTTGGGGGCTGCAGTCGACAAGCTATGGAAGGAGGGGCAGCCTTCTGTAAGCCTCTCCCCCAGTTCAGATTTATATCGCTCACCATCACCTTAGCCTCCCATAGTATCCTTCTTGCTGAAGACACTCTCTCTCCTCACCACCGCCACTCTACTTTTCTGAGCCAGATGTCCAGAAAGGAGCCTTCTTGGGCCTGAAGCCCTATAGTCAACAGAAACTCCTGTTGGCCCGGGTACGGAAGGATGGCTCCCAAAAGCCGTGTATGTTCAGCAGCAAGCTGTTGTTCCTCCCAGGACCTTTTCCCATTGGTTTACAAAATCTAAGCCAGGTCAGCCGTGGAAGGACCCCAGAATTCACACATGTCATCTCTCCCGGAGTTAAAAGTGGTTAAGACAAGACTCTTTAGTAGGGACGCGGTATCCTGTACTAGCCAGCACTCAGGAGGACAAGGCAGGATGGTCCTGAGTTTGAGGACAACCTAGCAAGAACCAGTCTTAAAAATAACGGCAAGGGCTTGGAGAGATGCTTCTTCCAGAAAACCAGAGTTTGGTGGTTCCCAGCACCCACTCTAGATCTAGGGGAACCAGTGCTCTCTTCTGCCTTCAGTGTGCATGTGTACCCACCACACACACACACACACACACACACACACACACACACACACACTGAAAATAAATCTCTAAATAAATGGAGTCAGGTGTGATGGTGAATGCTCATCATAATCCCTGCACTTGGAAGGTAGAGGCACAAAGATCAAGAATTCAAGGCCATCTTCCAGGGCCAGCAGGTTAAAGGAGCTAGCTGCCAAGCCTCATGACCCAAGTGCAATCCCCAGATCCTACATAGAGAAAAGAGACCAGACTCACAGAACTTGCCTCCTGACCTTACTACATCCATGCCTGTACTACCCAAACACACTCACACATGCTGAATTTTCATAAAGTCAGAGGCCCAGCCTGGTCTACAAAGTGAATTTTAAAACAGTGAAGGCTGTTACACAGAGAAACCCTGTCTTGAGATAAACAAACAAACAAAAACCCCACAAAAACCAAGTCTGTGCTCTGGAGGCAGAGGCAGGCAGATCTCTGAGATTAAGGCCAGCTCTGTCTATATAGCAAGTGCCAGGACAGCCAGAACTAAACAGAGAAATTCTGCCTCAAAAAAAACCAAAACAAGGGCTGGAGAGATGGCTCAGAGGTTAAGAGCACTGATTGCTCTTCCGAAGGTCCTGAGTTCAATTCCCAGCAACCACATGGTGGCTCACAACCAACTATAATGTGACCTGATTCCCTCTCTTGTCCTACAGGCAGAGCACTGTACACATAATAAATAAATAAATCTTCAAAAAGCCCAAAACAGAGAGAGAGAGAGAGAGAGAGAGAGAGAGAGAGAGAGAGAGAGAGAGAGAAACTTCCTGAATTTGCACCTAAGTCTTTTTTTACCCACTGAGGTATCCCTAAACCAGGAGGGGTTATTTATTATAATTCCTGCTTTGGAGATAGGGTGGGCTGGAGTCTTGCCAAGCCAAGGACCTCACCCATAGCTCTTACAGAGCAACTGCCAGGGGCTGCTGGAAGGCACAACCCTACAGAGGCTCTGGCAAAGGGCAACCAGGATAGCACTTGTCTCCTGTCCCTGCCCAGTCCCCTTCTCTGCCACCCTCGCCAGGAACACATAGAGAAAGGGTGACCAAGTCGGGGCTGAGAGCTGGGAGGGTGAAACGGCTGTGCGCACTGCTGGGGCAGCTTAGCTGAGTTCTTACAGGCACATAAGGAACTCATTATCCTGCATCAAGGTGGTCGCTGGCCAGCTGGCAATGGATGGGTCTGGGGCTCAGAGTGTGTTGTGTGGCAAGAAAGGACTTAAGGCCCAGCTGACTCCCCAGGCTAACTCTTCCACTCCGTGACCCCCGTTCTTTCTGAGCCTTGTCTGTCTGGTTTTCAGCCAGGGCTCTTTCTAGCACCCCAACAAACACCTATAAGACACAGGCCTCTGCACCCCGTGCCAAGCCCCCACAGGGGATGCAGGAGACTCGGGGAGCGGGGCACCAATACAGACAGACAATCTCCCCAACTTGCCCTCCATCCTCATCAGGGCCAGCGGTCTGCCAGTGTGTCCAGATGTGTGACATGCTGCACTCTTCACCATCTCTTGGTTTCCTCCCAGAATTTATCCTGGTGGGGGGGGGGGAGAGGTTGTCCTGCAGCCTGCCAGTCACCTCTTCCATCTGCATAGACAGGAACAGCAAGATGGTGCTCAAATGAGACTGTTTGGAGTGCACAGCACTTTACAGTCGACCATGGCCACACAGTCTGGAAGGAAGTGGATGTCTTCTACCTCACTCCACTGTGTTCACCATCTGTAGTGCTTTGAGATTTTTGCTGCTTGGAGACACAACTGAGCAGCAGCCAGTGAGGCCCCGAGCACCGTTCCCAGCATCGTCAAACAAAAAGAAAAGAATCTTTTACTTAAAAATTGAGACTGCAGAGATGGTTTGGCTGGGAAAGAGCCTACCATGCAAACATGAGGACCTCCAGCACCCACTTAAACAGCTGGGGGTGGGGTGGGGGGGTGGGCTTTGGGGCTGTAGAGAAGGCTCAGCGGATAAGAGCACTGTCTGTTCTTCCAGGGGTCCTGAGTTCAATGCCCTGCAAACACATGGTGGTTCACAACCGCCTATACTAAAATCTGAAACCCTCTTCCGGCATGCAGATAGAGCAGGCATACATAAAGTAAATAAAAAAATCTTTTTAAAAGCACATGCCAGCCGGGCCTGGTGGTGCACGCGTTTAATCCCAGCACTCGGGAGGCAGAGGCAGGCAGATCGCTGTGAGTTCGAGGCCAAGCCTGGTCTACGAAGCGAGTCCAGGACAGCCAAGGCTAACACAGAAAGACCCTGTCTCGAAAAACCAAAAAAAATAAATCACTAAAAAATACATACATACGGGCCTGGAGAGATGGCTCAGTGGTTAAGAGCACTGTCTGCTCTCCCAGAGGCCCTGAGTTCAATTCCCAGCAACCACATGGTGGCTCACAACCATCTGTAATGTGATCTGATGCCCTCTTCTGGTATGAAGGTATACAATGCAGATAGAGCACTCCTATACATAAAATAAATAAATAAATCTTAAAAAAAAAAAAAAAACATACAGGCAGCCCTCCAAACTGTCCCAGCCACAACAGCTCTACCAGAGTTTCTTCCCATGAGTCTGGGAGGCAGACACACCTGCCTGAGTCCTGGCTTTGTCATTTATCAGCTTTGCCACCACAGGTAAGCCATTTCTCCTCTCCAAGCCTAGCTGGATTGATGTGATGACATGTGTAAAGCTCCTGGGACTTGATCAGCCCTGGGTGTCCCCACCAGGGAGTTTGCTGGGCGTAGTGTCACATTCCTCACAAGGTTCCTTCCCAGGTTTTGAGGCATTGCTGTTGCCAGAACGCAGCATCTCAGGACCACCTACCCAGTGTGTGTGTTCTCCACAGCCCGCAGCCCAGCCAGGAAAGCCAACTGGTGCTTAAGGAATGGGAGCCGCAGGGAAGCCATAGGCTGGACTCCACTGCTGAGCTCTGCCACCTTAGACAAACTAGTTAACCTCTCTGTGGTGGGGGCTCTTCTCTGCCATCCTGCGAGAAGAGACTGAGGGCCAGAGTAGGGAAGTGGGTTAGACAAGGGCACATGGAAAAGTCATATTCACAGACCTGGATGTAAACAGCCGAACCGGGGGCCGGGCGTGGTGGCACACACCTGTAATCCCAGCACTTGGGAGGCAGAGGCAGGTGGATTGCTGTGAGTTTGAGGCCAGCCTGGTCTACAAAGCAAGTCCAGCACAGCCAAGGCTACACAGAGAAACCCTGTCTCGAAAAAACAAACAAAAAACCCTTCTGTTTGAGCAAGTGATAGATAATACTTTTTGTAATACTTTTTGTTTGTTTGTGTTCTGGTTTTTCTTTTTCTTTTCTTTTTTTTTTTTTCTTTTCTTTTTAAAAAAAGATTTATTTAGTATTATTTATATAGTATTCTGTCTGTATATGAGCCAGCAGGCCAGAAGAGGGCATCAGATCTCATTGTAGATGATTGTGAGCCACCATGTGGTTGCTAGGAATTTAATTCAAGACCTTTGGAAGAGCAGTCAGTGCTCTTAACCTCTGAGCCATCTCTCCAGCCCGGGTTCTGGTCTGTCTTTCTTTCTTTTTGTTTTTGTTTGTTTGTTTGTTTGTTTCGAAACAGGGTTTCTCTGTGTAGCCCTGGCTCTCCTGGAACTTGCTTTGTAGACCAGGCTGGCTTTGAACTCACAGAGATCCACCTGTCTCTGCCTCCTGAGTGCTGGGATTAAAGGCGTGCGCCACCTCTACCTGGCCAGATATTCCAATATTTGTGTATTAAATGCTTGTGCATGGTGGGCTTTCCGATCTGCTGTCTATGTGGATTTGGACAATATAGCTTAACTGTTTCTGTCCTCAGCATCTACATCTGTACAATGGGAGCAATAGTAGTCTCTCCCACTGACAGCTGTGAGGATCAGTTAGCATACGGTACTTGAGATCGGCCCTCCCTTTCTCCACCTAGCTGTCACTCATTACCTCAGCGTGCCATGAGAAGACTCTGTGCTCATACGGTCTGTAGCCATCCGTGTCCTCATGTAAAAATGTGGCCTCTCTTTTCTACTCTGTATTTAAGTTAAATTGACCTCTCAGGAAGATACACCAGATTTTTATGAGATGGTTAGTTTAGGGTTTTTTTTTTTTTTTTTTTTTTGTGTGTGTGTGTGTGTGTGTGTGTGTGTGTGTGTGTGAGAGAGACTCGGCACCAGGCCAGCTTCACATGGCCACACATGCACGTGCCTGCATGAGCACACAGGCCTGTGGATACACACGCTTTGAGAGGCCTGAGCCAGGCTGTGCTCCTTTCCAAATGGGCTGGAACAGTCCAGAGGAGCCTCGGGCCGGCTGGGAGTGAGGCAAGGGTACCTGCTGTGCAATTCTGTGCAGAGAGCTTCGCCTCTCTTAGACCGATGAAAGGGGGCTCATCAGCTCTACAGCTTGGGGTTCTCTTGTGTAGTCTTGGGGATTGAACCCACAGTCTAGCACATTCTACCAACTGTTCTTCCACTGAGACACATCTCCAGTTCTTTCTTTCTAGATTTTTTTTTCCTTTTTTTTTGGTTTTTTGAGGCAGGGTTTCTCTGTGTAGCTCTGGCTGTCCTGGACTCACATTGTAAACCAGGCTGGCCTCAAACTCACAGGAATCCACCTGCTTCTGCCTCCCGAGTGCTGGGATTAAAGGCGTGTGCCGCCACCACCCGGCTTTCTTTCTAGATTCTTGCAAGGTCTACAGAAAAATGTAGAAAGTTCCTGGCACAGAGTTATCGCCATGTGCCCAAGAATGAGAGTCCTCAGATCCTTGTCATGTTTTTATTTTTTATTTTAAAAATATGAACATCTGTCAGTTGGCTAATGTTTTTAAAGATTTATTTATTTATTTATTATTGCCTGGCATGGAGGCGCAGGCCTTTAATCCCAGCGTGCAGGAGGCAGAGGCAGGTGGATCACTGTGAGTTCGAGGCCAGCCTGGTCTACAAAGTGAGTTCAGGACAGCCAAGGCTACACAGAGAAACCCTGTCTTGAAAAGCAAAACAAAACAACAGAAAGATTTATTTATTATGATACAATGCTCTGCCTGCACGTACACCTGCAGGCCAGAAGAGGGCACCAGATCACATTATGCATGGTTGTGAGTCAACATGTGGTTGCTGGGAGTTGAACTCAGGACCTCTGGAAGAACAGCCAGTGCACTTAGCTTCTGAGCCATCTCTCCAGCCCCCTTATTACCTCTTAACACCCCAGTTAAGCCAATGAAAGGCTTTTTGCATAAACTTATTTTATTTTATCCTCAAATATGAATAAGAGATTAAATATGTCTGGGCAAGAGAATAAAGACCAGGGACAGAAAAGGACATTTCTTGTGAGGCATGGTGTGCATGTGAATGTGTGTGCACACACCTCTATGTGTATGTGAGTGTGTGTGCTTGTGTGTGTGTACATGCCTCTGCGTATGTGTATGTATGTGTGTTTAAATTGCTAATAACTTTATCTATTTATTGACTTTTTATTTTATTTTATTGTTCATGATGCTGAGAATTGAACCTAGGGACTCTGGTATGCTAGGTAAACCCTTTACCACTAAGCTATCACCCCAGTGCACCCCCACCCACCCAGTAAATCTGAATCCAGGCACCGCACCAACTGGCACTCCTATAATCCTAGCAGAGGCAAGAGGACCAGTAAAAGGTGTAGCCTGGGCTACATAGCCAAGGCTCTGTCTCAACAAACCAGAGTGAGGCAAAAACCAAGATTATTTTCAGAACTCACTGAGGTGGTGAATGCAAAACTGTGAGACAAATGAGAGATGAGGTTTTGTTCCGCCCCCCCACTAGGCGAAGTCCTCGGGGATGGGGCGGTTTTACTTAGTCCTGTGCCTCAGCATTGGTGATGCAGTGATAAACTCAGGAAATGTTCAGTACGGAACACTCGGTGTGTATGAGGCTCTGTCCTCACGCATTGGGGCTGGTGAGATGGCTCACTGGTAAAAGTGCCTGTTGTGCCAGCCTGGCAATCTGAGTGGGATTCCATAGTGAAAGGAACAGACATGACTCCTAAAATCTGTCCTCTGACCTTCATGTGTGCATTGGCAGGACAGCACACACACACACACACACACACACACACGCACACAATTACAAGTTTTATAAGATAAAAATGCATAGCAAACATTGAAAGCATTTAATTTTTCTTTGCTGATTTTGTTTGTTTGTTTTTTTGTTTTTCGAGACAGGGTCTCTCTGTGTTATCCTTGGCTATCCTGGACTCGCTCTGTAGACCAGGGTGGCCTCGAACTCACAGCGATCCACCTGCCTCTGCCTCCGGAGTGCTAGGATTAAAGGTGTGCGCCACCATGCCCGGCTTCTTTTCTCTTTTTTAAGACAGGCTTTTTCTGTAACAGAGCCTTAGCTGTGCTGGACTGGGTTTGTAGACAGACCAGGCTGCCTCTGCCTCCAAAGTGCTGGGATTAAAGGCGACCTGCTATCATGGCCGGCTGCTGATTCTATATCTAAAATGACTTTCTGTTTTGTATTTTGTTTTTGTTTTGAGACAGGGCCTCACTCTAGTCTAAACTAGCCTGGAACTTTCTATGTAGCTCAGCCATCACCACGGTCCACTTTCTGCTACTGTCCTTTTGTTGTTGTTTGTTTTGAGGCGGAGTCCCCTGCAGCCTAATCTATCCTTGAAGTCAGTGAGGATGATCTTGACTTTCTAATCCTCCTGCCTGTGCCTCTGGAGTGCTGGGACTGCAGGGATGCAACACCCCACCTGGTTTATGCAGTGCTGGAGAGCGAACCCAGGCCTTCGTTCATGCTAGGTAAGCACTCTACATATGGAAGAGCTACATTTGTAGTCCATTTGTATTGCATTTTTACATACAGAGAAACTGTTTTACCTCTTCCTTATGTGTTTTCCGTATGCAGGTGAGGTCATTGGTTTTTATGGTTTTTTGTTTGTTTGTTTGTTTTGGTTTTTGGTTTTTGGTTTTTCCAGACAGGGTTTCTCTGTGTAGCCTTGGCTGTCCTGGACTCATTTTGTAGACCAGGCTGGCCTCTTACTCAGAGATCCGCCTGCCTCTGCCTCCCGAGTGCTGGGGTTAAAGGCGTGCGCCACCACTGCCTGGCTAGAGGTCGTTGTATTCTTGAGTCTTACGCATTTGGGACCAAATCAATGAGGTAGCGTGGCAGTTGGGGGTGCATTTAGAATGATGCTTGCCTCGCTCATAGGAGATCTCCGGCTCCATCACTAGCACCCCCACGGTACAGTTGTACACCCTTACTTCCTCCTCACCAACATGGGCTTAACAAGAACTGGCTTCATGCACAGAGTCCCAGCTCTCTCTTCTGCACATCCTCCCTCACTTGCAAAGGGCAGCCCTGACTAGAAATCTAGTTAACTAGGTAACAAAGCCCCTTTGAGCTGCTGTTTCTCCCTCCCACGCTGTTGCAACTCCTTCTGCACCCAATGCCCTATTCTGAGCCCCTGGGCCTACTGTTCAAGGCCCACCTTCATCAGAAAAAGCTTACTTAACTTCTATGTCACGGAAGACTTGACCGCCACTAACACCCCTCGGGGCCGTGACCATGGGTTGAGTATTCCAATGCCATGGAAAATATGGTGGTATTAAGCAGGAAAAAGAGACAGACAGATAGACAGAGACACAGATAGAGAGAGACAGAGACAGAGAGGCAGACATAAAGAGAGACAGAAAGCTGGAGAGATGGCTCAGTAGCCAAGAGCCATGCCGTTCTTGCAGAAGACCCAATTTTAGTTCCCAGTACTCACAGGCATCTCACAACTGGAATTCAACAGACAGCCACTAGCCTCTGTGGGCACACACATGTATGTACACAAAGTTGAAAACAATTACACACACATTTCATTTATTTATTTATTTATTTATTTATTTATGTACACAGTCTTCTGCCTGAATGTACACCTACAAGCCAGAAGAAAGCATCAGATCACATTATAGATGGTTGTGAGCCACCATGTGGTTGCTGGGAAATGGACTCAGGAGCTTTGGAAGAGCAGGTGGCGCTCTTAACCTCTGAGCCATCTCTCCAGCCTCACACACACATGTCTTAAAAGCTCAGGGCATGGTGGCACTTCCTGAATCCCAGCACTCAGGACGTGGGAGTTTCAGGCCAGCCAGGCTATTATACAGTGATACGCTGTTTAAAGGAAAAGAAGAAAAGAAAGCGGATTTGAACTGACAAAGGACTGGCAAGATGGCTCATCTGGAAAAGTAGCTGCTGGGCGAGCAGCACCCTGTGGCCTCAGCACTGGGGACCTGGAGATAGAAGGATCCTTGGAGTTTCTGGCCACCTAGTCTGCTAAGTCAGCAAGCTCCAGGTTCAATGAAAGACCCACTCTCAGAAAAGTAACATGTGAGTGTGTGGGAGGAGAGAGTGCTCAGTGGTTAAGAGCATTTGCTGCTCTTGTAGAGGACCCAGGTTCTGTTTCTACTACCTAGACGGTGGCTAGTTTCACTACTAACTCTAGTACCGGGGGTCCTGTGTTCTCTTCTGTCCTCTGCACGCACCAGGTCGCATTCTGCATGTACATTCATAAAGGCAAAATGCTCATATACATCAATACATTTTAAAAAGCTAAACAAAAAAAGTGAATGGTTTTATGTTGAATAATAAGATATAAGAAATAAGGGCCAGGTGTGGTGGCGCACGCCTTTAATCCCAGCACTCGGGAGGCAGAGGCAGGCAGATTGCTGTGAGTTCGAGGCCAGCCTGGTCTACAAAGTGAATCTAGGACAGCCAAGGCTACACAGAGAAACCAAAAAGAAAAAAGAAAGAAAGAAGATTCTGGAATTCCGGACAACAGATACGGTATTAGATGAGGAGTTTATTAAACAGGCATGGGGGGAGAAGGAAAGGGACGAGGGGTACCCCAGAGAGAGCGAGTCAGACAGAGAGACAGAGGCAAAGAGACAGAGAAAGAGTAACAGAGAGAGAGTAAGGGGGTAAGAGAGGGAGCCACTAGGTGGGCCTGTCCTTTTATATGGCCCTGAGCAGGGCCACGCCCCCATGGCAGGTAGGCAGAGTAAAGGAGAATCCTAACAGATGGTATCTGAGAAAAGCACTCGATGTCAACAACCACTGGACTACACACACACACACACACACACACACACACACACACAGACGGACAGACAGACAGACAGACAGACAGACAGAGGAACATAAACGTACACACAGGGGTAAAAAACAAAAGACTTTTGATATTATTTTGATGCTGGATATTGAAGTAAGACCTCTTAGTTGCTAGCCTATTTTACGTTTAATAAATAAGAAAATGACAATAAAGTAATAAGATATAAGATAATAAGGTACCAGGCAGCAGATATTACGCTATAGGGGAGTTTATTCAATGAGCATGGGGAAAGAAGGAAAGGGGGGAGGGGTACCCCAGAGAGAGACAGAAACACAGACAGGAAGAGTGAGAAGAGAGAGAGAAAGTAATAGAGAGGGGGCGAGGGAGGACTGTTCTTTTACAGGGCCCTAGGCAGGGCCACACCCCCGTGGCAGGTGAGCAATGACATCACAGGTAGGCAGACTGCAGCAGAGTTGCTAACATATTATTTTGATGCTGGGTATTGAAGTAAGACCCCTTGCTTGCTAGGTAGTGGCTCTAAGACTCAACTACACCCTCGACCTTCTAAGAACCTTTTAAATAATTTTATCATTGCATTTCACTCCTTAAAGTTTTCTAAGTCCCCAGGTCATCGAAGGGCACCTGAGGTCCAGAGAGAGGAGGGTTCTTGGCCAATGCTGTGGCCCAACGCATGCCTCGACCTCTCTGGACTCAGACTCTCTCTCTGAGTCTGAGTTATAGCAACTTAATAAAGTGGCTTTTATCCTCATGCGTTAGGCATATTTTACTCTGGTAAGTAAAATAACTTGCCCAAATCATATAATGAGGAAGCGACAGTATCATGAGTTTATCAAAGCTAGCCCCCCCCCCCCCCCCCCCGCCCTTAGTGCATGCCTTTTATTTAGTGCCTGGAGGCCTCCGGGGTGGGGTGCAGGGCTTACTGTTTAGGGATGCTCAGGCTTAGCGCCCATGGCCCTATGAACTGACTAAATTCCTGGGGCAGCAGTGTGGTACCCCAAAGCAAGGCTGACTACCAAAGACTGCCCTCCTTACTCACCTTCCCAGCCTTAGCAGCTGGGGTCAGGGGGCTCACAGAGAGGGCACGCAAGGCCTGGCTCCTTCCATGATCTATACATACAACCGAGCAACCCCCAGAGCCCATTGTCTCCACGGGACACAATATAGATAAAGGACCCAGCCTAGTGGGTTGCTTGCATCAATCTGTAGCCATGGAAACCCCCAGGGAGACAATTCCAAAGCCCTCCCGGGTACCCCCCCTACACCCTGCAGCTGTGTCCCAGCCCCCAGCGGGAGGGGAACTGCTGGTAATTGCCCGCCCCCCTCCCCAACTGCCACCTCCAAATGGGACACAGCTGGATCCCCCCTCAAGCCCCCTCCCGCAGGAGAACTGATACTTCTGAAGGGGTCCTTGGGCCTTAAATTCTAAGCCCCGTGGGTCAGCTTAAGGTTCCACGGTGGTGAGAAATGCCCTTGATGCCAGGGTCAAACACGGGGAAGGGGGCGGGGGCGGGGAAAGGATCCCTAGAATCCGCCAACGTATAAACACAGCCACCGCGCAGCTTTTCAGCTTTTTGGCTTTTCGGCGTGTGACTGTCCTCTTGTGGCCAGTCGCTGCAACTGTCTGCAGCGCTGTAGGGAGAAATGTCTTGCCGGCTATGTAACAACTGTATTCTAGATGCCCAGGCTTCTTAGATTTAGTCCTCACGCTGTGGGGTGGGCGGTCTTATTCTATTTATGCATGCTTAAGCCGAGGCTTCCAGAGAGTAACCCCAGAGGGGGGATGGGGGACGGGGCGGGGGGAGGAGAGCAGGGGAGGCGGGGAGCGGGGAGGGGGGCGAAGGTGGGTGGGAAGCCGGTGGTTAAGAGGGCCAACATAGACAGTTCTACCTTCAATACCTTGCCACTGCAGTTACCTGTTTCAAGGCCTTGAAAAAAATGATCAAACTTTGTTCTAGGTGCATTTCTGTTGCTGTGACAGAAAAGCAACTTGCGGGAGGGAAAAAGAAGAATTTATTCAGCTTACAACGCCAGGTTAGACCATTACTTTGAGGAAGTCAAGGTAGGAACTTGAAGCATCGTATCCACGGTTAAGAGCAGAATACATGGTTCTTTGTTTGCTTTCAGCTACCTTCCTCCTCTTCTTCTTTTAGACTACCAAGGACATCCTGCCTAGGCAATGGTGCGGCCCACAACAGGCTGTGTCTTTCTACACCAATTAACAATTAACAAGCTAGCCGGGCGTGGTGGCAGCGCACGCGCCCTTAATCCCAGCACTTGGGAGGCAGAGGCAGGCAGATCACTGTAAATTCAAGGCCAGCCTGGTCTACAAAGCAAGTCTAGGAGAGCCAAGGCTACACAGGGAAACCCTGTCTCGAAAAACCAAAAACAAGGGGCTGGAGAGATGGCTCAGTGGTTAAGAGCACCGCCTGCTCTTCCAAAGGACCGAGGTTCAATTTCCAGCACCCACATGGCAGCTCACAACTGTCTGTAACACCAAGATCTGACACCCTCACACCAATGCACATAAGTTAAAATTAAATAAAATATTAAAAAGAAAAAAAAACAATAACAATTAACAAGCAAGACAATCCCTGACAGAAAACCTGATCTTGGTAATACCTCATTAAGTCTCTCTCTCTCTCTCTCTCTCTCTCTCTCTCTCTCTCTCTCTCTCTCTCTCTCTCTTGTGTGTGTGTGTGTGTGTGTGTGTGTGTTTCTCAGTGATTCTGGGTTGTTAAGTTGACAGTGAAAGCAAACAGGCGCACCCCTGAATTTCAGTTTCTCTGTTTTTCTTTTTTAACATGCATTTATTATGTATACAGTACTCTGCCTGTATGTGTGCCTGCAGGCCAGAAGAGGGCGCCAGATCTGACTATAGATGGTTGTGAGCCACCATGTGGTTGCTGAGAATTGAACACAGGACCTTTGGAAGAACAGACAGTGTTCTTAACCTCTCTGAGCGGTCTCTCCAGCTCTCCCAGTTTCTCCATTTGTAAAGTGATAGTGTTTAAGGATCGATTGTGAAGACCACAGGTGAAATGTTTCTAAGCCTTCAGGGAGGTGACCCACATCTCTATACGGAGATGTACCCATATAGAGTGCTGGTTACATCACTGAACGTTCCCTGGCCTCAGTTTCTGCCCCATCACGACAATGCATCAATAGTGGAAACTCCTGGGGTGGGTCACAGGCCATCCCTTATCCAAAGTGCTCGGGCCCAGATAATTTGCATGGCACACGTAAACATATTTGCATATGCATTATGTGATAGCATGCCTGTGGGTGGGTCTCATGTCTAAAAACAAAGTTCATGGGTATAGCAGAGTACTTCTTACCTATTAGGCAAGTGATATGTCCACTCAGCTAGCCTTCCCTTGGGCCTTCCTTCTGGCCGAACCTTATCACATGGAGTCAAGTCTTCTGCTAGGCAGCCTCTTGGTTCTCAATCTGTGGGTCTCCACCCCTTTGGAAAAGTGAATGCCCCTTTCACAAGGTTCGAATATTAGATATCCTGCATATCAGATATCTACATTACAAATTCATAACAAGTAACAAGATTACAGTTATAAAGTAGTAACAACAACAAAAAACCGTTCTATGGTTGCGGGCATCCACAGCATGAGGAGCTGTCACAGCAGTAAGAAAGCTGAGAACTGCTATGCTGAGCAGGCCCATGTCAATGTTCAAAAAGCTTTGCATTTTTCTGGTCGTAAAAGCAGTTGCCTGGCATGCATGAGGTTCCCTTTGTCATCTCTCATACTGATTAAAACCGACATTTTCTGGTCTTGGGAGGCTTGGAGAGATGGCTCAGTGGTTAAGAGCACTGGCTGCTCTTCCAAAGGACCTGGGTTCAATTCCCAGCACCCATGTGGCAGCTCACAACTGTCTGTAACTCCAGTTCCAGGGGATCTGACACTTTCACACAGATATACATGCAGGCAGAACACCAGTGAACATAAAATAAAAGTAAATTAATATGCCAGGCAGTGGTGGCGCACGCCTTTAATCCCAGCACTTGAGAGACACAGGCAGACAGATCACTGTGAGTTCGAGGCCACCCTGGTCTACAAAGTGAATCCAGGACAGTCAAGGCTACACAGAGAAACCCTGTTTCGGGTGAGGTGCGGGGGTAAGAGAACCAAACCAGAACAGAACAAAACAACAAAAGACTGGCTGACTTAATTCTCAAAGAGTTCTGGTCTTATTTTCCCATTTTAACGATTGAGCTGATCCTGTCCGAGACCTTTGGTAAAGATCATGTACAACTGAGGGCCATTTTGGTTTTGCTGGAGATTGAACTCAAGGATCTGCTCAGACCAGGCAAGTGCTGCACTTGGCACATCCCAGGGTGTTGGGCGTGCCAGGCCAGGGCTCTACCTCTCCGCTTGGCCTAGATTCCTGATTTTGCTCCACAGTTTTTCGTCTATTGCTCTGAAGCATTTTGAGGCACACCTTTTGCTTTTAATTTCTTTTTTAAATGGACAGTACTTTGAATCAGGAATGGATATAAAAAGCACAACATTCTCAGTGACTTAACAGGTTAAAAGAAAGGAAAGGGGCCTGGTGGAACACACCTGTAATCTCAGCATCCTAGTGATCAAGGCAGAGGTTTTGAGTTTGGGATCAGCCTGGGCTATACCTTATCCAAGAGTCAAGAAGCTGAGGCCTGCTGGGCAAGGTGGGGCATACATGTAATCCCAGCACTCGGGAGGCAGAGGCAGGAGGAACTCTGTGAGTTCGAGGCCAGCCTGGTCCACAAAGTGAGGCCAGGACATCCAGGGCTACACAGAGAAACCCTGTCTCAAAAACAAACAAACAAACACAAAACACCCAAAAAATAAATAGATGGATAAATAGATAGATAAAAAGAGAAGCTGAACCTGGTGATACACACCTGCAATTCCAGGAGGTGGAGGCAGAAGGATCAGGAGCTCAAAGCTATCCTTGGCTACATAGAAAGTTGGAGCCGGGCGTGGTGGCGCACGCCATTAGTCCCAGCACTAGGGAGGCAGAGGCAGGTGGATCTCTGTGAGTTCGAGGCCAGCCTGGTCTACAAAGTGAGTCCAGGACAGCCAGGGCTACACAGAGAGACCCTGTCTCGAAAAACAAACAAACAAACAAACAAACAAAAAAGTTGGAAACCAGCCTGGGCTACCTGAGATCTTAAAAACATCTGCAAATAGCAAGAGGGGAGGGGGGAGGGGGAAGGGAGCAGTTCCCTGGGGTAGGAGGTGAAGGAAGCCATTGCAAGTAGAACAGGGTGACTCCCCCAGGGCCAGAGGCGTCCCAGGCAGAGGCAGTTGGGAGAAGTGTGTTGATCAGAGCTCAAGGCCAGGTGTGAAGAGGCTGGAGACCAGAGACAGTGGCTTGGTGTGGGGCGACATGGTCTGGCCATGGTGGGGAGCTGCTCGATAGAATTTAAGCCAGAAAGAGACAAGGTGGGGCATCTCTCAGGAATAGGAGGGGAAATTGAATGAGGCTGGTGCTCCCCCCAAAAACTGCTCAAGATATCTCTATTGGTTCTCTCTCTGTCTAACTCTAGACTTGGTCTTGAGCTACTGGTAATCCTCCTGCCTCACCCTCCCAAGTGCTGGGGTTATGGGCATGAGCTACTAAATACAGCAAGAAATTGAGCCAGACCAACATTAAGTGATTTACTTATTTATTTTTATTTTATGTACATTGGGGTTCTGTCTGCTGTGTGTGTGTGTGTGTGTGTGTGTGTGTGTGTGTGTGTGTGCGCTTGCGCGTGTGCCAGATTCATTGGAACTGGAGTTACAGAGAATAGCGAGCTGCCATGTGGGTATTGGGAGTTGAACCCAGGTCCTTTGGAAAAGGCAGTGCTCTTAACTTCTGAGCCATCTCTCTAGCCCCTGGACCAACATTAAAAGTTTTAAAAAATTAGGCTGTGTGTGGTGGTCTACACTTTTTTTGTTTTGTTTTTTTTTTCGAGAGACAGTTTCTCTGTGTAGCCTTGGCTGTCATGGACTCACTTCGTAGACCAGGGTGGCCTCGAACTCCCAGAGTACTGTGATTAAAGGCATGTGTTATTGTGCTTGGCTGGATGCCCATACTTTTAATGTCAGCACTTGAGAGGCAGAAGCAGGCAGATTTCTGAGTTGGAAGCCAACCTGGTCTGCAGAGCAAGTTCTAGGACAGGCAGGACTACACAGAGGAACCCCATTTCAAAGAAAAAAAAAAGTTTTAAAAGTAACTAATGTGGGGCTGGAGAGATGGCTCAACGGCTAAGAGCACTGTCTGTTCTTCCGGAGGACCCAGGTTCAGTTCCCAGCACCAACATGGCAGCTCACAACTATCTGTAACTCCAGATCCTATGGCTCTGACAATGCACATAAAATAAAAACTATTTTTAAAAATTAAAAAAGTAACTAATGTTTAAGTTAAATTTATTCTTTGACAATTTCGTGCATATATGTACCTCTCCCACCCTTTCATCTACCGCCCCCCCCCGCCCCCCCGCCCCCCCCCCCACGCCCCATCAATTCTGGAGACTGTAGCAGACAAACACCTCATCAAATGCTCTAACCCTGAGCTATACCCGCGGATGGATGATCCCCCTTTCATGTGAGGTCACCTCCACAGGTCCCAACATCTGTGAAAAACACCTTCAGCATCTGGAAAGAATCTGGTCAAACGGGAAGCCCCAGCTTTCCCACAAGAGCTGCGTCCTTCTCTTCCCTGCTTCACATGCGCCAAGAGGATGGGTGAGGTGCACCGCGGCAGGCGCCCTCTAGATGGCAGCCTTCTTCTTCGGAGACAGCGAGAAGGGAACCCACAAAGCTTGTGTAGCCCACGGTGCATAGCCAAGCGTGTAGCCCTTGCCCCTGAGAAAACTGACTTAGAATCACACAGATGGGTGGACGCAGGACCAGTTGCCTTTTATGCGCTCCACTTGCCTCATCTAGACTGAAGACTGACCCATCCCCAGCAAACGCTAGTCCATTTTCTGCCTCTATATAGACTGCCCATTCCTGGACTTGTCTGGGTGGTTCAGATAAACAGAATCCTATAATATGTAGCCTTTGGTGTCCGGTTTCTTCCACTTGGAGAAACGCTTTCAAGGTTCATCGATGTGTGGGTATAATCGATCCTTCTTTTCTTCTTATGGCAAAAAATATAGGCTGGTCACGGTGACTCATGTCTGTCCGCATTTGGGAGGCAGAGGCAGGCGGATCTCTGTAAGTTCAAGGTCAGCCTGGTCTACAAAGTAAGTTCCAGGACAGCCATAAAGAGACCCCGTTTTAAGAAAAAAAATCAGAAAACAAACAAACAAACAACAATGGTGGGTGCTGTGGTGCACTCCTGTAATCCCAGAACTTGGGGAGGCAGAAGCAGGCAGATCTCTGTGAGTTTGAGGCCAGTCTGGTCTACATACCAATTGTGTGGTCACAGTTTATTTTATTTACTCATTTATCAGTTAATGGCACCTGGATTGTTTTTTCTCTGGAGTCACTGAAAATAGTGTAGCTACAAATACTTGTGTACAGGTTTGTTTGAAAGGGTCTGCCTGGCTTGGGGCTCACGCCTGCCTCCACCTTCTGAGTGCTAGAATCCAAGGCACGGGCCACAATGCTTAAGTTTGTATATACACTTTTATTATGTAGAAAAAGGTTTTTTTCCTTCCTCCTCCTCTTTTCTTTCTTTCATTTTTTGTGAGACACGCTTCTCTGTGTGTAGCCTTGGCTGTCCTAAACTTTCTTTGTAGCGCAGGCTGGCCTCGAACTCACAGAGATCTGTCTGCCTCTGCTTCCAGAGGCCTGCACCACCATTGTCAGACTCAGACCGGGCTTCCAATTCTCTTAAGTTTATATCCCAGGATTAATATTGCTAAATTAGCCGGGCGTGGTGGCGCACGCCTTTAATCCCAGCACTCAGGAGGCAGTGGCGGGTGGATCGCTGTGAGTTCGAGGCCAGCCTGGTCTACAAAGTGAGTCCAGGACAGCCAAGGCTAACACAGAGAGACCCTGACTCGAAAAACCAAAAAAAAAAAAAAAAATATTGCTAAATTATACTATAGGTGTATATATAGTTTGCCTTTATATACTTATTGACTTCTTTGAGACACAGTCTATGTAGCCAAGGATGGCCTTGAACTCATAAAGACCCGCCTGCCTCCCAAGTGCTGTGATTAAAGGTGGGTGCCACCACGCCCAGACTTCATGTTTTATGTATCTATGTGTTGATTTAATGGAAGAAGGTGTCGGTTGAGACACGGCCACGCTGCGTAGTTTGAGTCCTGAGCTTACAGGCCTGCCCTCTGTGTGTGGGTTTTTGGGAAACCTCCCAACCACTTGGGAAGCAGCTGCATCAAGCCATGGCTCGGGTTTCTCTACATCCTGGCCAACACTTGCTAGTGTCCGTCTCCCTCGTGATGCCCATGCCAGCGAGTGGGAAGCAGGCTCTCATGGCCACCTCCCAAGTGACTATGGAGGTTAACTGCTCGTGCGCAGCTGGAGAAGTGTCCGTCTAAATCTCTAGGCTGCTTAGTAAGTGTTCACGCTTCTGCATCCCATCCCCCAGGACCCGACTCCTGCAGGCTGTTCTCTGACCTCCACGCTCAAACACGCCAGCATGGCACATGAGCGTGTGCACGGGCACACACACACACACACACACACACACACACACACACACACACACACACACACACGGCACCAGGCACACTCAGATCCCCATCCCACATTCTCCTCACTAAACACCCTGTGAGGCAGCCATAAGCAACTTTGTTTCTCAGAGGAAGAACGGAGACATAGGGTGGTGCACAGGAGAGCACGGGACTTGAGGATGAAGGATTGGGAGTCTGTGGACTTGACTCTCCCTGCAGACCGTGAGTACCAAGTACAGCACATAGCCCAGGCCCCCCAGCTGCACAGTAGTGTCCTAGCAACGGCATCCTCCTCTGGCCTAGCTTCACGAAGGCAGCAACTTTTTCCTTCCTCATCCCCTCCCACTTCTCAGTGCGAGGATGGAACCCAGGGCCTTATCCATCCTAGGTCAAAGCTGTACCACTGATGTGCTCTTTAACACCTCCCACACCTGAAACAAAAAAAAAACAAAACAGGTTTAATAGAAGGCACAAAGATGAAGCTGGGCGGTGGTGGCGAACGCCTTTAATCCCAGCACTCGGGAGGCAGAGGCAGGAGGATCTCTTTTGAGTTCGAGGCCAGCCTGGTCTACAAAGGGAGTTTCAAGACAGCCAGGGCTACACAGAGAGACCCTGTTTCGAAAAAGCCCCCCAAAATAAAAAATAAAAATAAAAGAATGCACAAAGATGGAAGATGGTGGGGCAGAGACTCTTCCCCTCTGTACAGCCATTTGATTTTTATCCATTTGGACAGGTGACATTTGGTGGGGAGGGGGGCTGGGACAAGAGGGGTAGGGCCTTCAGGATGCCTGGTATTTTTGTCTGTTTTAGATTTTTAAAATTTATTTTTACTTATGTATATGGTGTGTGTGGGTGCCTGGTGTGCGTGCGTGCGTGCGCGCGTGCACACCTGTGTCAGTTTATAATGGGAGTGGTGGCCCATGACTTTAATAATTCCAGTACCTGGGAGGCAGAGGCAGAGGCAGAGGCAGGCAGATTTCTGAGTTCAAGCC
The DNA here is from genome assembly GCF_964271855.1 of Acomys minous. Taxonomy (NCBI): domain Eukaryota; kingdom Metazoa; phylum Chordata; class Mammalia; order Rodentia; family Muridae; genus Acomys; species Acomys minous. The sequence continues at coordinate 111,805,727 of NC_140487.1, forward strand.
CAGCCTGGTCTACATAGCAAGTTCCAGAACAATCAGGACGACACAGAGAGGCCCAGTCTCAGAAAACCAAAGTTAAAAAAAATTTTTTTTTTAATTTATATATGTGTGTGAGCATGCTTGTATGTTTTGGTGTACCAGGTACATGCAGGATCCCCCGGGACTAGAGCTATAGGCAGTTGTGAGCCACCATGTAGATGCTGGGAACCAAATGTGGGTCCTGTCCTCTGAAAGAACACTAAGTCCTCTTAACCATTGAGCTATCTCTCCAGCCCCACCAGCTTCTCTCTCTCTCTCTCTCTCTCTCTCTCTCTCTCTCTCTCTCTCTCTCTCTCTCTCTCACACACACACACACACACACACGCACACACTCATACACACAGACACACAGAGGGAGAGAGGGAGAGAGAGAGAGAGAGAGAGAGAGAGAGAGAGAGAGAGAGAGAGAGAGAGTCTTGTTCTGTAGCCCTGAGGTCTGGTATTTGCTTATGTAGCCCAGGATGACTTTGACTCAAGGCGATCCTGTTTTAGCCTGCTAGGTGCCAGGATTACAGGTGGGAATCACTACATCTGGCTCTCCTAGACTCTTGTACCAAATATTTTAAGCTTTGACAAACAGGATTTTATTTATTCTTTTTTTAAATTTAGATATCCTTTTTTATTAATTAATTAATTTTTTACTTTAATTTTTTTTGGTTTTCCGAGACAGGGTTTCTCTGTCTTAGGCTTGGCTGCCCTGGACTCGCTTTGTAGATAAGGCTGACCGCGGAACTCACGGAGTTTCACTCAGGCAAGTTCTTTTTGTTGTTGTTTGTTGTTGTTGTTTTTGTTTTTTTAGGTTTTTCAAGACAGGGCTTCTCTGTGTAGCTTTAGCTGTCCTGGACTCACTTTGTAGACCAGGCTGGCCTTGAACTCACAGTGATCCGCCTGCCTCTGCCTCCCGAGTGCTGGGATTAAAGGTGTACGCCTCTATGCCCGGCCTCAGGCAAGTTCATAATACCCCGAGTTATTCTTTCATCATCTGGAGAATGGTTGGAAGTGTCTCTAGGTGGCCCAGTTATGAGGACATTCATTTATTTATTTATTTATTTATTTATTTATTTACTTATTTACTTACTTATATAGGACCTCATATACTCCAGACTGGCCTAAGATGCTATAGCTGAGGCTGACCTTGAACTGCTGTTCTTCCTCCACCTTCTAGTGCTGAGATTGCACACTCTTTCCACTGCTGCCAGCAAGGTCTGCCGCCCAGGAGCCCCTGGCTCACTGGCAAGGCATGGCTCTCTGAGACTGGTGCCCCACTCAGTGTTCTTGCTGTATGGCCCCGAAGAGATGGCTCAGCGGTTTACAGCTCTTGCTGGTCTTGCGAAGGATTCAGGTTCAATTCCCAGCACCCTAATGGCGGCTCACAGCCACCAATAACTCCATTCCAGAGGCTCAGATGCCTTCTTCTGCTCTCCTCCAGCATCAGGCATGCACACGGCACACAATCATATATGCAAGCAAAGCAAGTCTACACGTTAAAAATAAAAAATAAAAAATAAAAAAAGCCGGGCCTGGTGGCGCACACCTTTAATCCCAGCACTCAGGGAGGCAGAGGCAGGCGGATCTCTGTGAGTTTGAGGCCAGCCTGGTCTACAAAGCAAGTCCAGGACAGCGAAGGCTACACAGAGAAACCCTGTCTTAAAAAACAAAACAAAAAAGATAAAGATCCCACTTTGATCCTGATTTCATTCTTAGGCAATCTTTTATTGAATCCCTTTAGATGAGTGGTTCTCAACCTGTGGGTCGTGACGCCCTGGTGGTTGTCAAATGAACCTTTCCCAGGGGCTGCTGAGGACTATGGGAAAACACAAGTACTTACATTACAACTCATTATAATAGCAAAATCACAGTTATGAAGTAGCAACAAAAATAATGGTATGGTTGGGGGTCACCACAATGTGAAGAGCTGTATTGGAGGGTTGCAGCCTTAGGATGAGAGCCGCTGCTTACACAGCTCACCCTGCGTTTCCTTATATGAACGCGTTGTCTCCATTACCAGGTAACTGGGAGCCTTCAATAAAATAAGCATGATGACACAGGCTTCTTCTTTTAATTTAATTAAATTAAATTAATTAATTAATGTTTATGAGTGCTCTATCTGCATTTACACCTGCATGCCAGAAGAGGGCACCAGATCTCATTATAGATGGTTGTGAGCCACAATGTGGTTGCTGGGAATTGAACTCAGGATCTCTGGAAGAGCAGACAGTACTCTTAACCACTGAGCCATCTCTCCAACCCCAACACATGCTTTTGTTGTTATTGTTTTTTGTTTGTTTGTTTGTTTGTTTGTTTTTCAAGACAGGGTCTCTCTGTGTTAGCCTTGGCTGTCCTGGACTCACTTTGTAGACAAGGCTGGCCTCGAACTCACAGTGATCTAACTGCCTCTGCCTCCCAAGTGCTGGGATTAAAGGTGTGCGTCACCATGCCCAGCTTTTTATTGGGTTTTAAAAAGTATTTGTTTGACAACAATTAAGATGTAATCTGAATAAATTATTGAAATAAAACATATTTATTTATTTATTTGTACTCTATTCACTTGTATGTCTTCATGACAGAAGAAGGTATGAGATCCTATTACAGGTGGTTGTGAGACACCATGTGGCTTGCTGAGAATTGAACTCCGGACCTTTGGAAGAGCATAAACAGTGCTCTTAACCACTGAGCCACCTCTCCAGGCCTTGTTGTTGTTGTTAAACAGGGTCTCGCTGTGTGTTATGTAGCCCTGGCTATCCTGGAACTCACTCTGTAGACCAGGCTGGCCTCAAACTCACAAAAAAAATCCATCTGCCTCTGCCTCCTGAGTGCTGGGGTTAGAGGTGGGTGCCATTAAGCCTGGCTGATGGTACATGCTTTTAATCCTGGGACTCGGGAGGCAGAGGCAGATGGATCTCTGTGAGTTTCAGGCCAGCCTGGTTTACATAGTGAGTCAGAGGCCAGTCAGGGCTACACAGTGAGCTCCTGTCTCAAAAGCAGTGCGACTACCCCCCGAACAACAAAGTAAGCATGTTGGGTGTTTATATCAAGCAGCCTTCTATGGGTTCCATACTTAGCGCATGGGGCACCGCAGAGACCGAACGGATGAATGGGAGGAAGAGCCGCGCTGCCATCCACCTTCAAAGGCCCAGCACCTCCTCCACTGAGATCACACCGTAAGGATGGGGCGCGCGCGAATCAGGCTGCAGGAGGAGATCTGCCTGAGCCCTGCGCCCACACCTCTCACAGGAATCCACCAGCTCCCAGACAGTGAAACTCCAAAGCCCCAACTACCCGAAACTCAACCACAGAGACCTGGCTCTCGGCCCCCCTCGCTGGCTGCTGGCTCTCTTCTTTTCTCCCAGCCCCACCCTGCCACCTCCATTTTCCTCCCTGGCCCTGGGGTGCTCCCCGCCCCGTCCCCCCTCCACCGCTTCTGCTCCAAACCTGCTTGGCCACAATTCCTTCCAAGTTCCTTCATCTGTAGAATGGGGATACTAGCAGTGCAGTGTGTTGTGGGGGGCGGGGGGGGGGGAGGGCGGGGGGAGCAGAGGGCAGGCAGGGCCCATCATTTCCATGGTCATATATGAACGATGCCTCTGGGTTGATCAGCTAGGAAGCAGGGGGCAGGACTTTGTGAGGGACCCCCTAGACTTTCCGATTTCACCTCTCTCACGACTGCCTCTCTTTGCTGCACGCACGAGCAAGTCATAATCAGTATTTATAGCTTACCTTCTGCGTGCCGAGCCGGGCCTCCTCATTCAACGAGGGGTCGGACAGACATCACTGAAAAAAGCTTGGAGACAATGCAATGAATAACAAGGCAAGAAAGCCAAGGCCTGCATCAGACAGAACAAAATAAACATTCAAAGAGGGTAATAAGTTCTCAGGGTGAGAGAGGGGAAGCAGGCAGGGAAGGGCTTCCCAGAGGAGGAGATATTTAAGCTGGCCATTAAAGGACCAGTGAGATATGCAGACCAATTTTTTCTATTTCACCCTTATTTGTTTGTTTATTGATTTTTTTTTTCCCAAGACACAGTTTCTCTGTGTAGCTCTGGCTGTCCTGAAACTCACTTTGTAGACCAGGCTGGCCTCGAACTCACAAAGATCTGCCTGTCTCTGCCTCCTCCCAAGTGTGGGGATTAAAGGCATACGCCAGCACCTCCCGATGGTCTCCTGTAGAGTAAAGAGGTCTATGTTCCAGAGACTAAGTCCGATTTAGCAACAGCTGCCAACTCATGTGAAGCAGGCTCTGTGCAGAAAGCTTTGCATGCACTGTCTCATGAGAATTCCCTGTGATCCTATAAGAGCTTATTAGGGATGAGAAAAAACAAGACCCAGAGAATTGAGGAATCTTGTCAAACAGCTTTGGATGGATGTGAATTAAGAAGACTGGGGACGGCCAGGCGTGGTAGCGCACGCCTTTAATCTTGGCACTAACACTCGGGTGGCAGAGGCAGGCGGATCGCTGTGAGTTCGAGGCCAGCCTGGTCTACAAAGCGAGTCCAGGACAGCCAAGGCTACACAGAGAAACCTTGTCTCGAAAAACCAAAATAGATAAATAAAATAAAATAAAATAAAAAATTGGGGACAAAGCCTGGGCTACTTGACTTCTGATGATCTGAAGTCTTAAACTGGGGGCTCACTCATGAGGGCTGTGAATGCCAAAACCCAAACTTAAAAAACGCCAACAAAACAGAAGCACACAGCTGACCTTGAATAGGCCAGCACCTGCTGACACCCCGCCCTGTCACTCGCCACACTACACTCTTCCGGCCTCCCCAAAGCCGAGAGATGTGACACGCAAGTGGGCAAGGGAAGTTTATGGACGGGCAAGACTGTCGCTGTGAAATCATTGTTTAGGAGAAACCTGGAGGTGTTTAAATGACTGTGTCCACCACAGACTCTGGACCCTCATGCCTGCTGTGCCTGCCAAGGGCAGGACAGAGCTTGGGAGAGCCGGGGAGGGGCCTTTTTACAAGAACAAACAAGGATTTTCCAACCTGGACTGTCCTACATTTGACTGCCAACTCTCAGATCAGCAAATCTATGAGCTGCCCCGGGTAAATTATCCTGCCCCTGCAACTTGCTAGTCTTACCCACGCCACGTCTCAGGACTGCTTGGGATAAGCTAAACAACACAACACAGTTGTTTATGTTACCGGACAGTCCTACAGCAGGCATTCAATAGAAGTTAGTTAGTTCTTCCTGAAATAGTCGAAGTGGGAGGTCCCACCCTTCCCTGCCCCTCTACCAATTAAAGAAACAGGGTTCTGGCTTTCATTTGAAAAGAAAGGGGGATATGTTGGCTCTATTAACTAATATATGAATAAATGGTAGAGTCTATCTAAGCAACGGTGCAAAAAGAACAAAAGGTTTTGTGGCCTGGGAAATGCACTGAGGGTTAAGACTCATGTCCAGACTTTGACTCCCCCTCAAGTGGGGGGAGTTGGCCCCACCCTTAAGGAACCGAGGCCCATTCCTCAGCGATATTCGTTGTTCCGTTGGTTGCTATCCGGGGGTGGTGGTTCCAGATGCACCCTTTGCCTCAGTTTTGCCGGCTGTTACAAGAGGACGCAGAAGTCAGCAGATGTCGCGGTCCCTTTAAGCCACTAAGCTCCTGTTGTAATAGCTGTTTCTTAGACTAAGCCTTTCCGGGGGTGGGTGGGTGGGTGGAGCCTATAAACATTGAAGCAGCCAATCTAAGGGCGGGATTTTCCGCGGGAGATCCGAATTTGGCGGCACGTAGTTTGGCGCTAAAAAAAAAAAAGAGAGAGAAAAGAAAAAGAAAAAAAAAAAGGAAGAAAGAAAAGAAAAGCAAAAGGATACCGAGCAAGGGCCGTGGACTAGAGGGCGAGCTGAGTACTTAGCAGGGCGCACAGGACACCACTCGTGGGTCAGAGCACACGCGCGACCGCGGAGTCCGTGGGCATCCCGGGACGCTTTCCCGCGCCAGGGCGACTCCAGGAGCCCAGACATTCGGGGACACGGGCCGTGCCGGGCCAGTCCCTGGCAGTGCCACCCTCGCCACGCGATCTCCGAGCGGTGATCTCGGAGCTCGCCAGCGCTGGGCGGCGGGCCAGGAGGGGAGGGTCCGGCCTTGCCCGGCGGGCGTCCATTGGCGGCTGCTCCCGGCGTCCGCGGCGCAGCCGGCTGCAAAGCCCGCAGGTGCCCCGCGCGCGCGCGCCAGACCCGAGTGGGTAGGGGGCGCCTCACTCGCCATGCTGCGCGCGCCGCGGACCCTGGCTCCGGCCACAGCGCAACCCACAAAGAGCTTGCCCGCGTTGAACCCCACCGAGCTGTGGCCTCAGGGTCTCAGCAGCCCCCAGCTCTGCCCGGCCACCGCCACCACCACCACCTACTACACTTCGCTTTACACGCAGACGGTGCCTTCCAACGCTGCGTTGGGCACCTGCCTCGACGCCACTCCCCACGGACCCGAGGGCCAAATTGTGCGATGTGTACCCGCAGGCCGGTTGCCGGTAATGCTGGGGACCCCCCCCCCCCGGGTGCTTCCCGTATACGTGTCTGGGTCGGGGGAAAAGGAGGGAGGGTGCGCCTGGGGCTCAGTTTTGAGTACAGCTGGTTGAGGCGGGCAAGTGGGATTGACAGTAGAGAGGGGGAACCCCTTCATTTTCGACTGCGTGAAATAATCTCACCTGCTGTTGTGGGAGTACAGTGAGCTGGACAGGGAGCCTGGAGACCCAGCCCAATGCCCCTAGCGCCTGTGTGAACTTGAGGGAGGCCACACGGCATAGACGTTGCTATAAAATTCATTCATTCTTTCATTGTTTACGCCGGAAGCCAGCACCTGCTATTCCAGGCCAGGGCCTTGGCCTGTGGGATTTCCTGGTGTCTTTAAATCAGAGTAGGTCTTCTAGGTCTCTTTGGTCCAGCCTGGTATGGACAAAGTTGTCTAGTCAGCTCTTTCTCGAGTGTTGTCCTCAGGTGCTCCCCACAGCCTGCCTCGTCTTCCCCCCCCCCCGCCCCCCCAAAATAGCCCGTAGCAGATGCAAATGTAGCTAGTCCCCTGCGGTTCCTGTTCAGGTAGACTGTGTCCTTCCTAGCCCTGCAGATCTGTTGTCAGGGAGGACCTGGTGGGTGGGGGTGGGGGGCTGGAGCGCAGGATGTGTGCTGTAGGGGTAGAAGCAACCTTAAAATGGAGGTGAGGGAGGAAGGGGCCTGAGGGAGTTGGAGTGAAGGCTGGGGAAGACTGCTTTCAGCTCCTTGACATCACTGTGTGTATTTGGATAAGTCGGGGCCTCTGTTTCCTCTTCTTTCCAAAAAAAAAAAAAAAAGTTTTAAAATTACATTTATGTGGGGGAGGGGCCTGGTGGTGCCATATTGTGTGTCAGAAGACAACTTTTCAGAGTCGGGTGTCTTCTTCTGAGTGAGTGGGGTCCTCCTGGGTTATCAAGCTCAAGCTGTCCAGCTTGGTGGCTCCTCTACCCACTGAGCCAGCTTGACAGCCCAGTTTCCTCTTCTAGAAAATGCACACCCTCCTTGCCTTGTGTCCTCTCATCACTTCCAGCTCCAGGTTTAGAAGCAGGTGCCAAGGAGGGGAGGTGGGGTTTGTAGTGTGTGGTTAAGCATAGGGACAGGGGGAAGGACCACCTTGTGTCCCCAGGGCGTTTTTGTCCCACTCTACCAGGGCTCAGTGACCTTAAGAGCTACACAGATCAGCTCTCTGGCTACAGGCGGAGCCTCATTTTCTGCCTTTGGAGTCAAGCTTTATTTTCCCTTCCTAGACCCCTTTCCTGGGTGTGCAGGGAGAGTGGCGAGGCTGTGTTGTCATCCCCGTTTTCCAAGTCAAGAAACTGAGGGTAACCGCTCTCTTTTGCCTTGTCTGGCGTCCAGCGTTTTACAACCTGACGCATCTGTGTAGCTTGGGAGGTAGACTGAACAAGAAGCCTCATGTTACTGAGGTGGGAAGCTGAGGGTCAGAGGTCATACAGGGAGATGGGTACAGTGACCTGGCCCCACTGGTCAGCTCTCTCCCTGGCCTGAACTGCCTGTCTTAGGAGCTAGGTGACCCCCCAACCCCCAGGAATGGGGACTCTGGCAGGCTAATGTCTCCTTTGACCACATGCTTTTGGGTGCAGAGTGTCAGTAACAGCTGGGGTTTTGAACTGCTTTGGACCTTCCCCACCAGCTCTGCATCTGTCTGTTCTTCCCTCCCAGGGCGGGCTCAGGGATCTTAGCCAGAGCGGCTTTTCGATGCCAGGCTCTGCTTGGCACTCTGCACCAGTTATTTCCATTAAGATGCTCAGGATGAGGCACTCTGTAGGTGAGGAAACCAAGCAAAGGTGAAGTCACTTGCCCAAGCCGCAAGCCAAGAAGTGGGGGTGTCCTTGCATCAGACTCCCTAAAAGGCCTGCCAGGCCCAGAGCCCATCTCTGGTCCATCTCCAGATGCTGGGGGCCCCCAGTGCCCCGTGGGCAGGCCTAACCCCCTGCTTACTCATTTTACAAGGGTGTGGCCTGGAGCTGCTCCAAACCCAACCCTGGGTGTGGCCTTCTGCTTTGTGGCTGCAAAGTGTGGGGTGAGCAAGATTTGTTGGGGAGCTGTTCTTTAAAGGGATGACAACAGAGTTGAGTTGCAGAAGCCACTCGGAGTCTTCTTACTTCCTGCCATTGTTCTTGCTGTCCTCTAAAAAAGACTGAGGACCGTTCCCCTGTGGAGTGTCATCGAATGTCACTGCTGGCGTCTCATGGCATTTTCTTCCTTCCTTCCTTCCTTTCTTTTTTCTTCTTTTCTTTTCTTTTCTTCTTTGGAGATAGGGTCTCTCTGTTCTAGCCCTGGCTGTCCTGGACTTACTTTGTAGACCAGGCTGGCCTCGAACTCACAAAGATCTGCCTGCCTCTGCCTCCCAAGTGCTGGGATTAAAGGCATGTGTGCTACCATGCCCAACCCTTTTTTTTTTTTTCTCATGGCATTTTCCACCAGTCCTACAGGTGGGTAGCTGTGAGGACAATGGGGCTCTTTGGAGTTTCTCTTTGCCTCTTAATTTGTCTGTGTTGTCCACATTGCTTTTCTGGAATTCACTATATAGACCAGGCTGGCCTTGAACTCATATCCACTTGATTCTGCCTCCTCAGTGCCACCATGAGTGTCTGTTGTTGTTGTTGAGATAGGGTCTCTCTGTTGCCAGGCTGGTCCTGACTGCCTAGGCTCAAATGAGGCAGCTAAGCTGGGCACACATAGGCATCTGTATCCCAGCACTGGGGAAACTGAGGCAGGAAGATTGTCCAAAGCTCCAGATCCCACAGGTTGTGGTGGCACAGGTCTTTAATTCTTTTGCTCTGGAGATAGAGGCAGGAGGATCTCTGAGTTTGACGCCAACCCGGTCTACATAGAGAGTTCTAGGACAAGCTGGTCTACATAAAGAGTTCTGGGACAGCTTGGGCAGCATAGTACAACCCTGTCTCAAAAACAAACAAACAAACAAACAAGCAAGCAAGCAAGCAAACAAACAAACACATTTTACCTCAGCCTCTCCAATGGCTTAGATTGTAAGCTGAACATAAATATTTTCTTAACTCTACCCAGACCAGGCCAGAAGACGACACATAGGCTCAGGGATAGGGTGACATGGCCCAGGCTGCCTTGCTCTCTGGTACCTTTGGAGCCAACAGCAAAGTGATGCCTACATTTGTTCTCACCCCAGTGCCTGCCCTAGGTTGGGAAGGAGACCCAGGTCCTTCCCTGCTGTGTGACCTTGGGCAAGTCACTTCACTTCCTCTCTGTTTCCCTGCCAGCTTCTCTGTTTCTCTGGGGGGCCCCTGAGGAAGGGGTGTGTTCTACCCCCAAGGGCTTGGCAGGTGGATTGAAGCCTAACAATGGGGCTGCGCCTAGGGGTCCAGGTTAGAGCCACATTGGCCTCTGGGTGTAACCACAGACCTTTGTTCTCCTTAGGAGACAGTTCACTCTTGAACTTCACGTAAGCCAGGGTGGCGGCAACCCGTGCACTGGCCTAGGCAGAGTCTTCTGCTGCAGGACCTCCCTGACTCCTCAGCCCAGCTCTATAGGTGGATGGGGGTTACCTGACCTCCAAGCTCACCTAGCTAAGGAGGGAGAGGTCTAGCTCTGACCCCATCTGACCCCAAGGCCTGTGCTCAGCCTCTCCTGGTGCCACCTGGCCTCTGCAAGCTCCAACCCAGCCAAAAAATGCTGACTTTTCTCTGGACAGTACCCGGATGTTAGGCTGGTGTCCTTAGGTGGGGGGACACACTGCTATTTAGGGACCCTGGGGGGGGGGTACAGTGAGTGTAGGGCCTGGTGAGGGAGAGTGAGAAAAGAGGAGGCAGCGGGTGAATGTGTGAAGTGATGGGAGCAGATGGCATAGCCAGACCTTGGCCCACATTCTAGCAGTTTCGGGGGCAGCGGGGGAGCCGGGCACATGGCTTTGGAATTGGACGGACCCTGAGTTCAAACTCTGCTTCTGTGTGACTTTAGGCCTGCCTGGTAACTTAACCTCTCTGTATCTACTTGTCTGCCAAGACAGATTGTCAGTGCTGATACACTTCAGGACTGTGAGACAGGTTGGTCAGGGGGGGAGGGAGGGGGGCTCTTCTGCCCCTTGCAGGTGGCAAGTGAGGTATGCTTGGAGGTCTGGGTGGGTATGGGGTGAGCTGGAACCAGGCTTGACCATTCCCTTATCTGCCTGCCCTTGTATGGGGGTGGGGGTGGAGGGCGCTGGAGTTGAAACCATTTTGATCCAGTCAAAGTCCACAGAGCCCACCACCCGGCTTTGATTACCACGGCTACCACCGGGTCCTGGTAGTGCCGGAGGCTTAATTAGGGCAGAGCGCTGGAGTTTAGCTTGGATTGTTTGGCAAGTCACAGCGGGTGACTGACAGGACCTTTCTCTGGTGGCAGGGTGGGGCTGACCTCCCTAGAGTCTAGGACTTGATCCGGTTGAGAGATAAGTGGGGAATATTCCAGAGACTTTCAGAGGAAAAGAGTAGCCAGGGGTGTGGATTCTGTGTGTGAACCTTGGTGTGGGCTGGAGGAGAGAGAAGTGAGACTTGGGCTCCTGGAAGCGACAGGAGCAGAACTCTTCTTGTACCAGTCCAGGGAGACTTCCTGGAAGGGGGTGGGAGGGAGTCGGTGAGCGGAGCTGACACCTGTCAGGCCAGCTGTGCTCAGCAGCAGTTAGCAGCCCTGCGGAGCGTGACCTCACCCGCCAAGTGTTAAAACTGACCTCTCCGGGCTGGTGGGGGCATCTGGAGGACAGGGAAGGAAGGAAGCAGGTTTAATGGCTCCGGAGGGTGTGTCCAGGAAGATATAGACATTGTGTTTGGGGAATGGACTGTGCGTTTCCTGAGTCCCTACTGTGCATCCCAGTACAGATGACTTCCACCGATGTCACTCCTGAGTCCTCCACACAGCCCGGGGGGTTGGGGGGCGCGGGAGAGAGGGGGGGACACGGTGTTCTGCCCATTTTACTGAGGAGGAAACCGAGGCTCTTACTTTATGGTGGCACATGTACCTAGATCCCACAGTGAGCCTTCAAACTCGCAGGAGCTTCCAGCTGGCCTTTTGCCCAGTGCCCCAGTGCCCCAGTGTCTCTGCCCCACCCCGTGCCCAGCCCTAACCATTAAGGAGGCCCTTTTCGGGGGCAATGCTCATTGTGGCCCTGTGGTGGTAGTGGTGGTGGTGATGGTGGTGGTGGTGGTGGTGGGTGGTGTCTGGGTAGGGAGGAGCAGATGGGCTGTGGTTTGGTTTCCCCAGCAGGTGTTTCCCAAGCTTGGCGGGAACGGGGAGGGGCAGCAGGGGCTCAGCTGCTTGTCCTTAAGGCACTGGGGGAAGGACCCTTTGTGTCTCAGGGAATAAATGACAAGCAGTCCATTCAGGAGGCCCAGGACCCTCAAGCGGGAGACCAAATAGGGAGGGGGAGTGTTTGCCCTGTTTTCCCAATGTGGGCACCTCCCTCGGGTGTGGCACCGAGCCAGGAAGTCCCCTGGGCCTCAGGCGGATGCTGGTCTCACCCTGATAAGAGCCAGCTGTGGAGCCGTGATGGGCACCAGGTCAGCCTGAGCCAGCTGCTTCTGAAAGGGGCAGGTCCCCCCAGCCTGATGTGGTTTAGGTCCCGCCCACTTCTTCCTCCCGTGTGTTGCATTGGGCCTGGGTCACAGAGGTAGGAATTTGATTTGCCCCTCACTTGGCCACTGACATTTCCTCACCAAGTTCAAGCACGCTGCACCAAGGAAAGGCTGGTGGTGGCAAGCACACAGGAGACATGGCTGCTGGTAGCCTCCTTGCCCTGGCTGCAGTTTAGGGAGGAGGCTAGGGAAGGTCTGATTGCTCTTAACTCTTTCTCTCCCTCTCTCTCTCTGTCTGTCAAAGGCCAAAAGGAAGCTAGACCTGGAAGGTCTTGGGAGGCCTACGGTCCCTGAGTTCCGGACTCCCAAGGGGAAGTGCATCCGAGTGGATGGTTTGCCAAGTCCCAAAAGTAAGAGCTTCTGATGGGCACCTACGGCGGGGTGGCACGGGACAGAAGGCAGCAGCCCTACCCAGCTCACAAGCCCTATCCCAAGTCTATTGGGGGATTTCCCTTTCCAAGGTTTTCGGTGCACTCTCACACTTGATTTGGCCCAGGAGCTAGGATTATGTCCTGATTCCTGAAGAGGTGATTTGGGAGAATTCAGGGCTTGACTGAGGTCACTGGAATCCAGGCTGACACCTTGCCCTGCCTCTGGTACTCTAGGCTCCCTAGAGCTAACCACGACTAGTGTTTATTTGGGAGCTTAGTCTTTAAAAAAATTTTTTTTTCTTTTTAAGCTTAGTACTTTTTTATTTTTCAAGATTTTATTTATTTATTATTTATACAGTACTCTGTCCCCATGTGTGCCTGCAGGCCAGAAGAAGGCACCAGATCTCATTATAGATGGTTGTGAGTCACCATGTGGTTGCTGGGAATTGAACTCAGGACCTTTGGAAGACCAGCCAGTGCTCTTAACCTCTGAGCCATCTCTCCAGCCCAAGCTTAGTACTTTTTAAAGGTTTCGTATTTGGTCTAATCCGATAGAGCTCTGGAAGGATCCGTGGCTAACCGGGGTCTGCCTCCCACATGCCAACGGTGCTAAGTGATTCGTAGGGAAGTGGGGCTTGAAGCGACCCAGCTCGTGCCACGGAAAGGTCTCCAGGCTGTGGGGAGGGGGGGGGGCTGGAGCGATGGTTCTCAACCTGTGGGTCGCGTCCCCCTTGGGGAGGCATTGGGTGTCCCTTTCACGGGGGTCGTCTAAGACCATCAGAAGACACAGATATTTACATTATGATTCATAATAGTAGCAAGATTAATTATGAAGCGGCAACTAAAATAATGTTGTGGTTGGGGGTGGGTGGGTCACCATAACGGGAGGAACTGTATTAAAGGGTCGCAGCGTTAGAAAGGTTGAGAACCAAAGGACTAGAGGCTTCCTAAAGCTAAGTGGAGGAGTGTCCTACCTCTGAGATTTTTCAGCCAATATTCTGGTTAACCTGGGAGTTTAAGCCAGTATGACCAGGAGATATATGAATTTTCCCCAGAGACCTACTGAGGGCGTATGACTAGATAGAATGCATGAAGGTCAGGAATCCAAGTAAGGGCTCCCACCTGACTTTTCCTTGAACCCTTATTATCTTGTGTAGATGAGGCATAGTTAGCTCAGGAAGATGAGAAAGTTTACTCCTTGGTTGGTTGGTTGGAGGTTACCTAGAACCAAGACTGAAGGATTCCAAAGCCCAGTAGGACAACGGAGTGATCGACTGCACGCCGATCAATTATTAATGTCTGCTGTGAGCACAGAAGTGGGCTAAGCAGTATGTGTGCCAAAATGTTTGGCCTCTGTGTGTTAAGGGATTCTCAAGTTCCCTTCTTTGAGGCATCTGAGACTAAAACCTTAGTTCCCGTGTCTAGCTTGGTCACCGGCTTCTATGTGACTTAAAGCCATTTGATTGCGAAAGTCGGCTTGTGGTTCGCTGCAGCTGAGAAGTGGTGTTGCAACATCAGCCTTGCTGAGAAAGGGACCTTTTCCACGAACCTGGTCCATTTGATGTTTAATGTTAAGATGATTCCCCTCAGATAATTATTGGGCTACACATGGAAAGAAAAGGCGAGTGTGGATCTATAAAAATGTTCTCAGATCCAGGCTTGCCCTCTTCTCCCGACCATAACTCTTAGTTCCTAGTATAATTGGCAGGAGCGTATATAATGCTTTAGGAGGAAGGCTGGAGCCAGACTGCCTGGATTTGCTGAGTAAAACGAACAAACTACTTAAGCATTCTCTGCTTCTGTACACCCCTGTAGGAAAGTGCCCAGAACAGTGACCCTCCCAACAGTAAACCGTTGTTGGAGCTCTTCCTATGTCTGCTTCTAGCTATGATAGAAAGAGGTACTCCGAACCGGGAGTTTGACACTTGGCTTCCGGTCTCGACAGCGCCCCCTGGCGGAGAGCCGGGGAGCAAAAGTCATCCATGTCCCCGTCCCGTCCTCCCCCCCCCCCCCCCCCCCGCCCCCCAGGTTTCAGGATGCTGGTCAGTGAAGCCGCAGAGAACTCCCTGCCGGGGTGCTCTGCACGCTGGACAGCTCTCCCGGTGAAGGGTAGGAAGAAGGTGTTGCTGAATGGATCTGGACTCACGGGGGAGAAGCCAGACTGGCTTCCCCGCAAAGCAGAGCGTGAATGGGGCCTTTTCCTCCTCAGCCCCCAAGTCTCCTGGGGAGAAGACACGCTATGACACGTCGCTGGGGCTGCTCACCAAGAAGTTCATTTGCCTCCTGAGCGAGTCGGAGGATGGGGTCCTGGACCTGAACTGGGCAGCCGAGGTGCTGGACGTGCAGAAGCGGCGCATCTATGACATCACCAACGTGCTGGAGGGCATCCAGCTCATCCGCAAGAAGTCCAAAAACAACATCCAGTGGGTGTGAGTGCCTGGGCCAGGCCATGGCACCATCCAATGGGTGCATGTGTTGGGGGCAGGGCCAGGCACAGTAGCCAATAGATGTGACTTCTGCGGTGCCCTCCCCAGCAACAGACAATCCGCACAAGTACAGGGTTGGGGTGGGGGGAAGGTGGCCAAAGCCAACCACGAGGTCTATGAGGAGGGGCATAGTCAGTGTGTTTGGGGGTGGAGCACCAATTAAATGCTGGAGTAATGGAGTTGGGGGGGGAAATAGGGGGAGAGGGGCGGATGGGGCAGAGTGGAGGAGTTCTGGTGGTTATGGAGGCCGGAGAGGACCCCAGCTCCTTGGGTCGGGGTCCCCAGGATTCCCTCACCTTGACTCAGGAAAGCCTTTGGGAGCTGCTCAGGTGGGGGTTGGACTCCTCACTGCTCCGAGATTTGAACTGGAAGCAAACCCCGGCGCAGAGCCAGGGCTAAAGTCAACAGCTCTTTACCATCGGATGGAGGCTGGCGCATAAGGATGAATGCTGGGGTTCAGGCTTCTTACCTCTAACCTCCCCCCGACACTTCAAGTTCCCAGGGAGCTGGGCATCACCGATAATCTGCACAACACGTGCCGGGGGTAGGGTGGGGTGGTGCGCACACCATTGGGGACTTGCCCTGGCTTGGAGGTTCACCAGCTCTCCTTATGCAGTTGTGCAAGGGGGGAGGTTGGGGGGCGAGTCGCGGCCCTGAGGTGAGTCCCATGAATATGGACTGACACTGACATTGGGCGCTGCTCTCTTGTTCCCAGAGGCAGGGGACTATTTGAAGACCCCACCAGACCCGGGAAGCAGCAGCAGCTGGGGCAAGAGCTGAAGGAGCTGATGAACGCGGAGCAGACCTTGGACCAGCTCATCCAGAGTTGCTCCCTGAGCTTCAAGCACCTGACTGAGGATCATGCCAACAAGAAATATCCTTTCCGCAGGGAGGAGGGAGGAGGAGGGAGAGGGACAGGGCTGCTGGCTGTCTCTTACTTCTTTACAGGGACTAGCTCCCTCTAGGGGACTGTCACATCAAGGCTGGGGAAATTTGGGGTTTCCGTTTGGTTTGGTTTTGTGAGGTCCTGCTGCAGAGATTTACGGACCATGCCTGGTACCCACTGTATATGTTGATAAACCCTACATAGAGTGGGTGTTTAGATCCAGTCTGGAGTTCCCTTTCTTTTTTGGGGGGCCAGGGGAGGCGGGTTTCCAGATAGGGCTTCTCTGTGTAGCCCTGGCTGTCCTGAACTCACTTTGTAGACCAGGCTGGCCTCGAACTCACAGCAATCCACCTGCCTCTGCCTCCCAAGTGCTGGGATTAAAGTGTGTGCCACCAAGCCCGGGCCTTAGAGTTCCCTTCTTAATTTATCTTTTAGTTATTTTTTTTCCTTTTTAAAAAAATTACATGTATTTATTTGTGTATGGAGGGGTGCATTGCACTATGGCAAATGTGTGGAGGTCAAAGGACAACTTACAGACGTTGTTTCCTCCCACCACGGAGGTTCCAAGGATCAGATGGGCAGGCTTGGGGGCAAATGCCTTTACTCCCTTGGACTTCCCACCAGCCCATAGATTTTTGTTTTGTATTTCTTCTCCTTTTATTTAGTTTTTGACAATTTCACACACGCACACATTGATTGTATCTACTTCCAATTTTCTGCCCATCCCCAGCCCAGCCCCTCCCCACCTTCATATTCTTTCCTTGTTTTTTTTTGTTTTTTGTTTTTGTTTTGTTTTGTTTTTAATGCTAGTACAATTCCTTTGAGCCTGTACCATATTGTCAACTGGTGATGGGCATCTAGGCCGCTCCCATCTCCTTGTCGTTACAGACAGCCACACTCACCCTGGAAATGCAATCTGTTTGCTTTCCAGGGATGGAAGGGGGCTTGTGCTACTCACAGAACAGGTTGTGGCCATGTGCAGCTTCTCCTGAGCTGTGCCGTGTGTGAGGATGCAGGCTTAGGAGGGGAGATGAAAGCCCTGGCAGGCTGGGGTGTGCGTTTCAACAAGGAGGTTGCTTTTCTTTTAAAGATTTATTTGTTTATTTATTTATTATGCATACAGTGCTCTGCCTGCATGTACACCTGCAGGCCAGAAGAGGGCACCAGATCTCATTATAGATGGTTGTGAGCCACCCTGTAGTTGCTGGGAATTGAACTCAGGACCTTTGGAAGAGCAGCCGGTGCTCTTAACCACTGAGCCATCTCTCCAGCCCTGAGGCAGCTTTTCTTAACTTTCCTGCCCCTACACTGGCCTATGTGACCTACCAGGATATCCGTGCTGTGGGCAACTTCAGGGAGCAGACAGTGATTGCAGTGAAGGCTCCTCCACAGACAAGACTGGAAGTGCCGGACAGGGCGGAGGTGAGAAGGGAGTCCCTGAGTGGAGGGAGATGGGGTGGGACAGCCCTGGACAGCTCTCTAGCATCTGTCTGGCACTCCCAGCCCACACTCCGCTGCTCCGTTCTGGAGTCTGGGGCAGAAGTGGCAGAAACTGGAAAGAGCAGTGGGGATGAAGGACTGGCCTGAGGACATCCCTGGTTTTGCAGAGATTTTTCTTCACTATTTCATGTGTGTGTACACACACACACACACACACACAAGACTGGGTTTTTCTTTGCAGCCTTTCCTAGACTTGCTTTGTAGACCAGGCTGGTCCCAAACTCACCGCGATCCGCCTGCCTCTGCCTCCCAAGTGCTGGGATTAAAGGCGTGCGCCACCAACACCTGGCTTCCCTTAGTTTTTTGAGACAGGGCCTCTCTAGGTGGGTCAGGCTGGCTTTAAAGTCACTGTGTACAACCAGGCGTGGTGGTGCACGCCTGTAATCCCAGCACTCGGCAGGTGGATCGCTGTGAGTTCGAGGCTAACTTGGTCTACAAAGTGAGTCCAGGACAGCCAAGGCTACACAGAGAAACCCTGTCTAAATAAAGTCACTGTGTAGCCCAGCCTAGCCCCGAATTCATGATCTTCCTGCCTCTGCCTCCTAAATGCTGGTGTGAAAGGCAGATGTCGCCATGCCTGGCACAGGCTCGTGTTTGTGTATGTACATGTTGGTGTGTGTGTGTGTGTGTGTGTGTGTGTGTGTGTGTGTGTGTGTGTGTATGCCACAGCACGTGTGTGGAGGTCAGAGACGACTGGTGGAAGTTGGTTTTCTCCTTCATATGTTATCTGTGTTGACAGCAGCAGGTGCTTTTCTGCTCCGAGTTCTCTCTTATTTCAAGACCAAAATTTTTTATCTATGTGATTGGTTGTTTACCTGTATATGTTGTCTGTATGCTATGTGCACGTGGTGCCTGTGGAGGCCAAAAGAGGGTGTTGGATCTTTTTGGAACTGGAGCCACGGGGTCTTGTTAGCTGCCCTGTGGATGCTGGGAGTCAAACTGGGTCCTCTGGAAGAGCAGCCAGTGCTCTGAGCCACTAAGCCGCCTCCTCCAGCTCCAAACCCAAATCCTTAATATTCCTTATAAAGTCTTTGGTGCTCTGAGCCCAGAGGACCTCCACCCGGTTCCTCTCCTCAGCCACCTTCATCTCTGTCTTTGGCCACGTCAGCCTATCTGCAGCTGAGCCTCCTCAGGACCTTTGCACATGCTGGTCCCTCTAGCTGAAATGCACTTCCTGCCCCCTGCCTGCTGGCCTGCTTGCTGGTCTCAGCCTTTCTTGAGACTGAGTCACTTCCTGCCTCATCAGCTCTAGACTAGAGCCTCCCGGGGTTGTTTTGTTTTGTTTTTAAATCACACACAATCTCAGTTCTCAGCCTGGAGAGATGGCTCAGAGGTTAAGAGCACTGGCTGCTCTTCCAAAGGTCCTGAGTTCAATTCCCAGCAACCATATGGTGGATCACAGCCATCTATAATGAGATCTGGCGCCCTCTCCTGGCGTGCAGGCGTACATATAGCCCGAACACTGTATACAGAGTAAATAAAATAAAATAAATCTCAGTTCTCTGGCTTATCTTTGACAGGATTCCCTGAGCACTCACTATGTAAGCAAAGACAACCTTGACATTCTTTCCTCTTGCCTCTACTTCCGGAATACTGGCATTATAGGCATTGGAGACCACGCTAGTTTGGGTGTTGCAGGGGCTGGAGCCCAGGGCCTTATATACTGGCTAGGCAAGCGCTCCACCAGCTGAGCTAGATGCCCTCCTGTTAGCGGTTTAAGCTTTACGGAAGAATGTGCTGCTCAGCTTCTGTCAGGGTGTGGCACATACTGAGGGATCCAGAAATGCTGTCTCCAAAGGAAGCCATACTAGAGAGATAGTGAGAGCTCCTCCCCTCAGTTCAGACCTAGTGGGTTGGGGGAGTCCCAGGCAGTGGGCCTGTTACTTCTTGACTGACAGATGTGCTAAAAGGCCAAGAGGAAGCATCCTGGGGGTGACAGGTAAACAATATCAGAGGATGACAAGGGTTTCTGCTGCGTGAGTGATGCATGGGGACCTGAACACTCTGTGTGTGTGTGTGTGTGTGTGTGTGTGTGTGTGTTCACTGTGTCTTATGTAGGGATACAGTGGGAAGGGACTGGGATAGAGAAACTGGTTTAAGTCTGTGGTGAGGGAAAAACCAAGTAGCAAGCCCAGGATTTTGGAGATTGGAGACAAAGTTTAATTCAAGGACTCAAATTGTGGTTCCCACGTGTCCAGGCCTCTGTCTCCTCCTGTCTACCTCTCTCTGTGCTGTTCTCAAACAGGCTCCCCTCCTGTGGTCGAGTGTGTGTGTGTGTGTGTGTGTGTGTGTGTGTGTGTGTGTGTGTGACAACAGCTCAGCCACCCTGAAAGGAAGGGGCCTTCTACTCTTGTGTCCAGAGTCCTGAACCTAATGCTGGTTGGGTTGACCTCAGCCATGCATCAGCCTGAGGGAGCCACCTAGGCCTGACTCTCGTAGCTGAGTCACAAGCAGAGCCCCTGGAGTTGGAAGGCCACTCCACACGCTTCATAGCAGGACTTGGGGGGGGGGAGGGTGTGGGGGGGGGGCAGGGGGGGTCCGAGTTCCCTGAGGGAAAATCAGATGTCCTTCTTTCAAGGAGACTTGCAGGCCAGACAATGGAACAGTGATGTCCTCCCGGCAGGCAGGGCAGTGTCAGGCTTGGGCTGGGCTTGCTCACACGGGTGACACTGGACACTGCCAATGTTCATTCTTACCCGCTGACCCTGGTCTGTGGCCAGCACTGTGAGATGGTTTCTTTTCCTCCTCCAGGAGAACCTGCAGATTTATCTAAAGAGCACTCAAGGGCCCATTGAAGTCTACCTGTGCCCGGAAGAGGTGCAGGAGCCAGACAGTCCCGGCAAGGAGGCGCTGCCTTCCACCTCTGCCCTCAGCCCCATGCCCAACCATGCTGAGCCCAGCTGCAGCACTGACCCTGAGATCACAGAGACCACAGCGGCTTCAGGTAGGCCCCCTGTTCCCTGGGAGGGGTGGTGGGAGTGGCTCTAATCCCCCGCCCCCACCCCTGGGCTGCATTTGTCAGAGGAGCCCAGTGTCCCCAGGTGTGTTAAATGCACCTCAGGCTTTGCAAAGTACACGTGCGTCCCTGGCTCACCACTCTGGCCAGCTCGCCACTCATCTTCCTCAGCTGTGTGCCCTTCGACACTGGTTCAAACTCCACAACTGTAGGTTGGGCAGGAGTAGTTAATTTTTAACTCTCAGGTTACTAAAAGGATTAGCGAAACTAATGTAAACGTTAGTGAACTAATGTAGTGTTTGGCCTGGCAAGAACTGTTACCGTCATTTCTGCTGCTGCATTTCTGCTCTGAGGATGGCTCACAGCCAAGCACGTGGCGCTCAGGCAGCCACAGTAAGTGGTGGCGTGTGTGTGGTGTGGGAGTCGAACCCAGGGCATTATGCATCCTGGGTTAGTGAACCCGGAACCACATCTTCAGTCTGTGCTTTTTGTGGCTTAAAAAAAATAATAATTTGATTAAAAGTTTACCATAAAGACTTTGTAAATTAAAAAAACAAAACAAAAGAGACAAACGGTATATACTCACTTATACACTAATCCAAGGGATACGTCCCACGAAAAACTTTACTTACCAAGAAAGTGGGTCAGAGGAGAGGACATCCTATTGAGACTTTAGGCAAGAGTAGCATGGAAGAATGCGGAAATAGTTGGATCCACAAGAAGAACTTTATGACGGGCAGATCTGGGTCCTGGGGTCCTCCTCAAACTAAGGCACCAGCCAAGGAGAATATAGGCAGTAAACTTCGAACCCCTACCAAGACCTAGCCGACGGACACGATATTCTCCACTGTGGAGTGAAGAGTGAGATCTGACTCTCACACGAACTCTGGTGCCTCTTTTCTGACCACGTCCCCTGGATGGGGAAGCCTGGCGGCACTCAGAGGAAGGATAGCAAGTTACCAAGAAGAAACTCGATATTCTAAGAGTATATATAGGGGGAGGAGGTCTCCCTCAGTCACAGACAGAGGGGAGGGGAGAAGGGGGGAAGTGGGAGGGAGGGAGGAATGGGAGGAAACAGGGGAAGGGCTAACAATCGAGATGTAATATGAATAAATTAAACAAAACAAAACAAAAAACCCAAAAAAAAATCCTGCACAAAAATGAACCAGATCTGAAGTTGATACACGTCAATATACTTTTTTTTTTAAAAAAAAGGTTTTATTTATGGTATTTATTTATTTTTAAGAGATCTATTTATTATTATGTATACAGTGCTCTGCCTGCATGTACACCTGCACGCCAGAAGAGGGCACCAAATCTCATTATAGATGGCTGTGAGCCACCATGTGGTTGCTGGGAATTGAACTCAGAACCTTTGGAAGACCAGCCAGTGCTCTTAACCTCTGAGCCATCTCTGCCGTCCGTCAGTATTTTTCTAGAATAGCTATTAGAATAGCCAAGGCTGAAGAGACAGCTCAGCAGCTAAGAGCACAAAAGGACCAAGTTTGGTTCCCAACACCTACATGGTGGCTTACAACCATCCATAACTGTAGTACCAGACGAGCCAATGCTTTTTTTGGGGGGTACCTTCCAGCACCATGAGTGTGTGAAAACACACACACACACACACACACACACACACACACTCCCCAAAAGATGCATGTACATACATACAGGCAACATACTCATACACATAACATAAATATAATTTGTTTGTTTTTGGTTTTTCGAGACAGGGTTTCTCTGTGTAGCCCCAGCTGTCCTGGACTCGCTTTGTAGACCAGGCTGACCTCGAACTCACAGAAATCTGCCCGCCTCTGCTTCCCAAGTGCTGGGATTAAAGGCGTGCGCCACCACACCTGGCCTTATGTCCTTAACTGCCACCAAACCTCCAGACAACTAGAAACACAGTCACCTTCCTAGCCTTGGTCATTACCTGTAGAGTAGGCTGGCTTCGAACTCTCGGAGATCTGCCCGTCTCTGCCTTGTGCCACCATGCCTTTAATCCCCCATGGTGAGATTTTGTTTTGCTCTGTTTTGAGATAGGGTCTTATGTAGCTCAGGCTGGCCTTTTTTTTTTTTTTTTTTTTTTTTTTTTTGGTTTTTCAAGACAGGGTTTCTCTGTGTAGTCTTGGCTGTCCTAGACGCTCAGGCTGGCCTTGAACTTTCTGTGTCTAAAGATGACCTGGAGTGCTTCCTCATCGTGCCCCTCCCCCACAGTGTGGGAGAAGTATAGGCGTGCGGTGCCAGGAATCAAACTCGGGGCTCCGTGCGCATCCTGCAGACACCCTGCCGACAGAGACACAGCCCTAGCCTGAGTCTTTGTTGCTGTTTTACAAATGACTTGTTTATATGTGTTTCCCTCCTTGTACCCTGCGGGTCCCACCTGACTGAACTCAAATCACCAGACTTAGCGGCAAGCGCCTTTACCTGCAAAGCCATCTCACTGGCCCCAGTTTCTTTTTTTCATTGTTTGAGACAAGGTCTCTAATCCAAGCTGACCCTTGTAGTCGAGGGCCTCTGTCTTTGCCTTCCCCAGTGATGGGATTACTAAGGGTTACCACCGCACCTGGTTAACTCTGGATTTCCAGAAGAAGGCTCGGGACTTTGTCTGGTGACAGTAGCTAGGTTACCTCCCCACCCCCACCCCCCGCAGCCCACCATGACTCCCTATTGGCCTGCCCCCCTCCATAGCACACCTTGAAGGAGGTCTCGTAACTCCTGGTTTAGCACTGGATAACCATGATGGAGAGATGTTGCAGCCCTAGCCAAGGACAGACAGCTGGGATGCCGCACAGTGGCATCTTGACCTTTGGTCCACAGGGGCCCAGTACTGTGTCCTCAGGCACAGGATGAATCAGGAAGGCAAGCACTGTATCACCGAACTATGCTCTATCTTGTTTTTATTTTTATTTATTATTTTTTTTAAAGATTTATTTATTTTATTTATTGCACATGAGTGCTTTATCTTCAGAAGAGGGCACCAGATCACTTTATAGATGGTTGTGAGCCACCATGTGGTTGCTGGGAATTGAACTCAGGACCTCTGGAAGAGCAGGCGGCGCTCTTAACCACTGAGCCATCTCTCCAGCCCTCTTGTTTTTATTTTTTGCTTGTTTTTTTAACGTTTTTCAAGAGTTGAGGAGGGGAAGCTAGAGAGCTGCCTCAGCTGTCAGGAGCATTTGCTCCTCTTGCAGAGGACGTGAATTCAGTTCCCACCCCCCACGTGGTGAGTCCATAACTCCAGTTCTAGGGGATGTGATGCCCCCTTCTGACCTCCGCTCGCAGTGCATGTACATGGCGCCATACACACACGCAGGCAAAATGCTTGTGCACAGAAAATAAAGTAAATAAATCTTAAAAAAAAAAAACTAGCGTAGAAGGCAACTGTATTACAGAGACTGTGTGTGTCCCACACAACCTGAAGTACTTTCCTGTCCTTTCCAGAAGTTTCTGGACCTTGCTCTCATTCTAATGATAAAGTAATGCCCAGAGAGGGCAAGTTGCTTCCTTGAGGTCTCACAGCAAGTTGATGGAAGAGTTGGGACAAGAACCCAAGCTCTTAACTCTTTTCTACTCATCTTTTTCTGTTTCGTTTTGTTTTGTTTGTTTGTTTTAAAAATATTTTATTATTCATATTACATCTCAATTTTGTTTTGTTTTGTTTTGTTTTTTCAAGACAGGGTTTCTCTGTGTAGCCTTAGCTGTCCTGGACTTACTTTGTAGACCAGGCTGGCCTCGAACTCACAGCGATCCATCTGCCTCTGCCTCCCAAGTGCTGGGATTAAAGGCGTGCGCCACCATGCCCGGCTTCTTCTCTGCTCATCTTTGCCTTGTGTGTCCTTCAGAGACCCGGGCTTCTCTGTGTGCCAGCCATCTGTCCCTTTGGGCACCTCCCTAGTCCCTATCTTTTAACCCAGCTGTGCCCCACCCTACCATCCCTCCCGCTGCCCTCTCTCTCAGCTGTCAACATGTGCATGGCTCTCCAGAGTTAGAACTACCTACACATTAGTTGTCCTCCAAGACCTCTCGTGGGGACAGAGCTAAAAGCCCCGTGTCAGAAGCTGCAGTGGATGGAGCTCAGGGGTAGAGCGCTGGCCTCACCGCTGAGCCCTGGGTTTTAGCCCCATGGTGGGGCAGGGGCCACCAAGAAAACCTGGAGACGGCAGGCAAGGGTGGAGCCGGCTTGTTTGCTATGTTGTCCCCGCTGAAGAGAGGAAAAGGAAATTGTCCTGAAAGTGTACGCTCACACACATACACTTGCCTGCACATCCACTCACAAAGATACAGACATGGGCTCCGTGCTCCAGCTTGAAGTACAGGGTTTTGGTTGTTGTTGTTGTTGTTGTTGTTGTTGTTGTTGTTGTTGTTGTTAAAGATTTGTTTATATTGTGTGTTTGTTATTTGTGTGTTTGCTTCCACATACGTCTATGAGGGTTTTGGTTGTTGTTGTTAAAGATTTGTTTATATTGTATGTTTATTTGTTATTTGTGTGCAATGCCCGGCAGAGGCCAGAAGAGGGCACCGTATCCCTGGAACTGGAGCGACAAGCAGTAGTGAGCCTCCTTGTAGGTGCTGAGAAACAGACTTGGGGCCTCTTCAAGAGCAGCATGTCTCTTAACCTCTGAGCCATCTCTCCAGCCCTAAAGTGGAGAGTGCAGAAGTCTGGGCATTTAAGGTTCTAGTATCTTCAGGGGGGAATTGCTAACCCCTTGTCATCTCAGTTTCCTCGTTATAGAAAGGGCTTGAATAAGAGATTTGCTTCTAGGGGCCTGGAGAGATGGCTCAGCAGTTAAGAGCACTGACTGCTCTTCCAAAGGTCCTGAGTTCAATTCCCAGCAACCACATGGTGGCTCACAACCATCTATAATGTGATCTGATGCATACTGTATACATAATAAATAAATCTTAAAAAAAAAATAGTTGCTTTTAACCAGCACTCGGGAGGCAGAGGCAGGCAGATCTCTGTGGGTTCGAGGCCAGGCTGGTCTACAGAATGAGTCCAGGGCAGCCAGGGCTACACAGAGAAACCCTGTCTCGAAAAAAACAAACAAACCAAAAAGAGTTGCTTCTAACTCCTACCCTGGCTCTGACATTCTGAGATGTCGTATCTAAAATTGGGACAGTTGAGTTGGAACCTGTAGTCCCAGGTTTGGAAGACCAAATGAGGCAGGGGGAGTGTTTGAAGCTAGAAATTTGGGGCCAACCTTGGCAACATAGTAAGAGGTACATACTCAAGAAAAACAAACACATAATCTCCTGGTTTAGTGGCAAAAGCCTGGGATCCCCACTTCTTGGGAGACTGAGACAGGTGGGTCATGAATGAAAGGCTTGCCTGGATTTTAGTTCAAGAACAGCCTAGGCAACTTATTCAGACCCTGTACCAAAATAACAAGTTTAGAGAGCAATCAGGCTATAGCTCAGTGGTTCAGAGTTGGCGTAGCATGTGCAAGGGCCTGGCTTCGATTCCTGGGACTACTTCTTGTGCATATTGCTGAGTCAGGAAATAACACTGCCAGAATGTGGGTTTTATTTTATTATTATTTAGTTTTTCTTTTTCTTTTTTAAAAATATATTTTATTTTATTTTTTTTTGTTTTGTTTTGTTTTTTGTTTTGTTTTGTTTTGTTTTGTTTTGTTTTGTTTTTCGTGACAGGGTCTCTCTGTGTTAGCCTTGGCTGTCCTGGACTCACTTTGTAGACCGGGCTGGCCTCGAACTCACAGCGATCCGCCCACCTCTGCCTCCCGAGTGCTGGGATTAAAGGCTTGCGCCACCACGCCTGGCTTAAAAATATATTTGATTAATTTATTTATATTACATCTCAATTGTTATCCCATCCCGTGTATCCTCCCATTCCTCCCTCCCTCCCATTTTCCCCTTACGCCCTTCCCCTATGACTGTGACTGAGGGGGACCTTTTCCCCCTGTATATGCTCATAGGATATCAAGTCTCTTCTTGGTAGTCTTTTTCTTTTTTTAAAGATATATTTATTAAGTATACAGTGTTTTTGCCTGCATGTATGGCTACATACCAGAAGAGGGTACCAGATCTAATTATGGTTGCTGGGAATTGAACTCAGGACCTTTGGAAGAGCAGGCAGTGCTCTTAACCTCTGAGCCATCTCTCCAGCCCCGATTTTTTAAATTTTAATTTTATTTTATTTTATGTGCATTGGTGTGGGGGTGTCAGATCACATCGAACTGGACTTCCAGACAGTTATGAACTGCCATGTGGGTACTGGGAATTGAACCTGGATCCTTTGGAAGAGCAGACAGTATTCCCAACCACTGAGCCATCTCTCCAGCCCCTATTTTTTTGGTTTTTTGAGACAGGGTTTCTCTGTGTAGCCTTGGCTGTCCTGGACTCGCTTTGTAGATCAGGCTGGCCTCTAACTCACAGAGATCTGCCTGCCTCTGCCTCCCGAGTGTTGGGATTAAAAGGTCTGCTCCACCATGCTTGACCAGAGTGTGGTTTTTCTAAACAGCTAATATGAACTGAGCACCCGTGTGGGAATTAGTGTAGTTTGAGGCTTTTCAGAGTGGGCAGAGCAGTAGGCAGGTGTTACAGAGAATAGATGGACGTTAGCCTCCTGAGAAAGCTGGGGCACAGAGTCCACAGCTGATAAGAAGCAGGGCTCGGGGTTCCAGCCACATTCTTGTTCCCTTTGCCAGGCCCTTTGCTGGAATCTCAGCAATCGGCCAAGATTGGGATGTGCTGGGGATCGAACCTGGGGCCTGTGCATACTAGGCAAATACGCTTGCTGAGTTCTGTCTCCAGCCCCAAGCTGATGTGGGGTGTGTGTGTGTGTGTGTGTGTGTGTGTGTGTGTGTGTGTGTGTGTGTGTGTGTGTGTGTGTTGCATTCGTGTGCGTGTGTGACTATGCACACACATGCGTGCACGTGCAGAGACCAGAGCAGGACATCAGATGTTCTTCCTTTACTGCCTCTGAGATACTGTCCTGAGGGAGTCAGTGGATCTGAAACTTGGCATTCTTTGGCTAGACTGGCTGGCCTGTGAGCTCTCAGGATCCACTCGCCTCTCAATCCTAGGGTGCTTACAGCCATGCTAGCTTTTTTTCGAGACGGTTTCTCTGTGTAGTCGTGGCTGTCCTAGACTCACTTTGTAGACCAGGCTGGCCTCAAACTCACAGCGATCTGCCTGCTGCCTGTTGAGTGCTGGGATTAAAGGTGTGTGCAACCACGCTCTGCTGCCATGCTACTTTTCATATGGGTGCTGGAGATTCGAACTCAGGTCCTTCTGCTTGCTGAGCAAGCAGTCTTACCCACTAAGCTGTCTTCCCAGGCCTTCTTTTGTTTCAGGATCTTGCTCTGTAGTCTGAAATTTAGGATGCTTCTGCCTCTGCCTGCGAGGGCCAGCATTAGAGGTGTAAACCACCGTACTTGGCATGAGACTTGTTCTAGACTTTTCGGTAAGGATTTAATAGATTGAGGTCTTGCATTTGCGCTAATTTTGGGAGATGATATAAAGATCTAACTTCCTTCCTCTGCACAGAGGCATCCTACTCTCCCAGGACCATTTGTGGAAAGGACTGTCCTTTGCAGGTGGGGGAGGAGCAGTGCGTTACAAAGAAAAGATCAGGAGCTGCCCTTTGTGAGCTGCCAGGGGGAGGCGCTGTGAACCAAACTCATGTCCTCTGCAAGAACAGCATACTGGGTTTTTTTTTTTTAAAGATTTATTGATTATTTATACAGTGGTCTACATGTACACCTCAGGCCAGAAGAGGGCATCAGGTTACATCATAGATGGCTGTGAGCCACCATGTGGTTGCTGGGAATTGAACTCAGGACCTCTGGAAGAGCAATCAGTGCTCTTACCCTCTGAGCCATCTCTCCAGCCCCCCATCCTGGGGGGTTTTAGAGAGATGGTTCAGAGGCTAAGAGCACTGTCTGCTCTTCTAAAGGTCCTGAGTTCAATTCCCAGCAACTACATGGTGGCTCACAACCATCTATAATGAGATCTGGTACCCTCACCTGGTGTGCAGGAGTACATGCAGGCAGAACACTGAACACTGTCTAAATAATAAGTAAACAAATAAATAAATCTTAAAATTAATTAATTAATTAATCTTTAAAAAAAAAACCAGCATACTGAGCGACCTCTTCAGCCCACGAGGATGTTTTGATGTTGTTGTTGTTTTTGGTTTGTTTGTTTGGTTTGGTTTTTCGAGACAGGGTTTCTCTGTGTAGCCTTGGCTGTCCTAGACTCACTTTGTAGACCAGGCTGGCCTCGAACTCACAGCGATCCGCCTGCCTCTGCCTCCCAAGTGCTGGGATTAAAGGCATGCGCCACCACCGCCCGGCTGTTTTTGGTTTTTTGAGACAGGGTTTCTCTGTGCAGCCTTGGCTGTCCTGGACTTGCTTTGTAGACCAGACCAGGCTGGCCTCGAACTCACAGTGATCCGCCTGCCTCTGCCTCCCGAGTGCTGGGATTAAAGGCGTGCGCTACCACTGCCCGGCCCCACAAGGATGCTCTTAAAAGACAGGAGTTATCAGGGTGTCTAACACTGTCATAATGGTATAGGAGACTCGAGGAAGCCGCCAATGAAGGGACGGTCCTTTAAGTTAGCAAGGTGGGCTGGGTACGGAAGCCCAGGGAAAGGCTTTTAGGAGCCGATCTCTGCACCCAGTGGAGAGAATGGGAGGTGAGGTTTCTGTGACTGGTGCTGGAGAGATAGGGTGACCCCCAGGCCATTGAATG
The DNA here is from genome assembly GCF_964271855.1 of Acomys minous. Taxonomy (NCBI): domain Eukaryota; kingdom Metazoa; phylum Chordata; class Mammalia; order Rodentia; family Muridae; genus Acomys; species Acomys minous. The sequence goes on from NC_140487.1 coordinate 111,834,769, forward strand.
GAAGGGATGGAGGAGGAGAGGGGACAGCCAGCCAGAGAACAGGAAGTATGCTCGGGACCAGACGTGACCCTTGCCTATTTCTCTTTCTCTCCTAAACCAGTACTGATGCCTCAGCCGGTCCCACCACCGCCAGCACCGTCCCTCGTCCCCTTGGAAGCCACGGACAACATGGTGGAGCTGACCCATCCACTTCTGCAACAGACTGAGGACCAGTTCCTGTCCCCGATCCTGTCGGCCAGCTCCCCTCTGATCAGCTTCTCCCCGCCTTTGGACCAGGACGAATATCTGTGGGGCATGGATGAGGGCGAGGGCATCAGCGACCTCTTCGACTCCTATGACCTTGGGGACCTGTTAATTAATTGAAGCGTCCTGCCTCTGTCTCTACCTCCTCACAGACAGATTGACAGGCTCTCTGCCCTGACGGGGACACTGGATAGCAGGTGTCGCCCTCCGTGTGCTGGTTGCTCCGTTCCAGCCTTCCTTCATCAGGTGGAGGGCAGCGAGGGAGATGTGGAGGATTTGAGTGAGGAGTGTGTCAGGGGCTGGGCCCTGATGCTCCTCTTCTGACCTCTGACCCCCTACATGAAGGACTACAGGTACGGGCGACCATGTTCAGGGAAAGGGTCTGCTGCCTCCTTCTGAGGGGCAGTTGGACCCTGGCTTTTTCAAGAAGCACTTAACGCCTTTGTATTTATTTCAGGTTGAGTTGTATTTGTTTGTCCCGCCCTGAGTTTTAGCAGGGAGATTTGTTCTACTTTCTCCTCAGACCGGTCCATCCATGCCCCCACTGCCTAAGGGCATTACCTGGGCTTCCAGGGGGCCGTGCCAACTCCCTGGTTCCCCCCACCCCACCCCACCCCCACACACAGTAGTGTCTGGGTCTTGAGGAGACTATCCAGTTTGCTTGAATATTGATTGCACTTAGGCCTTATAATTCTAGTAAGTGCCAGGCCCAGCCAAGGCATCAGCTTGGCATTCTCCATCTCCTCCATCCTAGAGAAGGTTCCAGTAGCTATCCTGGGAGCCACAGGCAAGGAGTCTAGCTTCCTGTTGGATCCCTTATCTTGCCTGCGCCTCAGAATGTAAATACGGGCCTTCAGGAATTAGCCTAGAAGAGCTCCTGGCAAAAGCAGGAGGCACGTGTCATGGCTCTTGGAGGTTCTTCCTTGGAGCTTCTGCCTCCTCCTGGTCAGAGAGACCTGAGAGGCGGAGGCAGAGACACACAAGTGTGAGAAGAAAGCAAGAAACATCCTGGGGGCTGCCCATGCTTCCCCAGGGAAGGATTAGTTTGTTTCTTGGTCACGGTTCTTGGAGGGGAGATTCCTTAAGGACCCTCCTTTCCCGAGCCTTCACTCTACTTCCAAGGTTAGAGGTGACTAGAGCTTGGGAGCAGGCCTTTCCCCTGCTGGAGTCCTGAGGGGGGGTGGGTGTGGAGTGACAGAGTGGGGGAGGGGTGGTCTTCACTGAAGACTAGCCTCCTGGTGCCTGCCAGTTCTCCTGATGTGGGGACCTGGGAAAAGCCTTGGGCTTTACTTACCTCCCTAAAGACTGACCATCCAGGGTCCCGGGCTCAGATGGGGCTAGGAGTCCCCCTTTCTCTCCTGCCCTTCCTGGGGTGGAGAATGGCTGACCCAAGGCCGTGTGTTCTGGAGAGGTGCACCCAGGGGTGAGTGGGTCTTAGAGGCCTTCCACCCACCCTCAGGGAGCTGGGGTTCCTCAGGGGCTCAGCAGGGTAGCACTTTTTCTTATCATTGTTGTTGTTGTTGTTGTGAGTTTGTAGCATTAAATTGATTTAAAAGGTGAAATTGGCCATGCCAGGGTGCTCCTAGCTGGCTGACTGGCATTTGGAGTTTGGATGTTGGGCTAATCTATACTGATGCCCATTTGAGTTAATTTGTCTTATCCTTGGCTCAACTTCCTGGGCCCCCCCAAGTTAGTCACCTCTGAGGAGTGGTCAGTGTCTCATTGCTGCCCCCCCCTCTTGAAGTTTGTATGCTTTTACACGAGTGTCCAACCTTTTGTCTATAAAGTTCATGCTCAAGAACCGCACAGGAAAGCTACCAAGAAAAAAAAAAATCTCATGATATTTTAAGTACGTTTACGAGATTATGTTCAGCTGTGTTCGTAGCTCTCCGTGGCCTGTGCTGCAGGTTGGACAGACCCACTAAAGAGATGTTTTTGATCTCTACCGAACACCGGGGTCTTATCAGGCCACCTGGAAGCCCAGCAAGCTCCAGACACAAGGAGACCATCGAGGGATCTAGTCTGATGCACCTGGAGCCGGAGGCAGCCTTGCTGGTCTCAGGTCTGTGGCATTTAGCCACGTGCCAACTCTTAAGGACAAAGAAGCCTGACCTCTGTGCCGTGGCCCCAGGGTGGAGGGCTAGGGTTAGGAAGAAGGGAGCTTGTAGTTCCTGTCTGGAGTGAGGTTATAATGCAGGCCAGATTCCAGTCACTAAACACACAGCAAGGGGGATGGTTAGAGGCCTCCCCAGCAGCTCTCTTTTCAACCCTGCTTGGTCAAGGGGCTAGACCTCCACAGAGAAGCCCCAGGCTAGCGTGGGAAGCAAGTTCATGCCTCTTTCTTGCCAATGATACTTGAGACCCCCTAAGTTCCTTAGAGTGCTTTAAAAGAATGGGTGTACCCCATTTGGAACTCTGTTTTTGAGTGGTATTTCTTATCTTTGTTGTTGCTTTTTTTGGGGGGGGGCGGGTGGTTTTTTTGAGACAGGGTTCCTCTGTGTAACCTTAGCTGCACTGGACTCGATTTGTAGACCGGGCTGGCCTTGAGCTCACAGGGATCTCCCTACCTCTGCCTCCCCGAGTGCTGGGATTAGAGGCCTACGCCACTGCGCCGGGCCCTAGGAGTGTGGTATTTCTTTTAGGCCCCATGGAAACTTTCATGCTGAGGTGTGCTAAGGTGAGAACGATGCCAGTTTCTTTCTGAGGTGAATTCTTTCTTCAGGGAGCTTTCCCAGCCCCACCAGCAGCCTCTAAGTCATTTTTGTCCTCCCTGGAGGACAAAATGTCCCTGGGGACCCCAAAGCACTTAGAAAAATTGAACTTGTAAATAGGCTTGGAAATGCCCCCATTGAAGGTGTCAGGATGCGTTCCCTTCTCTGTGGTGTCATGGCCAGCTAGTGTGGCTATGAGGAGTGGCAGTTTTGGGCATTTATAAACTATTTTGGGGTGTGTGACTTGGTCTCCCCCTCCTTGTGTATTCCCAGCCTCCCTTCTGCACGGGTTAGTGTTGTAGAGAGTTTACGCCAGTGGCGCCTGTTGCGTAGCTTTAGTGCATCCGAAACCTTTAGGGGTTGATTAGAAGCAGTTTCTGTTGTGGTACCCAGACCCCACCTTGCCTGGGTCCCCTCTTCTCCCACAAGGCTCTTCAGGGACCAGAGTGGCCACAAGTCTGGCCAGCCTCAGGCTCCTGGGAGAGATGAAATCTTGCGGTGTTGCTTGTTTTGAAGATGCCTGGGGGGGTGGGGGTTTTGGGGGGTCCCTGAACTGGGGCTCTGTGTGGGTCACCTACCTCCTGGTTTCACCCAAAGTCCTGCCTTGAGGGCCAGCGAGTTTCCTTCTGTTATAATAATTGGGCATTAAACAGTGGCGGCTCTGGGAAGATTTGTCGTGGTGTGGTTTCTTTTTTTTTTTTTTTTTTGCAGAACTGGGGATCCCACCCAGGACATCATACATGTTAAACACATGCTCAGCCACTGAACTGTACCTTAACCTTGTGTTCCCTGAATGACACCTACCAACTGAGGATCAGGTCCCTTTGCTGGGAGCTTATTTGCCAGTTCATGTGTGAGCTCCTCTCTCCCCATCCCCCACCCCACCCTGTCCTCCTTTTTCTGCCTTGCTGTTCTCATGTCTGGATTTAGTGGTACCAAGCTCTGCAGTGTGACCCGCCTGCCTCCCCCGACTCCTCACCAGGGTGTGCTGTGGCCTTCCTAATAGCCCCCCCCCCTGTTTCTTTTCTTTTCTTTTTTTTTTTTTTTAAAGATTTATTTATTATTATATATACAGTGCTCTGCTTGCATGTACTCCTGCAAGCCAGAAGAGGACGCCATATCACATTACAGATGGTTATGAGCCACCATGTGGTTGCTGGGAATTGAACTCAGGACCTTTGGAAGAACAGGTGGCGCTCTTAACCACTGAGCCATCTCTCCAGCCCAGACCCCCTGTTTCTAACCGCATCAGTCACCGTCCTCCACATCTCAGAGCCGGGGGTGTTCCTAGGTCAGAGGGGTCAGCATCATACGCATGGGTGCAGGTGCACAGAGGCCAAGGGACAGTTTCAGGTGTCTTTCTCTGTCTCTCGCTGAGCCTAGAACTGCCTCGTTGACTGGCCAGCCAGAAGCCTCGTGCGCCCCCCTGCCTGAGCACTGGGGTTGAGGTCCACGCTGCCATGCTCCTTACGTTTGCTTTTGCTCTTTTCTGTGACCGCTGTTGCTTGCGCTTGCTCGTAAAGCACTCTCTAGCCCGAAGAATTTAAAATAATTTTTTTGTTGTTGTTGGAAAGGACAGGAACATGATAAAGTATTAGGTGTGGTGGTGTATACCTGAATCCCAGCATTCAGGAGGTGGAGGAGTTCAAGGCCAGCCTCAGCTACATGAGATGTCTTTTAAAAAAAAACAAAAAAAAAACAAAAAAAAAGTCAGCCGGGCCTGGTGGCACAGGCCTTTAATCCCAGCACTCAGGAGGCAGAGGCAGGCAGATCGCTGTGAGTTTGAGGCCAACCTGGTCTACAAAGCGAGTCCAGGACAGCCAAAGCTACACAGAGAAACCCTGTCTCAAGATAACAACAACAACAACAACAACAACAACAACAACAACAAAAATATATATATATATATATATAATGTTGGCTGGGCAGTGGTGGGGCACACCTTTAATCCCAGCATTCCGGAGGCAGAAGCAGGTGGATCGCTGTGAGTTCGAGGCCAGCCTGGTCTACAAATCAAGTCCAGGACAGTCAAGGCTACACAGAGAAACCCTGTCTCGAAAAACCAAAAAAGAAGAAGAAGAAGAAGAAGAAGAAGAAGAAGAAGAAGAAGAAGAAGAAGAAGAAGAAGAAGAATATTTTATGTCTATGGTTATTTTTGCCTACATGTATGCCCACTGAGGGCAGAAGAGGGCACTGGATCCCCTAGAACTGAAGTCGTGAGCTGCCATGTGGGTGCTGGGAATTGACCCTGAGTCTTCTAGAAGAGCAGCAAGGGCTCTTAACTGCTGAGCCATCTCTTTAGCCCCCACATATAATAATCTTGAGAAAATGAACTCCTATAACTACTAATCAGAAGGCAATGCAGAGCTAGACATGGCGGTGCACACCTTGACTCTCATCACTGGAGAAGCAGAGGCAGGCAGGTCTCTGAGTGAGTTTGAGGCTAGCCTGATCTACATAGGGAGTTCCAGGTCAGCAAAGCTACACAGTGAGATCCTGTCTCAAAAAGCCAACCACAAATGAATTTTTAAAAAGGGGGGTGGGGGCTGAAGAGATGGCTCAGAGGTTAAGAGCACTATCTGCTCTTCCAAAGGTCCTGAGTTCAATTCCCAGCAACCTCATGGTGGCTCACAACCATCTGGTGCCCTCTTCTGGCATGCAGGTGTACATGCAAACAGAACACTGTATACATAATAAATAAATAAATAAATAACAAACCGGGCAGTGGTGGTGCACAACTTTAATCCAAGCACTTGGAGAGGCAGAGGCCAGGTGGATCACTGTAAATTAAAGGCCAACATGGTCTACAAATCAAGTGCAGGATAGCCAATGCTACACAGAGAAACCCTGTCTCGAAGAAACAAGCAAAAAAGTGCAACAAATCCCAGCACTTGGGAGGCAGAGGCAGGTGGATCTTTGTGAGTTCGAGGCCAGCCTGCTCTACAAAGTGAGTCCAGGTCAGCCAAGGCTACAGAGAAAGACCCTGCCTCAAAAAACAAAACAAAGCCGGGCATGGTGGCACACGCCTTTAATCCCAGCACTCGGGAGGCAGAGGCAGGCGGATCGCTGTGAGTTCGAGGCCACCTTGGGCTACAAAAGTGAGTCCAGGACAGTCAAGGCTACACAGAGAAATCCTGTCTCGAAAAACCAAAAAAAAAAAAAAAAAAAGTGGAACAGCTCAAGTGATCACAGCTGGTGAGTAAATAGGTGTATCCACATAATAAAGTTAGACATAAGTTGTGCAACCTCATTTATATAAAATATCCAGAATAAGCGAGCCTATAGAGACAGAAAGCAAATTAGTGGTTAAGTTCTGGAAGGGAGGGAAAGGATGAGAGCTGGAGCTGGGTACAGAGTGGAGGGTGACAAAGGCACCCTAGGTTGGTAGATATGGCTGCATCACGGATAGTTTTGCCACTACAACACAAGCTAGATTCACCTGAGATGAGTAAACCCCGCCCCCACCACCACCAACTTGTACTCAGAGATGTGCCTGGCTCTGCCTCCCCACTGCTGGGAGTTAAAAGGTGTGCACAGCTGCCACCACCAGCCCTACTTGCTCCTGCCTAGCTTTCCCAGTAGCTTGAAAACCCCTGAACTGCACACCCGAAGCAGCCTGTAACAGGTGTACAGCCCATCGAAGAAGACACACACAAAATTATAGGTTAATCCTTTTAAGCAGAGACAAATACCTAAACAAAAGCTAACCAACTCAATACAGTCTTGCAAAATAAAAAGGAGCCACAGGCAAGTAGAATTGAGATCAGCATGCAAAGAATTCAGCACCTTGACTGGAAAACTCCAAGCCTTCCTTCTGGAAACGGGCGCGTGAGTGTATGAATTGGGCTGGGGAGGGGGGGTAGCTCAGCGGTAGGATCTGTGCAAGTCCAGGTGTTCAAATCCAGGACCTGGGTTCCATTGCCTGCACCTTTACCCATGACAAAAGACCAAAAAAAAAAAAAATTTAAAATGGTGGTTTGCCCAAGGCCTGTGAATGTAGCCCCTTTGCCCTTTTGAGCAAGGGTCTTTCCTTTATCAGATATTTATGGATGGAGCATCTATGCCATGCCACGGTGGGGTGAGAAGTCTCCTTCCTGGTCCATGCTGTACACCTGCTTTCAGCCTTTACTTCCTCTTTGCAGCTGGAATGGCCATAGCCTGGCAGCTGTATCAGTAGCTGAGCCCTTAGGCACCAGAAGCTCTGGGTTAAATCAAGGCTAGAAGACCACAGAGGGCAGTGTGTGTCAGGCCTCAGCAGGACTTTTGTTATGTCTACCTAACCAGATGTTTAGTAATGAAAATATGTAAGAGTCTTTGTTTTGTTTTTTTTTCGAGACAAGGTCTCTCTGTGTAGCCTTGGCTGTCCTGGACTCGCTTTGTAAGCCAGGCTGGCCTCGAACTCACAGGGATCCTCCTGCCTCTGCCTCCCAAGTGCTGGGATTAAAGGCGTGTGCCACCATGCCTGGCTGAAAATGTAAGAGTCTTAGAACCGGCCGGGTGGTGAAGCAGAGGCCAGGAGTGGTGGTGCACACCTTTAATCCCAGCACTCGGGAGCTGGGATTGTGGGACTTTGAGGCCGCCTTGGTTCTGAACACACTTCATTCACACCCTGCAAGGTGTGTGGTTCTTGTGCCATGGGTGACAATGAACTCTGAACCATCTCGCTCGGGACTGGAGATTGTGAAAAGTTATTACCTTCAATAAAATTTCATTACTGTGCCAGGCGGTGGTGGCGCACGCCTTTAATCCCAGCACTCGGGAGACAGAGGCAGGCAGATTGCTGTGAGTTCAAGGCCAGCCTGGTCTACAAAGAGAGTCCAGGACAGCCAAGGCTACACAGAGAAACCCTGTCCTGAAAAAATAAATTCATTACTATGCATACAAGGTTTTCTGTTCTTACAGAAAAACAGTGTCTTAATCACAGAAAACAGACCAGGAAACACACTCACACCAGATGGCCCCAGCAGGGTAGAAACAGTAGGATGCGCTGGGCGGTGTTGGCTGGTGTCTGTGTTGATGCAGGCAAGGCACAAATCTTTTCAGAAATATGTGGTCCCTTTGTGAATGGGGCCACTAGAAACTACCTATTAGTACTTCAGAGGCTGAAGCAAGAGCATGGAGAGTTACAGGCCAGCCTGGGCTACATAGTGGGACCTTATTGCAAAAAATGAGGGAAGGGAAGGAAAAACGAGAGAAAATTAAAACAACAAGGGCCTTCAGAGGGTGTTGCCCTGAGCTCTGCCTAGGTGCCAGAAATGGTCACTGTTCATCCAAGGTGAGCACTACTGCCCTCTGGTGGCCAGTGCCAAATGCAGCCACGAGAAAAGGCATATCCTTTCAAAACCCATCTAGAAAGCCTGGTGTGGTCGCTCCTGCTTTTAATCCCAGCACTCAGAGAGGCAGAGGCAGGTGGATCTTGGTGAGGTTGAGGCCAGCCTGGTCTACAAAGCGAGTCCAGGACAGCCAAGGCTACACAGAGAAACCCTGTCTCAAAAAAAAAAATTATAGGAAAAGAGAAGAATGTTAGCATACTGCCCCAGTCTGCCCAGCAACCTATGATGTCATTACCTACCTGCCACTAGGTGTGCCCCTGCCCAGGAGTACATAAAAGGTCAAACCATCTGTCCTTCTCTCTGGGATGTCCCTCCCACTTCCCTGTTCTCCCAGGCTCATATAATAAATTTCTCCGTATCATGTCTGTTATGTGGCGCATACTTCATATTTCAATGTCCACAAACAGACGTCTCTGAAACATGAGATCACCTTGGAACAAAGGTCTGCCTTTCTTCCAGACCTATTTGTTTCGATTGCTCTGTGAAGACCTGGCCAAGTCTTCGCAGAGCTGAGTCCAGGGAGGTCCCTGGCGCCCTGGAAGAGACACCTGGTGCCTGTCAGCTGCAGCTGGGGGACAGGGCACTCAGAGCACATTATAGATGGTTGTCAGCCAACATGTGGTCGTTGGGAATTGCACTCAGGACCTCTGGAAGAGCAGTCAGTGCTCTTAACTGCTGAGCCATCTCTCCAGCCCCCAGAGTAAGGTTTTGATAAATATAACTTTCATAACATTTCATGTCCTGGATGTCCACCTCATCCCAACGCCTCTCACCTCCTGTTATTGTTATTAATTTACATATGTATATCTGCATATGAGGCGGCCAGGGGAGTGGTAGATCCCTTGGGCTGGGGTATCAGGTAGCTGTGGCCTGCCTGATGTGGGTGCTGGGAATCGAACTTGAGTCTTCTGCAAGCACAGTTTACACTTTAACCGCTGAGCCCTCTCTCTGGCTTTGCCTCTTTTTGAGACAACGTCTCATGTAGCCCAGCTTGGCTTCAGACTCTCTCTAGTGCAGAGGATCACCTTGGTTTTACCGACCTTGGTTTTACCATCCTTCCTTCCTTGACTCTCCGGTGCTGGGATCGCAGGCATTGCTGGCATGCATCGCCACACACTTGTTATGTGAGGCACTCTGGGATGGAATCCAGGGCTCTGAGCTCACAAGGCAAGCAATCTGTCAATAGCCACACCCACAGCCTCTCAAGTCCTCCTCCTCCTCCTCCTCCTCCTTCTCCTCCTCTTCTTCTTCCTCCTCCTCCTTCTACAAGATTAGCCACTGGGGGCTGGAGAAGTGGCTCAGTGGTTAAGAGCATTTGCTCTTCTTGCAGAGGACTTGGATTAGGTTCCCAGCACCCAATGGTAGCCCTAATTCCAGTGGATTTATGTCCTCTTATGATTTTCATAGGCACCATGCACACATGTGGTGTACATACATAGATGTGGGCAAAACACTCATACAAATCAAATAAAATGAAAAGTATTTTTATTTTTTAAAGATTTATTATATGTACAATGTTCTGTGCCTGCACACCAGAAGAGGGCACCAGATCTCATTATAGATGGTTGTGAGCCACCATGTGGTTGCTGGGAATTGAACTCAGGACCTCAGGAAGAGCAGTCAGTGTGCTTAACCTCTGAGCCATCTAAAATCATCATAAACATCTTTTAGAATTTTTTTATCATTTGTATGTATGACTGTGTGCATGTGTGTGTGTGTACATGTATAATGCATGTGAAAGTCAGAGGACAACTTTGTGAGGTGGATTCTTGCTTTCCAGATTTACATGGGTTCAGGGATCAAACTCAAACCTCCAGTCTTTATTAAAAAAACAAAAAGAAAGCCGGGCGTGGTGGCGCACGCCTTTAATCCCAGCACTCGGGAGGCAGAGGTGGGTGGATCACTGTAAGTTCGAGGCCAGCCTGGTCTACAAAGGGAGTCCAGGACAGCCAAGGCTACACAGAGAAACCCTGTCTCGAAAAACCGGAAAAAAAAAAACCAAAAAACAAAAAAACAAACAAACAAACCCATAAGCCAGGCAGTGGTGGCGCATGCCTTTAATCTCAGCACTCGGGAGGCAGAGGCAGGCAGATCGCTGTAAGTTTGAGGCCAGCCTGGTCTACGAAGCTAGTCCAGGACAGCCAAGGCTACACAGAGAAACCCTATTTCAAAAAAAACAAAAAAAATTACAATTAAAAATAACAAGCAAAAACTCCACAACATTTATTTATTATGTACACAGCGGTCTGCCTGCATGTACACCTGCCCACTAGAAGAGGGCATCAGATCTCATTACAGATGGTTGTGAGCCACCATGTGGTGGCTGGGAATTGAACTCAGGACCTCAGGAAGAGCAGTCAGTACTTTTAACCTCTGAGCCATCTCTCCAGCCCGATCTCCAGGCTTTCAAAGAAATCATGCTCTTTTGTTTTGTTTCTTTGCTTTTGGGCTGTGGTCTCCCTATGTAGCAGTGGCTGAGCTGGGCGTGGTGGCACATGCCTGTAATCCTAGCACTCGGGAGGCAGAGGCAGGTGGATCGCTGTGAGTTCGAGGCCAGCCTGGTCTACAAAGTGAGTCCAGGACAGCCAAGACTAACACAGAGAGACCTTGTCTCGAAAAACAAAACAAAAAAACAGTGGCTGGCCTGGAACTAACTCTATGTGGACCAAGCTCACCTCCACCTCACAAGAGATCTGCCTGCCTCTGCTTCTCAGGTTTGACAGGAAGCAACTACTTTTTGCCGCAGAGCCGTCTTGCCCACCCTTAATCTTATTTTTTAGGACTCTGGTGGTGACTTGACATCCAATCACTCAATACAGCAGATGTCTGGTATATACCTACTAACTATCTCCTTAGAAGGTCCCAACCAATCATGGCTTTCCTGACTCTTTGGGAATCTCCTTTTTGAAGTATTTAATCCATCCACACTTTTCTCTGGGAATTGCCTGGGGTTGGAATTACAGGTGGCTGTGAGCTATGGAGTGAAGGGACAAGCTGCACAGCAGGCAGGTGACAAGAGCAATCCCAGGGCAGTCTGGTGCCCTCGGGAACTGCGTGGAGGTTGGCTCTTTTCCCCTGAGAGGTTGCAGACGCAGATCACGCTAGATCAAGAAGGTGTTGGGGCTAGGGGGCAAGAGTACACATACACAGCCCAGGTCCTCCGGGTGAGGAACCCTCTTTGCTGCTGTTTTCCCCTGAGCTCGGTCCTCATGTGTCCTAGAGATCATACGTTACCTACATCCTGGAGATGATGTCCTCCAGAGCCTGTCTCCAGAAGGTAGCTCACACAGCAGTAAGAGCAGCATGGAGTCTGACGTCAGATGAGCCTAGATTCAAAGTCTGCCCTTTCCGCTTGTGGGTCAGCTGACCTCGAGCACGTGTAAATAAACTGGCATGCCATGACGAGGTCATTGCCCGCATGCCTGCTATGTGTCAGCTGTGGGGGACAATGGTGAACACTGCATTCCGCTGTACCGTCTACTCAGTTTGATGACCCTGGGAGGGAAGGCATCTTCACTGCCCCTGTGAGAGGAGAGATGCACCCACAGAAATGAAGCTATTTACCCAAGGCTGACAGCAAAGACAGGGTTCAACCCCCAGACAGTCTGTGCCTCTGGACATGAACTTGCTCTCCTAGAAGGCCCTAACCAGAACAACCCCCCCTTTTTTTTTCCTAACAACGTACACAGGGGGTTAGAAGAGCAAACAGTAAATGAGAGCATGAGGTTAGACATGGTAGCACATGCTTTTATCCCAGCAGAGGCAGGCAGATCTCTTGTGAGTTGGAGATCAGCCTGGTCTATATAGTCAGTTCCAGGCCACCCATGGCTACATAGTAAGACCTTTTCTCAGAAAGAGAGAGGGGTGGCGGGTGTGTGTGTGTGTGTGTGTGTGGTGTGGGGAATCATCCTGGACAGCTGTCAAAGGTGTAGTACATTAAAGTTCTTGGCCAGCAAGGGGAGAGTGTCACATAAACCTGGTGAGGTGACACAAGGCTACAATTGGACTCAGAAGGTAGCAGCATGTGGGTCAGGGGTCTGGGACTGTCCATGACTACACGTTAAGTTTGAGTCTACATAAAACCCTGTCTCGGCATAAATAAACAAATAAATAAAAAGGGGGAGTTTGCTGTCAAGCCTGATGACTTGAGTTTAGTCCTTGGAACTGGGAGAGAGCCAAGTCCAGGAAGTTGTCCTCTGAGCTCATAAGTTCAGTGTCATGCATGTGTACACATGTAAGCACACACACTGTAAATTTTTCCTTTCTTTCTTTCTTTCTTTCTTTCTTTCTTTCTTTCTTTCTTTCTTGTTTGTTTTGAGACAGGGTGTCCTAGACTCGCTTTGTAGACCAGGCTGGCCTTGAACTCAAAGCGATCTGCCTGCCTCTGCCTCCCAAGTGCTGGGATTACAGATGTGCACCACCATGCCCGGCAAAAAAAAACCCAAAATTTTTTTTTCAAGACAGGGTCTCTCTGTGTAGCCTTGGCCGTCCTGGACTCACTTTGTAGACCAGGCTGGCCTCGAACTCACAGCGATCCGCCTACCTCTGCCTCCCGAATGCTGAGATTAAAGGCGTGCGCCACCACGCCCAGCAAAAAAAACCAAATTGTTAAAGAGGCTAGCGAGACAGCTCAGTGGTTAATGAGCTCTTGTTCTCGAAGATGATCCAGGTTCAGGTCCCAGCGCCTGCATGTTGCCTCACAACATGTTGCCAGGGAGCCGGTGGCTCTCTTCTGGCATCCCAAAGCACCCCGCATCCATTCACACGGTGCCCACACATATATGCAGGTGAAACACCCACACACATTAAAAAACAAAACAAACAAAAAAATAAACGCAAACCAAAACGTAGCATACTAAAAGTGCTGGATAAGAGAAACAAACAAACAAACAACAACAACAACAACAAACCCAGCAGGGGAAAGATGGTTGAGGATGTGGGATGTGCAGCCAGGGGTCAGGGAAGGAAGCAGCAAGTGACTAGTTTTCAACAAGGTGGCCAGGATACGCCTCAAGGTAACGTTGGAAACATTTGAGCTAAGCCTGGAAAAACAAAACCCAAAATCATCAAATCAACAAAAACTGAAGGAGGCAGCGGGGGAGGGGGGGCGGGGGGATTGAATCAGGAGGAATCTGACTGACTACAGGCCCCGGAAGAGGCAGGTTTTTAGGTCCTGAGGCAGGAATGTTGTCTAGTTGAGTTCATGAGACACTAAGGAAGTCAGTGACTAGAGCGGAGGCAGAGGACGAAGGAGAAAGAGTCAGAGGAAGGTCGGTCTCAAAACAAAGGAAAAGCAAGCAAACAGAACTAAACCAGAAAGAACCGGCACAGAGGTACAGGAAGGAAGTGAAGACAGAGAGGCTCTCAGAGGCTGGAGGGATGATGCACTCAACACAGAGAAGCCTGAAGTAGCTGCTGGGGCCACTTAAGGTCTAGTGTGGGGAAGGGGCCACAGGCGACAGTTTGGGTGCCGAAGGTGGCAAGAAGATGCCCCTAAAAGGGCCCAAGGAAATGGATGAGGAAGATAAGGCTTTCAAGCAGAAGTTAAAAAAAAAAAAAGGATCTGGAGTCCAAGGCAGTGCAAAGGACGGACGGCCCACAGGCAGAATGAAGAAATCTGGCAAAGCCGGGCATGGTGGCGCACGCCTTTAATCCCAGCACTCAGGAGGCAGAGGCAGGCGGATCGCTGTGAGTTCGAGGCCAGCCTGGTCTACAAAGTGAGTCTAGGACAGCCATGGCTACACAGAGAAACCCTGTCTCAAACAAAACAGAACAAAACAAAACAAACAAAACAACAACAACAAAAAGAAATCTGGCAACAAAACAAAAAATGCGAGCTTTTCTGTGTACCTGAGATGAGGATGACCCTCTCCCATTCTTATATACTGTAGGTTATGACATGAACCCAAACTCGTAAAGTACTTTTAAAAACCAGAGAGGCAGTTGACTCAGTGGTACACAGCTGAGTGATGGCGGTGATCTTATATTGCCTTTACTCTCAGCACTCAGGAGATAGAGGTAAATGATGGCTCTGAAGAGCCTACACAGTAAAGAGAAGCGAACCGCCCAGTCAGCAAGCACACGATGGGCGGAGCATCGAGCTAAGGGCGAGGCTGGACCCTGTAGGGCTGCAAGGGCGGGGCCCGCAAGGCAGGCTGTGGGCGTTGAGTGCAGCCTTCAGAAGGGTGTAGGTCTTGGGGGCGGGGCTAGGAAGTAAGGGCGGCGGATCGGGGGCGGGGCCTGGGAGTCTAAGCCAGGTCCCTGGAGAGCTCTTCCCAACTGTAAATCTGGATTCAGGGCAGAGAAGGGGGCCGAGGCTGGGGCGTGACCAGTGAGTTAGGGGCAGGACTGAGGTGTGGCTGAAGTGTTAGGGGAGCAGGGAATGGGGGCGTGGGCATGGAGTTAGACTAATGATCGGGGGCGTGGTCAGGGAGGTTGTTGGACGGGTCGGGGGTGTGGCCGGACCGAGAAAGGCTGGTGGATGGGGGCGTGGCAGAGAAGTTAGGGGCGGGGCGGGGCGGGGCGAGCCCGGAGTCAGGGAGTTAGGAGGCCTGGACTGGGACGCTGCGGGTAGTGAGGCAGGCCCAGTGCGGAGCAGCCGGCCAGTCGCGGTTAAGTGCAGCGTCCCCCCCCGCGCCCCGCTCAGGCAGCCCCGGCAACTCTGCCTCGCCCCCGCCATGCCCGAGCAGCTCAGTGTCGCGGAGTTCCTGGCCGTCACCGCGGAGGACCTCAGCTCTCCAGCCGGGGCAGCTGCCTTCGCCGCCAAGATGCCCCGGTGCCGGGGGGCGGCGTTGGCAAGGGAGGAGGTAAGGGGGCCGAGGCGGGAAGGGGCTCTTGTCAACTCCGGGCCTGGCTTTGACCTTTGCAGGAGTGCTTGGAGCTTCGATGGCTCTTCGCTGCGCTCCAGAAACCCGCCCGCCCCTCCTAGATCTGTGGGAACTGAGTTCATCTCAAACATCTGCGTCCTCACGGTGGAGCCGGCGAGAGAGGGACCAGAGGGACTTCGTGGGGGGATCTCGGGGTCACCTCGATACAGACTCCACATGTCGGGGCACATCTCTCAAATACTTCGGGCGACCTGCCCATCATATGTGTATTTGCTCAACGGCTTACAGCTCTGTGTTTTTGTTTTTTTGGAACCCCACAAATATGCAACCCCCCCCCCCCAAGTCACTCCCTTTCTGAGAAGCAGGCTCAGTCCTGAACTTAACCTCTTCCAGGCTGCAGGAGAGAGGAGGCCCCCTCCTCCTGGCCGCCGGGTTCTGCGACTTGGCTCGACTTGTGGAATGAATGCGAATGGGAAGGCGCCAGGAGCCGGGGTTCACCTTGGCTGTGGCGGGCAAGTTTATAGGCACCTCTCCCCCTCCCCTCTCTCCTTTGTGTTTTCAGTCAAAGTGTCCCAGGCTCTCTCATTCGCCCTTGTAGGCTGCCCCACCCCGTTCCCATGCACACTGGAGTTCATTCCTCTTCTCTGAACTAGCTGCAACTTTTCATCCGCAAGGAATATTCTGGAGCAGACACAGACAGCCTGTGGTCTGGGGCCAAAGGAGGAAAACGTAACCACAGGCCTCTTTCAGAGGATATCTTGAATTGGGGTGGCATTTTGGACCTCAGTGGGTGAGGTGGGGGCAGGGGGGGCCTGGCCTCCTTCCCTTCCCCATAGTGTGTACCTACTGTGTGGCAGATACAAAGCTACACAGAAATACTCAGAGCTGAGGTCTTAGGAAATCTCCCTTCCTCTTCGCTCCTGGCTGGCTGACCCTCTGTCTCCGCTCTTTCCTCCTTGGTTGAGAGGCAGAGAAGTGTACCGACTGTCAATTTCAAGTAATGCTGACCTGTGTCCAGGCCCTGGCCATGCAGTTTGCAAGATAAGTGTGGCTGGCCATGTGACCTGATTTGTAAAGTGGAGATAATTGTTTACCTCACAGAGCTGTGGCAGGGTGGAAGCAATGTGTGCAAAGATGATAACATTTTTGTCTTGTTAATTGACAGATCTCTTTAGATAGTGATGTCTTGGAGCTTCATTTCTTGTGCATGTGATAGGAATGCTTGTTTGAAACTGGCTCATTATTGTCACCCAAGCTGGCTTCCTCCTGCCTAGGCCTTTCCAGAATACCTTTCCAGGTATCACAGGGGTGCATCACCACACCTGGGTCACGAGTATACGTCTTTATGAAGACTAGAAACAGCAAGGCTAGGATTGCTTGAGCAAAAAACAGTAGTTTGAAGTCCACCCACAAATGTGGGCATCTTACTGGCTGCTCACAGGGAAACGCTACGCCGTAGCCTTAGTCTTGTCCTCAGGAAAGCCTCTTGACCATAGGCTCAGAGCCTCCACATTTCAGGACTCTTCAGCATCTTTAGGGATTTTACCCATCATCCTCTTCTCCAATTGTCCATTAGTGTGTTGAACCAGAGGAAAGGGGACCGCACTAACTGTAAGTGCCTGTGCCTCTGACTGACCTTACCTGGCTGCATAAGCACCTTGTGTTGGGAGAGGAAATGGGTCTGGAAATCGAATGGGCTCAAGGAGGGGCCCAGATTTGCCCCAGACCAGATAAAACCCAGCTTTCCGCCTCCCCCTCCTCCTTTCAGATCCATGCACTTGCAAGCTGTTTTTTGTTTTTTGTTTGTTTTTTTTTTTTTTTGTTTTTTTGTTTTTTGTTTTTGCAGCAGAAAGGCATGAGGTCCCCAAGCACAGCTTTTCCCTTCAGCATTTCAGAGTCCCAAAAATTAAGAGTCTCGCTTCTGAATTAGATGTTTCTAGAATTTTCTGGTTGATTTTGTGGTCTTGTCTCTGTATTATACTGTGCTTACATGTAGTTGGATACTGGGGTTTTTTTTTTTTTTTCTCCCTTCAGTACTGGGCATGACCAGCCTAAGGCCAGGCTTGCAAATGCAGTTGCTTCTCAAGTCAAGACTCTAACTGGTTTCCTGGAAGTTAACTAGGGACACTGTCCTGGGACTTGCAGGACTTTTTTGTCAACCCTACTGGGAAGGACCCTGGACAGGTCACAGGAATCAAGAATGTCCCGGCTGAAGGACCTGGCGAGAGAGAAATGGGCTAGAAGTTCTCTCAAGTAAGGTGGAGAAACCGAGACACAGAGAGGGCAGGACACTGCCTGAGCTCCCAGAGCCCTCCAGGAAGTGGAGCCAGTTGGTATTTCTCCCTCATTGCCCTAACCTCCAGCCCTGATCCCTTTTTTTCCCATGCTCACGGCCTGGCCTCCCTCTAGAACTTCTCCAGACCTCAATCACTTCACCCTGAAGCCCAGTCTCCCAGTCCCTCCCTGCCTAACCTCACTGGCTTGCTAAAGGTTATTTGTTTTTCACTGTGGGTCTCCGTGCCACCCGAGGGTGTATTAACATAATCCCCCGAATCAGACAGCCCCTTCCTGTCCTGGACCATCTAGAGCCTTTGTCATCATCCTCTGACTTTCACAGAGAAAGTAAGGCAGTTCCCATGTGTGACATGGCAGGCCTGGCTGGCTGCTGGGGTTTTGTGCAGCTCTTGATGCCCCTTCTGTGCTGGACTCCAGGGCCATATGATCCTGCCTTGAGGGTGCCTGGAGTTGTCCTGAGTGTCCAGTGAAAGGCACAGTCAGCGCTGTCAGAGGCAGAAGGGACAAGCTAGGGAGAGAGCCAGCGAGGGCCAGTGCATCATGGGAACTTCCTGGAGGAAGTTCTGCTTCCAGGTAGAAGACTAAGTGAGCTCAGTTTAGTGGAGAGCACAAGTGAGTGAATTCAGGGGCTGGTTGGAAGAACACATATCAGGAAGCCAGGAGACCGTTTTGACCTGTGCTTTGTAAGAGGCAGTTGCTGTGGACACCGGCACACTCTCAAAACTGACTGGTGGGGCAAGGGTCAGAGTTAGGAGAATGTTTATCTAAAATCTATATCATGTCTTACACTGCATAGTTGAAATTCTGATCCTCTCTCTCTGTCTCTCTCTCTCTGTCTCTCTCTCTCTGTCTCTCTCTCTCTCTGTGTGTGTGTGTGTTTGTATTTTAGACAGGCTTTAGCCCAGGCTAGCCTGAAATTCATGTTCATGATACCCCTGTCTCTGACTACTGAATGCTGGGAGTATAGGTAGGTACCACCACACCCATGCCCAGTGACTTTTGGTTTCTCTATGTATCCTAGGCTGTCCTGGACTCACTTTTGTAGACCAGGCTGGCCTCAAACTCACAGTGATCTGCCTGCCTCTGCCTCCCAAGTGCTGGGATTAAAGGCGTGTGCCACCACGCCTGGCCTCTTTCTTTTTTGAGGTAGGGTCTTGCTATATAGCTTGAGGCTGGCCTCAAATTCTGCCTCAGCCTCCTGAGTGTTTCAATTATAGATGTGTGGTACCTCATCTGACTGAGGATTTCATTTTCAAGGTTTAATTCTTTTTTTCTGAGACAGGGTTTTTCAGTGTTGCCTTGGTTGTCCTAGACTCGCTTTGTAGACCAGGCTGGCCTCGAACTCACAGCGATCCGCCTGCCTCTGCCTCCCAAGTGCTGGGATTAAAGGCGTGCGCCACTAGGCCCGGCAATGTTTAATATTCTTAAGGCAGGGATACAGTACAGCTCAGTGACTTAGGTCCAATCCCAAGTGCCATAAGAATAAAAGCAGAGTGGCAGCATAACCAGGATTAATATCTTCACGGTTTGCATATTGATGTGTCTCTTTGTTGTAGGGTAAAAATTATGTAGGTGGGGCATGGCAACTCATGTCTTTAATCCTAGGACTTGGGAGGCAGAGGCAAGTAGATTTCTGTGAGTTTGAGGCCAGCCAGGGAGGGCTGCATAACAGAAGAGACCTTGTCTCAATAAATGAAACAAAAAATTCAATGGGATCCTGGAGGCTATAGATGATTAAAAAACAAACAAACAAACAAACAAAAAACTGCTCTCAAGGCAGTTTCTGGGGAAAGGAAGCTTGTCTCAGAGAAATGGGTGCCTCTTGGAACTGGACAGCACATCCATGTGTACCCCAAGTGGCCAGGGAGTTGAGGCTGGGCAGCTGCCTTGTCCACCTTCTCTCTGTCTGATGTGATGATTGCTTCTGCTCCCTTCTCATCCCATAGGCCGCAGAGTGCAGCTTCATTCCACCACCCCACGGTCATGTGACCTCACTGGTCCAGTGTCTAAAGGTAACCCAGCCAGTCTCTCATGTCCCACTTCCAAGTTCCTGGCAGCCCGGCCCAGCTGCTGGACTGATTACAGAAGCCGGCTCTCCACCCCTGGTTTCATCAACAGAGGTCACAGAGGGATAGAGGCTCAGGCAGGGTAAACATGGCCACAGTTTTACCCTGGGGGAGGAGAGAGGAAGAGGACAGGGTCCAGAGACTCCCCTCATGAGTGTCCAGGAAGCTTTTCTGCATTTAATGTAGTCTGGCCTCTGGGCAGAGGCTCATGGGTCCCCGTGCCAGTGTCTCCCTGTGTAGAACAGTTACATATTAGCTCATGTGCCGTTGAGCCTTTGGAGAGCTCAGGCAGAGGTTTAAAAGATGCACCGGAATGCTAAGGGATGCTTAGCGTCTTGGAGAGCCTTGATGCAAATTAGATGTTTGGACTTTATGCTGGACACTGGGGATCAGAAAAGCAGCCGTGTTGTCCGAGGACTGCATGAGGCAGCCGTGCCAAGGGTCTCACAGTGGCACCACATTTCAAGCTGTGTAGTGTGCACTGGGAAACTCATCTCCCAGCAAGAGAGACCTACCCTGTGGACAGCCTCTTCTGGAGAAGTCAGCCGAGGAAGCGATGAGCAAAGTCAGCAGCAATTGCACATGGTAGCAGGTGGCAGGAAATTCATCCCCTTGTCCAGACCTTCCTTAAAGGGAGGCCCTGGGTCATCTCTCTTCCTGCTCTGCACTTCCCTCCGGGCTGTCTCGCTCATGGCTTCAGCCATCTCTCACCTCAACGTCACTCACTTAGCCCGGACTCTCACGTCCAGTGGTTTGCAGTGGTTTTGCTTAGAACACACTCATGACTCCCCAGGCTGGCCGCCAGGTTCTCTAGCACAAGCTGGGGGGCTCATGCACTCTTTTTCACCAAGGGCCATGAATTTTTATCTGCTGTGTGTCTGCACTCTGCCCACCTCTCCTTAATTGCTCCCTTGTCCGTACCTGTCAGCTCTCCCCTAGAACATGGTGGTGACCTCCAGCTGACCTGGCTGCTCAGCTTTATTGTATTTCCCACAGATCCCACAGATTAAAAGAAATAATATATATACATATGAGTGTGTGTGTGTGTGTATGGTTTACAGAGTGAGTTCCAGGACAGCCAGGGCTATACAGAGAAACCCTGTCTAACCGCCCCCCCCAATATATGTATATATATGTAGCTATGTGTGTGTGTGTATACACATATGTATGTATGTATATATATATATTACATTTGATTGACATCTGATTTCTTTCTTTTTCTTTTTTTTAATATATATTTATTTATTATGTATACAGTGTTCTGCCTCCATATACACCTGTAGGTCAGAAGAGGGCATCTGTACAGATGGTTGCTGGGAATTGAACTCAGGACCTTTGGAAGAGCAGGCGGCGCTCATAACCTGAGTCATCTGTCCAGCCCCCTTCTTTCTTTTTCTTTTCTTTACTTTTTCTTTTTGTTTTTTCAAGACAGGGTTTCTCCGTGTAGCCTTGGCTGTCTTGGAACTCATTCTGTAGACCAGGCTGGGCTCGAACTCACAGCGATCCGCCTGTCTCTTACCGAGTGCTGGACATCTGGCTTCTTGACAGAATAGATTTTCTCTTCCATGAGACTAGACTCTAAGCTCAGTATTATATCCCAATTTTACTGTTTTTGGTGTGGCTGAATTAAGGATGCTATGCGTCCTAAACATGCCCTCTGCTGCGAGCTACACTCCCAGCCCCCTGTTGTAGCACTACAGTAGGCGCCTAAACGGATTGATGGAGTAACAAATAAATAAAACATAAAAACTGAAAAGAGAATAATGGCCTGGGGTTGTTCCAGTTGGAGGGAACGGCTTCAGCAAGGGCGATGTGGCAGGAAAGAGCCTGAAGTGTGTGTGACCCTGAAAAGAGGCCGAAGGGAGAGCAGCCTCGTGTGGGGCGAATGGCAACGCGTTTGTTAGGAGAGTAGACAGGGGCAGGTCACGTGGAAGCTGGCAGGCAGTGCGAGGAACTTGTTTTGCCATAGTGTGTATGCATATGTATGTGTATGTGTGATTTTTGTTATTGTTGTTATCAATATTCATTATTATTAGTTTGAGACAGGATCTCACTATGTAGGCCTGGTTCTCCTCAAATTCACAGAAATCTGCCTGCCTCTGCCTCCTGAGTGCAGTTTATTTTGTCTTTTTTTCCCCCCCCTTGAGACAGGGTTTCTCTGTGTAGCTCCGGCTGACATGGAACCAGCTCTGTAGACCAGGCTGGCCTTGAACTAAAAAATCTTCCTGCCTCTGCTTCCTAAACTGGGATTAGTGGCATGCTTCACCATGCCCAGCTTCTTTTGCTTTTTTTGAGATAAGGTCTCATGTAATATTAGCACTTGAGGGGCAGAAACAGTAAGATCTCTAATTTTGAGGCTAGCCTGTTCTGTATAGCTGGTTAAGAGCCCAGCCTCAACTACAGAGTAAGACCCTGTCTCAACAAAATAAGACACACAGAGAACTCTACAACAGCAAAACAGAGGCCTGGGAGATGGCTCAATAGGTCAAGTGCTAGCTGCACAAGTCGGAAGACTTGGACTTCCTAGCATGCACAGAAAAAGCTAGGCATGCCAGTGCAGCCCTGTATCCCAGGGCTGGGGAGGGAGAGGCAGGAGCGTCTCTGGGGCTGGCTGGGCAGCCAGTCTATTGAAATAGTGTGCTTCATGTTCAGTGAGAGAGCCTGTCTCGAAAAATAAGGTGGAAAAGCAGGACGTGGCAGCACACGCCTTTAACCCCAGCACTTGGGAGGCAAAGGCAAGCAGATCTCCGAGTTCTAGGCCAGCCTGGTCTGCAGAGCTCCCAGTTCCAGAACAGCCAAAAAAAAAAAAAAAAAAAAAAGTGGAGAATAATTGAGCAAGATACCCAAGGTCAACTTCTGGCCTACACACATTTAAATACACACACATGTACACACACACACACACACACACACACACACACACACACACACAGTGTATCTTACTGTAAGCCCCAGAAACCCACCCCTGGGCTGTTCTAAACAGAACAGGAACTCGCTTGATGGGAAACTCAGTAGTTCCCAGAAGTCCCCAGAGCTGGAGAACGAGCTGAGCAGTAGGCAGATGGCAGCCAAAATGACATCACAGAGCCAGGTTGGCAGGACACTGTTCCATGCACTACTAAATGCCACAGCCCGAGGTGCCACTGTTCTTAGAACACTGTTGTCACTGTTGTTGCTTCAGCGCTACAATGGGCTTTCCGTGCTCTGTTCTTCTGGTTCACACCCACAGTGAGAGTCTCTTATTAACCGAGCTTAGGCGCCCAGGAGCCTAGAAAAGCAAGGACTTAGACCAAGTCCTTTGGCTTTTCTGAGACATGGCCTGCTAAGACTTGTGTCGTGATGTCAGATGTCCTTGGCATAGGGTTGCCAGTGTGTAGGGTGTCTAGGAGTCTATAATTTAGTACTCCAACATTCCCTGCCTCTCTGCCTCTCATTTACATCCATCCTGGCCGTGGAAATGGACGAGGTCACCTCTGGGAGAGGAATGCAGGGTCCCCGGCCCATGTCTGGGGAGTTGAAGTCTAGAGAGTGGAAGCAGCTAATGAGAGAGACTAAAAAGGAACTTCTGCCTTTAAACCCAGCACTTGGGAGGTAGAGGCAGGTGGATCGCTGTGAGTTTGAGGCCAGCCTGGTCTACAAAGTGAATCTAGGACAGCCAAGGCTACACAGAGAAACCTTGTCTCGGGGAAAAAGAAAAAAAGAAAGAAAGAAAGAAAGAAAGAAAAGCAAAAAGGAACTTCCAGGGAAGAAGGGAGGCGCGATCTGGAGACGGCAGGACCTCAGAGCTGTGAGGTTTGCAGGCAGGGAGGGTGGTCTGCTTGCTCGCTGCCTGGGTGCCTCTGTAGCGAGAGCAGCAGGCAGCAACACCATCAGTGGCTTCGGCACTATACAGGTCAGTGGTGAGTGTGTGAACGGGCTTAGTATCGTTTTCTCCCATGTGCTGGAGAGAAGAGATTTGGACGGGCTCTAGGAGATTGTCCACGGCTTTGAGGAGAGGCGAATGTGACACCTGGATCTGGGAAGCCTCCCCTTGGCCTCCCAGCTGCCTCTGTCTGGGGTAAGGGTCAGCCCCAGCCTGGTCTCAGAGTCTGTCCTCTTGGAGATACTCCAGCCTTGAGCGCTCAGTTTTCTTGGCTGAGGTCCAGCTGGGGCTGCTTCCCCGGACAAGCTGGTCGCGGGAACAGAAACTGAAACTTTGGAAGGAAGAAACAGCCTCAAAGGCAGTTTGAGCATCTAGTTCTGTTGTTGTTTCTCTTTTGATTTTACTGTGTGTGTGTGTGATGTGTACGAGGGGTGTGGGGGGGGTGAGTGGGGTGGTGGGTGGGTGAGCAATAGGCCGTTATATATGTGTGAATGGGTAAATGTGTGCATGCGCATGTGGGAGGGCAGAGGGTGGCCTCGGACGTCTTTGCTTGATTGCTCTTGACCTATCTCCCCAGGCCTCGGCAGAGTCTCCTGTAGCCAGCCTTGACCTTACTATGTAGCCGAGGATGACTTTGAACTCCTGATCTCCCTGCCTTTCAACTTTCAGGTTTTAGGGACTGAACGCAGGGCTTCTTGCATGGTGGACAAGCACTCTACCAATGAGCTACCTCTAGCCCTCAATCACATGGTTCCTAGGCAGATTAAGTCCTTTTAGAGGCCTGGTGTTTCCAGGGGGGGCACCCACCCCATCCCCCACCCCCAGCTCCAGGGGAGGCCCCAGGAATGTCGTGTCAGGCACTCCAGTCAGCAGAGGCACTTTGGCTGACCTGGTAGTAGCTCTGTTGGTTCCTCTATGTTGCTTCTAGTCCTCACAGGAGCCTGAAGACCCTCAGATACCTTGGGCTCCACCTTGACCCTATGGAATCAGAGTCAGAGTCTCCTGGGGACAAGGCCTGAGCAGGAGCCGCCTAGGACGTCTCCAGGTGCCTGAGCAGTCAGTGGGAAAATAGATCAGTAAGCTTCAAGTGTCACTAGAGGTTAGTGACCCATTACATATTTACAGAACACCGGTGGGTACAAAGGCAGTTTCTGAGGTCATAGAGGCAACCATCTGGTCCCATCTGGTAGGGAAGGGTTCTGTCCTTGAAACCAAGACCAGCCTGTGATGCCCACAGTATCCATTTGTCTACCTGAACTCTGAAGCAAGCAATCAGGAAGTGAGCTCTGACGGACCTGGCTTTGAATATTTGAATTCTCATATTCTCTCTCTCTCTCAATCTCTCTCTCTCTCTCTCTCTCTCTCTCTCTCTCTCTCTCTCTCTCTCTCTCTCTCTCTCTCAGGTTTTTTGAGACAGAGTTTCTCTGTGTACCAGTCCTGGCTATCCTAGACTCGCTTTTGTAGACCAGGCTGGCTTCGAACTCACAGCGATCCGCCTGCCTCTGCCTCCCGCCGAGTGCTGAGATTAAAGGCGTGCGCCACCACACCAGGCTTGGCTTTGAATTCTCACTGGGTGTGTGAGCCCAGATAAATAGCTTAACCTTTCAGACTCTGCTTCCCCATGCGTGAGTCAGAGAGGATGGTAACTCTTAGGGGTTTGCTTGAGTGGACTGCATGTGACCGTCCGTCACAGACACTTCAGTGTGTCTGCGTGAGTTTAACTGCAGGCAGGGTGAGAGTGGTGAGAACATGGCAGGGAAGTAACTGCAGCAGGGATGAGGCTGCTGCTCAGAGCGAGTAGTCGGGAATAGTACGTGCAGTCCTGGTGCCAGGTCAGAGCAAGCTCTGCTGTAGCAAAATGGGGTGCGGAACCTGTTTGTCTGTTTGTTTGTTTATTATCATCTTTGTGTTGGACTTTTTTTATCTTTATTTTCCAAGACAGGGTTTCTCTGTGTAGCCCTGGCTGTCCTGGACTCACTTTGTAGACCAGGCTGGCCTCGAATTCACAGCAATCTGCCTGCCTCTGCCTCCTTAGTGCTGGGATTAAAGGCGTGCGCCACCACTGCCCGGCTTTTGTGTTGGATTTTTAAGACAGGGTCTTCAGTTGTGGCCCAAGCTGGCTTTGGACTTGCAGTGATCCCCCTGCTTCGGCCTCTCAGGTGCTGGGATTATAGGGATTATAGGACATGACTTGGAGCCGGCTTTTGAAGGAGGCAGGAGCTGCTCTCTGTTCTGCCTTTGCTCTCCCACCCACCTGTTTCTGAATCAAACGTTTGTTAATAACCCACCCGGAGGCCCAGTCCTGGCTGCACACTACAGTCTCCTGTGGTGCCACTAGGTGGCTTTATTTAAAGTGGTTAAAAGATTTACATTACAGGGCTGGAGAGATGGCTCAGAGGGTAAGAGCACCACTGGCTGTTCTCCCAAAGGTCCCGAGTTCTATTCCCAGCAACCACATGGTGGCTCACAACCATCTAAAATGTGATCTGGTGTGCATGCGTGCAAGCAGAACACTGTATACATAATAAATAAATAAATAAATAAATAAATAAATCTTTTTTAAAAAAGATTTACAATTCAGCCAGGTGTGGTGGCGCACGCCTTTAATCCCAGTACTCAGGAGGCAGAGGCAGGCAGATTACCGTGAGTTCGAAGCCAGCCTAGTCTGCAAAGGGAGTCCAGGACAGCTAAGGCTACACAGAGAAACCCTCTCTTGGGGAAAAAAAAATCAAAAGAAAAAGGAGGGGGAAAAAAGAAAGAAAAGAAAAGCCAGGTGTATGTGTGTGTGTGTGTGTATGTGTGTGTGTGTGTGTGTGTGTATGTGTGTGTGTGTGTGTATGTGTGTGTGTGTATGTGTGTGTGTGTATGTGTGTGTGTGTGTATGTGTGTGTGTGTATGTGTGTGTGTGTGTGTGTGTGTGTGTGTGTGTGTGTGTGTGTATGTTTAGGGGCTAGAGAGATGGATCATGGTTAAGAGACTGTAATGCTCTTCCAGAGGACCTGAGTTTGGATCCCAGCACCAAGGGTCTCACATCTGCTGACAGCTACACTCATGTGCACATACCCACACTCAGATACACACGTAGTCTTAGAGAAACTCATTCATTCATTCTTTCTTTCTTTTTCATTCTTTCATTGTTATGTATGGTACTGGGGGTTGAATGAGTACCTCACATGCCAGACTGGATGTAACGTTACCATTAGGCTGTCTTTTAATATATCTTAGTGGTCTTTAGTACAGTCTCAGTGTTGTACAATCATCACCACTGTTTACATCCCAAACATGTCACCCCGGTAAGGAGCCCTGTACTGAGTAGCGGTAACCCCCTACCCCAGGCGCTTACCTGTTGGACATTTTTCATAGATGGACTCCTGTAGTGTGTGGCCTTGTATCTCTTCTTATAGATAGCACTGCATTTTAAAGGTCTGTCCTTTTTGTCTGGCTTATCAGACAGAGCAGGCAGTGTGGGAAGTTTTTCCCACAGACTCACTTGTGTCATTTCCATGTGAGGAACCTTCCAGGCCATCAAGGGGTCAAGTAGCCTGGCAAGTGGGATTGTCAGGTAACCTACAGGATGTCCTGGCAATATCTGGGCCGTATTTCACCTCCCAAGCCGTTCATCAATTGTCCGAAATGTAAATACAGCTCAGTCTTGTGTATTTGTTCTTGCTAAATCTGGGCTACTCTACCAGCAGGAAGTGGCAGAGCCAGGATTTGTACCTGGGACACTGGCCCAGAGCTGAGCTTCCTGCTCGCTCAGCTGGTGATGTCTGGCTCCTTGTGTTGCCCCCAGGGTCTCTAAGGCCATAGGCCCCAGAGGTCCTGTCTTATTTATTTAGTGTAGTTGTTTTTTGTTTTGCTTTGTGTTTAGCATTGTAGGTGGTTTTCCTGGACAGCCTAGGGATATTGTAAAGGCGGCTGTTGGACTGTCGCACTTATTAGGAAGCCCTTCCTACGTATGGCACGCTGGAGAGGCTCAGTGCTCCCAGATAGGGGCTGTTATTATCCCACTTGACAACAGGGGAAACAGAGGCTTAAAGAAGGTAGGTCACCTGCCTCACATCACACTGCTAGAATACCAAACAGCATACTATAACATAGGACAGCTGGTGTTCTTAACCCGTGCTGCCTTTTCCATGTTTCTGTGGGGCCTTGATAACAGTCATTAATTAACTCCTTTAATCGCTCATTCATCCCTGTGGTGGGTAACGAACGCGTATACAAAAGTAACGAGGGTGCGGAAAAGATGGCTCAGTGGGTAAGAGCTTGCTGCAGGAGCATATGAGGACCTGGGTTGGGATCCCAGCACCCCTGTGAAAAGCTGAGTGTGGTCCTGCTGGTGCCGGTCACCTCAGCACTATAGGAAGCAGAGACAGGAGCATTGCCCAGACTTACTGGCCTGCAGCCTAGCTCCAGGTTCAGTGAGAGACCCTGTCTCACAGGAATACAGCAGAGAGCGACAGAAGGCGGCCTCCAGTGCCCTTCCCTGGCTTCCATCTATGCACACACATAGGTGGCACCCCCTTCCTTCTGTTCTCAGTCTCACCCCCAAGGTCATGCGTTTGGCACACAGGGTGGTAAGGGCTCCAATGAAAGCCTGTAGCTGGCACTGGATGGCAAAAGACTGGGCAGCGCGGTTCTCCAGTGGTGGGAATTGGAGCGACTCTCATGCTGAATCAGGAAAGATGGTGCTTCCAGAAGGAAGGTGCAAACTGGGCGTGGTGGCGCACACCTTTAATCCCAGCAGAGGCAGAGGCAGAGGCAGGTGGATCGCTGTGAGTTCAAGGCCAGCCTGGTCTATAAAGCAAGTCCAGGACAGCCAAGGGTACACAGAGATACCTTCTGTCTCAAAACAAACAAACAAACAAACAAAAAAACAACAACAACAAAAACCCAAACAAACCAGAAAAAAGACAAAGGAATCCTCCAGGCAGAGGGAGCAGCTGAGGTGACTGGGTACATCTTGGTGTGCTCAGGAAATTGCCAAGCTCTCCATAGCTGGGGTGGGGTGGGGGGGTGGGGGGCTCATGATGGAGGGAGCAGGGAATGGATGTTGTCCTGGCTACCAGTCAAGGGGAGAGGGCGCCAGGCTCCAGATCTCTTCACTTTTCTGTCCAGCAGGCCAGGCTGTCTCCCTCAGCTGGGTGGAATCCAGGGCTGGCAGCCAGGGGTCGGCTGGGAATCTTCGGGAATCTTCAGTCCAGCAAAGTTCTTGCTCTCTTAGCTCATGACTGCTGAGAAATCTCCTGAGGAAAATTGCAGCCAGGAAACTTGGGGTTTGCCGAGGCCTCAATGTGGGGGAGGGCGTGGCTCCTTTCCTGAGCCCCTCTTCCTCTTCGCTTCAACTACCCCTCAAGGGGCAGTGGAGGGACTGAGCTGGCTAGGCTGGCCGGCTGCCCAGGCTGGGAACCATCCACGGAGGCCCCACCTGGGGTGTATGGGGGCACACGGCAGGCCCAGGCTCCTGCCTCTCAGGAAGGAAAACAGCCAGAGTCCTGAAATAATAAATGGCAGAGCCAGCAGGAGCCTTCCCTGTCACGCCCAGTTTCTTCATTCCAGATGAGGGGCTCTGAAGTGGGAGGCCCGGGGACGGGGAGACTGGGCAAAGCCACTGTGCTGGCCAGGCCTGGCTCCATGGCCCTACACATGAACCCCATTCTCCTCCAGCACCTTCTGACGGCTCAGCAGGACGCACAGGCCCAGGACACAGGGACACTGGGCGAAGTCACCAGTGGACTTGTGTTCCTGCAGCTGGCCAGGCTGGCACAGCTTTGCAGCGCATCATGAACTCAGCCCTGAGGCCCAAGCATCCTTTGGAATGGAGTTAAGGTTTTAAGTGTGCCAGAGCTAAAATGTACAGATGAGGAAACTGAGGCACAGGAGAGGGAGCTTTCCCAGGGTACACAGAGCGGGAAGGCCGAAACCTAAGTACCTCGCCCCCTCCAGCTTTCAGCCCAGGACACTTGGTCATGCTCTGTGAACATGTGCGCTGGAAGGCTGGTCTCTCCATGCCCCTGTGTTGCTTCTGGACACATCCCCATTAGAGGAGCTGGCACTCTTTAGAAAAGATGATTGGGAAATGTAGTGTGTAGGGGGGGGGTTATGGTGACACATCTTTATGATCTCTGAACTGAAAGGCTGAGGCAGGAGGATTGCTATAAGTGAGAAGCCAGTCTGGGTTCTAGAGTAAGACTCTGTCTCAAAAGAGAAAGAGAGGTGCAGGGCATGGTGGTGCACGCCTTTAATCCCAGCACTCGGGAGGCAGAGGCAAGTGGAGTGTTTTGAGTTCAAGGCCAGCCTGGACTACAGAGAGAGTCCAGGAC
Source organism: Acomys minous (assembly GCF_964271855.1). NCBI lineage: Eukaryota > Metazoa > Chordata > Mammalia > Rodentia > Muridae > Acomys > Acomys minous. The sequence goes on from NC_140487.1 coordinate 111,864,429, forward strand.
AGCCAGGGCCACACAGAGAAACCCTGTCTCAAAAAAAAAAAAAAAGCAGAGAGAGAGAGAAGAGAGAAGGAGAGACGGGGATAGGAGGGGTGGGGAGGAGAGGGGAGGGGAGGGGAGAGAAGGGGAGGGGAAGGGAAAGGAAAGGGCTTAGAGAAAAGGCCCACTAGAGTCTTTTCCTAGCAAGCATGAAGTCCTGGGTTTACTCTGGAGATAAAGGCAGGAGGATCAGAAAAGTTCAAGGTCATCCTCAAGATACATAAGATCCTGGTTGCCCCCCCCCCAAACAAAAACAAAAACAAAAAACAAAACAAACAAAAAACAGGAGATGGAAGGAAGAATGGAAAAGAAAAAGAAAGATGACAGGACCCCTGTGCCTTGGGTTTGCTTCATGATTTGCTAGGGCGAGGGCTTCCTCCAAGACCTGGAGCCTCCCTCCCGCTTTCCTCTGTGATGTGGGGTGCCTAATGACTATCTTGCCGCCTGTGACTCTGGGGAGAGCCAGGCACCACAGAGAAGCCCTGCCCCAAAGCTAGCAACCCCTTAAGTGGGGCAATAGGTGACCTCACCACGGTGCAGGCTCCTGAGCCAGCTTGGAATCTGCGTCCTTCCTGTTGGGTAATCTACCCAGGCCAGGGCTGGCTGTACTCCTGTCACTCTGTCCTGCCCCAGGGACAAGGCCTCCCACCTGGACATTGACTGCAGCTACCCTCTGGAGCCAAACTCCCAAGACCTTGTCAAATCACTGCCCTTGTTTATACCCTCTAGGATAGTGGTTCTCAACCTTGCTGATGCTGCGACCTTGTAATACCTCATGGTGTGGTGATGCCCCCCCAAAAACCATAAAATTATTTCATTATAACTTTGTAACTGTAATTTTGCTACTGTTATGAACTGTAGTGTAAATAGCCAATATTCAGGATGTCTGATATTTGACCCTGGTGAGGAGGTCATATGACCCCAAAGGGGTTGCGACCCACAGGTTGAGAACCACTACTCTGTGTACCCCACAATGTGTAGGGTAAAACCCACGGGCTTGGTTAGAACTTGGCCCCTGGAATCTTCCTGCCTGGCTAGGTTCTAGCCCTTCTTTGGGCATACACCGTAACTTCCAGCTGGCCATGGTTTCCTCATCTATAAAACCTGGTGAGATCCAGCGTGGGCCTAGTGCTTGGAATAAAGCCTGGAGTGCAGTGATGGGCAAGCGCGTCCACTCCCTGCCATCCAGAGCACCCTCCCAGCCAGTCTTCGCTGCGCAGCAGAGGGTCAGCTCTGGGGCCTGACCGCTCACCCTCTCTCCCTGGTCTTGTGAGTGCAGACTGCTGGGAACCCCAGGCTGTTGCTCAGGTGTGCCTGGCAGGGGTGTGCCTGGCAGGGATGCTGACCCTCCATATAGCCGTCCTCCTTTGCTTTGCTAGGCCTGTGGCTCCTTGTTTTGGGGTCTGAAGATGCATCACTTCTCCTGGGTGGGTCCAGGGCTGCTCTGTGTCTCCCCCTGGGACCCTCCCACCAGGCCTGGGCCTCAGCATCTCCCAGGCTCCATGCTCTCTTATTGAAAGCTGAAAGGGGCCAGCTCATTGTACCTCGAGTTTCAGGTTGCTCGCGCAGCGCTCAGCATTGCTCGGGGTAAGAGCCCTTTTGTGTTCCTTATTTGCTTTGTAGAAATTTCGAGCCTTCTCTTAGCTCACTCACCCGGTTTCAACCGGTGTCATATTCTTTCACCCTATGGCCTCCATTATTTTTTTCTTTTTAATGGGAAATTTAAAACATTCTCAGAAACATCGGGTTGGCAAACTCCCTCCACTCCCTGGTGTTCCTCTCTGGCCCACATCACACGCCTGCCCCGTCTCTCTCTCACTGTGTAGCCCTGGCTGGCCCACAGCTTGCTATGTAGACCAGGCTGTCCCTGTTCAAGGCTGCTGAAATCAAAGGCATGTGCCACCACGCCTGCCCCCAACTCATTTTACTTTGCCTTCTGTTCTCTTTGGCTTGTTTTTCTTGAGACAGGGTCTCACGTAGCCCAGGCTGGCCCCCATACTCAACAATGTCCTTAGATTCCCGATCGCCCTGCCTCTACTTCTAAGGGCTGGGAGCACGGGGGCCCCCATGCCAGGATCTCTCATCTTATTTTGAAAATAATTTCCCCTTATGATTTTGTCCTTTGGTAGTTAGGTGTGCCTTTCTAAGCAGTAAGGATGCTATTTCTTTTGTTTGTTTGTTTTTCTTTTCTTTTCTTTCTTTTTTCGAGACAGGGTCTCTTTGTGTAGCCTTGGCTGTCCTGGACTTGCTTTGTAGAGCAGGCTGGCCTTGAACTCACAGAGATCCACCTGCCTCTGCCTCCCGAGTGCTGGGCTTAAAGGCGTGTGCTACCATGCCCGGCCAAGGATGTTGTTTGTATAACTCCGTTACCATCACTGTCCCCAAAACATGAACAATATCCCAGTCTCCCTAAATGATCAGTTACTCAGTGATCTCGTAACTGCCCGAAGACCGTTCATTTTTATGTGTGGGATGTGTATGAGTGAACATGTTCTTATGATGGGTACACGGGTGTACATGCAAGGACATGTGTGGAGATCAGAAGACAACACTGGGAGTTGGTCCTCACCTACCTTCCACTCTCTTTTTCTTTTCTTTTCTTTTCTTTCTTTTTTTTTTTTTTTGAGACAAGGCCTCTCTGTGTAGCCTTGGCTATGCTGGACTTGCTCTGTAGACCAGTCTCGAATTGCCAGCCATCCTCCTGCCTCTGCTTCCCAAGTGCTGGGATTACCGGCGTGCGCCACCACGCCCGGCTCACTTGTTTTGTTTTGTTTTGTTTTGTTTTGTTTTTTGACCAGATATACAATTTAATGGCTGTTCAAGCCTGGGCCCCTCATTTCTGCCGCTCTCGGATCCACTGTTGTGGGGTCAGAGTTTTCTGCTCAAAGGCGTGGATGGGGGTAGGGGGCTCTCGTGCTAGGCACCCATTCACCAGCCGGTGTCTCTGGAACAGTGGTTTCTCACCAGGACGCAGAAGCTGGTCCTGCAATGGTTGAGAGTCCACGGAGGTGCCCGCCACCTCCACATGCTGAGTCCAGGTCCCACTGCAGCATCTCTCTGAGGCAGTCAGCGCTGAGTTCCATGGCCATGGCGTGGCAGGACCACGGCCCGGCATGTACAGAACCTTGCCTGGGATCCCACTACTCCCGCCTTCCTCCTTTTATTTGAGACACAGTCTCTCAGTGGCCTGGAACTTCACCATGTAGGCCAGGCTGGCTGTCCTGTCGGATTTCAGGCATCTATCTTCACCTCCCATGTTACCGCCCCCAAATTAGACTACTATATCTAGCTTTTATTACTAATTTAAATCAGCATATAATATGTTAGATATCACTATATATAGTTGTATTTATTTATTTATTTATTTATTTATTTATTTATTTATTTATTTTGAGACAAGGTCTCACTATGTAGCTCTGGCTGACCTGGAACTTACTATAGACCAGGCTGGCCTTGAACTCACAGAGATCCACCTGCCTCTGTCTTTCAAGTTCTGGGAGTAAATGGGTGTACCTCTATACCAAGCCTCCATTATGCTATTTTTTAAAAAAGATTTATTATTTATTGTAGCCAGGAGTGGTGGCACACGCCTTTAATTCCAGCACTCAGGAGGCAGAGGCAGGCGGATCTCTGTGAGTTCGAGGACAGCCTGGTCTACAAAGGAGTCCAGGACAGCCAGGGCTACACAGAGAAACCCTATCTCAAAAAAAAAAAAATTGCAGTTTCTGTATTATTCACTAAATGTGTTTAGTGTAATTTGGTTTGGGCATTCAAACAACCTGCTTTAATGACAGTGTTACATATCTAGAACATGTAATTTGCTCTTCCCTGTGCACATCAGCCAAAGATCAAAGGAGGCAGATTCACACCTCGTAGACCTCATTTTGAGCATCAAGGAGGTCTCCGAGACTCCCCACAGCAGGTGATGGTGTTGACTGCTTAGAGAGCTGGGCAACCTTGGAAGGGACCAGGAACCCAGGAATGCTTGGAAGGAGATTTAGGATTTGTTGGACATCACAGCCACGCAGTCTTCGAGGGTGACCCAGTGTTTGTGAGACCTTCATTTCTTCTCTCTAGATCATTGCTGGTGGGATAGGAGAACTTTTTTTTTTAAGATGCTCTTTATTTTTAAAAAGATTTATTTATTTATTATGTATACAGTGGTCTACCTGCTTGTATATCCCTGCAGGCCAGAAGAGGGCATGAGATCACATTATAGATGGTTGTGAGCCACCATGTGGTTGCTGGGGATTGAACTCAGGACCTCTGGAAGAGCAGGCAGTGCTCTTAACCGCTGAGCCACCTCTCCAGCCCCTGTGAGAACTTTTTAATCTAAGCCCTGCAACTCCAGAGGAGCAGGTTGCAGTTCGTGGATCCCGAGGCTCAGAGGGAATGAGCTAGGGAGTTAGGAGAGTCTGGCTGACTCATCTTCCAGATGGAAATCAGCCAATGTCCTGCCTGACTCCATGGCCTCCTTGGTGGCGCACACCTTTAATCCCCGCACTCTAGGCAGTGACAGGTGGATCTCTGAGTTCGATACCAGCCTGGTCTATGGAGTGAGTTAAAAGACAGGCAGGGCTATATGGAAAAAACAAAAAACAAAAACAAAACAAAAAAAAAACCTAGCTGAGCATGGTGGCAGATGCCTTTAATCCCAGCACTCAGGAGGCAGAGGCAGGAGGATCGCTGTGAGTTCGAGGCCAGCCTGGTCTACAAAGTGACTCCAGGACAGCCAAGGCTACACAGAGAAACTTTGTCTCGGAAAAAAAAAAAACTAGAAAAAAGTTAATAATAAATAAATGAAAAGTGAATTTTGAGCCAGGTGTGGTAGCGCCTTTACTTTCCAGCACTCAGGAGACAGAGGCAGGCAGAGCTCTGTGAGTTCAAGGCTAGCCTCTTCTACAAAGTGAGTCTAAGACAGCGAAGGCCACACAGCGAAACCCTGTCTCAAAAAAACAAACAAACAAAAAAGTGAAATTTAAAGTTCCATTTAGTTTTTGGTTTTTTTGGTTTTCTTTTTGAGACAGGTGTCACCTGTAGCCCTGGCCGGCCTGGAGTTTGCTATATAAAGCAGGATGTCCTCAGATTCACAGGGATCCACCTGCCTGTGCCACCTGCTGAGGTTACAAGCATGCACCACTCATGGCTAGTTTTGTTTTGTGCTTGGTTTTCAGTTTACATTTATTTATTTATTTCATGTATGCCTGTATACGCACACGTGCACGCTCACACATACCATAGTGCACACGTGGAGGTCAGAGGACAGCTTGATAGAATCTGTTCTCTCCTTCCACCACGCAGGCCCCTGGCTTTGAACTCAGCTTATCAGTCTTCGTGTCAAACCCCTTTCCACTCTGAACCATCTGCCCAGCCCTGGGTTCTAGTTCAGGTCTTTCCCTTAGTCTGTTTGCATTTCTAGTGAGACCTAGGGGAGGAAACACCTCTGAGCTTTCGGGGGTTTTCAGTCTGTGGGTGTTACAGGTAATGGGTTCAGGCTTGGTCTCTCCAGAGGCACCCTCCTGCCAGAGCACAGAAAGAGTGGTCCACCCCCTTGCTCCAGCTGTAGGCTATAGCAGCAGTTTACAGGCAGAGGGTATCTGGAGAGCCATCTCAGCAGAGTGACAAACTCAGAGCCAGCGGGAAAACCACTGTGGCTGATTGATGGTAGCTGTAATGGTCACTGGTCATACAAAAATGGCGTCTGTGCCTTGTCTTATAATGGTGCAAAGGAGTGAGTGTCTAATGCTGAAATTTAATCTACAGCTCCCAGGGCCTTCCTGCTAGTAGCTCTGCCCCTTTGCTGGGTTGCCATGGTAACCACAGCTGGCACTACAAAGACACAAAGATGAAGAATGGGTACTATTGATGCATCCTGACCCAAGAAGAGATGCAGGCAGGCCTTTCTAGGCAGGGCATCTGGGCACGGCCTGGTGCTGCCCAGTCTGTGGTCTTTGCACAGGCAGAAAGCACAGGCCAAGAACCAGAGTGGGGTGTGTGTGTGTGTGTGTGTGTGTGTGTGTGTGTGTGTGTGAGATGGGTGAGGGCCACAAAGGACAATGCCAGTGATTAGAATCCAGGCCTTTCCTTGGGCTGGACAGGCCAGGCTGCCTGAAGGTGTCCACTGGGCTCCCGGGTTCAAACATCCCCCTTTTGTGCTGCGTTTCATCCATCTTTGTCCAGTGCATGTACAGGTTTTTGCACAGAGACACTGGCTTTTAGTATTGAAAGAAATCTAGATGCCCACCAGCCCTTAAATTTCATTTATTTGTTTGTTTCTTTGTTTGTTTGTTTTAGTGTATCTGCCAGTGTGTGTGAACACTCGTGACAAGTGTAGGGCGCCAGAGGACAACTCCGGGGAGTCAGTTTTCTCCTGTCACCTTGGAGAATCCAGGGATCTAACGCAGGTCACCAGGCCTGTGCACAAGCGCCTTTACCTGCTGAGCCATTTTGCCAGCCTTGCTTGTCAGTCCTGATCTAAGATGCAGGGCCTCAGTCTCTTTAGCACTCAAGTCCCTGTGTCAAGTGGTGAAGAGCTCACTCCTTCAGGAGGAAACTCTCCTGCACTTGGGGGCGGGGGTCGTCCTGTTTGAGCTGAAGTCTGTGTCTCCATGACTTCCACCTCTGTCCTGAAATCCTCTCCAGGGTCATCCACTGCCCCCCCCATCCCCCGCTCTTTTCTAGAACAGGCTTGAGGGATCAAGGACTGCTGCTACCTGCTTCTTCAGACAGGTCCCCTCTTTCTTACCGGGTTCCTCCCCTGCATGCAAGGAGCCAGTGAGAGGACTGGTGGAGATGGTGGGGGTTGGGGTTGAGGTTTGAATATGTTTTGTTCCGTGAATCAAAGATGCACCCCCTGACTCTTGTGGGTCGGCTCGGTGTGGGCAGAATATTAAGCGTGGATTTGGCCCATGCTAGGTTAAGTTCTGCCCCTGTTTATGACCACATAATCGTGACATCTTCCTTTTTCTTCTTCTGTAAAATGGTCGTGGTGATGTCCTCCTACCTCCATGTGTGGCCGGGAGCATGAGGTCAGCTGGGCATAGAGCATGCGCAGGGCCTGTGTGACGGAGGCTGGAGCCTAGGTCCTCAGCTCCTGACTCACCACTGTCAGTACAAGGTCCTGGAAACCCTTCTGTCTTTCCCCAGACACCTTCCCTTCCCAGGCTGCTCTCAGAAATTCCCCCTTAGGGGTTGGAGAGATGGCTCAGAGGTTAAGTGCACTGTCTGTTCTTCCAGAGGTCCTGAGTTCAATTCCCAACAACTACATGGTGGCTCACAACCACCTATAATGAGATCTGGTGCCCTCTTCTGGAGGGCAGGTACACATACAGACAGAACACTGATACATAATAAATATATATATTTTTTAATTTAAGAAATTCCCCTTTAATACTTTTCTTTTTCAATTTTTAAAAATTGATTTTTCAAGCCAGGGTTTCTTTGTGTAGCTTTAGCTGTCCTAAAACCTGCTCTGTAGACCAGGCTGGCCTCAAACTCAGAGACTTGCCTGCCTCTGCCTCCTGAGTGCTGGGATTAAAGGTATATACCATCATGCCCAGCTCAAGATTTTGTGTTATTTTTATTTATGTATATGCAGACGTGTCTGTGTCTGCCACTTTGTGTGGGTACCTGTGGAGACCAGAAGAGAGCATTAGCTCCCCTGGGGCTGGAGCTGCCGCTTCCAATATGGATGGGCAGAGTTGAACCTGGGTCCTCTGTAAGAGCACTGTGTGCTCTTAACTACTGAGCTATCTCTCCAGGCCCCAGGCAGGACTCATTTAATGCATGCTGAGGAATCAAAGTATTATGTTTCTGAAAGAGAATAAAACTCTGTATGTAGGGCTGGAGGGATGGCTCAGCAGTTAAGAGCACTGGCCTGCTCTTCCTAAAGGTCCTGAGTTCAATTCCCAGCAACCACATGGTGGCTCACAACCATCTTTAATGAGATCTGGTGCCCTCTTCTGGCCTACAGTTGTGCATGCAGGCAAAACATTGCATACATAATAAATAAATAAATCTTAAAAAAAAAAAACACTATGTACAATGGGAAGCCACGCAATTCCTAATGTACAAAAAGTCTTGAGTATGCACCAAGGTGTTTCAGGCTGCATTTGTTGGTGGTGTGTGGTGAAATGGCACAGGGTAAGGTGCTTGTGTTGTGTGTTCAGGACCAAGACTCTAATGAAGCTGCTTCAGAGAGCATGACGGGTGAACCTTGTCAGAAATACCTCGCATTCATGACGTTTGATTTTGAATTAATTTTTGGTCATCATCTCTTGAGAAACATTTTACTATTTCCAAATCATTTGCAATCCTCTTATTCAGTTATGTGACCCACAGATTAAGAAGACTTGGTTAGGCCGGGCATGGTGGCGCTCGCCTTTAATCCCAGGGCTGGGGAGGCAGAGGCAGGTAGATCTCTGAGTTCTAGACCAGCCTGGTCTACAAAGAGAGTTCCAGGACAGCCAGGACTATTACACAGAGAAACCCTGTCTGGGAAGAAAAAAAATAAAAAAGAAAAGAAAAAGGAAAGCCTTGGTTAAGTTAAGCTGAAGTTCCAACCCTAGCCTGGCACCTCTCCTGTGTCACACATCTCTGAATTTCTAGGCTCATGTGGCAGGCTGGCTAGCACTCGGTTGGTAAAAGTCTGTGGTGTTCCTGGAGTTGCTTTGTTATTTTGTGGCTTCTATGTGGTCAGGTAGAAAAGTGTGATCAGCTTATATTTGGCAGGGGGAACCCAGGAAGGATTCAGAGGACAGTAAGACATGTGTAAGCCTGTGTGTGTGTGTGTGTGTGTGTGTGTGTGTGCGCGCGCGCGCGTGTGCATGTGTGTTTGGAGTGTCAAATTTTGAAGTCCAGGCCCTCTTGCACAGCCCCTCTGAACCTTGTACACTTTGCCTCTAGGTCCTGGAAGGAGACCAGGCTATCTTGCAGAGGATCAAGAAGGCGGTGCGGGCCATCCACAGCTCTGGCCTCAGTGAGTCAGCCTACCCGGGGTCTGGGGCCTGGGTCCCAGCCTAGCCGGCGGCCAACTCTGAGAGCCTTTCCTGTCTGCAGGCCATGTGGAGAATGAGGAACATTACCGAGAGGCCGTGGAGGCCTTGGGGAATAGTCACCTGTCCCAGAACAGCCACGAGCTATCAACTGGCTTCCTGAACTTGGCTGTGTTCACCCGTGAGGTGGCTGCGCTCTTCAAGAACCTGGTGAGGCTGGCTTCCCCCTTCTTCCTGCCTGACCCACAGCAAATGCAGCATCTTGTTTATCATTTAAGATATATATTTTTGAGCCGGGCGTGGTGGCGCACGCCTTTAATCCCAGCACTCGTAAGGCAGAGGCAGGTGGATCACTGTGAGTTCGAGGCCAGCCTGGACTACAAAGTGAGTCCAGGACAGCTAAGGCTACACAGAGACACCCTGTCTCGAAAAACCAAAAACAAAACAAAACAAAAAAATATATATTTTTTTTCATGTGTGTGTTTGTCTGCCTGCATGTATGTGCCCCATGTGTGCGTCTACCTGGTGCCCTTGGAATCCAGAAAGGGATTGTTGGATCTCCTGGGACTGGAATTACAGGTGGTATTTATCCACCATGTGGATTCTGGGAACTGGACCCAGGGTCTGCGGCATCTCTCTAGCCTCAATCCAGGATCTTAAGAACTGACCAGGAAGAGTCACCTGTGTCCCTTGACCTCTGATCCCAGACCTGACAATTCTGCACAGTTCTGACCCGTCTTTATACCCTGTTGTTTTGAGACTGGTCCCACTCCTGCCTCTGCCTTCTGAATGATGGGACCAGTCTGTCCCCATCCCCCACCTTCTCCATCACTTTTTCTTGCATCACTTCTCTCTGTCCCACTCTGCTTCACCTAGGAGCAAACCCTGTCCTGCAGTGTGGCAGGAAGAGTCTCCCATGCAGGGGTGGAGCAGTGGGGGGGGGGGGGGAGTGACGGGCGGGCACTGAGCTCAATACCCCAGACCTCATCTGCTCCATCCTGTCTTCCGCTCCCTGCCTCTTATACCTCCTGTGGCCCTCCTTTGCCTCCTGGTACTTCCCCAGAAACTGATCCCCTTGAGGTGGGGGTCTCTGCTTTTTCTAGGTTCAGAACCTGAACAACATCGTCTCCTTCCCACTGGACAGTCTGATGAAGGGGCAGCTAAGGGACGGAAGGCATGTGAGTATCTGTGTAGAAGACAGGGGACTGCCGAGGATACAGTGGGTGCAAGGCTGGGAAGAAGGAGAGACCAGCTGAGGGGCTGTCCCTGCAGGAGGACTGCCCCCTACTGCCCTTGGGTCAGCTGGAGGGCCTGGCATCCCTGCCATATGGAGAGGTTGGCCTGCAGCTTTGACTCCTCCCCGCTACTAGCAGGCTAAAGATAGGCGAGCTGCACGTGCTTTCTAGTGCTGGGATGTGGAAGGCTCAGGGTGCAGGACCCCAGTGGCTTGCTGCCGGATCATCTGTGCCTGGCAGCTCCCAGTTTATGCAGAGAGATCTTGAGAAAGGAGGGCAGCAGTTACCTTCCTGGGATGTCTGCCCCACAAAGCATGAAGGAGGAACTGTCCCTGTCTGAGTGACACCAGCCTGGGAACCTCCCAAACCAGACTGGTGACTTTTTTTTTCCCCTCAGAAGTTGAGGCTGTCTAGAAAGAAGGGTGTGGACAGCTGGGCTGGCCAAGGCTCAGGCATCTGGCCCAGGCAAGCCAGGCCAGGGGCCAGCTATATCTTACCGGTTTGCTGTGTGGCCTTAGGGAGACTTCTCAACCAGTCCGTTCATAATCCTTCCTGGTAAGAGAGTGAGTGGTCTCTCATCAGGAAAGAGAGATTGGTAGGATAAAATAGGGGTAGCGTTTGACCTTCATCTTCCTGCCCTCATCCTCCATAGCCCTTGACAAGACTCAGAGCAGAGCCCAGAGGCTGGCCACACCCCAGCCTAGAGCCCAGCACACCTGACTGGTTCTTGGCACCTCTGGGGAGAAACTGGAGTGGGCTGAGCCTCAGCACGGGAGCTGGTTGGGCGCTTTAGTGTTGGCTCCGGGCAACATAACTCAAGAGTGGGGTCCCCCTAAAGGTAGCAGAGTGTCCTGTCCTGTTTATTCCAGGCCTCGTGTCTCCTTTTTGGGCAACTTGTTCTTTTTCTCAACCCCAGGATTCCAAGAAGCATCTGGAGAAGGCATGGAAAGACTACGAAACCAAAGTGTAAGTGACCTTTAACGGGTGGCCCTCAGGAGAACATGTTTGTGTTGAAAAAGGATGCTGACTTTGAGATGTGTCACTCAGAATGTCTGACTCTTAGGAGCCTACAGCCAGGGCTGGTCAGGCTCAGGGGGCTATGCTGCAGGACTACCCAAGGGAGCTGTTGTGAGAGGACCATGGATGCTGCCCCCTAGTGGTCTTCCGGCCTGGCAGATGCCCACAAGGACAGGGACATTGCATCCTCAACATCATTCGGTCCTGAGAGGGAGGTGTTTGTCCCCAGAGGCTCAAAAGGTCTGAGTCGTTAGCTCAGGGCCACACAGCTGGACCGCAGATGGTGGTTGCAAACATCGGGTTGGGCGTAGAAGAAGAGAGGGGAGGTGGTGGCATGGCCAAGCTTCCTGTGTGCTCTCCACATCACACTGTAGGTCTGCCACCAGCTCCCACGTTATCTCAGGGGCAGAGGACTCTGTGGCACCCAGTGGCCAGCCCTCCCTAAGCAGAATGCTTGGGCTCTGTCAGGTTCCTGTTTCAGAACCTATAGTCTTCCTTGTAAAATTATTTGTGCAGCCAGGCGTGGTGGCGCACGCCTTTAATCCCAGAACTCGGGAGGCAGAGGCAGGCGGATCTCTGTGAGTCTGTGGCCAGCCTGGTCTACAAAGCAAGTCTAGGACAGCCAGGGCTACACAGAGAAACCCTGTTTCAAAAAAAAAAAAATAAACAAAATAAAAGTGGGGGAGGGCAGAGCAGCTTCATGGCCAGCCTCTGCTACATGGCTAGTTTGAAGGCAGCTTGGGATATGTGAGACTCTATCTCAGAAAAATAAAAAAATAAAGAACAAGGCGAAGTAGGGGAGAAACTACCAAAGCATGGGAGAAAAAGCTTTATTTCCCAGGAATGAGAGAGTAATATTTTTCCACTTATTTTTCTTCTATATACTGTGAAATATGTTGACAAGACTGAGATCAAAGTAGCCATATTGTTGTGTAATCTGCTATTTCTATTAATTTTTTATGTATGCTTGTAGTGGTCTCACTTGGGAGGGTGAGGCAGGAGGATTGCAAGTTTGAAGCCAGCCTTTATAGAAAGATCCTGCCTCAAATGAAAACAATAACTGGGCTTTGTGGTGCAAGCCTTTAATCCCAGCACTTGGGAGGCGGAGGCAGGCAAAGCTCCGTGAGTTCAAAGCCAGCCTGGTCTGTAGAGGGAGTTCCTGGTTAGTCAGCAGGGTTCCATAATGATGCCCTGTCTCAAAAGCAAGTGTATAAGCAACAGCAAGAAAAGGGCTGAGGGTGTAGGTCAGTGTGTAGAGCGAGCGTTCCCCTATTGCACCCAGTGCCCTGGGTCCAGTCCCCAGCAGAGTATAACTGGGTATGGAAGGTGGCACAGACCTGTAATTCCACGGCCCAGGAAGGGAAACAGGAGGGTAAGAAGTTCAAGGTTCCCCACCCTTACACACAGAGCTCAAGGCTAGTCTGGGATGCCTGCGACCGGTGTCTCAAAAAACAAAAAGGAAGCCAAAATTGTGACCCATCTTTCTGCTCAGACGTAGCAGTTAGCTGAGGCAGGGTGTGCCAACACATGCGTTCTGCGGTGTATTTAATCTGTAGCGGAGGAAGCACCTTGGGAAGTAAATACTTGCTCCTGTGCACAATGACCTCTGTGGGACGGGCTCCAAAAAGCAGATGCTGGAGCATTTATTGTCCCTCCATCTCCTAGAGCCAGGAACACCACACTGAAAGGTCACCCGTCCTCCCCTCATAGCTGGGAGCAAAGGGCTTCATCCTGTTTGGGAGGGGGCGTGGCGATCTGCTCATTTTAGAGGTCCAAAAATGGGCAGTAGAGATGCGGGCTAGCCTCACCTGTATGAGTCTCTGAGGAAATCACGTGACCTTCTTCTTCTTCTTCCCTTAGTCTTGTAGGGCCATGTCTGCCAAAATGGACAGAATCACCTTTTCCTGTAGACCTTTCGCAAGCAACTCTGCCTTTACTAATTTTTCTAGTGAACATTTTGTAAGATTTCAAAGGAGTGGTGGCACAGGCCTTTGATCCCAGCACTCAGGAGGCAGAGGCCGGCCGGTTTCTGAGTTCAAGGTCAGCTTGGTGTATAGACAAGAGTTCTAGGACAGCCAGGGCTACACAGAGAAACCATGTCTCAGAAAACCAATAAATAAATAAACAAATCTTTTGTAAAAAGAAAAATCTCCAGCAAAATTCAACAAGTATTTATTTTCCATCTCTCTGTGCCAGAACTGGGATCAGAATAATAGGAAAAGGCCTGAGAGGTAGAAGCCCAGAGCTTGGCATTATCTGCCTGTAGCATTTCCCTGGCCATCTTTAAAAAATTTTTTTTTAAGTATTTATTTTATTTTATTTTATTTATTTTTATTTTATATGTGTGTGTGCCTAAGTGAGTGTCTGTGTACTTTGTGCTTGAAGTGCTTGTAGAGATCATCAGATTTCCCTGGAACTGGAGTCACAGACAGTCGTGAGCCTCCATGTCGGGACTGGGAATTGAATCTGGGTCTTCTGGAAGAGCAGCCAGCGCTCTTAACCCTTAAACCATCCTTCCAGCCCCGGCTTATGATCATGAGCAACTTATGTTTTCTGCGTTTCAGTTTTACCACCCTGACTATAAATTCTAACTAAGACAGTATGGCTGCCTTCAGAGAGTGGGAACCAAAATGATGGAGCCGATCTGAGCCACAGTATTGGTCACCAGTGCCGCCCTCTGGGTGCTAGCATCAGATAGATCTGGGTTCAGATCCCGCCTCTGCCACTTAATAGACAAGCCTTAAGCTTTTCATCTCTCCAATGGGGTAATGAGTCCTGCCTCATTGGCCTATCACTTCAATATGTAAAGTCCTGATACAAAATTAGTGCTTAAAAATAATAAGTTGAAAATAATAATAATAATGATGATGATGATGATGATGATGATGTTGAGGATGTAGCTAAGTTGGTAGAGTGATTGCCTAGCATACACAAAGACCCTGGGCTTGCTCCCTGGAACTGTATAAAACCTCCAATGTCAGCACGTGGGAGGTGGATGCTGGAAGGTCAGAAGGTCAGGGTGACCTGATTGCTCCTTTTGAGAATGAATGAATTAGGAAGAATTGCAGTTAATACTTATGGAGAGCTTCCTTAGTGGGAAACTCTACACTGTGACCAGCTTTGCTCCCCTGGCAGGAGAAGGTGCTATTGTCGCCCACCAATTCATAGACAGTGGATAGGAGGTAGGATACAGGAGAGAGAGATGGGGAGATAGCCCCGCCCAGCACCAGGGCCCCTGTGGATCCTGCTGGTTTGTACAAGAAGGGAAATGGCTCAATAAATAACAAAACCACAAGGTGGCGGTGCCATGGTAGGATCCACACCAGAGGGCAGGATCTGCAGGCTGTTTGGTCTGATGGCGAGGAGAGCAGTGGGGAAGGGATGCAGCAGGCTGGGGATCTCCACCCAGCTCAAGGTGTTAAGGTTGACAGGTGTGCGAAGTGTTTGAGTTTTCTCTCGCGCCTCAGCTGGGATTGCTCCCAGAACCATCGGTCTGCTCTGCCCAGGGCTCACATTCACTGTTAGGTAAAAATGTCTCCTCTACATGACATTCACGGACCCCTGCACGCACGCAGCCTGACTTGTGCGAATACACTCTTGGCTGCCGTGGGTGGACTTCTTGGAGTCAACCCACAAATGGGACCACTATCCCCAAAGAGGCAAAACCAGCTATGCCTGGAGATGTGTTGGGGTACAGGGAAAAGAGAGGTGTAGACACCAAACCAGAGACTCATGAATGCTAGGCTAGCCCTCTGTCCCGGAGCTGCATCCCTGCCTGAGCACCACAGGCTTGCAAAGCTTTCACTAAGACGCTCCACTGGCTCAGGAGAACCAAGGCTTTGTGGATCTGCAGATCTCTGTGAGTTGGAGGCCAGCCTGGTCTACAAAGCAAGTCCAGGATAGCCAGGGCTACCCAGGAAAACCCTGTCTCAAAAAAAACCAACAACAACAACAACAACAACAACAACAACAAAAGAATTAGTCACCCTAGGTCCCACCGGGCCTTCATCACCTCTGGCATAAAATCTTCAAGCCCTTGCTCTACTTTTTTTAAAGACCCAGCAGCTGAGCTGGTGTGAACCAGGCTCCCCCCTGCCAATGCATCAGGCAGCCTGCCATCCCTGTCCACTTCTGCACAGCTCCCCGAACCTTCCATCTCAGGGTATTCCAAGGTCTGGTCCTTCTGCCAAGGCCTAGCTTCTCCAAGCTAATGCCTCTGGCTTCTAGTCCCAACACAGACATCACTTCCTAAGCTGCCGTGACAAGGCCAGGCCTCCCGTTTCCACTTTGGTTTGGTTTATATCTTTCTCCTCCATGACCCTCTCACCGCCCCCCACCCCCACCCCCGACCTTGTCACTCTCTGTTGTTGCACAGGGAAGGGCTTTGTCCCCACACTCATGGATCCACAGTAGAGATGGTGGGCGGGCTCATGGCTGGCGAGGTTTGTTTAAAGGTCTCTTTCCTTACTACCTAGGGCCAAGCTGGAGAGGGAGAAGGATCGAGCCAGGGTCATAGGAGGAAGCCACGGAGAGACGTCCCAGGACACACAGCGGGAGCGGCGACTCCTGCAGCTGCACATGTGTGAGGTGAGGTGCAACCTGCAGTGAGGATGTATTGGGTGTGTTTCCTGTCTGCCTCTTCCAAACCCTCAAGGCTCCGTCACAGACCCTAGGGCTGGCCACCTGGCCTGTAGGATGTTACCAAGGTGCAGTCATGGCCAAGAGGGTTAGCCCTGGGGCAGGGAACAAAACCCCTGTCACCAGGATCCGGCTGACTTCACATTTCTTGTCCCATCCTTCGTCAGTACCTTGTCAAAGCTGGAGAGAGTCAGGTGAAGCAAGGTCCAGACTTCCTTCAGAGCCTCATCAAGTTCTTCCATGCCCAGCACAAGTAAGTCTCTCCCCACCTTCACCCTTAACGCTTTGGGGGAGCAGGACAAATCACCCCTTGTGGGTTTGAGACCCTCCAGGTCTCTGTATGTCTGGACCTTGTGAGCAACACTCTTTTACACAGACTCCACTTTATAAATTACTCGTCATGGTTCAAGCGCGACAGATTGGCCATGGTGATCCCACCCATCCCCCGACAGCCCCTGAGCAGATGCAGCATGTTCCGTATTTTGTAGGCGGCAGAACTGAGGCCCACTTATCAAACTCTTGAAATTAGGCTGTGATACCTGCACGCCCAGGGGGACCCTGGGGGGACCTTCCCCGACTTGTGGCCTCATCCACATTTCCATCCCTCCCTGGTTCCTTGTTTGGTTCTGGCCTTTCTTAGCTTCTTCCAAGATGGCTGGAAGGCAGCTCAGAGCCTGTCCCCCTTCATCGACAAGCTGGCAGCCTCAGTCCACGGGGTAAGTCCCGCCCATCGCTCACTTGTGTGGTTAGACCCCACCCCCTTCGGGAAACTGAGAGTGTGGAGTGCTGACTCCCATCCTAGAGTGATAGGAGTCCCAGCGCACTGGGTCAGGCTCTGCCCTGCAGCCTCTTCTCACTGGCCACGGATCTTGTTCTCTGCCCCCGTAGCTTCGGCATGCTCAGGAGGAGGAACTGCAGAAGCTCACCCAGCTCCGAGACTCCCTCCGAGAGATGCTGCATCTGGACAGCAGAGAGGTCAGGCCCTGAGCCATTCTAAAAGAGATGTCTGACCCATCCACCACATCCTGGCATATGGAGGGAAGGAGGGAGGGAAACCCCCAAACGTCCGTCCCCCGAGGAGCAGTGCAGCACGGGGCTCTTCCCTCCCAGACACCCTGAAGTCTCCTTTGCATGTCTGAGGGGCAGGAGCACCTAAACCGGAAGAACTCAGGGGCCGGTTACAGCATCCACCAGCACCAAGGCAACAAGCAGTTTGGGACTGAGAAGGTGGGCTTCCTGTACAAGAAAAGTGATGGGTGAGTGACTTAGAGAGCTTAGGCGACTTGCCCAAAGACACTTAGTTAGGAAAGGAAGGTTGGAGAGGCTGCCCCACTGACTGTTCTGACATCCCTGGGCACCCTTTTTGCACACTCTGCTGGCCTACAATTATCAAAGGGCAGGTGACTCTTTGCTAAAGGCCACTGAAGATTATTCTTCAAGAATTGCCGCAACAAGGCTATCCATAGCACATGCCTTCAGTGCCAGCATTTGGGAGGGTGAGGCAGGGGACTGCCGTGAATTGGATGTTTAGCAGCAGTTAAGACTTACCAAGTGCACAGGGGGAAGAGGTCCCCCTCAGTCACAGTCATAGGGGAGGAGAGTAAGGGGAAATGGGAGGGAGGGAGGAATGGGAGGATACAAGGGATGAGTTAACAATCGAGATATAATATGAATAAAGTAATAAAATATATTTTAAAAAAAAGACTTACCAAGTACCAGGTGTGGTGGCACATGCCATTAATCCCAGCACTTGGGAGGCAGAGGCAGGCAGATAGATGAGAGTTCGAGGCCAGCCTGGTCTACAGAGTGAGTCCAGGATAGCCAAGGCTACACAGAGAAACCCTGTCTCGAAAAACCAAACAAAAAAGATTTACCAAGAACTTGATATGCTTTCATCCTTGTCCTCCAAACAGTATACTGAACGTGCACAGACATGAAAATATTGACTGTGCCTTACTTCCTGGTGTTGACTTTGTATTTTAAAAAGGCCCAGGTGGGTGGCCTAGAGGCTAAAGGTGCTCACGGCTGTGCTTGAGTTCAATCCCCAGGATCCATGTGGTCGAGAGAGAACTGACTGCCTTACTTTTTCTATTGCTGTGAAGAGATACCATGATACCATAACCAAGGGAACTTATGGAAGAAAAAGTTGCTAGGGGGTTTACTGTCCTAGCCGGCGGTCTATGGCCACCGTAACAGAGAGCCCGGGGCAGCAGGCAGGCTGGCTTTGGTAGCCGAGAACTCACATCTCACCCACAAGCGCAAAGTAGAAAAAGAGCTAACGGAATGGCATGGGCTTTTGAAACCTCAAAGTCCCCCTACCCAGTGATGTGTTCATCTCCCCCAACAAGGCCACGCCTCCTAATCCTTCCCAAGCAGTTCTACCAACCGGAGGCCAAATGTTCAAATGTGAGCCTATATTATGGGTCAGTCTCATTCAAACCACCACAGTAACTTCCCTCACGTTATCCTCTGCCCGCATTTGTGTGCCCTGGCATTCCAACACACAGAGTAAGTAAGGATGCTGGGCAAAGTGGTGCACACCTGCAGTCCCAGCACTCAGGGTGGCAGAGGCAGGCAGATCTCTGTGAGTTCGAGGCCAGCTTGGCCTACAAAGCGAGTCCAGGACAGCCAAGGCTATACAGAGAAAGCCTATCTCGAAAAACAAAGAAAAACCAAACCAACCAAATAAACAATAAGTGAAGTTGTGAGTTGTGCCTCTTCCATCAGGCTAGAAGCTCTCAGGGTATCAGAGTCAGAGCGACCTTTAGAAAAGGAGTTCTAAAGTGTGGGCTTTTCCACCCATCATACTTGGAGCTTCTCGAGGGCAGGGAGTGGCGAGGCACAGGGGGCGGGAAGGGAAGATGTCGTACGTTCTGTTCTCTGACATGGGGGAATTAGATGTGAGCCACTGGTCACTGTTTTTCTGTCCTTCTGGGCCTTAGGATTCGAAAAGTCTGGCAGAAGAGGAAGTGTGGAGTCAAATATGGCTGCCTGACCATCTCACACAGCATGGTGAGGCCTCTTAGGGGTTCTGAGCAGACAGGCGCCAAGCCCTTGTGTAGAACGGCCCTCTGATCTTAGATCCAGAGTATTCGAGATCCCTCTTGGGAGGAAGGATGCATCCAAAGGTCCCTCCCACTTAGGACCCTCCCAGGAGGACCCACAGGCCCAGAGGATAACATGGTGTCCCTCCATCCTCACACTCCCACAGATCAACCGGCCCCCAGTGAAGCTGGCCCTGCTGACGTGCCAAGTGAGGCCAAACCCTGAGGATAAAAAGTGCTTCGACCTGGTGACCCGTGAGTAGTCTACGCTGGCCCCACACTGCCCAGAGTGTTGCTCCTGAGGGATGGTAGCCAGGATTGAGGGGCTATATTCAGGGCACCAAGTAGTCAAAGCCTAGCACTGCAGGCCCAGGACTCCAAGAGCTTGTTACTTACAGGATCTCACCTGCCATCCACCGAGTACGGAAACACGCCTGCCTCCTATATATATATACTAATGTGGAGCACGTTTGAATGGCTCTGGCCTATCTGGCTTTCGAAACCCATTTACTTTTTTTGTGGCCCCGGCAGTAGGGGGCTTTCATGCCAGACTTTAGGGAAGTGAATGCAGGTTAGGAAAGAGCTGGCCTCTCAGGCCAGGGATGTAGCTTGTACTGCCTATCATGCATGACGTTCTGCGTTCTGTGCTGAGAACCACGTACCACTAAGCGTGGTGGTGCACACCTGTAATCCCAGCAGCGAGATCAGAAGTTAAAGGCAATCCTCAGCTACATGGGGGGTTTAGGACAGCCTGGGCTACATAAGATCTTGTCTCATTTAAAAAAAAAAAGGCTCTTGTCTTCAGGGAACCCTCTTAATGATTTATTTTTATCTTATGTGTATTGGTGTTTTGCCTGCCTGTGTGTCTGTTAGATCCCCTAGAACTGGGGTTACAGAAAGCAGTGAGCTGCCCTGTGGGTGCTGGGAATTGAACTTAGGTCCTCTGGAAGCAGCCAGTGCTCCTAACTACCAAGCCGTCATTCCAGACAGGGAACGCTCTTGAAAGGAGTGAGGAAGGGATCCAGGGCTCTTAAGATGGGGCAGGGTGCTCAGAGGAGAGAGGCATGAGTAGAAGCCTCCAGAACATCTGAGCTGCTCTAGGGAATTAAAGGCTGTTTGAGGGGCTGGAGAGATGGCTCAGAGGTTAAGAGTGCTGGCTGCTCTTCCAGAGGTCCTGAGTTCAGTTCCCAGCAACCACATGGTGGCTCACAGCCATCTATAATGAGGTCTGGTGCTCTCTTCTGGTGTACATGCACACATGCAGGCAGAACACTATGTAATAAAATAAATCTTAAAAGACAAAAAAAAAAAAGCTGTTTGAGAAGAGCATTTATGTTTAGCCATGAAAGATGCAGAGATAGAGACTGTAGCCTTTTGGGGGCAGGGGCTTTGTTGGGTAAGTTAGCATGGTAAAAGGCATGTAAGACACCAGTCTTACAAGGGACTTCACACAGGAGCAAGTGAGAGGCAAGGCCTGGAACTGCCTTTTCATGGTCTGGACCTTGTTCCCTGAAAGTAGGGACAGGTGTGGGTCTGGAAGCAAGGTGCAGTGTGGTTAGAGCCTTAGCCACAACAGCTCAGGAACTGGTAGGGCTAGGTGAAGGGAGAGGGGAAGAAAGCAAGGAAAACAGAGTCGGGTAGTGGCTGGAGGTAAAGGTCGTGTTGTGCTTGAACTCCATGGGGTGTGGGTGCTGTGCACTGACCCTGGGTCATACAGAGAGCCTTTTGGGGGGGCCCTACTTTGAAGATGACTTGGGAAGGTGGTGACACTCCCTTAGGAGTGTCTGATCTCAAGGCTCCACAGTTTGTCCTGGGGAAGGCCTGCAGGATCTGTGGGCTTTGATGCCCTTTTCTCTCGCCCACAGACAACCGTACATACCACTTCCATGCAGAGGACGAGCTGGAGTGTGAGGCGTGAGTGCCAGCTCTGGGCCAGCAGTGGTGGGGCAGTGCGCGTGGGGGGGCAGGGAACTCGGTCCACACACCGTCTCCTGTCCACAACCAGCTTGGTCCATCTTCCCAGGTGGGTGTCAGTGCTACAGAACAGCAAGGACGAAGCCCTGAGCAGTGCCTTTCAGGGGGAGCCCGGCGGCGGCCAGTGGTCTTGGGGCGGCAGCAGATTGGATGGGGAGCCCCACGACCTCACCAAGATGCTCGTCGCTGAGGTGAAGAGTAGGCCCGGGAACGACCATTGCTGCGACTGTGGGGCTGCAGGTCAGCGGTGGGGAAGCTTTGGTGGTTGGGGGCGGGGGCGGGGGAGAAGGGGCTCTGGGCTGTAGGCTTCCGCTCTGCTCCTCTGCAGACCCCACGTGGCTCAGTACCAACCTGGGCGTGCTCACCTGTATCCAGTGCTCGGGTGTCCACCGCGAGCTGGGCGTGCGCTTCTCCCGCATACAGTCGCTCACCTTGGACCTCCTGAGTCCCTCGGAGCTGCTGGTGAGAACAGGGACAGAGAGACTGTTAGAGACGTGGTGGTACCGGTAGGGTTCGTGAGACCGAGCTTGGCTAACTGGGAATGGATCCAAAGTAACCAGAGTCGGGTTGGTAGGGGCGGTGCATGGGGAAGTGTGGGGGAGGCACGGAACCTGGAAGGCTGAACCTTTGCCAGGAGCTCTGTCCTAACACCAAATTTACCCGCTGACTCGCCACTCACACTGTGCTGTGCCTCCAGCTGGCTTTGAACATCGGAAACTCCCGCTTCAATGAAATCATGGAGGCCCATCTGCCCTCCCATGGCAGCCCCAAACCCTCTGCTGAGAGTGACATGTAAGGACAGTCTCAAAAAGGGGGTGGGGTTGCTAGGTCCCCAGTTCCCAGGGTCTGAGAGGGATCTGGGGTCAGAAGGCTGGGGGGAAAAGAGCTCCCCTTAACACCCTGGGCCTTGAAGTTAACAGGATACCAGATTCTCCTGGAGGGTGGTTCCAGAAGTTACTGTGTGGAAAAACTTATGGGGACCTGTGATCCTCTGTTGTCTTTGTAGGAGCAGCCGAAGGGATTACATCGTAGCCAAGTATGTGGAACACAGGTTTGCACGCCAGTCCACACCTGAGCCCCAGAGGCTATGGACGGCCATCTGCAGCAAGGACCTCCTATCAGTGCTGGAGGCCTTTGCCAATGGGCAGGACTTTGAGCAGCTGCTGCCAGGGCCTGATGGGCAGGTGCGAGTCCCTCCCAGGACCACTTCTAACACACATGCACTCACACACTCCTCAGACCGCCTCTAGGACCAGCTGTCACCACCTTCCACCATCTGCTCAAGTCTCACCCACTCAGTGCGGAAAGAGAACAATTCCAGGCAGGCAGACCTAGATCCGAATCCTGGCTGTGTCTTTTCCAAGCTGCGTGGACCCAGGGCAGTTACCTAACTTCTCTGGGTCTGGTTTCCTTGTCTATAAAATGGGTTAGCAATAGCCACAGAAGTGGGAAGGCCAGGTCTGATTAGAGCAGTGAAAGCCACTGCCTCAGGAGGAGCCGCTGTGAGTAGCCATTTAAAACAGGAGGTATGAGACTGGAGAGGCCGCTCTTCCTGAGGACCTAGGTTCAATTCCCAGAACTCCCGTGGAGGCTCACAATTGTTTGTCACTCCAGTTCCAGGGGATCCGATGCCCTCTTCTGGCCTCTGTGGGCACTGCATGCATGTGGTTCTGGAACATGCAGGCAAAATGCCCATGCACATGAGGGTGGGGAAGGAAGCAATCTTTAAAAATCAAACGCGGGCTGGAGAGATGGCTCAGCGGTTGGGAGCACTGACTGTTCTTCCAGAGGACCTGGGTTCAATTCCCAGCACCCACATGGCAGCTCATAACTGTAACTCCAAAATATGACACCCATAGACATACAATACACATAAAATAAAAATAAATTAATTAAAAAAAATCAAAACACATGAAGTCACTGGCTGGGGGCGTAGCTCAGTGATGGAGCGTGGCAAGCTTAGCCTGTAAGGCCCTGCACTGGCCCTTAGCCCTAGAGGAGGCGGAGCAGGGTGTCTCTGAACTGTTTAACTGAAATCTTCACAGGCCACCCAGTGGGCAGTGAGGGCATAGCGCTTGAGTGAGGGTGGGCAGCATGGGCTCACCAGGGAGGCCAGAGAGACCTCAGTGAGGAAATGGGAGCCCCAGACAGGTGAAGATTTGGGAACACCTTCCCCATAGAGCCGAGGAGAAGCCACTGAGGGAAGCCATAAGGACTGGCTGGGTTTCTTAGGGTTCCTAATGTGAGGGTCTGTCCGGCTGGTCTCCTACTCAAGAGATGTTGAGGCAACAAGGGTTCAAGAGGGCAGCGCTGGGTTGAAAGCAGGTGGCGGGGAACTCATGCGTGTATATGTGTGTTCAGGCACCCGGAGAACCCGCCCTGCACTTGGCCGTCAGAGTCGCCTGCCGGGCTTCCCTGCCTCTAGTGGACTTCCTCATCCACAATGGGTGAGAGTCCATCTGCCATCAGCAACCTTGCTGTCCCCCCAACTCCATCCTTGCCTCCTCCCTCTTTTCCTGGGACTTTGACACCCCCCACCCTCACCTCCCCTTTACCTGTTTCCCTCCCGGAACCTCCCTGCAACCCTCTCCTCCTAGTGGCCACTTGGATACCAAGGCTGCAGATGGAAACACCGCCCTGCACTGTGCTGCACTCCACGGCCAGCTGGACTGTCTCAAGCTGCTGCTGAAAGGGAGAGCTCCCGTGGGAGCAGGTGCGGCTTGACGCCTCCTCCAGACTCCTTTCCGACCGCCCCGCGTGTGGGGCCTTTTGCCTTCACTGACAGCGAGCGCGCGCTGCAGGCACACTCCTCCTCCTGGCTTGCTTCTGCCCTCCTCTGTGGCCCCTGGGGGTGGGAGTTGCCATTCATTTCTAGAGCCTCAGCCTCCTCATCTGTAAAACGGGAGTTTCACAGAGCTAGTGAGCCTACCAAAAAAAAAAAAGTGTGGATGGAGCAAATCGAGCGGAATCTCGGTACTTGTGATGCAATTGCTATACGTGTCTGACCCCATGACAAGTGATCTGTACTGTTAGTTGGTGAATCTTCACAGCCTGGCCAGGCAGTTTCAAGTACTGTATCCATTTTATAGATGAGACCATTAAGACCCAGCAAGACTACGCAGACCATCCAAGGTCATATAGGCGAAAGTCGCAGAGCCAGTTTTCATCCCCAGACAGTCAGATTCCGAGGCCCATATTAACCTCTAAACGATTTCAATGTCTCCTTCATTCTGACTATGGCCTTGGATTTGCCCTTGACAGTAAATGATGCTGGAGAGACGGCTCTGGACATAGCCAGGAAGAAACAGCACAAGGAATGCGAAGAGCTGGTGAGCCTGAGGGAAGAGGCTGGCCTCTAACCTTTCTGCACCCCTGTTAGCCCCCTGACATGGCAAGCCTTTGGTTTTGGCAGCTGGAGCAGGCACAAGCAGGGACCCTCACCTTCCCTCTCCACATGGACTACCCTTGGGGACACTTCACGGAACACGGTTTTGACAGTGAGGAGGACGAGGAAGAGAAGGTAGGTTCAGCCCCTTACCCTCTGGACAGCACCAGACGAAAGCCATATTGGGCCTGCTGTGGGAAGGTGCAGGCTGATCTGTGGAAACCAAGATGGCCTTGTCCCCTCCCCACAGCACTGCCATGTGAAGCCCCCAGCGCAGGCATGCTGGGCCAGTGGGAGGCTGCACGTCAGCAACAAGACCTATGAGCCCATTACCAGCCCGGGGCCAGCCACCTCTCAGAGCCAGAATGAGGACAGCCCTCCACCCCTGCCCATCAAAAACTCTTCTCGGACCACATTCCCTGGCCGAGCCGGACATTCCAGTGGAGGTACAGCTGGCTGCCCAGAAGTATTGTGATCAAGCCATTTATTGAGGGACTGCTGTGTGGGGGGCCCTAAGCTGCAAGTGTGTGGCAGAGCCAAGTGTGGTGGCTTATGTTTGTGACTACAGCTCTCAGGATGTGGAGGCAGGAAGTTCAGGGCCATATTCAGCTATATACTGAGTTCAAGACCAGCTTGGGGCTGAGGGGGCGGGGCAGCAGTGACAGCGCACACCTTTAATCCCAGCACTCAGGAGGCGGAGGCAGGTGGATCTCTCTGAGTTCGAGGCTAGTGTGGTCCACAAAGTGAGTCCGGGACAGCCCAGGCTACACAGAGAAACACTGTCTTGAAAAACCAACTCCGCCCCCCACCACCACCACCACCAAAAAGCTAAGCATTAGTGGAGAGTGAGTCTAGTGAGGAGATAAAGACTGGGAGGCAGCTGGTCACGCTAGAGAGTGATAACCCGGCCCAGGCTGGGTCCCTCACAAACTGCTCTCTGCAGCTCCTAGCAGAGAGCAGAGCCTGGCTGTGCTTGAGGCCTGTGTGGGATGAATGGACCTTTTTCTAGGAGTCCAGAGAGAGAGAGAGAGATAAAGGGAGGGGCAGGTCCCGTTGGAGCTGGCAGTGGGTTAGAAGGACTCCCTGAAGGAGGGGAGGCCTAAGCTGGGTGTGGGGGATGGGCAGGAGGCCCAGGCTGAGGAGGGGGGTGAACAGAAACAGCACAAGCCATCGTGATTGGTGGGGGTGACCACATGATTCTGCTACATGAGAGCCCATGGGTGACAAAGAGGCTGGAGAGTTGGGGAAGAGCCATGGGGACCCTACAAGCCAAAGTCCCCAAAGAGGGAAGCCGGTCTACTTTGTTCATTTGTGCTGTCTGCATGTACACCTTCCTGCCAGAAGAGGGCATCAGATCTCTTTATATATGGTTGTGAGCCACCGTGTGATTTCTGGGAACTGAACTCAGGACCTCTGGAAGAGCAGCCAGTACTCTTAACAGCTGAGCCATCTGTCTCAGCAGCCCAGCATTTCTACTTTTTTTTTTTAATAGCTTTTAAAAACAAGGTTTCTTTGTGTAATCCTGGTTGTCCTGGGACTCACTCTGTAGACCAGGCTGGCCTCGAACCTACAGAGGTCCACCTGCCTCTGCCTCTCTGAGCGCTGGGAGTAAAGGTGTGCACCATCACGCCCAGCTGCTTCTACTTTCAAATTACAGGGGAACAACTGAAAACAAGCTTTGTTACTTTGTGGTTCTAGATCACTCGGACATTCGCAGCCTGAGATCAGAGTCTCCTGAGGCCTCAGAGAACCACAGCAGCCCAGCATCTTCCTCCTCCAGCCTCACCAGCTCTTTGGAACCTGGGGGGTTGAGCCAAGCCCCAGCCATCCCTGAAGAAGGCTGCCAGGAGCCACCAGGCACCTCCCGCCCTGGACCGGCATCTGGAACCACCCCTACTGAGGTGTATCTCCCTGTCAAGTTCAGGTTGGTAAGGGCCTGGCTGTGCCACCCAGCATGTGTCCTGGCTCTCTGAGCATGCGTCAGCTTCCCCACCTGAACAGTATCTGTCTGAAGCCTGGGTCATAGTCTTACGCTAGGAGCCAAGTTGTAGGCTGGACCTGGATGGAGGACGCGTTAACCTTTTCCTCTTCCAAACCACCTGCTTTCAAGTCTGGCCAGGAGAGCCAAGGAGGGGCCAGGGCTTGGGCTGCTGAGGATGATGGGAGAAGAAAAGGCTTTGCACCATCTGCATGGCTCCTTCTTAAGGGCTCAGTGAAATCTATACCAGTCCCCAACTGCAACCTAGGAGCCAACGGCCTCTCTTCTCTGCAAACCTTTTTTTTTTTTTTTGTCTAGATTTGAGTTTGGGGAGAACTGGACTTGGGAACATCCTCAGAGGCCTCTGGGGAGAGGTCAGTTCCAGACCGCCAGGGTCTGTGAAGATGCAGCCTAGGGGCCTGGTAGACTGGTTCGCTTTCACCAACCCCCAACCTTGTTTGTCTACCTGGGTCCCTCCAAGAGGCTCTGGGCAAGCAGGGTGACATTGGCCATCTCTACCTTCCAGCTCAGAGAGCACTCGATCCTACAGACGGGGAGGCCGGAGTCTGGAAGACAGTCCCTCTGCCCGGCAGCCTCTGTCTAGAAGGAACATTCTGGTAGGAGCACTGGTGTGTGGTTCCAAGTGTAGGTGCCCAGGCTATAGAGTTGGTCAAGAGCAGGCGGAGAGGGGAGGGAGGCTTTGCACCGAGGTGGCCACACTGTGGACCGAGGTGCCTGTTGTTAAGCCTGGTGCCACCTGCCTGCTCTAGCCCAGGATGCAGAGTGAAGCCTGGCTATAGCATCTTCCCAGAGAAAAGGCACAAGGACATTTAAATGTCACCTTCACTCTTCTCTTCCCAGGTTGGCCTCACAGAAGGAGATGATGGCTCAAGGACCGGGGTTCTCCCAACAAGTTCCCTGCAACTTTTGCATGACTAGTTCCTTGGTGACCCCTCTGCATGGCCCACACTGGACCCCAACAGTCAGAGCTGGGACTTGAACCCATAGAGTGCTCCCCTTCCCTTTGTGAGCCATGCCCCTCCCAAGGACACTGGCCCTTCTGTGTTGGGGCTGATGTCCTGGGCCAGGCAGCTCTGGAGTTAGACCTGAGACTGCCTGCTCTGGGTTAAGTTACCCAGCCCTCCATCCTTACCATACCAGGATTGTGTTTCTTCCGACAAGGGTGGGACCCACTTGCCACCATTTATTCCTGGGCACTGTCTTGTGGCCGCTCATCAGTCTGATGAATTCCACCTTTATGTCCAGACCGTTGCTAGGCACTATGGATGCCATGTGAGTAAGACACTCGTCCTGCACGTGTGGTTTCCTCCTGGAAAGCTGGTCTCAAGGACGGACTCGGAATGAACAGAGCCAGGTTGCAGAGGCTGGCTCTGTGCGCGCGCGCGCGGGGGCAGGACCAACATCAGCTGGTCTCCTGTCTCCTCACTGCAGATGTTACACCCCAGTACGCTGAGGTCTATACTGCACAAGCTAAAGTACTCTAAGTGCCTCCTTTAGAGGGAGGGCCTTGCCCTTCTTGGGGTCTGCACTGTGTTCTCCAGCCTGGAAATAGATTGCAACTCATCTGTCTACCTGCCTTGATTCAACAGAAAGGAAAGGAATGGTCTGGGTTGACTGATCCTACTTCTCTCACTTTTCTCTTGATCAAATCAGAAGCCTGGGGGAAGTGAGGGACCGAGAAAGGAGTCGGAGAGATAAGAGGAACTTCAAAGGGTCTGCTTTCCAGCACCAGAGGTCCCGCCATTGCTCAGCCCCAATTACAAAGCTAGACTGCCAGCAACCACGAACAGCTCTGTTTTTCAGCCCCTTGGTGGCTGGGTCCTGCAGGAGTGGGCCAAGCCAAACAGGGAAGACCAGAGGGCACCCAGTGAATGGCCAGCAGTCTGGCTAGGAGTTGAACTGTTCACCCTGGAGGCTGGGATGTCCCTTGGTCCTAAAGAAGCAGGATAGTTCTTGAGCCCCCAGGGTCAGTGTTTGTTCATCTCACTTATTATCTTGCTCATCTCTAATAAAGAATTCTTGGGGGAGGGGTGAATCCCCCTGGTTTCACTGACAGGTCCTTGGAGGGCTTGTTTTGGATTTTATTTATTTTTTATTTTTTTGATTTTTCGAGACAAAGTTTCTCTGTGTAGCCTTGGCTGTCCTGGACTAACTTTGTAGACCAGGCTGGCCTCGAACTCACAGCAATCGCCTGCCTCTGCCTCCCGAGTGCTGGGATTAAAGGTGTGTGCCACCACCACCTGGCTCACTTACAGGTTCTAAAGAGTAATAGGGAAATGGAAAAACTCTTGGGACCTGCGATTCTTTCCCTGGCCCAGGTGATGACCATGGCTGCTTAAGAATAGTGGTCAATTTGGC
Organism: Acomys minous; assembly: GCF_964271855.1. Lineage (NCBI taxonomy): Eukaryota > Metazoa > Chordata > Mammalia > Rodentia > Muridae > Acomys > Acomys minous. Next base: position 111,893,108 of record NC_140487.1, read on the forward strand.
CCCAGGGGGCATTTGGTATAGCAAACCGGTCCCAACTGGAGAGTGCATCCCTGAGGTCAGGGGTCCTGTTGAGCATCCTCCAGCACGGCATCTCTCTGTCTGTTTTGTGCTGCTGTAATAGAAGGATGGAGGAAAGCACTGTCTACAGTAAAGAGTTTTATTGGTCTCAGGTTCTGCGATTGGAAAGTCCAAACGGCCTGGCATGAGCGCCCATTACAGACCCCGACTCCGTCACAGCATCGCAAGGAAGTGGAAAGCAAGCACCTATGCCCAGTGCTCTCAATTTGCTGTATTATAACTCACTTTTGTCAGCACTCACTCCCTTCCAGGGCAGTGGCCCTGTGACACAATTGCCTCTTAGTAGGTGCTGCCCCTTAAAAGCTAAGTCACCATTCAACATCGCCACACCAGGAACCAAGAAAACACACTCGAGCCATGCACGCGTGGCAGCACCTGGTGTTCGGCTCGCCCATATTCCCTACCATATAGCCCCTCTTGATCACTTTGAGATAAGTTAGGCAAAGTAGTTGTGGGGTGACCCCTGGGAGTATGCCAAAGGGAGAAACGAGGCAGAAGGTCAGCAAGCAGTGAAGGCTGGCAAGGAGAAAGGCTGTTGGGAAAGTGCTTGCCATATAGGCTCGATGTGAGTTCAGCTCTACAGAGCTCATGCAAAAAGCATGCACTGCCCTCCTGGTTCTGTGGAAGCGGGTACAGGAGGATCCCAGGGGCATGCTGACATCTCCAGTCTCAGTGAGAGACCCTGTCTCAACAGATGGTGGTGCTGGAGAGATGGCTCAGCGGTTAAGAGCACCGACTGTTCTGCCAGAGGACCAGGGTTCAAGTCCCAGCACCCACATGGCAGCTCACAACTCTAATTCCACTTCCAGGGGATCTGACGTACGTGCAGGCAAAACACCAATGCACATAAAATAAAAACTAAGATGGCTAGCGACTGAGAAATGCGCCCACCAATCTCTGGCTGCCATGTGCACTCATGCACGTAGACACACGAAGGCATAAAGGATGCTGGCATCGTGGCACAGATCTGTAATTCCAGCACGCTGGAGACTAAGGCAAGGACACAGTGAGTTAGGAAACAGCCTCCCAGCTGTCCCTTTTAGAGTAAAGAATGGGGCATTTACCGCCGATGCTGGGCCCCTCTAGGGATATATCAGTTCCGTGCCTGCCCCTAAAGCTCACAGGGAGAAATGCCAAGTGACAGCTGTGTGCCATGATTGTGTGCAGGTGACCTCTCAGGTGGGCAGAGGGGATGTCGTGGGTCCCACCAGTGAGGGCTACATCCCAGGACAGTGTCAATGAGGGGGTTTCCGCCTGCTGAAATCCAGTCTCCATTTGCATAATACGATTGGACATGGTTTCTTAGGGTCCTTCTTGCTTATGTTGGCCAAGTGGCCTCCCAGAAGCTCCGCCCAAAACACTGGCTTTGTCCACGAGGTGCTGAGACCCCGCCCTTCCCCTGCCCAAGCTCTCCCCATCTCCCGAGTGGCAGCCACTGACTTTTCAGTTCCTCCACAGCTGCCACGCCAGCGACCCCGCCCATCTCCAAACTTCGTACAATGAGTGCTGCTGCAGGAGGGCTGTCTTGCTCCCTTCCGGATTCCAGAAACACCTGGATATTTACAGTATAAATACTGGATAAACACAGTACGTGCTCAGTAAATAGAGGCACACGCTTCCTCCTCAATTACACAGACCTCCCCCCGCCCCACCAAACTCCCACTCGGCCCTTTGCTGCAATAAATTTCACTTCTTGAGAGGGGATGACGCCCCAGCTGGGCCTTCCCAGTGCCCTTCCCCCCCCCCCCCCCCGCCTTATATCACCCCAGCTGTGATAAATTCTCTTTAATGGTTATTTTGCCCAACCTGCTGCGAGAGGTCTTTCTTGCTAGTTGATTGTTTAAGTTTGTTGACTGGAAAAAACAACCATAACAAACCCTTGGCATTGCACAGAGCAGTTGGCAGACGGGCGTCCACAACAGGCTGTGTCTCTGGTTCAGACCTGGTCTCCGAGGTTATCTCAGAAAGTCGGGAGATTTCACAGTGCCCCCAAACTCTCATACACTGTGGGCCCTCCTCTGCCCTCTTTCAGATCAGAGACCTTCGTAGAAAGGTCATTTTCTGTCAGGAGGGAAACTAGGTCTACAGAGGATTCTGGGAAGATTTTTTTTTTCCACCCGAGAGCAGATGTGAGTAACAGCTGAGAGTGGGAGGCACAGTTTATTCCCTCCACCCAAAATTACTCTACCAAGCCCACCCTCTGCGCACCGCCCTGAGCATCACCCAAAGCCATGCCTTTCAGAGAGTGGCCCCAGGACTGGCCATAGCACTTTGAGAACTCGTTAGAAAAACAATAAAGTCGATTGGCCGGCAAATGGCTCTGAGCATACCTCCTGAGATGCCTGCGCACCACAAGCCTTGGGCGCACGAAGGAGCCTAAGTTAGGGCAGAGCTGTCTTTATGACTGCACCGAGATGAATGCACCAACTTTTCCCGGCTTGGGCATAGCCATGAAGCGCTAAATCCCCCCTCAGGGAGCGCAGCGATGCCGAGACCCAGCAGCTCAGAACTTTCCACAGCTGCAACGACACTCCTGGCGAACCCTCATGCCCAAATCTCCCTGCAGCCTGCGGCACCCCTATGAGGGTAGGAGAAGAGCCCCTTCTCCCCATGCTGGTCCTTCCTCTAGAGGCGCGACCCGCCAGGCTCAGGCAATGTTTGCCCGGGCAGTCCTTGAAATCTATATTTAGTGCCCGCCACCCCTCCCCCAGTGCTGGGAGGGGCGTGCCCCGCCCCCGTCGGGCTTGAGTGTCTGGTGTGTTTGCGGCCCGTGCCGCTCGCGCTTTGGCGCTCGCTGCTGCCCTGCGCCCCTAACCCCGCGGGGCGTCGTGGTGCAACATGGGCCTGGAAGAGGAGCTGTTGAGAATCGCCAAAAAGCTGGAGAAGATGGTAGCCCGGAAGAAGACGGTGAGGCTGCAGAGTTTGCAACGCAGCCCCTGGGCCTCGGAGGCGCCAGCCACGGGCTTGGTGGGCGTGTCGGCCGTGTGCCCAAAGGGCGCTCAGGGGACACAAGCCAGGAGGCCGGCGGCCGACTGATAGGCAGGGGAGGCCCGGAGCTACTTGCTGGGCACTTGGGGTGGGAGTGTGCGTGACCAGGTCTGGAGGGGATCGTACAGGGCCCCCCAGGAGAGGCTGGTGCAAGTTAGTGTAGAGACGGGTCGGGTGCGCTCTTGTGGGCGCGAGGAGAGACACCAACCCGGGGGAGGACTTTGGGAGTCCCGGGACTCCGGGTGTGCGCAAGGCCCGGGCATCTACTGTCACGGCAGGAACTGGAGGGACAAACTCTGGGTGACTCGAAAAAGATAAAGATCAGAGAAACTTGGGCTGAGAAGCGGGCGCCGAGTTGCGAGTTGCGTTTGCATCCCCCAGGGAGTGGGCTACGACGCCCGAGCGAAGGGCGGTAGCTGGGCCGCCAGGAGTCTGTTTGCAACTTTTTTCTTGGCCGCGGGATAGGGCCCTGGCGGGCGGAGGTGAACAGGTGCGAGGCGGGGGAAGGAAAGGATGAGACCTGGGTTGCCCCAGCGAAGGAGGTACGAGAAGGGGATTTGTGGGAGGAGGAGGGTCTACAGCCCTGTGCAAGGGGCTTGGAGCTCCCAGTCCTAGCAGAGCAGAGCCAGACGGAGAGTTAATGTTTGATCTACCTAGCGATCTTTGCCTCAGGCCGGTGGCTAGCTGGCGCCTGTGCCAATTCTGGAGGGCGTGGACCGAAAGGGTGAAGACCAGGGACCCGGTGGCTAAAGACCTCCATCCTGACTCGAGGATAGTTTCTAGCACTGTGTGGCACCAGGACCTGGCACTGACTGACTGTACATTCCAGGAAAGTTGGGAATTCTGGGGTCTTGAGAGAGGTTTTCAGACCCAGGATGAGTGACTGAGGCCTGCGGGGGTGAGGATGGGGGCAAGGAAGGCGTGTGAGACATCTTGCAATAGTTGCTGGTAACAAAGAGAGACATGGAAGTGTTGGTACAACGCTGATAGCTGACGTTTCCTCATCTGTAAGCAGATTGCCTTGAGGAAGCGCATCTCTGGGGCAGTAGGGAGGCGCGCAAAGCCAGTAGCTGCCCGTGAGGCAGGTCAGCCGGAAGAGTAAGGCTTGTTTTTGCATGGCTGGAGGGGATGTAGAAAGACACCTCGCACCTGCAGCGCTTCCCTCAGCTGTCAGCTTCCTGAGTTGCCCCGGGCTTCCCCAAAGCACGGGACACGCCCCGCAGCTGGAGATGGCAGAGCCCAGTTAAGGAACAGGAACTGCACAGTAGTTCAGGTAGACAGGTTATCTAAACCTAGCCCCTCGCTCACCGCAGACTTGGGCCAGTAAAGGAAGCTTGGACTTCTGGGTAAAAAAGGATTAGGGGTAGGAGGAAACTCAGAAAGCTCCAGGGAAGACCGCCGGCTTGGAAAGATCAAGGAGTCTGCTATGGCTTCCCTGAGTCCTTTTACGGCCCTAGGCCAGCTATTCCACTCTCTTCCTCCTCTTCTTCCTTTAAAAAACAAAAACAAAAAAACAAAACAAAACAAATTAGCTGGGCGTGGTGGCGCACGCCTTTAATTCCAGCACGTGGGAGGCAGAGGCAGGCGGATCGCTGTGAGTTCGAGGCCAGCCTGGTCTACAAAGGGAGTCCAGGACAGCCAAGGCTACACAAAGAAACCCTGTCTCAAAAAACAAAAAAAATATATATATTTAATATTTATACAGTATTCTGCCCACATGTGTGCCTGCCCAACATAAGAAAGCACCAGATCTCATTACAGATGGTTGTGAGCCATCACGTGGTTGCTGGGAATTGAGTTGGGGACCTTTGGAAGAGCTCTTAGCCTCTGAGCCATCTCTCCAGCCCTCCACTCGCCTTCGTTGGACCTCAGTTTCCTCTTCTGTGAAATGGGAAGAGGAAATAGTGCCTCATGGGTGGGTGGGTGGGGGCCAGGGAGTCCCACGGAAGTCCCAGCACTATCTCCAGGAAAGCCACAGCTTTCTTACAGGGCTAATGTGCCTGGACTCTAGCAGGGTTTGGGAAGGCACAGAGCTCTGGCTTTCTGCCTGAGGAAGGCTGGCCTACACCGAGAGTGAAAGTGGGCCCGCCCAGTGGTGGTTAGTCCAAGAAGGCACACTTCCTGCAACAAGACAGATCCTCCACGTTGCAGCCCAGGGCTGGAATTTGTTTATTCAGTGACTTGGAGCTGTGTCAGATGCTGTGAGCCTGCACCAGCTAAATAGCTTGCAGGAGACTCACGGGTGTGCACACACATGTACGTACACACGATAACACATCAGCAGAGCCACACACACATGCTACCTACCAAGCCAACTTCTACTTGACTGCATGTGAGACGAGGCTCCCGACACTAATAGGACAGGCCTGACACGCGCGCCGTACTCTGACAGTTTGCATTAAGGCAGAAAGACACCCCAAAAGTGGACAACACAGCTTTACTGGGAAATGCAAAGCAAACAGCCTCACTTATACCTTCAGACATCACCACACAGAGACAAACAGATGCCGCATCCTCACTCCTCCAGACAGACTGTTAGCCACACGGTGAGAGGGGCACATCCAGCAAGATTGGCATGCAGCTTATGAGCCTATCTGTAACACAGCTAGCTCATGGGTGGTGGTACTCTCCAGTGTGACCCAGTCATACAGAAACATGTACTCAGGGCTGGACAGCAAACGACTTAATGCTGCCTGGAATCGTCGGGAATTTTGCAAACTTAAACATAGACATTAAAAAAAAAAAACTAATATGCTTATAATTAAAAGGAACTCCTTGCCTTTGTGAGTTTGAGGCCAGCCTGGTCTACAAAGTGAGTCCAGGACAGCCAGGACTACACAGAGAAACCCTGTCTTGAAAAACCAAAAGAAAATTTAAAAAGGGGGGGGGGACCTCCTTGCATAGCTTGCTTAGTGTCTTCCCTGCCCATACACTTTCAGGGGGTCAGGAATTTTTAAAGGGGGGGGGGGTGCTGGAGAGATAGCTAAGAGGTTAAGAGCACTGGCTGCTCTTCCAGAAGTCCTGAGTTCAATTCCCAGCAACCACATGGTGCCTCACAACCATCTATAATGTGATCTGATGCCCTCTTCTGGCATGTAGGTGTACATGCAAATAGAACATTCTCTCCCCCCATCACCCCCCCACCCCCGCCCCCTGTCTGTCTGTCTGTCTCTCTCTCTCTCTCAACCTTGGGCCAGCAAAACGGCTCAGTAGATAAAGGTGCTTTCCATTAAGCCTAGTGAACTGAATTCAGAACATGTGGTGAACTGGGCAGGGTGGCGCACTCCTTTAATGCCAGCACCCGGGGAGGTAGAGGCAGGTGGATCTCCATGAGTTTGAGGCCAACCTAGTCTATAGAGTGAGTTCCAGGACAGCCAAGGCAACTCAGAGAGAAAAACCAACCTCAAAACACCAAACTGAAGCAAACCAAATCAAAACAAGCAGAGAAAGGAGACAGCTGCCTTCAGTGGGTTGTCCTCCGACCTTCACATGTAGGCTTTGGCATGTGCACGTATGTACACGCATACAACAAACACCTGTAAGGGGAAACCCAGCTCAAGAACAACATGCCGGCTGGGCATGGTGGCACAAGCCTTTACTCAGCCCTCGGAAGGCAGAGGCAGGTGGATCGCTATGAATTCGAGGCCAGCTTAGTCTACAAAGTTAGTTCAGGACAGTCAAGGCTACACAGAGAAACCTTGTCTCAAAAATAAATAAATAAATAAACCAACATGCTGGTAGCACAGAAACCAGCAATGCTGTGAATCTGGCAGGGGTGGGGGGATGGAAAGGTTTCTCTTTGAGAACGGGCTAACAGTATGCGCCAGGCAGGGTCTCCACCGTCTCGTGCTGGGATTCCGTGACCCTGTGCATATTGGCAGATCTGTGTCTTGACATAGTATGTGAAGCTCCAAGCCCAGTGTTCAATCCAGACCAGCTCTTTACAAAGCTTCTTGGTTTCCTCTTCCATGAAATGGGTTAATAATTCTGTGGAATAGTTACTAGGGCCCATTTCCTAGAGGCCTTCTGAGAGATGAGTTGTTTGTTGGTTTGCTTGTCTTGAGACGGGGTCCTTTTTTTTTTCCTTCCACTTTTATTATTTACTTTTCATTAGTTTAAATCCAAGAAGGGTACAGCATCACATGGATTCTTTGTCCAATGGCCTTCTCAGGAAGGTTGCTTCAGAATTTGGCATGAACCATGCCGCTGTTTCCATGGGCCCGAGTTACTTTTCCCCAGATCACTCTGGTTTGGTTTGGTTTGCCTCCAGGAGTCACTGTGTTGTTTTTTTGCTTTATATACATAAGTACAGCTCTTGCCTAAGCAGAATTCAGTTTCATCCCGGGCATAAACACCTTCAGTTTTAAGAAGAGCTGTGTGCTCTCTTTGGTTCCGGAGACCTCGTTTGTAGCCAGCAGAAATGACTTTGCACCACAGCCTTCCAGACATAGTCGCGTTTTAGAAGTCCTGTTCCCAGCAGGCCTCCACAGGCGCCAAGATGGCGGAAAGAGGAGACAGAGTCTCTTAAATATAGCATGCCTGCCTCAAACTGTAGCTGAGAATGACCTTGAAGTTCCGCTCTTTCTTGCCTCCACCTCCCGAGAGCTGAGATGCCGGTTGTGAGCTATCACCCTGGGTTTGCAGGGTGCAGGGGACCGGCATCTAAGCCTCGTGCGTGCTAAGCACACGCTGAACCGCCTTCCCATCCCCTGTTCGTGAGAAGTCAGTGCAGGTCAGGACTTAGAAGCGTTCCCAACACGTGGTAAGCCTTTCGGTGACATTAAGCATGGGGCTGTGCGCCTATACTCCCGCCTGTGGGGCCATTCTGGAACACTGTGAACCTCAGGGCTGAGTGGAGGGCGGCTCGTAGGATGTGATCCAGGTCCTGGCAAGGGGAGTCTGGTAGCCAGAACAAGGAAAGGGACATATAGGACGTAGGTTGTTCGCGTACCTCAGAGAGATAATCTCAAGATAGCCAGGGCTGGCCTCGAGACACTAAACTTGATCTTAGCCAAAAAAAGCTGAGAGGCATCAGGGCTGTTTGGCTTCTAGGAAGCAGGTGCCCGAAAGAGAAGGCTAAAATGGGATGAAGGTGTTTTTAGGACCTGGCAAATAAGACTTTCAACTCTAAGCTTCCTTCTTTCTCTCCTCATCCTGCCTTCTTTTTTTTTTTTTAATTTTAATTTTATTTTTATTTCATGTATATTGCATGCATGTCTGTGTAAGGGTGTCAGTTTCCCTGGAATTGGAGTTACAGACTGTGGTGAGCTGCCATGTGGTTGCTGGGAATTGAACTTGAGTCCTTTGGAAGAGTAGCCAGTGCTCTTAACCATGGAGCCGTCTCCCCAGCCCCTCAACCTTCCTTTTACTTTATTTGCTCTTAAAAATATTTATTTTTGGAGCCAGCTGTGGTGGCACACGCCTTTAGTCCCAGCACTCGGGAGGCAGAGGCAGGCAGATTGCTGTGAGTTCAAGGCCAGCCTGGTCTACAAAGTGAGTCTAAGACAGCACAGCCAAGGCTACACAGAGAAACCTTATCTCGGGAAAGGGGGGGGGGGAATATATATATTCTATGAAGTGGGAATTTTGCCTGAGGGGTGTGTGCGCGCGCGCATGTGTGTGCGTGTGTGTGTGTGTGTATGTGCGCGCGCGTGTGTGTGTGTGTGTGTGTGTGCGCGCGCGCGCGCGTGCGCCATATGGCTGGTGCTTGAGGAGACCAGAAGAAGGCGTTGGATCCCCTCAAACTGGAGTTACAGTGGCTATGAGCCACCATATCAGTGCTGGGAACTGAGTTCCCTTTAAAAAGCAGCAAGTGCTCTAGCCACTGAGCAACCTCTCCCGTCCCTGTTTCATTCATTCTTGCGTTTACTCAGAGAGCAACTGGCCCTCGTACAGAACCTGAAGGTCTTAGAGGAAAGCAATTCTCATTGCCCAAGCAGAATGAAAGTAGTTGTCCACACAAAGACTCAAAGGCGAGGGCAGAACAGGTCTCAGCACCCTAGAAACTGAGGCGGGAGGAGCACAAGTTTAAGGCCAGCCTGAGCTAGGAAGACCTTGTTTGCAAACAAATCCCAAAGAGTGAAGGCGAATGCTCATAGGAGCTGTCTTTGTGGTGGTCCCACCTTGAAACAACCCAAAAGTTCCATCCCACTGAGTTCTTACTGTGTGCTAGGAACTTTCTAAGTATTTTATTCTGTTGGATAGGTAGATACGCATCACAGAAAACTACCCAGGAACAAAAAGAGACTGTTGATCTGAGGCAATCTGGATGGACCTCAGAAACAGTAAGCTAGGAAAACAAAAAAGAGGCTCATACCCTATTTTTATTTAAAATGGCCAGGCATGGCGGCACAAGCTTTTAGTCTTGGCATTTGTGAAGCCATTGCAGGAAGCCCACAAGTTCAAGACCAGCTTGACCTACATGTTGAGACTCTGTTAAAAAAAACTAGAATACTTCCAAACGACCCGAGTTCAATTCCCAGCCACCACATGGCAGCTCATAACTATCTGTAATTCCCATTCCAATGGCTCTGATACCCTCACTCTAAAATAAAATTAAATAAATTATTTAAAAAAAAACAGAATATATAGCCAGGTGTGGTGGTGCATGACTTTAATCCCAGCACTTGGGAGGCAGAGGCAGGCAGATCTCTGTGAGTTCGAGGCCAGCCTGGTCTACAAGGTGAGCCCAGGAGAGCCAGGGCTACACAGAGAAACCATGTCTCAAAAAACAAAGACAAAAAAAGAAAAGGAAAAAAAGAAGAAGAAGAATACAAAGTCTAGAGCTGGGCACACACCTCTAATCTCAGCCTTTAGGAGGCAGAGTCAGGTGGATCTTTGTGAGTTCAAGACCAGAGTGGTCGATATTGCAAGTTCCAGGACAGCCAGGGCTACAAGGAGAGACCCTGTCTTAAACAAGCAAAGAAAACAAAAAGGCCCACAAAGTGAAAGGACTGTTTTTTTAAAAGATATATTTATTATTATTATTTATACAGTATTCTGCCCACACGTGTGCCTGCCCACCACAAGAAGACACCAGATCTCATTACAGATGGTTGTGAGTCACCATGTGGTTGCTGGGAATTGAACTCAGGATATTTGGAAAAGCAGACAGTGCTCTTAACCTCTGAGCCATTTCTCCAGCCCCCAAAGGACTGTTGTTAAAGTGTTTGATATACAAACATGAGGACCTGAGTTCAAGCCCAGTACCAGACTTTCCAGCCAGCTTAGCCTAATGGTTGAGCCCTAGGACCTGTTGAGAGAGTTTCTCAGCCGGGCGGTGGTGGCGCATGCCTTTAATCCCAGCGCTCAGGACGCAGAGGCAGGCAGACCTCTGAGTTTGAGGTCAGTCTGGTCTCCAGAGTGAGTTCCAGGACAGCCAAGGCTATAGGGAGAAACGCTGTCTTGAAAAACCAAAAATAGAGTTGGAGCTGGAGAGATGGCTCAGAGGTTTAAGAGCATGGTCAGCTCTTCCAAAGGTCCCGAGTTCAATTCCCAGCAACCACATGGTAGCTTACAGCCATCCATAATAAGATCTAGTGCCTTCTTGTGGTGGGCAGGCACACGTGTGGGCAGGATACTGTATAAATAATAAATAAAAATCTTTTAAAAAAAAAGAATGCATACTGAAGAAAAAGAAAAGAAAGAGTGCATACTGCCCTTCAGAGGGCGAGAGTTCAGTTTCCAGCACCCACACGGTCAGCTCACACTGTAAGTCCAGGGAATATGACATCCTGCATTCACGTGCACATATCCATACAGAAACAAATGTGTAAATCGTACACATAATTTAAAACACACAATGGGACTGGAGAGATGACTCCGTGGTTAAGAGCACCAGCTGTTCTTACAGAAGACCCCGGTTCAGTTCCTAGAACCCACATAATGACTCACAACCATCTGTAACTCCATTTCCAGGGAGGCGCAGTACCCTCTTCTAACCTCCATAGGCCTCCATAGGTAGCGGGCGCACACAAAACATATTTAAAATAAGTTAAAAGGGGCCGGGTGTGGTGGCGCACACCTTTAATCCTAGGACTTGGGAGGCAGAGGCAGGTGGGTCTCTGTGAGTCTGATGCCAGCCTGGTCTAGAATTGAGGACAGCCAGGGCTCTGTTACACAGAGAAACACTGTCTCACAAACAAACAAACAAAAATTAATTAACTAATTAATTAAAATGTTTATATCATGCATATGCACACACGTAATTAGCTGGCTAAGTTTGAAGGCTGGACTTCAATCCCCAGCACCCATCAGCTGAACTCTGAGCACGTGCTGGAGGCGGAGACAAGGGAGCCCCAGACCAAGCTGATTAGCTCCAGCTAGCCAGATTGGCAAGCTCTGAGATCAGTTGAGAAACCTTGTTCATTATATAAGGTTCAGAGTGCCGAGAAAAACAGATGTCAACCTCTGGCCTAGCCTCCACACACATGTGCACGTATACCCAAGCACGTGTGAACATATACACGAACACCACATTGAGATATATGTGCAAAAAAAAAAAAAGAAAAAAATTCATTCAGCTGTACACAACAGTACATTGCACGCATTGTCAGTTATATGTCAATAAAGCTGATCTGAAAGCCGGACAGAAGCACGAGCTTATAAAATCCCAGCTGCAGCCGGGCGCTGGTGGCGCACACCTTTAATACCAGCGTTTGGGAGGCAGAGGCAGGCGGATCGCTGTGAGTTCGAGGTTAACCTGGCCTACAAAGCGAGTCCAGGACAGTCAAGGATACACAGAGAGACCCTGTCTCAAAAACACCAAACAAATAAAATCCCAGCTGCTTGGGAGGCTGAGGTGGGAAGATCCAAGAGTTCCGAGCTAGCCTAGGCAACATGATGCACACACGTATGCACACATGCCCGCAGGCATGCACACATGTGTGTGTCAAACAAAATAAGCAAAAAGCTTAGTCTTTGCCCTGGGAAGCTCACAGTAGGGGAGAGAAAGAGATACAGAGAGGCTGGGCATGATGTGCACAACTTTAGTTCCAGCACTGAGGAGGCAGAGGCAGTCGGATCTCTGTGAGTTTGAGGCCAGCCTGGTCTACAAAGAGAGTTCTAGGACAGCCAAGGCGAACACAAAGAAACCCTGTCTCGAAAAACAAAAACAAAAAACAAAAAACAAAAAACAAACAAACAAACAAAAAAAGGCGGGGGCTCAGGGGCTGGAGAGATGGCTCAGAGGTTAAGAGCACTGGCTGCTCTTCCAGAGGTCCTGAGTTCGATTCCCAGCAACCACATGGTGGTTCACAACCATCTATAGTAAGATCTGATGCCCTCTTCTGGCCTGCAGGTGTATGTGCAGCCAGAGCACTGTATGCATAATAAATAAATCTGAGAGAGAGTGGGGGGGGGGAAGGAGGGAGGAAGGGAGATACAGAGAGAGGAAGTTTCAGGTACCCAGCGGTAAGCCAGGTAGTGACTCCATTGTGAGGCAAACACAAGACAGAGACATGCTGGGCAGAAATAGAAGCAGAGGGAAAGGCTGGTGGGAGCTGGTGGGAGGTGCAGCTTGCCAATTGCTGCAGGAAAGGAGGCAGAACCTTTCCCTTCGCTCTACTTCTGTGTGCCCATATCTGCCCTTGGACCACACATCTGTCTGCTCTCCCCAGACTTCATGGCAATCAGGGAGAGGCCGGGGGGCAACACCTGTGTCTCAGAGCTCTTCTTGTGTCTTCCCACAGGAAGGGGCCCTCGACCTTCTGAAGAAGCTGAACAGTTGTCAGATGTCCATCCAGTTGCTGCAGGTGTGTGTGGGGGCTCTTGGGGTAGTACCTCTGTGGGAGGGAAAGACCCCGGGGGATGTTTCTGATGCGGGGGTGGGGAAGGGGGCCCTAGGGCTGAGATGTCCACATAGACTTGAGGGCGCTGGGAGCATCTCTTGAAGATAGGTTCTCTCTCAGGCTCAGGGGGCCAGGGTCCTTGGGTTTCAGGAGAAGGTGCTTCCCTTGGATCTTTATACAAAGCCTAAGGCCTGTGGGATCCAAATGGCCCATGGCCCAGGGTCAGGGAGAAGATCCCCAGCTTTCAAATCCTCCTTAGAGTTCCCACATACCCCCAAACTTTACCAGAGACTTCTGGCCCCAAAAGATAAGCACAGATCAAAAGATGTGGTAGCCAGAGGAGGGCCTAAGTTAAGACTTTTTCTCAAAGTAACTGAGAATGGTACAGAGTCCTAACTACAGCCTACACCCACCCCACCCCACTAAAGCTGCCTATCTGTATAGGCTTGGGTCTCAAGCAGGGTGGCAGATCAGGGCCAAGTTCTAGGACAGATGACGGAGCAAGGTAATGGTCTCCGCCTAGGGTCAGGACAAATACCCTGGAGAGGTCTAGGTTGGAGTGGCTCCTTTCAGTAAGAGTGGCCAGTCCTGTGGGTGAGTGGCTGGCCCTGTGGGTCAGCTCCCTTAATCCTTTCCTCACAGACCACCAGGATTGGAGTTGCCGTCAATGGAGTTCGAAAGCACTGCTCAGACAAGGAGGCGGTATCCTTGGCCAAAGTTCTCATTAAAAACTGGAAGAGGCTGCTGGGTGAGAGGGGGCAAGGCTGATGGGAGATGGAGCTTCCTCCCAGCATATGGGAGAAGCCATGTCTGCTGATAATAGGCTCTCAGCTTATACCATTGAATTGTTTAATAAGTGGCATGTGGGCCCTAGATCACACAGTTCACGATGTTGTGTGCACAGGTGTAAGCTCTACATGTAGCATATAACTTTTCTAGTATGTGTCTATATGTTTCTGTTTGTGTGCATGTATGTGCACATTGCCTGACTCTACATAGATGGGTATACTGCTATGTTCATGTTCCCACGTGAGGTGCAATGTTATATATGCATCTCCATGTGTGCATGCACTTGTGTGTGTGTGTGCATGTATGCACATGTATTCATGTGTGTGCATTCCTGTGTTCACACATATGTGTGTATATGCATGCTTATGTGTGCCCATGCGTATGTATGTATGTGTGTATGTGCGCATGCATGTGTCTGATGTCCCCCAGCTGTCCCCCCAAGTCCGGGCCTTTTATCCCCCAGGGACCAAAGTTACACAGGGCTGTGCTGAGAAGGCACGAGTCGGGGAGACAATGCCACGCTTTCATTTTCAGACTCCCCTGCATCCACCAAAGGAGAAAGAGAAAAAGCAAAGAAGAAAGAAAAAGGGCTCGGCTCTACAGACTGGAAGCCAGAAGCAGGTCTTTCTCCACCGCGGAAGAAAGGAGGGGAAGAGCCTAAAAGCAGGTACTTTTTTTCCTGGGCTGGAGAGAAGAGCGGCTCGTGCCTTTCACATTCTCTACCAGCAGCTGCTTAGAGAATTTCTGGAAGATGTACAGTGCCAGAGGTAGACGTTGATGTCTTCTCCGATGCTCACCCTGGGGTCTAAGGCTCAATCTGACTAACTCACATGGCGCTGGCTTCACCTAGGAAGGTGAAGGGCTGGGAAGCATGCCAGCCGTGCACCCTGGCGTTTCTCAGCCTTGAGACACTCACAGGAGCCAGGCACAGTGGCACATGACTGTAAACACAGCACTCGAGTGGTAGGATCCTGGGTTTGTGGCCAGCCTAGGCAACATAGCAAGCTCACGGCCTCAAAAAGCAAGTGGGGTTCTCGTAGGAGACTGCACAGCTCTTAGCTGACCCCTCAGATGCAAAGAAAGAAGACTATGGTGGGAGAGAACCCCTGCTTAGAGGGACCCCCATGTCCCCAGCACCACACCAAAGAGCAGTCACACTGACAAGATCCACTGCTTGGAAGCTGCAGCTCTTCACTAATGCTCTGTAGTGTGTTCGTAGCCTTTCCTGTCTAGACACTTTATGAACCAAGTCATTTGCACTGGCAGTGATGCTGTCTGCTAACACAGCCCACATCCCACTTTCGTCAGGTCTGTGGAGCCAGTGGGCCCAGGACTTGGTCCATTGAGAAAAAGAAGTCATTGATTCAGTGTTTACTCAGCATTTGCGTTACTGCCACCAGGAAGCAGAGGATTCTGGGAGTAAGGACTTTCCTGATCCCATAGTTGTTATGTAGGGGTAGGGCTGGATCTCTTCCTCTGCAGAGAGCAACAGAGTGTGGTGGTCTCCACACCACGCCCATTCCCTTTGCCCACCTTAGGGGGTGTTTCTCAAAGCCTGTGTGTCTTGGATAGGACACAAATGCCTCATTTATCGTGGTAGATTAAAGATTTCAACGGACACATAGATAAGCCATTGGGGAAGCTGAGGCAGGAGGATAGCTTGAGAGAAGTTGGAGGTCAGCCTGAGTGACATAGTGAGCGCCCATTTCAAAATAATTTTTTTTTTAAAAAGTAAATCTTCTGAGCCAGGCGGTGGTGGCGCACACCTTTAATCCCAGCGCTTGGGAGGCAGAGGCAGGCGGATCGCTGTGAGTTTGAGGCCAGCCTGGTCTACAAAGTGAGTCCAGGACAGCCCAGGCTACATAGAGAAACCCTGTCTTGAAAATATTTAAAAGTGTGTGTGTGTAGGACAGGGGACAGCTTCAACTTATAGGGGGCAGTTCTGTCCTTCCATGGCGTGGGTTCAGGGTATGAAACTTGGGTCATCAGGCTTGGCATCTCCCTCCTCTCCCCTCTTTCTCTCACACATCCCCTTTTCCATCTCCTGCCTCCCTCTCCTGTCTTCCCTGTCCCTTGTCACCTCTCTTCACAGTGCTGGGGGCTGTAACCCAGGGCCTTACTCATGCTAGGCAAGCTACTCTGCCACTGAGGTCCAGCCCAGACAAGACCTCACACAACAGTGCTTTTATATAACTGTCACGTCATAAGCTGTTGCCTAATAAATACGATAAAGAAGGAAGTTATGCAGTGCACTAAGAAGATGTGAGCTGTGAGATTAGAGCTAGGTAAGATGAGAGTGGAGCTGCAGCTTACCAA
Source organism: Acomys minous (assembly GCF_964271855.1). NCBI lineage: Eukaryota > Metazoa > Chordata > Mammalia > Rodentia > Muridae > Acomys > Acomys minous. The sequence continues at coordinate 111,909,067 of NC_140487.1, forward strand.
CAGGAATTTTATAAACAAACAAACAAAGAAACAAAAACAGCGAAAGGAAGCAGTGTCTTAGAGACCACGAGAAGTTGCTCGGTGCATTTTGGAAAGCAAAGATTTTTTTTTTAAACCTCTAACCTCATCATACTTAACAGCACAGTGGTTACAGGATTAGATGGATTTTCTCTCTGGATTTTTTTTCCCTCCTGAACATTGTTTTCTTTCTTTCTTTCTTTCTTTTTTAAAGATTTGATTTATTATTTATTACGTATACAGTGCACATTAGATCACATTATAGATGGTTGTGAGCCACCATGTGGTTGCTGGGAATTGAACTCAGGACCTCTGGAAGAGCAGTCAGTGCTCTTAACTGCTGAGCCATCTCTCCAGCCCGAACATTGTTTTCTTATAAGACTTTGGGCACAGCACACACCTGATCTTTTTTTTTTTTTTTTTTAAGATTTATTTTTTATTTAAGTATGCAGTGTTTTGCCTGCATGCAGGCCAGAAGAGGGCACCAGATCTCATTATAGATGGTGGCAAGCCTCCATGTGGTTGCTGAGAATTGAACTCAGGACCTTTGGATGAACCCAGGACGTTTGGAAGAGCAGGCAGTGCTCCTAACCTCTGAGCCATCTCACCAGCCCCTCCCCTACACACACACTTGATCTTGTCCCTTGTTTGTTTTCACTCTCCACTTGAACTCAACTCTTCTATCTCCCAAGCCTATGTGTGGCTCCCAACCTCCTAAGCAGCCTGTAGGGGTGGCTGGAGGCCATCTCAGTCTCTCCAGCTCCAGATACAAGTGCCAACCCTGGAACCTAGCCAGCCAAAGCCTACCTGACAGCAGGGAGAGGGGCCTGCTGAGGGCTTTCAGGAGAGGATCTCGTCATTATGGGGCAGCAGGAAGGCAGCATTTCTGAGGAGATCTGTTTCCTCCTTGTACTGCTGTCAGGTGGGGTGGACGGGAAGGACTAGCGGGCACCTAGGGAATCTCCTGTTTCCTGGCAGCTGCAGCCCAGGCAGTCTCCCTCATCCTCCACCCAGCAGGCCTTGTGCTAGGGTTTCCTCTCCCAGGAAGCAGTGCGGCTGCCAGCCTACAAGGCAGCGACATCTTCAATTTTGTGTCTTTCAGGAGAGACTCTGTAGATTCCAGGTCATCCACCACCTCCTCTCCAAAAATGCCGCCGGCGGTGGAAAGGTAAAGGAGAAAGGGCCTTGCTCATTGCGGGGGGGGGGGGGGGGGGGGGGATTAGGGGGCGGAGCTGGGGGGAGGTGGGAGGGGGGCTCCACCTACCTCTCTAAAAAGGCTGTGGGTAGAAAGCCAAAGGGATTGGGGGTGGGGGGGGCTCTCAGCTCAGCTGGAGAATCCTGAGGCAGGAGAAAGGGAGAAACCTCCTATACCACGTTACCTCCAAATGCTAGGACTTTCAGGTCTGACTGCTGACAAGTCACTGTCACTCCATTACTCTACCGTCAAGTTGAACTCCGTTAAGAACAGCCAGGGATATACAGAGATAACCTGTCTTGAAAAACAAACAAACCGAAAGGAGGATTGCTGTAAACCCAAGGCCAGCCGAGGCTGTACGTACAGTAAGAGGTTCGGGAGTGGTTATGCAGGTGTTGGGGCCATGCCTAGTCAAGGGCCCTAGGTGTGTGAAGGCAACCTGACAGAGGCAAGGGACTGTGACAGAGTTCACAGGAGCAGACTGCAGGGGTGAGTCGTGACCCTATAGACCTGGAGCCACTGGCTTGGGAATGACACCAGGCTTGCTCTGGTGGCTCCATCAGGATGGATTGTGGGGCTCAGAGCAGAGACAGAGAGAGCTGCCAGGAGGCTTTTTGGAACAATCTATGGCCCGGATCACTTTGATGGTGATGGAGGTAGAAAAAGGAGTACCCTGAAGATGTGTTCTGGAGTGGGATTTTATCAGTGTTTGGATGTGGGATGAGAGACAAGAGGGGGTTGGTTGATGGGGATCCCACATTTTCCATGTGAGCCCCCTTCACTTGGCTCACAACCATCTATAATGAGATCTGGCGCCCTCTCCTGGCATGCAGGCACACATGTAGGCAGAATACTGTATAAACAGTACATAAATCTTTTTTTTTAAAAAAGGAATGAATGCAAGTTGGGGTACAGAAGAAGAGAGATCAAAGGTCAGAGCAGCAGGAGAAACATACCCAAGGGAAAGCCACTGGCAAGTTACCTAATGGTGGATGGAGAGATGTGGGAAGGATTCTAGGAGCCACACTGAATTCTGGGCTGGCCTGCCTGGACACTAAGGGCGTTGGCTTGTAGGACAATGTCAGATGCACTTCTTCCTTTTTTTTTTTTTTTTTTTTTTTTTTTTTTTTCGAGACAGGGTTTCTCTGTGTAGTCTTGGCTATCCTGACCTCGCTTTGCAGACCAGGCTGGCCTCGAACTCACAGCGATCCGCCTGCCTCTGCCTCCTAAATGCTGGGATTAAAGGCACGCGCCACCACGCCCGGCTTCAGAGGAACGTCTTTGAAGTCTGCTTTCAGTAAGATTGTACTTGGAAAGAGTAGAGGACAAAAATTTGGTCACTGAGAGCTTTATGAAGGTTTGCCAGGCCTGGGAGGTTGACACAAATTCAACATGATGTGAAGTGGCAGCTGGGAAGTAGAGGTTCCTGGAGTGCTCCTGAGAGTCTGAGGCTGTACTGTCCCGTCTCTGAAGAAAAGAGCTCTGCAGTCAATTAGTCATGTCTGCAGAGGGCAGGACCTAGGAAACCAGCTGCAGCATCATCCTGTTTATAAACCACCGGTTCTCCATAGGAGGCATTTTTGGGAATACTCTCTGTGGAGGTGGGGAGATAGTGCTGGTGTGTTTAATTGGAGGAAATGCTAAGTACCATGGGGCACAAGGCTCTGTCTAACTATAAAGTGAACTGTCCCACTGATCCAGGGAACTCATTTAACCCTGAGGGAGGGATTTCTACCTCAAGACCTTTCTTCCACTTGCCGCCTGGCTCCTCCATAATGCTTTTTCTTCTGAGAGTCAGTCAAACAGAATGTGTTGTCTTCCATGTCGCTGTACTGTTCTCTACTGGATTCGGTATCAGGGATGGGTGATCAAAAGACAGAAGCAGGTCTTGAAAATCCATTTTGTCTTCTACTTAGACTCTTGGACTTTCTACCCTTTCAGTTCTGTTTTCTTGTTCCCTCGTCATCTCTATTAGATTATTTAAGGCGACTACAGAGAGACGGAAGGCGGAAATAAAGAGAGGTTTTGTCTGACCCTAGGTGGACCATGTTTATTTGCAGTGAGGAGGCAGGTGTCTTTATTACCTGGATGTATGGATGGCCAAAATGCTTACATTAAAAGATGGGATTTCGGGCTAGAGAGGTGGCTCAGAGGTTAAGAGCACTGGCTGTGCTTCCAAAGGTCCTGAGTTCAATTCACAGCAACCACATAGTGGCTCACAACCATCTATAATGAGGCCTGGTGCCCTCTTCTCATGTGCAGGTGTACATGCAGGTGAAACACTGTATACATAATAAATAAATACATCTTTAAAAAAAAAAGATGAGATATAAGCTAGGTACGTTGGCACACTCCTTTAATCCCGGCCCTCAGGAAGCAGAGGTAGGCTGATCTCTGTGAGTTCAAGGCCAGCCTGGTCTACAAAGTGAGTTCAGGACAGCCAAGGATACACAGAGAAACCCTGTCTCAAAAAACAAACAAACAAACAGATGAGATGTGGCCCTTTATAGAGGCAGCAATGGCTCTTGTATTCCACAAGGGAAGCTGGGAGCTGTAGTCTTTCTTCTGGAAACTATCAGTCATTAATCTCTCCCTCCCTTTCCTCCTTTCTTCTCTCTTCTCCTTTTTCCCCCTCCTCTTTTTTTTTTTTTCCTCAGCAAGGACAGCTGTTAAGTGTGTCTCACCAACCCATAGTCTTCCAGTTTTGTGTTTTATGTTGTTAGTGATTCATCTATGTGTATGTGTGCTTACGTGCATGAGGTTATATGCATCTTACATGTGCCAGAGCTCAGAGGCCAGAAAAGGGCATTAGATCCCTTGGGTGTGGAGTTACAGGTGGTTTGTGAGCCATGCTGGGAAGGTAACAGATCCTCGGCAAGCGCAAGTTCACACGGGCTGCAGAGATGGATCAGAGGTTAAGAGCACTGGCTGCTCTTCCAAAAGTCCTGAGTTCAGTTCCCAGCAACCACATAGTGGCTCACAAACATCTGTAATATGATCTGATGCCTTCTTCTGGTGTGCAGGTGTACGTGCAAGCAGAACACTGTATATATAATAAGTAAGTCTTAGAAAGAAAGAGCAAGTTATTGATCTTAGTGCTGAGCCCATTTCTCCAAGCTTTCCAGGTTTTTTTTAAAAATAATTGGTTTTTTTTTTAAATGTACATTGATGGTTTTCCTGTACGTATGTGTGAGAGTCAGATCCCCCAGACCAGGGGTAATAGACAGTTGTCAGCGACCATGTGGGTGCTGGGAATTGAACCTGGGTCCTCTGGAAGAGCAGCCTATACTCTTAACTGCTGAGCCATCTCTCCAGGCCCCAGCTTTCCAGTTTTTGGGTTGTTTTTGGTTTGGTTTGGTTTTTTCGAGACAGGGTTTCTCTGTGTAGCCTTGGCTGTCCTAGACTCTCATTGTAGACCAGGCTGGCCTGGAACTCACAGCGATCTGCCTGCTTCTGCCTCCCAAGTGCTGGGATTAAAGGCGTGCGCCACCACCACCCAGCCAGCTTTCCTGTTTTTAAGGAAAGCTAGATACTAATATTTCTTCACATGAAATTCCCAATTGTAAATATTGGCCACACATGTAGGTTTTCCTAAGATACAATAGGATACAAAACGTGTCCCAGCAAGGTGCAGCCTTTAAGGCCAGGCAAAGATCAAAACTCTGGACCTCTGAGTACAGAGGTCACGTACCAATGCGAGTCAATGGAGTCGCTATAGCACGCAGTGGGAGCACAGGAAGAATGTCAAGGAATACCTCACGAAGAGGGAACGCCTGAGCTGGGAGTTGGGCAGCAGTGCAAAGGTGTGGCAATGGGAATGAGCAGGTGTTCTGGGAACAATAGCTGGAACGCACACGCACAAACACACAAGCATGAGAGGCCCCATGGTAACAGAGTAAAAAGTTGCGCTCAGGGCTTAGCACACGCCTTTAGTCCCAGCACTCAGGAGGCAGAGGTGGGAGTTCGAGGCCAGCCCGGCCTACAAAGCGAGTCTAGGACAGTCAAGGCTACACATAGAGGCCCTGTCTCGAAAAACCAAAAAAGAAAAGAAAAGAAAAAGTTGTGCTCAGATAGGTTGCCCAGAATCCAGACTTTGGCCACTGCAGTAACTGGATCGTCCTCGAGGTGGCGCACAAAAGCAGCGAGCTGGCCACTCCCTGCCCCCCCCCCCCGCCCCCACCCCCCACCCCCCAACCCTGTTCCCCTGCTAAGCACCAGGCAGGATTTCTTAGACCCGAAACTATCGCTGGCACTGAGGCTAAGGCTGACAGACCTGGGAGTAGGACAAAGGTGCAGATAAAATGTACCTAACTCCTGAGCATCACTGATGATGCCCTTTCTGGAGTCCAGCAGCCCCTAATCGTATGAGTGTGACTGCCTGAAACACAAACAGTCACAAAATGCAGGCAGCCAGCTCCTAGTGAAGCTGGAAGGCACAGACCCAGGGGTCCTACCAGGAGGGAGGGGAAAGTGCTCCAACCAGCTTCACTTTGCACTGGCAAGAAGACTCTGGAAAACAAACAAACAAACAACTCATGTTTCTAGTCAGAGTGAAATGAGTTGGGAGAACTGGAAAGACAGACAGCGTTTCCTGTCTGACACAACCACGTGGAAGTTGGAAGGATGATTTTTAGACAGCTCAGTTTCACTCAGTGAGACGGGCTCTACTGATCTACAGGGTGGAAATAATGTGGACTTCCCAAGGTCAGTGTGAGGCTCAGATGGTGAGATGGAAGACCTGGCTTTGCTCCAAACCCACACGCTGCAAGTGTGGAGCGTGGAAAAGTAACGTTCCTATGCAGTGTAAGTGACCTGATACTTTTTTTTTTTTTCCAGACAGGGTTTCTCTGTGTAGTCTTGGCTGTCCTGGACTCATTCTGTAGACCAGGCTGGCCTTGAACTCACAGAGATTCACCTGCCTCTGCCTCCCAAGTGCTGGGATTAAAGGCATGCGCCACCACCACACCTGGCTGGATGCTACTTTTATTCCTATTTTACACGTGAGGAAAACTGAGGCACCTGGAGAGTGAAAAACCTACCCAAGGCCATGGTAGGCGTAACTAGACTTTGGAGTTTGCCTCTAAACCTAGACATATGTGTTATTTTTTTTTGTTTTTCGACATAGGGTTTCTCTGTTTAGCCTTGGCTGTCCTGGACTCACTTTGTAGACCAGGCTGGCCTCGAACTCACAGCGATCCGCCCGCCTCTGCTTCTCGAGGGCTGGGATTAAAGGTGTAGGCCACCAAGCCTGGCTACTTTGGGGAATTGCTTTTCTCTTTCCTCCATGCGGGTTCTAAGTGTTAAAATCAAGTTACTATGCTTGGTAGAAGCTGTCTTCACCTGCTGAGCCATCAAAGCCTGGATTCTTTAGGGACTGGGGTATGGGACTAGCCCTCGTTACATAGACCTCCTGAGTCCTGGAAGCACAGGCACGCGCTGCCACACGCAGCTCTGGAGCTTGTGTAGGCATTCCAAATATGACAGCTGTCATTACTTCCAATTTCCAAGCCCTGTCCTGTGGGCTTCCTCTACATGCTCTTCAGTGAGCCCTGGTCCGCATGTATGCCCAGCCACACGTATCAGCAAGGACTCCTTTCTGATGAGGAATAGGACAGTGAACCCTCTTGTAAGCTCAGGAAATAGGAATGCTGCTTTTCAGAAAGGATGTGCCTCCTCCCTGCAGGCGAGCTCCACCTGTACTCTCTGGTCCTTTGCCCCTTTATGGTCAGTCCACTCTCTCCATCATGAATTCAACAGTGCTTTAGCGAGCACTTGCTAAATGTGGGGTGTGTTACAGTAGTGAATGAGCCACACGGTCTCTGTGTGGACTGTCATTTGAGAATGGGAGCAGGCAGTGTTTATAAACACACACACATACACACATACACACACACACACACACACACACACACACACACACACGAGCAAGTTAATTATAGACTTGGGTAAGTGCTATGCAGTAAGAAAGCTAAGGTGAGCCAGGTATGGTGGCACATGCCTTCAATTCCAGCATTTGGGAGGCAGAGGCAGGCAGATGGCTGTGAGTTCGAGGCTGGCCTGGTCTACAAAGTGAGTCCAGGATAGCCAAAGGCTACACCTTGTCTCGAAAACAAAAAATAAAAAATAAAAGAAAGCTAAGGTGATGGAGAGTGTCTCTCTGAGCATATGCCCTGTGAGCTGAAACATGCAGGTAGGAGGGACTTCTGGTTTGTTTTGTTTTAATATTTATTTATTTATTTATTTATTTATTTATTTATTCAGTGTTCTGCCTGCATGTACACCTGCAGGTCAGAAGAGGGCGTCACATTATAGATGTTTGTGAGCCACCATGTGGTTGCTGGGAACTGAACTCAGGTCCTCTGGAAAAGCAGTCAGTGCTTTTAACCTCTGGGCCCTTTGTTTTTTTGTTTGTTTTTAAGATTTATTTATTTATTATTATGTATACAGTGCTCTGCCTGCATGTATACCTGCAGGCCAGAAGAGGGCATCAGATCACATTATAGATGGGTGTGAGCCACCATGTGGTTAGTGGGAATTGAACTCAGGACCTCTGGAGGAGCGCTCAGTGTCCTTAACCTCTGAGCCATCTCTCCAGGGACTTCTGTTTTTAACCCTGGGAAATGCTGGCTACTCAGTCAGTCCTGCCCTCAGACTTAGGCACGGTGGTACACATTTTTTATCCCAGCACTCGGGGGCTCGGGTAGGGGCTGAGGCAGGCAGATCTCTGAGTCTGAGGCTAGCCCAGTCTACAGAGTGAGTTCCAGGATAGCCAGGGCTACACAAAACCTACAAAGAGAAACAAGAACCAAACCAAACCAAAAAAACCAAACAATCCCCCTCCCCCAAAAGAAAAGACAGACAGACAGACTGAGAGACAGCTCAGCAAACATGAGTGCAGTCCGCAACGCTCATGAGAAGCTGGAGATAAGGAGGGTCCCTGGGGCTCCCTGGCTGGCCAGGCTAAGCCAGCTAGCACGGTTCCAGCAAATGAGGTGGCTGGCTCCTGAGAAACACCTGGGGTTAACTTCTGTGTGCACTCATGCGCGCGCACACACACACACATTCTCTCTCTCTCTCTCTCTCTCTCTCTCTCTCTCTCTCTCTCTCTCTCTCTCTCACTCACACACACACACACACACACACTCGCTCTCTCTCTCTTTCTCTCTCTCTCACACACACACTCTCTCTCTTCCCCCCTCTCTCTCACACACACACACTCTCTCTCTCTCTTCTCTCTCTCTCTCTCTCTCTCTCTCTCTCTCTCTCTCTCTCTCTCTCTCTCATACACACACACACAAATACACAAATACCAAACACAGACATCAATCAATCGATCAATCCTTCCGGGGGTGTGGCTCAGTTATTAGCATACTCGCCTGGCATACTCAAAGCCAATCCCCAGTTCCTCATAAACCAGTCAGGGATGCACACCTATAGTTTTAGCAGTGGGAAGGTGGGAGCAGGAGCTATCCTCAGCTACATAGTAAGTTTGAGGCCAGCCTGGTCTATGAGATATTTTTTTTTCTCTCTCTCTCTCTCTCATCTAGTCACTGGAGTGAATGGGTCACTGTAGACAATGTGTCTAGTGTCAGTATTTATGGACAACGAAGGTGAAGGCCCTGGGCTCTCTGTCTTGGTGGGTCATTCCAGCTCAGTGATGGAGTTTTCCAAGTTTGTTTCTTTGTTTGTAGATAGGATGGTGAGGGTGTTGACCACCTGAGACTCCTATGAAAATTAAACTAGAAAATGTTCAAGAAGTGCCCGGTCAGCCTGGTCGACAAAGTGAGTCCAGGACAGCCAAGGCTACAGAGAGACCCTGTCTCGAAAAACCAAAAAAAAAAAAAAAAAAAAAAAAAGAAGTGCCCGGCACAGCTCTGGTGCCTGGTAAGAGCCAGGCCTCTTACATGGTGGTAGATAAACACTACTCAGTAGACTGTGAGCTCCGGGAGGGAAGGAAGGCAATCCACTTGGCTGATTACTCTTTTTTTTTTTTTAATATTTTTTTGAGACAGGGTTTCTCTGTGTAACAGTCCTGGCTGTCCTGGACTCTCTTTGTAAACCAGGCTGGCCTTGAACTCACAGAGATCCACCTGCCTCTCTCTGCTGGGACTAAAGGCATGCACCACCACTGCTCGGCTCAGCTGCTTATTCTTTTACTTATTATTTCTACAGTATTCTGCCCGCATGTGTGTGCCTGTACGCCAGAAGAGGGCGCCAGATCTCATTATAGATGGTTATGAGCCACCGTGTAGTTGCTGGGGTTTGAACTCAGGACCTCTGGAAGAACAGCTAGTGCTCTTAACCTCTGAGCCATCTCTCCAGCCCCTGGCTGCAGTTTCTGGAGAGTAGAGACCTGATAAGTGATAGAGGAGTAGATCCGTGGATAGGTGGATGCATGGATCAGCTCAGGAAAGCTAGAGCCCAACTATTGGGCATTCCTTGTCCTGTAACAAGTAGAGCACAGTGGCTGGCAAGGAACATAGGCACCAGAAGCTCTATTACTTGCACTTGAGTTCGTATAGGCTCCCATGTGTGTGACCAGAGTCAGCTCATATATTTTAACTCATTTTTTAAAAAGATTTATTTATTTATTTATTTTTATGTATACAGTGCTCTTTCTGCATATATACCTGCAGGCCAGAAGAGGGCATTAGATCACATTATAGATGGTTGTGAGCCACCATGTGGTTGCTGGGAATTGAACTCAGGACCTTTGGAAGAGCAGACAGTGCCTTTAACCTCTGAGCCATCTCTCTAGCCCCTTTTAACTCTTTTTTTTTTTTTTTTTTTTGGTTTTTCGAGACAGGGTTTCTCTGTGTGGCCTTGACTGTCCTGGACTCACTTTGTAGTCCAGGCTGGCCTCGAACTCACAGCGATCCACCTGCCTCTGCCTCCCGAGTGCTGGGATTAAAGGCGTGCGCCACCACACCAGGCTTAACTCATTTTTTAAAGACATGGTCTTACTATGTAGCCATGGTTGGCCTGCAGTTTCCGGGGTAGAACAAGCTGTCCTTGCATTCACAGAGATCCACCTGCCTCTGCCTCTGCCTCTCAAGAGCTGGGATTAAAAGGCAGATGGTGTAGTCCACCACACTACATAACGCATCTGTTTCTATGATGCACCTCGAATGTGGGAGAGAACGCAACTCCCCATCAATGGTTTGTTAACCTCATGTCAACGTGTGCATTACTGATTGCCACCCTTAGATCCAACAGCAGCACATCGAAGGTGGAAACTCCCAAGACCCCCAGCAGCCCCTCAACTCCTACATTCGCCCCCTCCGTCTGTCTCCTGGCCCCCTGCTATCTCACAGGGGACTCTGTCCGAGACAAGTGTGTGGAGATGCTGTCAGCAGCCCTGAAGGCAGAAGGTGAGGGCTTGACCTGGGGATGAGGGGGAGGAAGCAGCAGGTGAGACGCCATTTATTTATTTATTTAATTGGTTGGTTTTTGTCTTTGTTTTTTTAATATTTATTTATTATGTATACATAGTTTTCCTGCGTGTACCCCTGCATGCCAGAAGAGGGCACCAGATCTCATTATAGATGGTTGTGAGCCACCATGTGGTTGCTGGGAATTGAACTTAGGACCTTGGGAAGAGCAGGTGGCACCCTTAACCTCTGAGCCATCTCTCCAGCCCTTTGTTTTTTGTTTTTTGTTTTTTAAAGACTGAGTTTCTTTGTGTATCCTTGGCTGTCCTGGACTTGCTTTGTAGACTAGGCTGGCCTCGAACTCAGAGATCCACCTGCCTCTGCCTCCCAAGTGCTGGGATTAAAGGCGTGCGCCACCACTGCCCAGCTTTTGAAGCCATTTATTTATTTACGTACTTGCTTGTGTTTGTTTGTTTGTTTGTTTGTTGAGGCAGAGTCTCTGATGGGGGTACAGGAATACCATTGTCAGGAGACACCCCTGGCAAAATAAATAAATAAAATAAAAATTATTTAAAAAAGAGAGAGAGAGAGAGAGGCACCCCTGGCAAAGCCACGCAGGGCTAATGTCTGCCTCTCGGATCTCTTTTAGATGATTTCAAGGATTATGGAGTAAACTGTGACAAGCTGGCCTCAGAAATAGAAGACCATATCCTCATATCACGTGGGCCTGGGAGGCCTCGCCTGTCTAGTTGGTGGGGTGTGGGAGCAGCGCTGGAGGCAGCTCCCTGCTCTGCCCTTGAATCAGAGCCCCTGAGCACAGGCTGAGATTGTTAGGTCTTTCTCTGCCTGTCATCAGAGGGTCCCCTGGGCTCATCTGGTTGCAGGTAAGGCACCGGAAGCTCAGGGAGGCGCTGTCACCTCTCAAAGCTCCTGCAGCTAAATGTAGCCAGCAGAGTTGGGGGTTTGAACCCTAAAAGTGTGACTTCAGGACCTGGGGGCTCAGCTGCTGGGCCAGATAGACCATGCCATATGTGTCTCAGCTGGTCGTCCCCTCCCGGATCTTGAGTGAACAGAGGGCAGCATGCTTCTGATAGGCACAGCTCTGGAACTGCACACTGTGATGCCATTAAGCAGGCAGTAGGCTCTGACCGTCCCTGTGTACATGCTGGCGTTTTCATTCTATAGACAAGGAAACTAGGACTGGGAGTTCCAGGGTATCAGCTGGACTGAAAGCCTTGCTGTGTACCCCCGCCCCCAAGAAAAAAGTACATTTTAAAAATAGAATCTCCTTGGGGAGGCACAGGCAGGTGGATCTCTGTGAGTTCGAAGCCAGCCTGGTCTACAAAGCGAGTCCTGAGTAGCCAAGGCTACACAGAGAAACCCTGTCTAGAAAACAAACAGCCAGGTGTGGTGGTGCACACCTTTAATCCCAGCACTTGGGAGGCAGAAGCTGTGAGTTCAAGGCCAGCCTGGTCTACAAAGTGAGTCCAGGACACTGTCCCGAAAAACCAAAAAAAAAAAAAAAAAAAAAAAAAAAAAAAAAAGACATCCAACTTGCCTGTTTCTGTCTCCTGCCTGAAGCCACCCCTAGTCCCCAGGATATCCCCTGGTGTTTTCTATTAACCATCGCTCGTTGGTTATCTGGCTATACCTCTGCACATTTTGCGTTTCCCAGTCTCACAGCAGGTACACTCTCACCTTTTCCCGTGAATTCAGGAACCCAGAGCTTCCGGGTTACAAGAGTTCACCTTCACCTTCTCCAGAACAGTCGGTGGCTTCCCTGCTCAGTCTGAAGCGGAGTGGGTGGCCTGGTGCCTAGTCCCACTTCTGTCTGTCTGTCTGTCTGTCTCCTTTGTTTCCTCCATTGCCCGTCTCTTTCGTTAGAAGGGGAGCTGAAGCGACAGCAGGCCGCTTAGCTTTTTATCGTAGTGGAGGGAAGGATGCTACAGGACTCCTAATGCTCCGTGTTCCTCAAAGGTCTGTCCTCTGTGGAGTGACCCTGAACTAACTGGCATGGGTGTGACCCTCTGAAAGGTCCCCAGAGACCCCAGGACTGCTCTCTACCTGATCCTAATCTATGACACTGGTGTGTGCCCGAGGAATGAGAGAGGGGCCAGTGTCCCCAAGCGTCCCCTTATACCCACAGTACAGACGCTCTGAATGGCAGTTTTAAGCTTATAGTTTGGCTCCTGGATGCTTTGTGGCACGGTTTTTTGTTGTTGTTGTTGTTTTTGTTTGGTTGGTTTGGTTTTTTGAGAGAGGGTTTCTCTGTAGCCTTGGCTGTCTTGAAACTCACTCTGTAGACCAGGCTGATCTTTTTTTTTTTTTTTTTTTTTTAAATTTGTGTTTTGCCTGCATATATGTCTGTGGATGTTGCATCTTGGAGTTACAGACAGTTTTGAGCTGCCGTGTGGTTGCTGGGAGTTGAACCTGGTGTCCTCTGGAAGAGCAGTCAATGCTCTTAACTGCTGAGCCATCTCTCTAGCCCGATCAGGCTTATCTTGAACTGGGAAATCGGCCTCCCTCTGCCTTCCAAGTACTGGGATTAAAGGGATGCGCCACCACTACCTGGTATTTTCACTTTTTTTTTTTTTTTTTGAGACAGAGTTTCTCTGCATAGCCTTGGCTGTCCTAGACTTGCTTTGTAGACCAGGCTGGCCTCGAACTCACAGCGACCCACCTGCCTCTGCCTCCTCGAGTGCTGGGATTAAAGATGTATGACACTACCGCCCAGCTATTTTCACGCTCTTATTGGACAGACGACATTAAAGCAAAAATGGCACAAAAGCCACAGCTCCACTTCCTTTCCACCAGTTCCTGACAGTCAGCTGTCCACTCTGGGCATTACCCTGGTCCCTGTTGGCTGTGCTTTTTCCCAGCAACGGCTTCATCTTTCTGTCTTTGCTTGGCTCAGGAGACCAAGAAAACGAGGTTGCTCTCCCTGGCCCTGCCCTGCGTCTTGAGTCAGGGAGGGGAAGATCTGAGCTGTTGGGCTTGGACAGAAGTAACTGTGGTCTGCGGCCAAGGCTGACTTCCTGCCTGTGTGTGGACAGACAGAGCATTGCTGGGAAGGAGGCCTGGCTGGAAGCCATGGCCTTGGTAGGAATCTGCTCTCTGCCCTTGGAGCAAGAACCTGAACCCTTTCTAAGCCTTGGCTTCCTCATCTGCTTGTGGGAGAAGTAACCGGCCAGTCGTCCCCAGAGTGGATCCCTGGGATGAAGGGCGGAGCCTGAGAGGGAGGGAGCTTTCTGAGCAGACTCCTTGGGAGAGGCTGAGGGATGTAGCTGGGTTGGTAGAGCACTTGCCTATGAAGCTAGCACTCAGGTCATCCTCAGCCACACAGAATTCTGGGCTATCCTAGGCTACGATAGACCACATCTCAAAAGAAATCGGAGGGTGTGGGGAGAACAGGACTGCCCCCTGCGTTTTGTTGTTTCATTTGTTTTGCTTTTTGGTTTTTCGAGGCAGGGTCTCTGTAGCTTTGGCTTTTCTGGAACTTGCTATGTAGACTATGCTGGCCTCAAACTCATAAAGATCCATCTGCTTCTGCCCCCTCAGTGGCCCCAGCTTCTGATGTTTTTTGTTTGGTTTGGTTTTTCTTTTTGTTTTCTCAAGACAGGGTTTCTCTGCATAGCTGTGTCTGTCCTGGACTCTCTTTGTAGACCAAGCTGGCCTTGAACTCACAGCAGTCCACCTGCCTCTGCCTCCCTGAGTGCTGAGACTACAGGTGTGCATCACTGTGCCCAGCTTGGCCTTTAGTTTTTCAAGACAGGGTTTTTGTGTGTAGCCCTGGGTGTCCTGGACTTGCTTTGTAGACCAGGCTGGTTCCGCCTGCCTCTGCCTCCTGAGTGCTGGGATTAAAGGCGAGCACCACCACCATGCTCAGCTTCCAGTGGTTTGCTTTTGTACTTACTTCTCAGAGCCTGAAACATGTGGCTCTTGACCTTTTCCTTTGACAGCTAGTCCTTTGACTCTGGGTCCTTCCAAACTAGAGGGTTACCTTCATCCTCCTCCTCTTAGCACTCTGAATATTGGCGCATTTGACATGCCCCATGCCCCACAATGGTTCCTTGCCCGTGATGCTGCACTGATGCCTCCTAGCAGCCCCAGTTTGTTTGTTTGTTTGTTTATTTATTAAAGAAGGGAACTTAGACCCGGAAGTCATGTGGCTCACCTGAGGTCACATGAGAGACTCAGACAAAACCAGCGTGCCTGTTCCGCCCCTCCCCCCTCGAGTCCCCCTCCCCCCCCCCCCCCCCCGAGTTCCCCTCATACCACAGTGCTTGCTGCAGTCTGACCTCTTCTTGGAGGCTGTTCCTGACCTCAGTGCTCAAAAAGTAGATGTCCATTAAGCAGAGGCTACAGAGATGACCCGTGACCCCTGTAGCAGGCTCCCGTTTTCCGTGCTCCTCCAAGGATGGCAAGGTGGCCCTTGACCCAGACACATATCTATCAGGAACTCAAGGGCACCGACATGAAGTACCGGAACCGTGTGCGCAGCCGCATTAGCAACCTGAAGGACCCCAGGAACCCGGGCCTGAGGCGGAATGTGCTCAGCGGGGCCATTTCCTCAGAGCTCATTGCCAAGATGACGGCAGAGGTGAGGAGGATTATAGGGCCTTGGTGTGGTGGGGAGGGAGAGGGGGGAGGACCTGGGGGGTGCACAACGGTGGAGGGGGGCAACCTGTCGGGGTCAGAGTGGGGCCTGGCCGGCGCCCTGCTGCTGCCCAGAAAAGCAATGGATGTGACTCTGGGAATGTGATCTGGCTCTCTCAATAGACCCAGCCCATCTCGCACAAGTTCTGGCGCACGCCTTTAATCCCAGCACTTGGGAGGCAGAGCCAGGCGGATCGCTCTGAGTTCAAGACCAGCCTGGTCTACAAAACGAGTCCAGGACAGCCAAGGCTACACAGAGAAACCCTGCCTCGAAAAACCCCAAAACAAAAACAAAAACAGATATACTAGGAGCCATTGGAGACCCTCGCTGGACTGATGGGTATTTGACCCACTTATTTCAAACACCACCTTCGACACATCCTTGGGTGTGATTTGCTTTCAGAGATACCCTGCTGGTCCTCAAATGCTGGGGAAATGGAGAGACCCAGAGAAGGGAGAGTGAATGTATTAGGCCCCTAAGGCCTGGTGGGACTCAGGGTGTTTTGGTGGCCCAGAACGGAGGAGCATGTACATGCCCTGTGCATGATATGTGAGTACCTGGGATGTATGTGTGTGGTGTGTGCTGTGATGTGGTGTATGTGATAATGCTGAGTGTATGCGGTGTGTGACGAATGCATGGATAGGATGTTTCGCGTGTGGGTGCGATATAGATAGCTTTGTGTGGTGTGGGTGATGCGTGCAGTGTGTGTGTGTGTGTGTGTGTGTGTGATATGTGATGTGCATATGATGTGTAATTAATTACTGCAAGTGGAGTATTCCATGAGTAAGTAGTATGTGATTTTTAAAATTTTTTTTTGGGGGGGTGGTTTCAAGACAGGGTTTCTCTGTGTAGCCTTGACTGTCCTGGACTCACTTTGTAGACCAGGCTGGCCCCGAACTCACAGTGATCCACCTGCCTCTGCCTCCTGAGTGCTATGATTAAAGATGTACGCCACCACACTTGGCTAGTATGTGCTTAACATGAGTGTGTGGTATGTGTAGTATGTGGTGTGTGGCTAGTGTATGCTGTGTGGATCATATGTGTGTAGTGTGGTTAATGTACGTGTATGGTTAATGTATTGCGTAGTATGTGGTTAATATGTGTGTTGAGTGTTTTAGAGTGTTGTTGTTAGTACATGATATGAAGTTAGCATGTGTGTGGTGTGTGGTTATTGTGTGGGTGATGTGTTTAGTGGGTGATATGTAGTACGTGGTCTGTGGTTAGTGTGTGGTTACTATGTATATGGGGTGTTTAGTGTGTAGCATGTGATTAATGTGTCTGTGGTGTGGAGTTATGTGTTGTTAGCATGTGGTCTGTGGTTAGTGCATTGTGGGATATGTGGCCAATGTGTGTGGTGTATGAGTTATGAGTGCACGTGGCACATGCGTGTTGCGTGGAGTGTTACAGAATGGTGCTCCAGGACCAGGTGTGTGCACTGCTTTCCTCAAACACCCCTAACCACAGCCCCAGGGTCAGGAGAAATAGGAGCCTGCCTCCCATGTATCCACCAAGCACCAAAGTCAGCGCTCAGCTCAGCTCACCTTTGCTTACGTGTGGCGGGAACACACAGGCACAGGGCGTGTGTGGAGTCAGAGGACAAGTTCCAGAAGCCTTCTCCTTCTACCTTGTGGACTCCACAGATCAAACTCGGGTCTTTGGTAGCACCTTTACCTGTTGAGCCATCTTGCTGGCCCCCCTTGTGCTCAGTTTAAAAGGTCTGGGTTTTGTGGTGGTTGTTTATTTGGTTTTGGTCTCACTATGTAGCCCAGGCTGGCCTTGAACTCCTAATATTCCTGCTCCCACCTCCCAAGAGCTAGGTTTGTGGGTGAGGTTTTTTGTTTGTTTGTTTGTTTGTTTGTTTTTGTTTTTTGAGACAGGGTTTCTCTGTGTAGCCTTGGCTGTCCTAGACTCACTCACTTTGTAGACCAAGCTAGTCTCAAACTCACAGTGATCCACCTGCCTCTACCTCCCAAGTGCTGGGATTATAGGCATGTGCCACCGTGGCCCAGCCTGCAGGAGAGTTTTAACCATGGCAGCTTGGACTGACTAAGACACTGTAAGACTAAGTTGCAATTTCGACCCCTGGGCAATGTTGTCATTTACAAAAGAGCACACCTTGCCAAGGATGTATCTGAGATGGTAAAGCGTCTGTCTGGTATGAGTAAGGCCCTGGGTTCAATCCTCACTTGCTCCTAAGTGGGAAGAGATAGAAAGAAAGAAAGAAAGAAAGAAAGAAAGAAAGAAAGAAAGAAAGAAAGAAAAAGAAAGAAAGAAAGAACTCCAGTTAGTTAGGTATAGCTATATATGCCTGTAATCCCAACACATGGGAGGCAGAGGCAGGTGGATCTCTGTGAGTTCAAGGCCAGCCTAGTCTACAGAGCAAATTCTAGGACAGTCTGTGATACATGAGACTTCCCCCTCCCTGCCCCTTCCAAGACAGGGTCTCTCTGTGTAGCCTTGGCTGTCCTGGACTCACTTTGTAGACTAGGCCGGCCTTGAACTCACAGTGATCGGCCTGCCCCTGCCTCCCTGACTGCTGGGGTTACAGGCGTGTGCCACCGCATCCGGCTTGAGACTCTGTCTCAAATAAACAAATAATAACGGCAGCAAGATAACGGTTAGCCGAAACCGGGTCCCCCTTCCTATGAGTGTCTGGGTCCACAAACCCACTCATAGCCGCGGCTGTCCCCACCTACACGTGTGTCTGTGCAGTCTTCCATTGGCAGAGGCTTGGAGGGGCTCTGTGAACAGGGGTCAGATTCGGAAAGGGAAGGGACTGGCTGATGCTGATGCTGCATTCCAGCAGGAGAGAGGGCTCTCTGGATGCTGCTGGGACAGCTGTCTGAAGGGGTCTATCCACAGGGAGTCCTCAGACCTGTGAGCCCGGTTACTGTGGGGACCTGCTGGGGGAGGGGGTACGGGGTGTAGCCGTCAGATCATGGTTCCCAGAGCTAAGGTTCCCACCGACAGGGTTAGCGAGCGCTCATAGTTGGAGCAGGCACTGCATTAAAGCCTAGAGTGGGAGGCTATGGGACATAGAGGAGCAGCAGCCAAATCAGCTGCTGGGAGAGTCTGATTCAGGCCAAGGCCTGGCAGGCAGGATGAGCATCGTCCTGTAGGAATGACCCCATGGTACTAATTCCAGCTGATGAGCACCCGCTGCTGGCCCCCACACACCAGCTGACCTTGACCCGGTTAGAAATCCCAGGTTGGACCTTCCAGCCAGGATGGAGAGGGAGACTCTGCCAGGATAAGTCTTTGCCAAGTCGTGCCGGGCCGGGGCGACCAACTTCTTCTCTAGCTCTCTGTACTTGACCTAATGTGGCACCTCCTCCTCATTTCCCTCCAGGAAATGGCCAGTGACGAGCTGAGGGAGTTGAGGAACGCCATGACCCAAGAGGCCATCCGCGAGCACCAGATGGCCAAGACGGGCGGCACCACCACTGACCTCTTGCGGTGTAGCAAGTGCAAGAAGAAGAACTGCACCTATAACCAGGTGGGCGGGCAGGAGGGAGCGGGGTGGAGCAGGGAGGGGCCACAGCGGGGGGAGGGGGCAGGAGGGAACGGGGTGGAGCAGGGAGGAGCCACAGCGGGGGGGGGGGGGGGAGCAGGAGGTATGGGGTGGAGCAGGGAGGGGCCACAGCGGGGGGGGGGGGGGAGCAGGAGGTATGGGGTGGAGCAGGGAGGGGCCACAGCGGGGAGGGGGGCAGGAGGGAGCCGGGTGGAGCAGGGAGGGGCCACAGCAGGGGGGGGGCAGGAGGGAGCAGGGTGGAGCAGGGAGGGGCCACGGGGGGGGGGGGCAGGAGGGAGCGAGGTGGAGCAGGGAGGGGCCACAGCGGGGGTTGGGGGGGAAGCAGAGGGATGCCCAGGGAGGTGCTGAGAGGAACAGGAACTGAATTCTTTCTTTCTTTCTTTTTTAAATTTTTAAAAAAGATTTATTTATTATTATGTATACACTGCATGTACACCTGATTGCCAGAAGAGGGCATCAGATCACATTTTTAGATGGTTGTGACACTATGTGGTTGCTAGGAATTGAACTCAGGACTTCTGGAAGAGCAGACAGTGCTCTTAACCTCTGAGCCATCTCTCCAGCCCAGGAACTGAATTCTTCAGGCCACCGGGCAAAGGGCAAGCTTGGAGATGCCACCACCTTGCAGATTCTGGGTTGTAGAACCGTTCAGGTTGTAGGATCAGCTCCTGTGTATCCGCAGGGCAGGCTCAGTGTGCCCTGTCTGTTCTAAAGCGAGAGCAAACCCCAGACTCCAGCCTGTGTAACACTGTCCTCCATGCTCACTGCTGGGCCAAAACTTCAGGAGAGTCAGAGACACTGGAAGGAAGGGCAGCAATGTGAAACCCAGCTCCTCACGAAAAGCTCTGGGGGGGGGGGGGGGCAGGCATGGTGGCGCACGCCTTTAATCCCAGCACTTGGGAGGCAGAGGCAGGCGGATCACTGTGAGCCAGCCTGGTCTACAAAGTGAGTCTAGGACAGCCGAGGCTACACACAGAAACCCTGTCTTGAAAAACAAAAACAAAACAAAAATCTCAGGGGAAACTGAGGCTCAGATGCTCAGACTCGGCAGCTTAGGCCAGGGTGTCCAGGCTGGTGGCAGGAAGGCTTTGAACTAAGAGCCAAACCTTTCTTTCCTTTTTCTCTTACTTGACTATTTTGAGATAGGACCTTGAATTTGCTTTTTTTTTAGTTTTTAGTTGTTTGTTTGTTTGTTTTTAAGACATGGTTTCTCTGTGTAGCCTTGGCTGCCCTATACTTGCTTTGTAGGCCAGGCTGGCCTCGAACTCACAGCAGTCTGTCTGCCTCTACCTCCCAAGTGCTGGGATTAAAGGTTTGTGCCGCCACACCATGCAACCTTGAATTTATTTTGAAGCTAAAGCTACCCTGGAATTTCTGATCCTCTTGCCTCAGTGTTGGGGTTTCATGTGTGCACCACCACTATTGGTTTTTGGGTCCCAACATTCCCGAGTGAGTCAGTCAGCTTGTTCAGTGATGACTGAGTTTTTGTTTGTTTGTTGTTTTTTTTTTAGGTTTTTCAAGACAGGGTTTCTCTGTGTAACAGTCCCGGCTGTTCTGGACTTGCTTTTGTAGACCAGGCTGGCTTTGAACTCACAACGACCCTCCTGCCTCTGCCTCCCAAGTGCTGGAGTTAAAGGCATGCACCACCACTGCCCGGCTTATGATGACTAAGTTGAAGATACCCAGGAGCTATAGCCGACTTGGGGAACAGGGAGGGAAATGGCCTATTGCTAGATTCTGTCCCTGGAGTAATAATATCTTGAATTCTAACTCATATTTAGTGATCCTAGAACTCTTTGTTTCTCTATCTGCTCAGCAGGCAAGACTCATCAAGAGTAGCCAGGCTGGTAGCTCATGTCACCTGTCACTGGTGAGCATGTGGCAGGGGAACATGAGGATGGGGCGGGCAGTAAAGCCAGCCCAAGGTACATAGGAAAACCTGTCTGAAAGAAAAAGAGAAAAATAAACCAGGTGTGGTGGCGCACACCTTTAATCCCATCACTCAGGGAGACAGAGACAAGCAAGTCTCTGTGAGTTCGAGGCCAGCCTGGTCTACAAAGTGAGTCTAGGACAGCCAAGGCTAACACAGAGAAACCCTGTCTCAAGGGGGGAAAAAAAAAAGACACAAATGGGTTAGAGAGATGGTTCAGTGCTTAGAGAGAGCTCATTGCTCTATCAGAAGGACAGACGCTAGCTCCCATATTGGGTGGTTCACAAATGCCTATAACTATAGCTCCAGTGTAGGTATTTGCACATGTACACACATAAACTATTTTTTTGTTTTGTTGTGTTTTGTTTTTCAAGACAGGGCTTCTCTGTATAACCCTGCTGTCCTGGACTCACTTTGTAGATGTAGACCAGGCTAGCCTTAAATTCACATTGATCCGCCAAAAGGCAGAGGCAGAGGCAGAGGCAGGTGGATCTCTGTGAGTTTGAGGCCAGCCTGGTCTACAGAGTGAGTTCCAGGACAGCCAGGGCTTGTAACACAGAGAAACTCTGTCTCAAAAAACAAAAAACAAAAGACAAACAAATGAAAAACAAAACAGAAAAAGATTTAGTTTATCTACCCAAAAGCCCACTCCTGCCCTTTTTCCTTACCACTTCTGTGTAGTGACAAGGCTGTGCTATGCTGTGCCCTCTTGACAGACAACTAAAGGCACATACCAGCAGAGAGCTCCTCCCCAGTGCTGGTCCCAGCACACATCACCAGGGTTGGCTTTACAGAGTCAGGCAGCTGGGAACTCCAGAGTCTTGTGGTGGGGAACTCATGTCACTGAACCTGAATGAGGAGCATGGAGGACTGGGAATAAGAAGACACAGCAGGGCTGGAGAGATGGCTCAGTGGTTAAGAGCGCCGCCTGCTCTTCCAGAGGTCCTGAGTTCAATTCCTAGAGACCACATGGTGGCTCACAACCATCTATAATGTAATCTGATGCTTCTGCAGATAAAGCACTCATATGCAATAAATAAAATAAATAAATCTTTAAAAAAAAAGCCGGGCGTGGTGGTGCACGCCTTTAATCCCAGCACTCAGGAGGCAGAGGCAGGTGGATTGCTGTGAGTTTGAGGCCAGCCTGGTCTACAAAGCGAGTCCAGGACATCCAAGGCTACACAGAGAGATCCTGTCTCCAAAAACCAAAAATATAAAAAAGACACAGCATCACCCACCCCAGTGATCTGTAAGCTCCCTTTCCTCTCTGGGTCTCAGCCACTTGCAGGCTGACAAGAAAGGAGGTGATTTCTTAGGTACCTCTGGCTCGGACAGACACGCCCGACATAAGGTGTTCAGGGTGTGAGTCTGGGAAGGCCTCTTGTAAGAGGGTGAGGCTTGGAACAAGAGACGGGAAACAAGTTCAGAAGGATCAACAACAGTGCAAGTGCAAAGGCCAGGCTGAGCCCGTGGGATTCTGAGTGAGCTCACAGATGACCAGAGGAAAAGAGATTATACATCCATGTCAGGGAGATGACCAAAGTCTGGCAAATATCGGTTCCAACATAGGGACTTGAACCTATTTCAGAAGACAGCAAGATAGTGGCATGGGCCTGTAATCCCAGCACTTGGGAGGCAAAGGCAGGCGGATCGCTGTGAGTTCGAGGCCAGCCTGGCCTACAGAGTGAGTCCAGGACAGCCAAGGCTACACAGAGAAACCCTGTCTCGGAAAAACAAAAAAGCAAAAGACAGCGAGAGCCACGGCAGGCCCTATACCAGGGGAGTGACCTCACGGATGACTCTTCTCTCTGTCAGGTGCAGACACGCAGTGCTGATGAGCCCATGACCACCTTTGTCTTATGCAACGAGTGTGGGAATCGCTGGAAGGTTTGTATGCTTGCATCTTTCTCCCTCCCCACCATCCACACGCAGCTGTTGCCCTGCACAAGAAATAGTAATGCCAACAGACAGGAAGAGGATTCCGTGCTAGGAGGCTGGAGGCTTGCCAGCCTGCAGCGTCAGCCTGTAGCGCATGACTGTGGCAAGTGGTTGAGTGGGAGAGGGAATGTTAGTTTGGAAGGACAGCAGCTGGGATGGATGGCAGCTCAGAGTTTATTATAGTTGTGGGCAAGGCCCGCAGTTGAGCATGGATGGGTTTGGCCTCCTGAGGACCGCAGAGGGAGAAGAAGCAATAGCACGGAGCATTTAGACCAGGCCTCTGCAAAGTGTTTGTACAGAAGCTATATGGCCCTTGCCCTAGCCACACGGGGAGAAGACAGAGTGGCCCTGAGATGCTCTGAGTGTCCTTTCTTTCTTAGGAAGCTCTGGAAAAGCCTTCTATCACCCAGTGCTGTGACCTAGATGTTTAGCTCCTGCAGGGGCAACAGTCTGGATTTCAGCCATGGGGGACAAACAGAATCCTCTCTGGGTGCTGCTTGTTGGGGGGTGTAGCTGGGTACTAGAGCATGTTCTGATATGTATGAAGTCCAGGGTTTGATCCTCAGTGAAACACACACACACACACACACACATACACACACACACAATTAATCCCAGGACTCGGGAGGCAGAGGCAGGTGATCATTGTGAGTTCGAGGCCAGCCTGGTCTACAAAGTGAGTCCAGGACAGCCAAGGCTAACACAGAGAGACTTTTGTCTCAAAGAACCAAAAAAAAAAAAAAAAAAAAAAGAAAAGAAAAAAGAAAAAAAAGAAAAAGAAAAAGAAAAACATAGCTACTGGGTGAAATAGGCTTAAACATATTGCCACAGCCTAGCACATATTAGGGTTCAGTAATGATGGCTGAGGTGGGAAAAGGACATGCTGTGTGCTTCTATGCGCCTGTTGGAAAGGCAGGACCCAAGGGAGCTTTCATCTTGTCTGACAGTATTTTTAGATAACGTCCACTGCCATATGGGAGAGCTAAAATCCAACCAAGTGGTCTGTGACAATCATGATATTTTTGTTGTTGTTCTGAGATGTGGGGGTGGAGAAGTCCTCTCTGTGCAGCCCTGGCTGTCCTGGAACTCCTTACGCAGACCAGGCTGTCCTGGAACTCACAGAAATCCACCTGCCTCTGCTTCCTGAGTGCTGGGATTAAAGGCCACCCCCACCACAGCCGGCTGAATCCACCTTCTTGTCCATGAGTCTCAGAGAGACCTCTTAACACTGTTGCCTTTCGGTTTTATAGTTCTGCTGACTGGACCAGCAGCCAGGACGATGGCAGGAGGAAGAACAAGCAGGAAGCACAAACCATGTGACCCAGAGTGATAAATAAAAGTTAAAATGAAAGCAAATGCGGAGCCCTGGATGAGGCTAGGGGTTAGATGAAAGGGGTGGGGGGGGGGCAGAGGGGGAGGGGGGTTTCTTTTGCCAATTATATTCAGTCATGAAAAATGATTGGTTTCTGGGGGAGCCTTTCTGGTATGTGATGCTCAGTCTTTTTCTTTTCTTTTCTTTTTTTTTTTTTTAAGAGTTACTTATTTATTATGTGTACAGATCTCATTATAGATGGTTGTGAGCCACCATGTGGTTGCTGGGAATTGAACTCATGACCTTTGGAAGAGCAGTCAGTGCTCTTAACCTCTGAGCCGGCTCTCTAGCCCAATGCTTAAGAGTCTTTACTGACAAGACCTACACAAAAGGTCAGCATCAGATCGGAGGAGCCTTATCCTGGCCGTGGCCTGACAGATCTTGGAGTTTCTTCTCCACTACTGAAAATTAGCAGATTGAGGCTGAGGGTATAGCTTAGTGGTAGACCCTGGGTGCCAACCCCAGTACAGAGTAGAGGAGAAGGAGAGGAGGGAGGGAGGGAGGGAGGGAGGGAGGGAGGGAGGAGGGGAGAAATACCACGCTTTGCATGGTACTGTTTGCTTGTGATTTCATGGCTTGGGAGGCAGAAGAGTATTACTTAAGTCTCAGAGTTCAAAGTCAGCGCCCTGGGCAACATCATGAGACCCCCGTCTCTTATTTTCATTATTTCATTTCCATTTTGCGATTTTACTGTAGTTTCAGCTAAGGTCTCAGGGGACCCAGGGTAGCCTCAAACACCGTGAGTCGTTGAGGATGTGTTGAACTTCTGATCCTCTTGCCTCCACCTTCCAAGACTTGGGATGACAGGCCTGTATCCCTGTGGTGGCTGACACAGTGCAGGGGGCCTCATGTCTGCCGGGAAAGCGCTCTACCACCTGAGCTACACCCCCAGCTCAAAATCCTGTCTCTAAAGAGAAAACACTGGTGCCAGGGAGATGATTTGGTGGTCAAGACCCCCTATTGCTCTTGCAGAGGACCCAGGTTCAGTTACTAGGATCTACAGTGTCCCACAACCATCTGAAACTCCATTCAGGGGATCTGATGCCCTCCTCCTGATCTCCAAGAGCACCAGGCACACATGTGTGGTACACGTACATGGATACTCACAGAAATAAAATAAGTAAATCTAGAAGGAAAAAAAAAAAGGCTGCTAGGCGGTGGTGGCGCACACCTTTAATCCCAGCACTCGGGAGGCAGAGGCAGGTGGATTGCTGTGAGTTTGAGGCCAGCCTGGTCTACAGAGCGAGTCCAGGACTACACAGAGAGACCCTGTCTTGAAAAAAAACAAAAACGAAAAAATTAATTTTTATTTTATGTGCATTAGTGTGAAGGTGTCAGGTCCCTTGGAACTGGAGTTACACAGAGTTGTGAGCTGCCATGTGAGTGCTGGGAATTGTATCCAGGTCCTTTGAAAGAGCAGACAGTGAGCTGGGCATGGTGGCACATGCCTTTAATCCTAGCACTCTTGAGGCAGAGGCAGGCAGATTGCCGTGAGTTTGAAGAAAGCAGACAGTGCTCTTAACCACTGAACCATTTCCCCAGGTCCAAGATTTTTTGCTTTTGTTATCTTGATGCATGTGAGTTTTTTGTTTTTTGCTTTTTCTGGTTATTACAGACAGAACTTCTCAGTGTAGCCTTGGCTGTCCTAGACTCAATTTGTAGACCAGGTTGGCTTTGAACTCACAGAGATCCACCTACCTCTGCCTCCCCAAGTACTGGGGTTACAGGTGTGCACCACCATGCCCGGCTGCATGTATGTGTTCTTTTTTTCTTTTTCTTTCTTTCCTTTTTTTTTTTTTTTTTTTTTTTTTTAGGAGACTGAGTTTTTCTTTGTAGCCTCAGCTGTCCTGGACTCCCTTTATAGACCAGGCTGGCCTCGAACTCACAGAGCTCCACCTGCGTCTGCCTCCAGAGTGCTGGGATTATAGACGTGAGCTACCACGCCCGGCTATGTTTTTATGTGTGCACATGTGAAGTGTGTGTGCATGTATAGGCTACACCTATGGAGACTAGTGGTCAACGTCAGCTGTCTTTTTTTTATATCCCTCTTCTCTTCAGCTTTTTTGAGAAGGTGTCTTCAGTCAACCTGGAGCTCAGGGATCTTTGTAAGCCTCAGGGATCTTTCTGTCTCTGTCTCCGTCTCCACAATGCTGGCATTATAGTATGCCATCACACCTACCTTTTACATGGGGATGAAACTCTGGTCCTCTCTCTTGTACAGTAAGCACTATATTGACTGAGCTATCTTCCCAGTCCTACCTAAAGTTTCTCCTCTTTTAAAGGCTGGAGCCATGGCTTAGCGGTAGAGTACTTGCCTAGCGTTCTAATATATGTGAGGCCCTTTCCTCCCACCATCCCCATGCCCCTCCCCCATCCTGGCAACCACCAGAGCACTGTTTGTATTATTAGACCCTTTATAAGCCAAGGAGCCCAAAGTTCAGGGAATAATTTGTTTGGGAGACAGAGCTTGGATTTGGACCCAGATCCCCAGCTTCATTCTGAGTCACTCAAACACGGCTTCCCCACACTGAGCGGCTGTGACGTGGCCGTGGTGTGCCAAGGACCTCGGTGTCAGTCTCACAATCCTCAGAGCAGCAGCCTTGCAGCCACTTAGGGGGTGGTGTCGGATTCCCCAATTAGTGTCTACTATAGAAAGGGCATAATAACCTGGGTCCAGTTGATGCCCTTAAAAGCCTAGACAATACTAAAGTTTGTGTGCTTTGTTGTTGTTTGTTTTTGTTTTTTCGAGACAGGGTTTCTCTGTGTAGCCTTGCTTGTCCGGGACTTGTTTTTGTAGACCAGGCTAGCCTCGAGCTCACAAAGATCCACCTGCCTCTGCCTCCTGAGTGCTGGGATTAAAGGTGTGCGCTTGACGTGGTGCATTTTTCATGCTGTTCTCTACATTTGTGGGAAACACTCTTTGTGGAAAAGCCGCAGACGCATTGTGAGGGCAAGTGCCCCACTCCTCTGTGCTCTGCTCCGCCTGCTGAGCCCATTGCCCCTCTCTCACCCAGCCCAGCCCCAGGGCCTTGCTTGTGGGACTTCCTACCAGCTTCACCCATCTGCAGCCAGAGGCAGAGGATGACAGGCATGCAAGGGAACATGAGACACTGCCCTTGTCCTGTTTCTTCCCCCTGTCACTCTTCCCTCCCGTCCCAAGAAACCCAAGCCACGCTGGCACAGAGCTGTCCTTTCACGCCTCTGTGCCTCTGCACAGACTGTTCAAGACTAAGGCTCCCTCTCCCTCCTGCAGTCTCCACCTCTGTCATGCCTACAGTCTGCACGGCTGCTTGGATGTCACCTCCTCTGCAGAGCCTCCTTCCTTCCCCGTGAGAAGGGGTTGGCAGGCACAGACATGGCAGGGTGAGCATCTGGGTGCGGCTGTAAGGTCCAGGAAGACCCAGGTCATGTCCTTTGAAAAGGAAAATTGAGAAAATTGGATCACAAACGTGGAGACGTATTTGAAGATGTTTAACAGATTAATGCTTCTGATACCAAAGAAAAACTACCGTTGGACTATTCATAGATAACTGTAAGACTGTGTTGGGATCACAGGCATGCACCCACCATTGCCTGGCTCCTTTTTTTTTTTTTTAATTTAGGTTTTTCGAGACAGGTTTCTCTCTTGGCTGTCTTAGACCTGGCTCTGTAGACCAGGCTGGCCTTGAACTCAGAGATCCACCTGCCTCTGCCTCCTGAGTGCTGGGATAAAGGTATGCGCCACCATGCCTGGCTGCTTGTTCTTTTAGAATACTAGAGGTCATCTTCTGATGACCTGTAATTCCAGCTCCAGGAGATGTGACTCTTGGTTTTCTCAGGGTGCCTACAAGTACACACGTACACATGCACACGCACACATACACACACACAGTGGGGTAGGGTAGGGAGTTAATGAATCTTTTAAAAAATATTTACTAAAAATAAGCATTTACAGCTTGGCTGAGGCCAACATGGTGTACTAAGTAAGTCCAGGACAGTTAGGGACACACAGAGAAACCCTGTCTAGAAAACAAAAATCAAAAAAACCCAACAACAAGCTGGGCGTGGTGGCGCATGCCTTTAATCCCAGCACTCGGGAGGCAGAGGCAGGCGGAAAGCTGTGAGTACAAAGGGAGTCGAGGTCAGCCAAGGCTACACAGAGAAACCCTGTCTCAAAAAACAAAAAGCAAAAAACCAACAACAAAACAAAACCATTTACTGGGCCTTCACAGGTACACTAATCCAGTAGCAATGCACATTTTTAAAAAAGACTTATTCATTTATTATGTATACAGTACTCTACCTGCATGACAGAAGAGGGCAGTAGATCACATTATAGATGGTTCTGAGCCGCCATGTGGTTGCTGGGAATTAAACTCAGGACCTCTGGAGGAGCAGTCAGTGCCTTTAACCTCTGAGCCATCTCTCCAGCCCCCATGCAATGCACATTTTTAAGACATTCAAGAAGACCCCCCATTTCCCCAGGAACAAGCTGTACTGAAGCTCCCCCACCCCCCAAAGGTGCTCCCCCCCCCAACACAGTAGGTGCTCGTCATTTGCTGCATGATGGGGACAGACAGGACTTTCCAACTCATTCTAGAAAACCCCAAACCGTAACACTGAACAATAGGACAGGAAGCTGCCACCTCCTCCTCCAGTCACCAGCCCTCCCCAAGGCAAGCTGCAGCAGGAAGACCCTCAGCCACTGTCTTTCCTTCCTGCCCACCTAGGTGCTTCCCTTTCAGTCCTTACCTTCTCTCCACTCCCAGGTAAAGAAAGCAAAAGTACTTTCTTAGAGGCAAAAGGACAAGCTGGGTGCACATAGCCATCCTGGCCCCAAGGCATAGTCCTGGGAAATAAAAGGAAAAGCTAGAGGAACAAAAGAGGGCTTAAAGCTTGACAGCAACACGACAAAAGGCCTCAGAGTTTACAGAGCAGTCTCGTGAAAAGGGAGGCCCTTCTGGGGCTAGGCTCTCCTTGGGAGCCCAGACCCCATACCAGTCATCCTCCTTGTTTGTAGGGGTTTGGCTATTGACCCCCCCCCCACACTCTCTGTTTTCTCTGAGTGAGGCCTCAATTTATTGTGTTGCTTGCAATTCCAAATACTGGGTTCCACATACTGTGCACTTGAGCCCACCCATTGGCTATGTTTCCAGCAGAAACAGTGTGAGAATAAGGTCACCCCCAGAGTCCCTATGATTTCCCAGACCTTCAGGCCATTGCATATACCCATGGGCCTTCCTTCATACTCAGCCTTCAAGTGCTGAGTTTCTTCTGCTACCAAAGGCACGATCCATCCAAATACCTAGGGGTCTTATTGTTCATTCTGTGCAGGGGTGCTTTCAACCCCTTCTCAACATCCTTAGCTATGACAATTCCAACTGTATAGAAAAAGAGATGGTGGGGCTGGAGAAATAGCTCAGTGGTTCAAAGTGATTACTGCTCTCGCAGATGTCCCAAATGTGTTTTCCAGCACTCAAATAAGGTGGTTTACAACCACCTGTAATTCCGACAGACATTGGACGCCCTCTTCTGGCTTCCTCAGGCACCTGCACATGCTCATACCCCCCCCATATAAAATTAAAAATAAATTGTACCTGTTTTGTTGTTTGTTTTGTTTTGTTTTTTGAGGCAAGGTTTCATTGTGTAGCCCTGGTTATCCTGGACTCACTCTGTAGACCAGGGTGGCCTCCAACACACAGAGATCCTCCTGCCTCTGGCTCCCGAGTGTTGGGATTACAGGCTTGTGCCATCATGCCCAGCTCTTGGGTTTTTTTTTTTTCCGAGACAGGGTTTCTCTGTGTGGCTCTGACTGTCCTGGAACTAGTTCTGTAGACCAGGCTGACCTCGAACTCACCGAGATTGAAGGCTGGTGCCACCACCGTCTGGATAAAATAATTTTTTAAAAAAAGATAGGGGCCTGGAGAGATTTTCCTGAAAAATACACAGCCTAGGTCCCAACCTAGACCTGTCTGATCTTTGTGCCCATAATCTTCTGACTCTGGTAAGTCCTTCAGGGTTCTAACTTACATGGTGGATGGATCAATGTTACAGCAGGTGGAATAGTACCATTCTGTGGCATCTAAACACCTTCTAGTCCTACCTTTGGGAGCGTAAGAGAAACACAGGTAAAAGAGATGCTGAATGGCTGGTAGGGTCCTGCTAGCTAATTTTTAGATCCTTGAGTCATGTAGCCATAAATAAGTGGGCACTGGGAACAGGACACTCTAATAAAAGCATGGCCAGGGGACATGTTTGAAAAAAAATTTTTTTTTCCAAGTCCTTGAATGCGTGAATGTATCTGCAAAACAAAAGAAAAGCCCCTTTTCCCAGCCCAGGCAAAGAAGTCTCCTGTTCAGGCGGAGACAACAGGCTTCTGGGCGTCAAGCCAAGGTTCTGGGGATATTTATAACTGGAAGAGGGTGGAAGTCCCTAATAAGCTGCTATATTCTTTTTCCATCACTTCCCTCTCCAAGGCTACACAGCAAGCTGGGAGCTCTTCCCCAGGCAGAATGCCTGCTTTGCCTAGCACTCGCCTTCCATTGTCTATTTCCTTCATCCTGGCTGGGGAGAGGGAAGGCTGTCTGTCAGTCCTTCCCTTTAGAGCACTCCTACTGAACACAGCTTAGGCGCTGCGGGTGTCTGTTGGCCTGCTGTTGTGGTCTCGGGGAATCTGTTTATGAGCCTGCGGCTTCCCGGACCTATAGAACAGTATCTGCAGTCTGGAAGCCTTAGCTCATCCTAAAATCAAACACTGTCCTTTGCCTGGTTAATCTATGGATTCGGATTTCTACCGGTGGCCCTGAGATCTCCGGACTCTGCTGGTAATAGCAAGATTCTCTCGGAACGTCAGGCCTCTTTAGAACTCTGAGACTTTGGGATCTCAGGCCTCTTGAGGATCTTGGAGCCAGTGACCCCCGCGCCTGGAGTTTTCGCAGGCCAAGAGAGGTAAGCCTCTACGTTTGCTCCTAACCTGGGTTTGTGGCGTCTTTGAAACAGAGACCGCTAACATCCTTAGAACCCTTTCCGGTCCAGATCACCGCAGGGGCAGGATCTTCATGGTGTTGGGAGTGTTCTCCAAGAATCCTTTCAGCAGAGAGACCTTCAACAGTGCAAGGACCCTGAGTTTCCACTCTGAAGCCAGCTATCTCCCCTACACACCCTCCTCCTCCCCCGCTTTGATTTCAGTGTTCTGGCGTCTTTAGATAAGTGCACTTAAGTCCCGGTCTCTATAAAAGAGTGCAAGGAGCTCCCTAGAGGGTTAACATCCGACCACCCTGGGCCGGGCCGCTGACTGCACGCCCACGTAGGGAGGGTGGCACGAGGCGACCTGGGATATGCAGTCTGCAGGCGGGATGCAACTGCTGCAAGGCCTACTGGGAGTTGTAGTTCAAGGATCCAGAGAGCTAGTGCTGCAGGCAAGTGCTGGGATGTGTAGTGACTACGTGGGCGGGGCCCAAAGTTCCATCGCGGCCTGAGAGTCTCCCGAGGGAGGGAAAGGGAGCCTTTTCTCGTTCTGGCTTGGGCTGTCAAATGAGGGCTGATCCCAGCTGAGGTTAGCCCAGGCTGCCACACTCAATCTGACTTCGCGGATAATATCTGACTCAAAGAGAAAAACAGGGCCATGAGAAAAAAACAGGGAGGCCTTCTTTGCTGAATCATGCAATAGTCTCCGAGGAGAAAGTGGAGGATACATCGACTGGTCTTGAAGGACGCGGTCCTGTCTCCTCTCTTTTGTTCTTTTTCTTCCCCTGCTTTTGGCCTCTAAGTGGCCTTTGTACGCCAGAATGAAACTTCAAGTCCCGGCAGGCCACGAGCCGAGCGCACGCGTGGTGGAGATGCTCGGCCACGCCGCAGGAGGAGGGCTGATCGTTTAGCATTTGATTGGTCGGGTGTTTTATGAGCTTTTTCGCCGATTGGCTGAGGTTGCTGCCGGAAAGGTCCCAGCCCGGAGATGGAAGAGCAGAGGCGTTCTATGTGCTGGCTGGAAAGCCTCATCCCTCAAATAGCGTCGCCTTGACCCCCAATCCAGGAGGGCATCTAACCAGAGCCTGTCCTCTCCTACTCTGTCTAGCATTGCATGCACTCGATATTAACAAGACACGGAGAGCGGTTCACGCTCGGGAGTCAGGGAAGAGAGTGACCGGTCCTGGGCCTTCCCCTCCTACCCTGCGAACAGAACTCCAGCCCTAGGGAGTGGGCAGGGCCTCTTGCCGCGCCTCACGCCCTGCTTTCCCCCTCCTTCAGCGTTGTCTGCTAGCTGCTTTTCCTGCTCTCTCTCCCTGGAGACGAACGCTTGAGCCCGAGATGGCAGCCACTCTGCTCATGGCTGGGTCCCAGGTAAGCTGGGGGTGGCTTCCCGGACCTCGCCTATGCATACCCATCCCGCCGGGTGTTTCCCGGTTCTGCAAACCCCTATAGGAAATTCCCTGGGATTAGCTCATTTGGTCTTAATGCTGTCTAATATAGCCATATACATGCATATATCAAGCGCCTATTGTATGCCTTTAAGCATTGAGAATAAAACCGAACAGGTTGGGTGGTACCCTCCTTGCCAACAGTCTGTAGGGAGAAAGATGCATCCGGTTAACCATGACACACACTATAGTAAGAACTCTGTTTGCCTTAGCAAGAAAGTGTTGTGACCTGCGAACCGGTGAGTCTTGGAGGGATTAATTCCCGATGCAGTGTTCCAGGAAGGAGTGAGGAGCGAACAGGAGGTCGAGGGAACAGAACAACAGTTGGCTCTAGAACTGGACCATAAAGAAGAGAATTTCACTGGTCTAAAGAAAAAGAGAGCGTTGTATGTAGATGTATTGAGCCGTGTAAGTTCTAGGTCTGTTCTGAAGAGGACGTGACTGGAGGACAAGAGTCCCCAAGTGGGCAGGGATATCTAGTAGATTCCCCCCTGCCTTTTGACCACATGTCTTTTTCCTCCCCCCCCCCCCCTTCTTTCTTGTTTCTTCTTTGGACTCTACAGATGAGACTTAATGCCATTGCCTTCTCGACATTTCTAACCATGTCTCTAATTTCAAGAAGAAGAGCTGGTCCTAAGCTCCCAGATACCAAGTAGTCAGGACACGTTGTGTGATTTCAGGCCCCTGTGACATTTGAAGATATGGCCATGTACCTCACCCGGGAAGAATGGAGACCCTTGGATCCTACACAAAGAGATCTTTACAGGGATGTGATGCAGGAGAATTACGGAAATGTCGTCTCCCTGGGTGAGTGAGGGTTTTTATCTTTTTTGTTTGTTTGGTTTTTTCACCAAGTATGGGTTTTTTTGCTTTTTGTTTTTTCCCCAAGTACCGCTTTGAAACAGGTCATAATGGCTTAGGTCTTTCAGTACAGCTTTGTTTGTTTGTTTGTTTCGAGACAGGGTTTCTCTGTGTAGCCCTGGCTGTCCTGGAACTCACTCTGTAGACCAGGCTGGCCTCGAACTCAGAGTTCCACCTGCCTCTGCCTCCTGAGTGCTAGGATTAAAAGGGCATACCACTACCACCACCACTGCCCAGCTCATGCAAATCTTTAAATGTGGGAAGGCCCACATTATACGGTCTATTTAAAAAAAAAAAAAGAGGTTTCTGCAGTTTCATAGACTTTCTTTTTTGGTTTTTCCAGACAGGGTTTCTCTGTGTAGTCTAGGCTGTCCTAGACTCACTTTGTAGACCAGGCTGGCCTCGAACTCACAGCGATCCGCCTGCCTCTGCCTCGCCTGGCTTCTTTTTTACTTTTTATTCATTTTTAGGTGATACTAAATAATGAGTTTCATCCTGATGTTTTCATATATATGTGTCTGTATCCATTGATCTGATTTGTTTCCCTCCCTTACTTCTTCCTTCAGCCTTTGTCCCTTGAACTTTAAAAACCGGCAACAATAACTCCATTGCCAAAAAACAAAATGAACAAAACCAAAAAAACGGGTTGAAGAGATTAAGAGCATGTATTGCTCCTGCAGAGGACCTGAGTTCAGTTCCCAGCACCCATGTCAGGCAGCGCACAACTGTCTGTAACACCAGTTCCAGGGCATCAAACCAGACGCCCTCTTCTGGCCCCTGAAGGTACCTGCAACCACACCCATACTCCAACCCAGACACTGTACACATCCCATGTGCTGGGAGGAAGTGCACCACCACGCCCGGTTTAGAAAGGATCATTTTTTTTTTATAATTTATTTATTTTTACTTTATATGCATCGGTGTTTTGCCTGCATGTATGTCTGTTTGAGGGTGTCAGATCTTAGAGTTACAGACAGTTGTGAGCTACCATATGGGTGCTGGGAATTGAACCCAGGTCCTCTGGAAGAGCAGTCAGTGCTCTTAACCGCTGAGCCATCTCTCCAGCCCGAAAGGATCATTTTTTAAAAAAGAGGCACTCTTGAGTCCTTATAGTCTTCCTCAGGAGCATTTCTTAGAATTACTGAAAGATTTACTTCTTACCCAAATAAATTTAGGGTTAGGATTAATAAATGTTTTCAAGGCAGTTTGTTGTTTTGTTTCTTCTTTTAATATGCATTTGTATTCTGTCTGAATGGATGTCTGCACTGCATGCCTGCCTGGTACCCACGGAGGCTAGAAGACAGTGTTAAGTCCCTTGGAATTGGGAGTTACAGACACTTGTGAGCTGCCAGATGGGGGTGCTGGGAGCTGAACTCAGGTCCTCTGCGGGTGTCACAAGTGTTCTGGACCACTGAGCATCTCTCAGGCCCTTCAAGGTGGTTTTTATCACAGTGCTTCCTAGGACCTTTAATGTATTATTAAACATTTGGACTTCTTTGTTTGCTTCATTTTGTGTGTGTGTGTGTGTAAGATGGGGTAAATGTATATGTGTGCACACGAGTGTGCAGATGACATTTGTCTGTGTATAAGCCAGAGGTCCACTTCCAGTGTCTTCCTCTATCTGTTTCCACATTTTTTTATTTTTCTTTTGATTTTTTTAAGACAGGGTCTCTCTGTGTACCCTTGGCTGACCTGGACTCACTTTGTAGACCAGGCTGGCCTCGAACTCACAGCGATCCGCCTGCCTCTGCCTCCCGAGTGCTGCTGTGTACACTCTTAGCCACTAAGCCGCCTCGCCTGCTTTAGGAAGACCACTTCACTTCTTGAGTCTTGAGTCTCCCCTTTACAGAGATGGACTTTTACGATTATTGCTACCATTAGCGTTGTGTATTCATGTTAGGAACCTAGTGTGCTGACGGTGCCATTGGGCTCAGTCCACCAGTTCCCCCTCCCCAGTGGATGATGTACGAACATCTCACCCGCACCTGAGATCACCTGAAAAGAAGGCTAAAAGAGAAGTTAGCTCAGTGCCGGAGCTGGGCGTGGTGTAGCTGAGTGTCAGAGCATTTACACGGCCTGCACACACTCCTGGGTCTCCGTAGCACTGTGAATAGAGGAGTAAGTCAAACCCCCTCAGTTTAGTGCCTAGAAACACAGCGGGCGTGTTCGTGCGCTGACCCGTCTCTGCGTTATTCACTCTTCCTTACAGACTTTGAGATCAGGAGCGAGAATGAAGCGAACCCGAAACAGGAGTTTAGCGAAGACGTGGAATTTGTGACCATGGCTGAAGAGCCGATTGAGACTGCCGCCGAGGAGAAGAGTGGCGGAAGCGAAGAGGCCTTCGAAAGCGGAGACAGGCCAGAAAGACAGTGGGGAGATCTGACGGCGGAGGAGTGGGTAAGCTACCCTCTCCAGCAAGTCACCGACCTGCTTGTCCACAAAGAAGGCCACACGGGCATCCGCTATCACATATGCTCTCAGTGCGGGAAGGCCTTCAGTCAGATTTCAGACCTCAACCGCCACCAGAAGACCCACACGGGAGACCGACCCTATAAGTGTTACGAGTGCGGCAAGGGCTTCAGCCGCAGCTCCCACCTCATCCAGCACCAGAGGACGCACACGGGCGAGCGGCCCTACGACTGCAACGAGTGCGGCAAGAGCTTCGGCCGGAGCTCCCACCTCATCCAGCACCAGACCATCCACACGGGCGAGAAGCCGCACAAGTGTCCCGAGTGCGGGAAGAGCTTCTGCCGCCTCTCCCACCTCATCCAGCACCAGCGGACGCACAGCGGCGAGAAGCCGTACGAGTGCGAGGAGTGCGGGAAGAGCTTCAGCCGCAGCTCCCACCTGGCCCAGCATCAGCGGACGCACACGGGCGAGAAGCCGTACGGCTGCAACGAGTGCGGGCGCGGCTTCAGCGAGAGGTCCGACCTCATCAAGCATTACCGCGTCCACACGGGCGAGAGGCCCTACAAGTGTGACGAGTGCGGGAAGAATTTCAGCCAGAACTCCGACCTGGTGCGGCACCGCAGGGCCCACACCGGGGAGAAGCCGTACCACTGCAACGAGTGCGGGGAGAACTTCAGCCGCGTCTCCCACCTGGTCCAGCACCAGCGGACTCACACCGGGGAGAAGCCGTACGAGTGCACCGCCTGCGGGAAGAGCTTCAGCCGCAGCTCCCACCTCATCACGCACCAGAAGATCCACACCGGCGAGAAGCCGTACGAGTGCAACGAGTGTTGGCGAAGCTTCGGGGAGAGGTCGGATCTGATCAAACACCAGAGAACCCACACGGGAGAGAAGCCCTACGAGTGTGTGCAGTGTGGGAAAGGCTTCACGCAGAGCTCCAACCTCATCACGCACCAGAGAGTTCACACGGGAGAGAAGCCTTACGAATGTACCGAGTGTGACAAGAGTTTCAGCCGGAGCTCGGCTCTGATTAAACACAAGAGGGTTCATACCGACTAAGCCCTGCTGTGGTCCCGAGTAAGAAATGAGACATCCGAAGGTCAGGTTGGATATCGGCGAGTTTCCTTAGGGCCACAGTTTGAAAACAAGAAAGAAGACAACCCTTTTGAAATTCTGACTTACAGCTTCAGGGATGCTCTCCCTTCCTCCAAAATTACGATTTTTTTTTTAAAAAATTCACTTGATTAGTATATGAATTGTTTCATCAAATCCAGCCCCCATCCCAAGTAACTTAAAGGCTGAAGACCAGAGGACAAGGTGCTGGTGGGTGCTTAGGCTTGGAGATGGAGTAGATATTTAAAAGGTTTTTTTCCCCCTCTTGTGGCCCACAAAGACTGCAGTGGGAACATAGAACGGAAATAGGGTCATGGCAGCTGCTTTGGCAGAAGGCAGGCGGACTTGTCCCCAGTTGCCACTGTTCGGACACTGTAGTAACTGGGATCACACACTTCCCTTCCAAAGGGCACTTTATATATATATATATATATATATATATATATATATATATATATATATATATTCGTATCTTACCATCTTCTTGCACACAGGGTTCTGCACGCTGAGGGCAGAGATCACATCGTTTCTCCTTGTTTCTCAAGGAGTACAGCTTCCATGTTTTTGAAA
The DNA here is from genome assembly GCF_964271855.1 of Acomys minous. NCBI lineage: Eukaryota > Metazoa > Chordata > Mammalia > Rodentia > Muridae > Acomys > Acomys minous. The sequence continues at coordinate 111,946,429 of NC_140487.1, forward strand.
GCTGACGGGAGATACAATGTGAGAGAGAGAAAAAAGGAGGCACAGGTTTGAGGACCAAGGGCCCAGGACGGTGGTGATGTCAGCAAGAGATGGAAACCCATTGATACTGCCATTGATCAGGTTTATGTATTTTCTTCAAAAATCACTTTAGGGAAACTGCCTTTAGGAAAAGAGAGGGCTGGAAGTGACGATGAGGTGAGAATAGGAAGTGAACTGAGCCCACCCCCCACCCCATCCCAGGGAGGGCACACAGAGCCCTTCCCTTCCCAGGGAACGGCAGTCACTTCTGTGTTCTTTGCCGTCTGACAAGATCACTTGCCCCTGTACTGCTAACTCTAGGGTTTGATAGGGCCACAGCCCAGTCTTTAGCTTAGCTTGCATAAAGGCATGTGTGTGTACAGTGAACTGTGTATTCCGACAGCAGAAACCGAGTTCATAAGAATTCATAAGCATGTTCTTGCGTGATGTAGATCGTAAGATAGGACTGTAGACATCTGCTCCAATGTGAGAAGTGTCTTTTATTTGTCCTTTGTTATGGAAACAAAGTTAACATTAGTGCTCAAGCGTGCACTCTCCTGTAAGGCCCGGTTTTGTACAGAACTAAGGGCTTGTACGTGTCCATCAAACTGTGAGAGAATGGCTGGGCGGTTAGGTCCGTTGTCCTTTCTCAGACTGAATTATCTTCTCCTGTGGTGAAATGGCCTCATCCGAAGGAAAAAATGAATAAACCTAGAGGAGATTACGTTTCCAGCCTCCGATTGAAATATCTAAAACAAGAGGCGACAGTATAGCCCAGCACCTCAGTTCTCCTTAAATAGCCCAGCTTTGGTGCTTACTCAGCCCTGAGGGGATGGAAGGGAGTTGGCACTCAGGAGCTGGGACTGGAGCGAACAATATATATATATATATAAAGAGCCTCAGTGTATTTCTATGGTGCTTACTTGCAAACATAACTTTATTATTATTTTTTTAAATTAAAACCTTTTTTGTTCAAGTTTTTTGAGATTTGGCACTTAAAGAGCAGTGCTTTCATAGCTGGGCGTGGTGGCGCATGCCTGTAATCCCAGCACTCAGGGAGGCAGAGGCAGGTGGATCTCTGTGAGTTCAAGGCCAGCCTGGTCTACAAAGTGAGTCCAGAACAGCCAGGACTACAAGAGAAACCCTGTCTCAAAAAAAAAAAAAAAAAAAAAAAAAAAAAAAAGCAGTGTTTTCACACTACAGTCACTGCAACCACAGCTGGATGACACCATATCACTTACTAGTGGATGAAAAACTACTCCCAAGAGCCTCTAAGTGGCCACTTCCATATGAGTACGAACTTGGGCCAGGGCACCTGGTTTCTAGTCTGTACAAAATCTAGCCTACTGTGGGTATTCGTATTTTAACTGTTAGGTGACTTACATATTCTTGGTAACTAAACTCATATGTCTTCTGTATCAGTGTAGCCGATGACTTGGTGGAGTTCAGCATTCTCCCATGGCTTCTTTGAGTCGCTGTTAGGGACTGCTTGGAAGTGGTTTGCAGAACACAGCACCTCTGACCCAACTTCATTTCACCCCCTTTCCCTCTTCTGTTTCTAACACACGCATGCACGCGCGCACGCACGCACGCACGCTCGCACCCCTGTGCTCCCACCCCCCGCTGCACCTCCACACCTGCCCAGCCCCATTTGCTTGCTTTTGCCTTCTAGGAGATGAAGGGCTCCTGAAAGCTTTCTGATTGCCTCCCCATCTCTCCATATGTGTCCACTCCAGCTGGTGGCTAAAAAGGCACTGGCCGTGCTAGCTCTGTCCACTCTGCCTTTCCTGAGCTGACCTTCGCGGAAGCCGGGCGTCTGCCCTGCTTCGCTAACGCTGTCTGCATGCCTTCTGTTCACGAGCCCCTGGGGCTGTTTCTGCACATACCCAGATGTTCTGTGGAGAGTGGATGAACGAGTGGAATCTGTAGAGCAGATTCCCTCGGTACTGGTCATCTATCCTAGTGTCTTGTTTATAGCTGTATTATCTTAACAGTCTTCTATAATTAAAGGAATAATTTTTAAAATCAAAACAACTGAGTTATTTTGGTAATCCCAAAGTCCTTGGTATCGGAGCCTCATCGGGTGTATTAAAATTGGGCGTGATCATCTTTTCGCATTTATGCTTTGTGCAGGTTGTACGGGTATTTTGCATAGGCTTTTCCAGGAGGAACTGAGAGTACGCCATCTTGAACTCTGAGTAAGCCACATCTCGTCTGGTCAGTGTGAAGGCCCGGATAGTTTCCTAAGAAGTTCATGCCAGTGGCAAAAGGGTTATAGAAGTACTAATATGACTAGTTTACTATTTTTCGGGGGTGGGGGGGAGGAAAGCACCCCAAAAGTAAAAATTAGAGTTCTAAGGGGATGGAGCGGTGGCTCAGCAGTTAAGAGCATTGGCTGCTCTTCTAGAGGACCCAAATTCAATTCCCAGCACCCACATGGCAGCTCACAACTATCCATAACTCCTGTTCCAAGGGATCTGGCACCCTCACACAGACATGCAGGCAGAACACCAATGCACATACAAATAAATATTGCCTATATATATATCTTTTTAGAAGAAGAAGAAGAAGAAGAAGAAGAAGAAGAAGAAGAAGAAGAAGAAGCAGCAGCAACAGCAGCAGCCACCGCCTAGCACTCAGGGAGGCAGAGGCAGGTGAATCTCTGAGTTTGAGGCTAGCCTGGTCTACAAAGTGAGTTCCAGGACAGCCAGAGCTACCGTGTTTCAAAAAAAAAATTTTTTTTTGGTGCTGCTGGAATGTCATCAGTAGTACAATAGGTACTTAGCATGGAGAGGCCCTGAGTTTGATCCCCAGTTCTAGAACAAGCAAACCCCTGTATCACCAGGTCAGCATCCTCAATGGCTGGAAAGGAGTTAAAGCAAAGTGTTAAATCACCAGAAGTGCAACAGGGAGCCTCCCAGGGAGCGTATTTGGGATGTTACTATTTCTCTAGCATTTCTGGCAAGGCAGACTTGCTCCAGCGTGAACTGTCTTTTAGCAGGGTAGGGTGCAAAGGGAGCACAGAGCTGTTTCCAGGCAGTTGGGTCTCCAGGGAGGACAGGGAAATGCTGATTTGTTAACTAGTTCCCTGGTGTCTGAGAAGTTGATGTTGCTAACCAGAGCTTCCACGCCCTGGAGGAAATGGGCCCGTGGGAAGCTTTTGTTAAAACTCTCTAGGGGCCTCAGAGAGCACCTGTACTCCTGTGCATACCTACACACACACACACACACACACACACACACACACACACACACACACACACATACACACACACCACATGAACACATAACTTTAAATGATAACTTAAAATCTTTAAAGAAAAAAAAAACCCTCTTTGACTAGATGTATACACCTTTAATACCATCACTTGGGAGGCAGACACAGGTGGATCTCTGTGGGGCATCAAGATTAGAAAAAGAGGGGGCTGGAGAGATGGCTCAGAGGTTACGAGCACTGAGTATTTTTCCAAAGGTCCTGAGTTCAATTCCCAGCAAGCACATGGTGGTTCACAACCATTTATAGTGAGATATGGTGCCCTCTTCTAGCATGCAGGCACACATGCTATATAAATAATAAATAAATCTTAAAAAAAAAAAAAGATTAGAAAAAGAGAACCGTTGGCAGGCCTGGTGACACCTGCAATCCCAGCTGACTGTAGGTGAAGTCAGGATTGTGGTACCCAGTCAGACCCTATCAGATTTGAGGGTGGAAGGGAGGAGATAGGGACCCTCGGAAACCACCACCAGGTAAGACAATGTAGGAAGTTTCATTATAATTGCTTTGTTTTCTCCAGCCTTGTAATCCTAGCACTCAAGGAGGCAGAGGCAGGTGGATCGCTGTGAGTTCAAGGCCAGTCTGCTCTCCAAAGTGAGTCCAGGACAGCCCACAGCTACACAGAGAAACCCTGTCTCGAAAGACAAACAAACGAACGAACTTGCTTTGTTTTCAAAGTTGGCATCTTTTTCAGCATCCCCAAAGGTGGGCCTGCTTTGCTCCATGTTTGGCTGCAGTTGAGGATGATGTCATGGCAGCTCTTGCTTTGAGCTTCACCACAGCCCCTTGCAGTAGCTGCTCACAGGGACTCGGGTACCAAAACCCACACTTAGTCCATGGGTCACATGGTTTCTCCCGCACTTCCCAAGGCAGACACTGGCCAGTTTTGTCCTTGCCACCTGTTCCGTGAAGCATCCTCTCCCCAGTCAGTGATGAATGCCAGTTGCATAATCAGCTGTTCAGTCTTGTCCATGTCACCTAAATATTTCCCAAGTCTAGTGACCCTTTCTCCGCTGCCACTGTTTACCATGTGACTTGGAACAATTACTTAGCTTCTCTCTTCTTTGAGTTCTGTGTCCATAAATGGAAAGTCATCCCTAACATGTTTACCTCACCAAATTGATGAGGTTAAACGACCTAATGGGACTCAGAACACTAGCACTTACTCAGACTGTCATCAGGACCACATTTCACTTGGTGAAACAACCACCTAATGAGTCTATCTGATTTCATTCCTTTCCCCTTGCTCAGCTCTAATGATTTTTATGAGAGGCAAATAATTTGATCTCCATCACTGAAGGGGGAAAGGGAGGGCAGATGGAGCTGGAGAGATGGTTCTGTAGTTAAGAGTGCTTACTAAGTGGGCGTGGTGGCACATACCTTTAATCCCAGCACTTGGGAGACAGAGGCAAGTGGATCGGTGTGAGTTCGAGGCCAGCCTGGTCTACAGAGCAGAGTTCCAGGACAGCTAGAGCTGTTACACAGAGAAACCCTGTCTCAAAAAAACAAAACAACAACAACAAAAACACATAAATGGGCTGGGGAGATGGCTCAAAGGTTAAGAGCACTGGCTCCTCTTCCAAAGGACCTGAGTTCAATTCCCAGCAACCACATGATGGCTCACAACCATCTATACTGAGTTTGGTGCCCTCTTCTGGCTTGCACGTGTACATGCAGGCAAAACACTATAGCCGTGATAAATCTTAAAAAAAACAAAAACAAACAAAAAATACAAAACCATAAATAACATTAAAAGTTCTACAGTCTTCACAAATTTAATGGCACTGCAGAGATGGCTCAGTGGTTAAGAGCACTGTCTGCTCTTCCAGAGTTCCTGAGTTCAATTCCCAACAACTACATCTTGGCTCACAACCATCTGGAATGAGATCTAATGCCCTCTTCTGGTGAGCAGGTGTACACGCAGTTAGAGCACTCATAAACACAAAATAAAATAAAATCTTTAGCTGGTAGTGGTGGTGCACGCCTGTAAAATTCCAGCACTTTGGAGGCAGAGGCAGGTGGGTCAGTGTGAGTTTGAGGCCAGCCTGCTCTACAAAGTGAGTCTAGGACAGCCAAGGCTACACAGAGAAACCTTGTCTTGGAAAAAACAAAACAAAAAACAAAAACCAGTACCACCCCCCGGGCGACTCTTACACATTACCAAGTTTGGCCACCAGCATAGAATATAACCTTGGCCATGTCTTGTTGAAGTTACACTATTATTATTATTATTATTATTATTATTATTATTATTATTATTATTATTATTATTATTATTTAAGGCAGGGTTTCTCTGTGAGGCCTTGGCTGTCCTGGACTCACTTTGTAGACCCAACCTGCCTCGAACTCATAGTGCTCTGCCTGCCTCTGCTACCCAAGTGCTGGGATTAAAGGCATGTGCCACCACGCCCGGTCCCTGATTTTATTTTTATAAAACTGTGTTCCTCTTAGCTTATTTCTTTTTTTTTTAAATATTTTATTTAATTTTAATTTATGTGTTGGTGTAAGGTTGTCAGATCTTAGAGTTACAGACAGTTGTGAGTTGCCATGTGGGTGCTGGGAATTGAACCAGGGTCCTTTGGAAGAGCAGGCAGTGCTCTTAACCACTGAGCTATCTCTCCAGCCCCCCTTAGCTTATTTCTTAACCCAGCTATCACACAAATAATTGAGACTTTTATCATACAAGGCTTCACAACACAATCTGAGCAGCTTAAGTCTGTTCTTAACCCTCTGTGCTATTTTTGTCTTGCTCCCAGAAAAACATCCCAGAGATGCTTGCACTTGTAGTTTTCCTTGGCTCCAGCTCCTTCCTCCTGATCTTCCTTGGATTTCTACCCCTAGCTGAATCCTCTGGCTCTTCTTCTAACTCCTCTTTTCCTGGCTGACAGGAAGTCTAGCCCTGTTCTCTTCCCTGCTGTAAGCTGTTTCATTGACATATCAGGGGGACAGTTGAGGATCAGAGTTTACACAACATTTAGACAGGAAGTCAGAATTTAAACTACACAATAACGTTATGCCTACAATGTCTGCAACACAGCTTGTGTGCTCTGCCTCTTACGAATACTTCCCAGAAGACTTCACCTCACTGCTAGTGTCTGCTTCAACACCAATTTATTTTATTTTATTTTTTGGTTTTTCAAGTCCAGGCTATCCTGGACTCTTTTTGTAGACCAGCCTGGCCTAGAACTCACAGCCATCCACCTGCCTCTGTCTCCCAAGTGCTGGGATTAAAGGCATGTGCCACCACCGCCCGGCATCATCACTAATTTCTAAGCTCTATCCAGCCAACATCTCAGCAAAGCAACTGTCACTTTAGTGGTTCTGGTATCTTGTTGATCACAGCTAACTAGGATATAGAATCTTAATTCAAAGTTACAAGTGGCCCCATGGGGTCTTTAAGCTTTCCTTTGAAACGACACAAGCCAGGTTTCCATTGTCTGCACTGCAGCTCACTGAGCTCTCAATAGTCAACGGTTTTGGTTTTCTCTGTTCTAAAGTTCTTCAATCCCCCCAAAAAACAACATGGTCAGGGTTGTCACAGCAGCACCCCATTTCTTGTACCGAATTGTCTTGGGGTGACTGTTGCTATGACGAAACACCATGATCAAAGCAATTTGGAGAGGAAAGGGGTTTATTTTTCTTACAGTTCCACATCATGGTCCGTCAGTGAAGGAAGTCAGGGCAGGGGTAGAAGGTGATGCAGAGGTTGTGGAGGGGTGCTGTGTAGCGGAATTTCTTGGACCCACCAATGGATGAATAAAGACATAGAGACTTATTATTATTTATAAAGGCTTAGGCACTTTAGCTGGGAAGACTCTCAGCCAGCTCATTCAAATTAACCCCTACTATTCCTGGCCTATTTCCTGCCACTGACCTGTTACCCCCACCCCACCCCTCTCTCTCTCTCTCTCTCTCTCTCTCTCAGTCCCGGAATCTGTTCCTTCCTGTGTAATGCTGGTGAATCTTCCCACTTCTGATTCTTCTCAGAGAGACTCCTCTCTCAGCCCAGAAGTCCTGCCTTTCCTCCTTTTCCTACCTAACTATTGCCTGTCAGATCTTTATTAAGCCAATCAGAGAGTCAGGAATGTGTATGTTTATAAAATACATAGGCAAGGGATGAACCATAAGAATAACAATAGCGGGCGATGGGTGGGGGAAGGGAGGGGCAGCGTTGGAGAGATGGCTCAGAAGTGAAGAACACTGTTCTTCTAGAAGCCATGAGTTCAATTCCCAGCAACGACAAGGTGGCTCACAACCATCTATATATACTGGGATCGGATGCCCTCTTCCAGCACACAGGTGTATATTCAGATAAAGCAGTTGTATACATAAAATAAAAATAGATTTTTAAAAAAGGAATAATAATACCAAAGTCCTGGCGCACACCTGTAATCGCAGCACTTAGGGAGGCAGAAGCAGATGGATCTCTGTGAGTCTGAGGCCAGCCCAGTCTACAAAGCAAGTCCAGGACAGCCAAGGCTACACAGAGAAACCTCATTTTGGGGGGCAAAAGGGGAAGAATTAACAATTGAATTGAACAAAGACAGTCACACCATGCACTCCAACAGTGCTGCTTACTGGCTTCTTGCTTCTTGTGGCTTGTTCAGCTGCTTTCTTTTCTTTTTTAAATTTGTAAAAAAGAGTTATTTATTGATTATGTATACAGTGTTCTGCTTGCATGTATGCCTGCACACCAGAAAAAGGCACCAGACCTCGTTGTAGATAGTTATGAGCCACCATCTTGGTGCTGGGAATTGAACTCAGGACCTCTGGAAGAGCAGCCAGTGCTCTTAACTGCTGAGCCATCTCTCCAGCCCTTATGTGATTTTTTCCCCCCTTACATTTTTAAAAAGTACATATATTTATTGTATGTGTGTGTGTACAGGTTTACCACAGAGTAGGTCAGAGGACAACTTGAAGGAGCCTGGTCTTTGCTCCTGGTCTTGGCTCCACCATGCCCATCCTAGGGATGGAACGCAGGTAGTTAGGCTTGGTGGCAAGTGCCTTTACCTGCTGAACCATCTCCCTGCCCACAGCCTGCTTTCCTGTAGAGCCCTGGACCACTAGCCCCGGAGTAGCACTACCTACATTGTGCTGGGCTGTTGTTTTAAAAGAAAAATCCCAATCTTTCTATTTTACTAATAAAGACTCAGGAGCTAGATGTTGGGGTGAAAACCTGCCAGCTCAGAGAGGCAGAGAAGGCACCCAGCTGAACTTCCTTCTCAGCTCCTGTCCCAATGGAAAAGGCCCAAAAGGCTAACTAGCTCAGCTGACAGCCCAGGAGGAAAAGGCCAAAACCCCCCAGGCCAAAGGCTTGCTAGCTCAAAGCTCAAAAAGCCCCAAAAGCCAAAGGCCAAACAGCTAAAGGGCTAAAGAGCTAAAAACCCCTCTACTTCTACATGCTGTCTTAAATATCTGTCGACTCAAAGTCCTTTATTTAATCCCTGTCAGCTGGTTTCTTGCTCTGCCTCTTGACCTATGGTTAATCTTATCAAATACTGTATACAGAAAGCTCTTGGATAAAAGGTGTGTGTTAGGGCTCAACCACACCAACAAAAAGCCAGGTTTGTACAGTTCACAATCTCAGGGATCACAATGGGATCCTGCAACACTGGGCCCTCCCACATCAATCACTAATTAAGAAAATCATTAAAACTAAAATTATTAAAACTAAAACCTTAAAGGTTTGCCTTCATCCTGATCTTATGGAGGCATTTTCTTCTTTCTTAGCTGTCCTGGACTCACTTTGTAGACCAGGACACACAGAAATATGCCTGCCTCTGCATCCCAATTGATGGGGCTGGAGGCATTTTCTTTCTTTTTTTTGTTTTGTTTTGTCTTGAGACAGGGTCTCTCTGTGTAGCCTTGGCTGTCCTGGGCTTGCTTTGTAGACCAGGCTAGCCTCGAACTTTTTTTCTTTTTTGAGACAGGGTTTCTCTGTGTAGTCCTGGACTCTTAGTGTAGACCAGGCTGGCCTTGAACTCACAGAGATCCACCTGCCTCTGCCTCCCAGGTGCTGGAATTAAAGGTGTACACCACCACACCTGGCTCTTTCTTTTCTTTCTCTTTCTCTTTCTTTTCTTCTTCTCCTCATTCTCCTCCTCTTTTTAATGATTTTTACTTGGGCTGGAGAGATGACTCAGAGTTTAAGAGCACCATCTGCTCTTCCAAAGGTCCTGAGTTCAATTCTCAGCAACCATATGGTGGCTCACAACCATTTGGGTTTTGGTTTTTTTTTTTGGTTTTGGTTTTGGTTTTTTAAGATTTATTATTTATTTATTATCATGTATGCGGTGCTCTGCCTACATGTACACCTGCATGCAGAAGAGGGCAGTAGATCACATTATGGATGGTTGTGAGCCACCATGTGGTTGCTGGGAATTGAACTCAGGACCTTTGGAAGAACAGGCAGTGCTCTTAACCTCCGAGCCAACTCTCCAGCTCTCTCTCTCTCTCTTTTTTTAAAGACTTTATTTATTATGTATACAGTGCTTAAAAGCCGGAAGAGGGCATTAGATCACATCATTGACGGCTGCGAGCCACCATGTGGTTGCTGGGAACTGAACTCAGGACCCCTGGAAGAACAGCAGAATAGTCAGTGCTCTTAACCTCTGAGCCATCCCCCCAGCCCCCTATCCTCTTTCTATTATCTGTCTGTCTGTCTGTCTGTCTGTCTGTCTATCTATCTATCTATCTATCTATCTCTTCTCTCAGAAGTATGCTGTGATCTCAAACTCTCAATCCTGTTTCTCTGTCCCAAATGCTGGAATATGTGGGGGCTCCTTCCCTGCCAGGGATCCTTGACCACTGTCCAGAAGGAAAGGTAGCAGAGTTGGGGGGGGGGGCAGGCGTTGGAGCAGAAAGGGGGCCAGAACATGGACTTCCATGAGTACATCAGAAATGACCTTCCGGGATCAGCTTCAGAGAGACTGCTCAATTTTATTTGGGGTGAACAAAGGCTATATAGTTCTTGCGGAGTGGGTGGGGGGTTCTTAGGGTGCCTGTACACTATTGGCTGGGGCTAGCAGTGCCAAGAATGCCTTATTTGCATTTGGCAACACTGTCCTATCATATGACGGGGAGCATAGTACCTAATTATCCTATGGGCAGCAGAGGGAGAGAGCTAGCAGGGAACTGTACCAAAGGTTGTACTCCAGATATGGCTAGAGGCATCTGCGCCTAAGGATGCTCTCCAGATGAAGTCAGGCAAAGAAGAGGAAGGACAGAGGGAGTCCTTCATTCAGTGCAGAGCTCAAGGCTTTTCCGGTCACAGAGGACTCCACCCTTAGCGGCAGGGTTTCCCAACAGGATTACAGATGCATACCAAAATGTATGGCTTTCATAGAATTTTAAACCCAAGATTCCCACTTCAAAATACCTGATTTGGTAGCTACTAACAAAATTTTTAGTCTTCTGTTTTTAGGCAAGGGAGGGCAAGGAAAGAATCATGCTTTCTAGACTTGTTCCTGTGTGGACATATCTATTTTTTTACCCATAAACCTTCATTCTCACTCAAATCACCACAGACAGCCAAGCTTTTTTCCAGAGTCCAAAGCCATGTGCCTATACATACTCAACACTTAGCTCCCTACTTCTTTTTTTTTTTTTTTTTTAAGATTTATTTATTATGTATACAAGCCAGAAGAGGGCACCAGATCTCATTATGGTTGTGAGCCACCATGTGGTTGCTGGGAATTGAACTCATGACCTTTGGAAGAGCAGCCAGTGCTCTTAACCTCTGAGCCATCTCTCCAGCCCCAGCACCCTACTTCTAATATTATAGTCTTTTTAAAACATGATTTATTTATTATGTACAAAGTGTTGTGTCCTCGTGTACAACTGCACACCAGAAGAAGAGGGCACCAGATCTCGTTATAGATGGTTGTGAGCCACCATGTGGTTACTGGGAATTGAACTCAGGACCTTTGGAAGAACAGCCAGTGCTCTTAACCTCTGAGCCATCTCTCCAGCTCCTAATATTACAGTCTTTATGGACCTAAGACCTTCAAATTCTGTGCCCAACTAAACATCCTACTTCAAAAGTCTCGTCTCCATGTCCATTCTCTTAAAGGCAGATCAATCTGCCTGTGTGTACCTTGAGAGACTGTGGGGAGATGGATGGTGCTTAGATCTGCACAGGGCACACCGTACATGGATAGGCGGACACCCTTGAAAGAGCACAGAGACCGGTGGTAATGGGAGAAGAATGGGCAGGCCTCTATTTAGACTCGTGCCGCAATTCTGGATCCAGCCTCACTTCTGCACATTTTCACAAGAAGCTGATATGATAAAGAGTAAGAACCTTTGAGAGCCAGATTACTGTGCCCTGTGGTTTATTGTACAGTTTCGTAGGCTATGAACAGAACAGAGAGTACAAAGAAAAGGAATACAGGATGAGGATAGGAGCCACAAGATGCAGCCAGGTGGTGGTGGCGCACTCCTTTAGCCCTAGCACTTGGGAGGCAGAGGCAGGAAGATCTCTGTGAGTTCGAGGCCAGCCTGGTCTACAAAGTGAGTTCAGGACAGCCAGGGCTACACAGAGAAACCTTGTTTTGGGGGGAGGGGAAGACCATGAGATGCCCTCCTTCTTATTTGATAGGCACCAGGCATGCACATGGCACACAGTCATACGGGTAGACAAAGCATGCATTGCATAAAATGAAAGGGCTGAAGAATACAACGACTCTGACTTTATTTTTATTTTATTTGTTTACTTGGTTTTTGGAGACAGGGGTTCTCTTTTAGTCCTGACTGCCCTGGACTCATTTGTAGACCAGGCTGGCCTTGAACTCACAGAGATCTTCCTGCCTCTGCTTCCCGAGTGCTCGTATTAAAGGCATGCACCATCAGGACCCGTCTTCTTCTTCTTCTTCTTCTTCTTCTTCTTCTTCTTCTTCTTCTTCTTCTTCTTCTTCTTCTTCTTCTTCTTCTCTTTTCTTGTTTCTTGAGACAGGGTTTCTCTGTGTAGCCTTTGCTGTCCTGGACTCCCTTTGGAGAACAGGCCAGCCTCAAACTCAGAGATCTGCCTGCCTCTGCCTCCCTAGAGATGGGATTAAAGTCATGTGCCACCATGCCGGGCTTTGGTCTGGAACTTTTTATGATTCTCCTTCCATAGGATTCCAAGTGTTGGGATTAAAGCTATGAGCTGCACTCATGGGGTTCGAAAGGTTGAGTTTAAGAATAAATCCAAGCTGGGCATGGTGGTGCACGCCTTTAATCCCAGCACTTGGGAGGCAGAGGCAGGTGGATCGCTGTGAATTCGAGGCCAGCCTGGTCTCCAAAGAGAGTTCCAAGATGGCTACACAGAGAAACCCTGTCTCCAAAACCAATAAATAAATAAATAAATAAATAAATAAATAAGTAAAAAGAATGAATGCGAAGTTCAAGACCAGACATGTTTTTGCAGATAAAGAAACATGGAAGCTGAGCATGGTGGCACATGTGGTTTTCCCAGTGCTTGTGAGGCTAAGACAAAAAGATTGCCATTGCCACACACACACACACACACACACACACACACACACACACACACACCATACCTAGTAAATAGACTGGAATTGAAGCCAGTTGTTACAGGTAGAGTGCTTGGCTAAGACTGCTGGAAGTCCTGGGTTCGATCCCCGGCACCTTGTAAACTGGATGGGGCAATGCACAAGTGTAAGCTCAGCGCTGGAGAGGATGAGGCAGGGAGAGCAGCAGTTCAAGGTCATTCTCAGTGCTCCATAGTGAGTGTGAGGGCTGCCCGAGTCACGTGACATCCGGCCAAAAAAGAAAAGGAAAAAAAAAATAGTGGCACCAAAAGCACGGGAAGGGCTGAGGAATCCTGGGAACACCAGCAGATGATGGTCTGGAGGAGACCAGAGGACCCTGAAAGAGAGACCAGACAGTAGAGTCACAGCACAAAAGACCTGTCACATTTCAGGATGTGCAAACGTGGGCAAGATGTTTATGAGTTTGGAGTTTGGAAGGAAGGATGTAAACGAAAACGCCTTATATTGTGGTTATTATTCGGGATAATTACAGGGCAGGAGCCCCGTCCTGCAGAGGATATTTTAGCTTAAGAGTAATGAGGGCTTAGTTATATACACAGTCTATTTAGTGTTTGGTTCAATTTCCAAACATGTGCTAAAGTTAGACCGAACGCTGTAATTACTTCGCAGCACCACACTGATGTTGGAAACAGGATTCACAATCCCTGTAGAATTGGATCTGGGAAACTGTGTATTTAACTTGTGTAGCTGAATATGGTTGGTAATACTTACCTTAGAATCTAAGAGAATTTGAGTTAAGAACTTACTCTATCACCCCCATGGCCTGCGTAGCTCTTCTGCCTGCTTACAGAGAAGCCCAAAAATAATTAGGGTCAAAGGAGCTATGTGCAGCAACTGCAGGAATGTGCCTCCTGTCGCTGCTGCCTGTTTTGGTTTCTTTAAAGTGGATGTGGAATTTGGTGTCACTGGGTGAGTACTCTGAGGCCCTGGTGGTGAGTCGCCAGGGAATTCCACTGCTGTAGAATGGAAGAATTTTGTGTCCTAGTATTTAACACTTTAAAAATTGGATTTGATTTTTTAAAAAAAGATTAATACATTGGAATTGATAATCCTAACTGGAATTAAAAGTTGATTTTGCTTTTTTAAAAGTAGGCTGGGAGCTGGGTGCAGTGGGGCATGTCTTTAATCCCAGCACTTGGGAGACAGAGATAGAACTCTGTGAGTTTGAGGCTAACCTGATCTACAAAGTGCGTCCAGGACAGCCAAGGCTACACAGAGAAACTCTGTTTTGAAAAAAAAAATAAAACAAAACAAAGTAGGGCAGTGGTAGTACACGCTTTTAATCCCAGCACTCGGGAGGCAGAGGCAGGTGGATTGCTGTGAGTTCGAGGCCATCCTGGTCTACAAAGTGAGTCCAGGACAGCCAAGGCTACACAGAGAAACCCTGTCTTGAAAAACCAAAAACCAAAAACCAAAAACAAAAACCAAAAAAACATCCAAAAACAAAACAAACAAAAAACAGGCTGGTGAGATGTTTTGGTGTATAATGCCACCTGCCATGGTGCATGGCATCCCCTCATGCTTTTATTGACTGATGACTCCTCAGTTGATAACCCTGCCACCTTGAGACTAAATGAAGGAGCCGGAGAGATGGCTCAGCAGTTAAGACTAACGGAAAGTATGTTTTCTTTTCCTTTTCTCTCTTTTTCCTTTCTTTCTTCTCTCTCTCTCTCTTTCTTGTGACTTTTACTTTTTAAAGAAAGATTTATTTATTTATCCTTATGTATACAGTGTTCTGCCTGCAAGTACACCTGCACCCCAGAAGAGGGTATCAGGTCTCATTATAGATGGTTGTGAGCCACCATGTGGTTACTGGGAATTGAGCTCAGGACCTCTGGAGAAGCAGGCAGTGCTCTTAACCGCTGAGCCATCTCTCCAGCCTGTGACCTTTACTTTACCTTTATCTGCACTTTTGTGTGTGTGTGTGTGTGTGTGTGTGTGTGTGTGTGTGTGTGTTTTGTTTTTTTGTTTTTTTTTTTGTTTTTTGTTTTTTTAAGAGATTTATTTATTATGTATATAATGTTGTGTCTGTATGTACAGCTACACGCTAGTAGAGGGCACCAGATCACATTATAGATGGTTTTGAACCACCATGTGGTTGCTGGGAACTGAACTCAGAGCCTCTGGAAGAGCAGCCAGTGCTCTTAACCTCTGAGCTATTGCTCCAGCCCGTGTTTTGTTTTTTTAAGACAGGGTTTCTCTGTGTAGCCTTGACTGTCCTAGACTCACTTTGTAGACTGGGCTGGCCTCAAACTCACAGCGATCCACCTGCCTCTGCCTCCCAAGTGCTGGGATTAAAGGTGTGAGCCACCATGCCTGGCTTATCTGCACTTACAAAAAAGATTTATGTAACACACACACACACACACACACACACACACACACACACACACACACACGAGTTTTGCCTGCATGTACACCTGCATACCAGAAGAGGGCACCAGCTCTGACTATAGATGGGAATTGAACTCGGGACCTTTGGAAGAGCGGACCAGGAACACTCTTAACTGCTGAGCCTATCTGTATTTATTTTATGCTAAATTTATCCCTGTGCCATCAGTTTTTGTTTCTTCTGGAACCTCCTCTTCTGGCTTTGGAACCATTTGTTCCTTTCCGGTGAGGATCATCTCAATGTGGCTGGAAGAGTTGTGTACAGGGTAATCTGGCCATGAGCTCTGTGAGTTTGCCGGCACATCCCAGGTGCTTTCTTCATTGGATATGTTCAATAACTAGAGAATCTACACCTAAACCCTTAAGTTCAGCTTTACTTTCAGCATTTTACACATGTGCAGCAAAATCCAACCCTTTGTCCAGCCCCACTGTTTGGCCTGGGGGGTCCGCTTTACCGTGGGAACCATGCACACGGTTTCTTCTTCTTTCTTCTTCTTCTTCTTCTTTCTTCTTCTTCTTCTTCTTCTTCTTCTTCTTCTTCTTCTTCTTCTTCTTCTTCTTCTCCTCCTCCTCCTCCTCCTCCTCCTCCTCCTCCTCCTCCTCTTCCTCTTCCTCCCCCTCCTTCTTCTTTTTAAGACTTACTGATATATTATTTGCACACTATTCTGCCTGCATGTACACCTGCAGGCCAGAAGAGGGCACTAGATCTCATTATAGATGTTTGTTAAGGCATCATGTGGTTGCTGGGATTTGAACTCAGGATCCCTGGAAGAGCAGCCAGTGCTTTTATCTGCTGAGACATCTCTCCAGCCCCTGATTTGAACCTGTTGATTTGTATCATTTTGTAGGGTGTTCAGGGTCCAGAGAGTAGTGAACCATCTTTGCAAGTCATCTCTGGCCTCTTACAGGAAAAGGGAAAAATACTTTTCAATTGGAGTGGTTGCGTGCACACCTTTAGTCCTAGCACTTGGGAAGCGGAGGTAGGTGGATCTCTGGAGGCCAGCCTGGGCTACTGAGTAGTTCCGGGATAGCCAGGGCTACACAGAAAAATACTGTCTTGAAAAACAAAGCAAAACAAACAAGCAAACAAACAAAAAAACCCAAAAGAACAAAGAAAAAAAAAGAAAAAGAAAAATCAAAACCAACCAACCAACCAACCTTTGATGAAGGGCGGGAGAGTTAGCTCAGAGGTTAAGAGTACTTGTTGCTCTCTTCCAGGGGATTTGAGTCTAATTCCCAGGACCCACATGGTGGCTCACTACCATCTGTAATCCAGAGGATCAAAGACCCTCTTCTGACCTCTGCAAGCACCAGGCACACAGACTACATACGGGCAAAATATCCCACACCCAGTAAAAAACAAAAAACAAAACAAAACAAAACAAAAAACTGTAAAAGGCACCCAAACCAAAAAAGGTATGGGCCAGACATAATAGGTACACACCTGTCCTGCCAGCAGGGAGGCAGAGGCCAGCAGATTTTGGTGAAGTCAGGGCAGGCTTTGTTTACATAGTAAGTTCCAGGATAGCCAGGGCTACACAGATAGACCCTGGGTCAACAAACAAACAAATAAACAAATAAACAGTCTTCATTCTCTTTGTGAACAGTAGATGAGAAAGCTTTGATTTGAATATTCTAGTGCCCTGTAATTTCCTAAGAAACAAAAGCTTATTTAACTTTTATTTTTTTTTGGATTTATTCATTTTCTATGTTTGGGTGCTTTGCCTGCATATGTGTTCGCATACCACATGTGTGCCTAGTGTCTAAGAAGGTCAGCAGAGAGGCTGGAGAGATGGCTCAGTGGTTAAGAGCACTGACTGCTCTTCCAGAGGTCATGAGTTCAATTCCCAGCAACCACATAGTGGCCCACAACCATCTCTAATGTGATCTGTGCCCTCCTCTGACCTGCAGGTGTACATGTAGGCAGAGCACTGTATACATAATAATAAATAAATCTTAAAAAAAAAAAAAGGTCAGCAGAGGGCATCAGATCTGGAACTCGAGTAACAGGCATTTGTGAGGCACCATGAAAGTGCTGGAACTGAACCTGGGTCTCTCTGGGTCTCTCCAACCTCCGGATCTCCCCCCACCCCCCACCGCTGCCACCCCCATCCCCCAAGCTGGGCTCTGACCTCAGGGCCCTTTGTATGGGAGTACATGCTGTAACACTGAACTGCAGCCTCAGTTCCCAGCATGACGGTGTTTTACATCCCATAATACTTGCTTGGTACTGGACACCTAATGAGTGCCATAGCCTTTTTAGTATTGCTAGGATCAAATACCTGCTATGGGAAAATTTATAGAGGACAGGGTTTTATTTAATTTGCTTGCTTGTGTGTTTGTGTGTGTGAAGGGAGGTGCAGACCAAGGTCATAGGAGGATGGTGGGCGTCCTGCTTTTCCACTCCCCGCTTTATTCCCTTGGGACAGGGTCACTCATTGAGCCTGGAGCTAAGCTGGCAGCAAGCTCCAACAATTCTGGGTCAGCCCACACCAACACTGGCATTTACAGGTGCCTGTGGTTACGCAAGGCTTTTTACTCAGGTGCTAGATTCAAAGTCGGGTTTTTAAGGTTGCATTTGAGCCCCCACAAGTGGATGTAAATTTTTACAGTTCTGTAGGCAGGGGAAATCCAGTGTTGATGGGCACACGGGATAAGGGTCTTCTTGCTGTGTCACCCTATGGTGAAAGCCCAAAAGATGCAGAGAAAATCAATCAGAAGTCAAAAGCACAGCCTGGAGGCCTTCGAAAGTATCCATCGAGGGTGGAGACTTAGTGCCTGAAACACCTCCCACTAGAGGCCCCACCTCCCAACACTGCCACTTTGGTTACCAAATTCCCAACACGTGCAGACGCACATTTAAAAACGCGGGGGAGGGGGGGGGCGTGTACGCTTTTAATCCCAGCACTCGGGAGGCAGAGGACTCCGGGAGGCAGAGGCAGGCGGATCGCTGTGAGTTCTTAAGGTCATCTTGGTCTACAAAGTGAGTCCAGGACAGCCAAGGCTACACAGAGAAACCCTGTCTTGAAAATCCTAAAATAACCAAAGAAAAAAAAATACCAACGAGTCAAACCATCCTTAAATTGTGTTTTGACAGGAGCTGGGCGTGGTGGCACACGCCTTTAATCCCAGCACTCGGGAGGCAGAGGCAGGCAGATCGCTATGAGTTCGAGGCCAGCCTGGTCTACAAAGTGAGTCTACGACAAGCCAAGTCTGCACAGAGAAACCCTGTCTCGAAAAACCAGAAAAAAATAAAATAAAAAAAAAGAAAAATTGTGTTTTGACTAGAGCCAAGATGATCTAGCTATGGAGCCGAGCGCGTTGCGAAGGGTGTGTTTGGGACCTACGCTATGCGGCCCGCCAGCCAGGCAAGAGTGAGGGAGGATGGGGGGGGGGAGGATAAGCGACTCCCGCGCGCCGTGCCATTGCAGAGCGTGGACACAGGGGACCCAAGGGGGGCGGGGCTCCGGAGGCGGCCACGCGGCGCGAGGCCTAGATTTTTTTTCAGCCTCTGGACCGCGGTAGACGAAGAGGGAGGAGCATCTGCCACGCAAGGCCTGCAGCCCCGCAGCCTCGCCACAACCAGGGGCTCCCACCAACAGACCCCTTTGTGTGCATGCCCCCGCCCCGGAGGCGCCACAGCCAGTGGCGCTGAGAACCCTCATTGGCTCAGCCCGACGGCCGCACCGATTGGCTCTCGGAGTCGCCGGCCCGGGGGCCCGCTTTCCCTCTCTCTCATTGGCCGGCTGAGCTGCCTGTCACGCAGCCTCGTGGGCTGATTGCTCCGCCGCCCGAAGTCCCTGGAAGCAGTTCCGGGAAACCCCGCGTGCTGCCGGGATCGCGTCTCTGTCCATGAGGGGGGGGGAGGGGGTGGCGCGCGCGCCATTTCTAGTCGTTTTCAAAGCGCCTCGCGCCGATTCTCACGGGCCAGGCCTCCGGCCCCCCGCTCTGCCCTGGTGAGTCTCGCGCTGGCCCGTGGGGGGTGGGGAGCGCGGGGAGTGGGGCCGGGAGTCCCGGTCTGACCGGACTCGGTCGGGGCCCCAGGCTCCGGGCGTCCTGGCCTGCCAGTTTGGGTCTTTGCTCCGAGGCCCGAGGGTGGGGGTGGGGATGGGCCGGGGGCGGCTTCTGCACGGGCGGGCCGCGCAGCCGTGGGCCTGAGTCCCGCCGCGGGCCGCCTCCTCTCTCTCTCTTTCTCTCGTTCATCCTCCGCAGCCCCCTCCGGTGCCCGGTCCCTCGGTCCGCTGTCCTCCAAGGCCTGCCGGTCCTTTTCCCGCCTCCGCCCGCCCGCCGGCCGGGCGAAGGGTTTCAGGCGTCTCCCCTGAACCCCCGGTGTGTCCGCCCCCCCCCACCGTCTCCCCCCCCACCCCCCCCAGGCCTGCGGTCAAGCTTGGCCCACGGCTTTGCGGGCCGCGAGTGGGATGTGTTGATAACCGGGTCGCGCCCGAGGGGGTGGGGTGAGCCGAGGGCGGGGTGTAATTCCTAGGGTGACTTGAGCTGGGAGTAAACTTTTTGTGGGAGTCGGTGCCGAGGGGCCGAGGTATGGGGAGGGGGTGGTGGTGCTGCCTCCTTGTCCCATTCCCACCCTGCATGCTTGGAGCCGGGATTTGAAGGAAAAAATGACTACTAGAGGCCGTGACACTTGGTTTCGAGCGGCGCCTGAGCTAGGTAATTCTGAGAATGTCATAGGCGCTCCACATTGGAAAGCGCTTTTTTTTTTTCTTACATGGTAGTAACCATGTGGCCAGAATTTCACGACGAAAGCCCCAGGGGTTCTTGAAAGGTTCAGTCCTTTCTCGTTACCTGTTTGAGATTTTTCCCCCCCTCCTCCTGCCCTTTAGAAGCAGTGTATGTGTCAGGAATCGGTCGTAGTGATTAAGGGTTTGACACTCCCGAGCTTTGAGATAACCGTTAGCTTTCGTTGGCTCTTTTAAAGCCCTTCTCTTAACATTTTGATTAGAGATGTTCGCCAAAAGTCAGGGAGGAGCTAGTACTGACTTCCCAATCTCCCGCGGCCCTTATAAATCTTTTTAAAATGGCTTTGTTTTGTAATTTTCTTTTTTTCTTTTTTTTGCAAAAATGTTTACATCAAAGGATTCCAGTCACGTTAGTATATTTGCTGCATCCAGAAATATGGTTTGGCTGTGTGGCATTGTGTTGAATTGACATGAGTTTTAAATGGTCTCATAACATAAAAGTCTTTTAAATGAGCACTTTTCGTATTTGGCTTGAAGAGGTTTTAATTAATTAATTAATTAATTATTTTTGTCTTGATCTGAAGGTTTTATTTCCTGGAGTCTTATTTTACTTTTATTTTTTTGTTAACAGTTGACAAAAATCTGGAAATTTCAAAACAGTTTTACTATCAACGATAGTCATAAATACCTTCAATATCTTTCTTGTGTTTTATACATAACTTGTCATTTTGCTTCACACATACTTTAAAAACCACTCCACCTTAACAGATGTTCTTTGACCCTCTCAGTTAATTTGCTTCTCCTGTAACATAGTATTCGCAGGTGCTGTGCTGGGAAGGTCTTGCAATAGGACTTCTGAGTTGTGGTGGTCTTACTGCAGTGTTTGGGAGGGAGTGGGAAACCACGGATGCATGTTCACAGAAAGATGTTGGAGTCAGAATGCTTCTTCTCAGGACTGGGTTGTATTGGATGCTCATCTTACGTGTTGATAGGTTCTTGTGCCAGTTTTGGATATTTCCATTTTTGCTAGTTCATCCGACAGAGTTCGAGGCTTGCCTGGAGATTTACATTTGTCCACCCAGAGTTTAAGTACAGTCGGCGTCTCTTAGACCTTAGAGGGTGAGGGAGAGAGAACTCTGCGATGTGGGAAGCCACGCGGCTAGTTGTTCAGGTCATTCTCTGAGTAGCGCTTTTCACAGTTTCCGTTCTCCTGTTGCCTCCCCTCTTTCTCCTCTCATTAACTCCAACTAAGTATTACCGGATTTTCAAACGAAGAGGTGTTTTATGACAGGAAACAGTACCTGGCGCATTTGCGTCATTTGTGTAGTGTTTGAGTAATCACGAGGTGATTGGTTATCTTAGGCTCTGGTACTTTTTTAGGTGACTTGTATTTTCTTCTTTTTGGCTATCTTGAGTTACTTCAAGAAGAGTAGGTATTTCCTTGAGACACCTTCATCCTGCCTTTATTTTCATATGTGCCGCAATATCTTTACTGTGCCACCAGTTATCGTCATCACGTTATAATTTTACCACAGACACACACTTGAGTTCCCTGACTTTGAGGTAGCATAGACTGGCCTTGTACGCTTTTGTAATGTACTCTTTTCAGGGAATTGGTCCATTTCAGCATTATATACAGGCTGAACATACAAAATGATTTTGGTAGGTTAATCTGAGAAATCTGACCGAAGTTTATGCCAATTAGATAGTGTTTGTGAAGTTTTTTGGAAGTTGTCTATTCAGTAGTTTTTGCAACTTTCTCTCACAAGAAAAATTCAACTCATACTCTGATTTTTTTTTTTTGAACAAGAAGCAATCTCAACTATAGCTCACTTATTTTTACGTAGACTTTAAACAATGGCTTAGCTTTTAAAGTTGGTCATTTTTTCTTTTAAATCTGTGAATGGGAATAGCAAATTAATCTTAGAACAAAATCAGTGTGAAAGTTGTGTTTGTAAAGTGAAGTGGAGAGAACCCAAGCCACCAGCTCATTGACCCAGATACAACATGGATTTATTTCATACCTGTGTTGTTTCCGAAGCAAAGCTAGGAAGAATGAAAAGTTCTTAAACCTTAATTAAGTCATGTGTGGGTGTTCATTCTGTTTTAAACCAACTTTTAGCAAATCATAAGCTGAAGGGGCTTTAGGATTTTGTGGTGGTTTGTTGATCTGCTCCCCAGAACACAACAGCTGCTTTTGTTACTCAGCAATTGTACCCTGAGTAAATTAAAGCCCTCTTAACCCAGAGTACATGAAGTTGCTTAAGGATCCAATACTTCCATGTACATTTTCTATAGTTTCACAAGATTCTTATTGAAAATTTAGATCAGCTACTCACAAAAAGGCATATAACTTTCTGGATAGTTGTTATTAGCAGCATGTGTACAAATTAGTTCAGGTAAATCATGCATTGTCCTACAAACTAGTTATTTCTGGCTTAATGTAATATAGCTCCTGAATTTTTTCCAGCAGCATAATAAAATGGCTAATCAGGTGAATGGTAATGCGGTACAGTTAAAAGAAGAGGAAGAACCAATGGATACTTCCAGTGTAACTCACACAGAACACTACAAGACACTGATAGAGGCAGGCCTCCCACAGAAGGTGGCAGAGAGACTTGATGAAATATTTCAGACAGGTATAATATGCATTTCTTGTTTCTGACTGGTTATGAAAGTGAGGGCAAACCACTCTGAATTTTATAGATTTTTAAGGTTAAATAATGCTTACTGTTTCTGATCTGTGTAGAGCTGAATATGACTTTCCCTTCATTGAGGGCATATTGGGTTTGACTTTATTCCTATTTCATTATTTTGAAGCCTTCTTAGTGTTGAATATGCAGTCTTAGTTGCTTCAGAACAGAACATCAATTTATCTTAGATTTACTACCAATTAAAATGTATGTTTCAGCATACCAAATTTTGCATTTTCCCCTTAACCTAAATCAGTCATCATTTTGCTTTTACTTTTCTACTTTTAGCCTTTTAAGTGATTGTTAAATCAGCTTAGGTCTGATTAGGTGGCATAATAAGAGGAATAGTTAGACTGTATTGTCTGAAATGATAATATATGTCAGACTCTGTGAGAGTTTGTGGCCTGTCTAGTTTCTAATAGACAGAACTTCACATCTCTCAGTAATTTGGAAGTGTTTGGTTTGTAACAGCTGTTTTTGTTTTTGTTTTTTCTCCTTAATGTCCCATGGTTAAGTGCTTAAGCAAATTTGAACATCTTAATATGGTTGGTTGTAAGTGGTTTGAAGTTTTAAAGAGGGAGAGAAATATTTACCCTTAGGGAATGGTGTTCGTAAATAAATGTGTCCTCCTTTGGGGCCATAGATGGAAACTTTCTTACTCTGTGTTTGTGTGCCTATCCAGATCAGGAGAGAGAATTGAATTGTTTCTTAGAAATGTCTTAAATATAGTAGACATAGCTGTGCTTTTTTTTTTCTTAAAATATTTCAAATCTCACAGCTGAGATTTACTTTTAGACACTAAAATGGCTTATGAAAATGACTCCTGGGTGATGGTCCCATTTGAAAACCAGTCCTCAGGAACTTTCTGTGACATTCTGCCCTAGAGAACTGGCAGTGATCTGTTTAGAGACGCACCCTGTATAGTGTTTTGTTACTACTAAGAGGCTGATGATTTGGGTGTAGGATTGGATTGACAGGATGGATTGATGATTGTCCTGAATCGTGGCTTTGGGTGGTGGTATGAAATATTCAAATATTACTTAGCCATGTTCATTTTGAGCTTTTAAAACATGACATGGCAACATTTTTAAACAATAATTTGCAAGTGGCATTACTTTATTTTCAGTTTATTTACAGTATAAAATAAAATTCTTTTTGGCTTTACCAAAATACAGTCACTTGATGTTAGTTCATATGGACTTGGGGCAGGGGATGGTCTCTGTCAACTAGTTGTATTTTACACTGGACCAATTCTGAAAAGGGTCCTTATGTATTGAGTTATTTTAAACATAGTACATATTCTGTGTGTAGTTAAATAGACTACACTTATAGAATGCAGCACATCTATTTTCTGCATAATTTAAAAATCTGTAACTTTTTTTTACTGATATTTGAAAGAGATTGTCATTATTGACAATGTGAATGCCACAGCTTCTTTTAAGTCTCAGCTTGTTACTTCAGAAGAGCAAAAGACTGACTTAAAATACAACTTTCAGAATTGATTTAGCAAGCTGCACTTGCATTTGTAGACTTTAAAATTATGCCTTTCCACATTCTGACTGCAGCAAAGTAGATGCTTGGATAGATACATTTTAATTTATTTTTGTGCTTTATAGGGAAAACCGTTGACACTCTTTGGAGTGGAAAAAATTAAGTAAAATTGGTTCACATATTTTCTCCTAACTCTTCTATAGTAAACAAGTATAACAACCCAAAATTTGAATGTTTAATCTTGGAAAAGACAATATATTCTTACCACTCTAATATAAACCAGAATTCCTTAAGTGAATGAATGGTTCATCTGTATGTGCATCAGACTTTCAGAACTTACTGCTGTTTGGGGAGTTGGAAACACTTTAGAACCTTCCCACTGAAGTTTTTTTTTTTTTTTAAGTTAAAATTCATGTTTATAGTTGTTGACATTTTATCTTTGATTTTTGTATTTGCACTTAACCTTGTTATATATTATTTGTATAGCTATGTATATGCGTACAGTTAAATGAAAATGCAGTTTGTCAGAGATGTATTGAATATGACAACTCTACTAGACCTTACTGGACAGTTTAGCTTACTCCTTTTATTGCAATAATGTTAACCCTTTTCAATTTAATTTTTAGGGTTGGTAGCTTATGTCGATCTTGATGAAAGAGCAATTGATGCTCTCAGGGAATTTAATGAAGAAGGAGCTCTGTCTGTACTACAGCAGTTCAAGGAAAGTGACTTATCTCATGTTCAGGTAAGGTCAGTACTAGCAAATGCATCTGAGCAGCTAATGATCTGTATCTGTTGAACTGCGACAATACTTTGTTTCCTGTGGGGAAGTGGTCTGTTTTGTTTGTGATTATCTCTCCTATGGAAAAACTAAAGGGAAAAAAGATCATCTGTGTCAAAAGAGTTTCAGAAGCATAAGCACAAAGCAAAAGTCTTCGTTTTTATACAGTAAGTTACTTTAAAAACTTTAAAATTCGTGGTTGATTATTGTTACTATTAAGGTCTTATATATTATAATTGTTTACATTAAAATTTTGGGGGAGCTATTTATCTACTTTTGTGAGAGAAGTTCCTTTAGCCATCTTGGTTTGATTGTTTTGTTTTTGGTTTTTTGAGACAGGGTTTCTCTATGTAGCCTTGGCTGTCCTGGACTCACTTTGTAGACCAGGCTGG
Organism: Acomys minous; assembly: GCF_964271855.1. Lineage (NCBI taxonomy): Eukaryota > Metazoa > Chordata > Mammalia > Rodentia > Muridae > Acomys > Acomys minous. The sequence continues at coordinate 111,971,714 of NC_140487.1, forward strand.
CCTCGAACTCACAGCGATCCGCCTGCCTCTGCCTCCTGAGTGCTGGGATTAAAGGCCTGCGCCACCATGCCCAGCCCTTTAGCCATCTTGGAAAGATAGTCTATATTCAATTAAATATTAACAAATGGAAGACTATTTTTTCCCCTTCAGTTTGGAAGGTAAGCTCCCTGAGGCGCTGTCTTAATGCTGCCTGCTTCAGCTGGCACGTCAAAGTATTTGCAGAATGAATGGAATGAATAGTATTGTTAAAAGTTGCTCTTGAAGGCTACACAGGGAAACCCTGTGAAAATCAAACAAAAAAAAGTTGGTCTTAAAGCACCATCATTTAAATTTAATTGTGTATTTGACCCTTCAGAGATTCCTGGTAATTCTCCCTTTAAATTGCTTGCGTGTTTTAGAACAAAAGTGCATTTTTATGTGGAGTTATGAAGACCTACAGGCAAAGAGAGAAGCAAGGCAGCAAGGTGCAAGAGTCCACAAAAGGGCCTGACGAGGCAAAGATCAAGGTAAAAACATGACTTGGGGAGTTATAATATTTGGTGGAAAGCTCTAATTCACTCTTTCTTCATCCTTGGTCTTCTGACAAGGAGGGACATGTATTACTTTATAAGCACTCTTTATGTTTTGTTTGGTGCAGGGTTCCATTAGCAGCTCAAGCTGGCCTGGAACTTAAATGTGTAGCTCAGGCTGGTCCCAAACTCATGGTGATCCTGCCTCAGCTGCCTGAGTGCTGACTTGAAAATTATGAGCCTGGGACTTTTTCTTTTTGGGAAAGAGCTGTTGTATTCTAACCTGCTTTTCTTCCTTTTGAGTTTTCTCTGATCTCAGTGTATTTATAAAATGGTCATGGTTGTGCCTACCTCCTAGAGTTGTATCTACCATCCCCAGTCATTATTATTACTTAGATACACTGCTTTGAAAGGTAAATTAGGCTTTTCCTAAAAGACCTAGTTAAATGGGTAGTTTTGATATTGCAGAGATTACCCCCATCCCCAGCTCTTGGGATCTAACCCACAGCTTCACACTTTGTAAGCATCCTATCCTGAGCTGTCCTCCCAGTTTAAATTGAATTGTATTGGGAGATGTTTGCACAGGTGGCTTATGTGTAGATATAACTAACTTTGTAAAGTACCTTTATTCTTTTCTCCTTGTCACTTGTGGAATGAACTAGCCCCATTCTTACACGAATTCCAAACTACTATATAGAAATTCTGTTTGGCTCACTAACCCTAAATTGCGGAAGAAAGACCCCTCAAAGACCCTTAAAATCCCAGCTCTTAGGCTTCTGGAGTACCACACTCCACTGTTTTGCAGAAGGTCTTTCTGTGTATTCCCTCCCCCTCCCATGAGTTTTTCAAAGGTAGAAAAATGGAAGGTATAAAACATTTATACCTGTGGAATTCCAGGATTAACTAACCTAATAAACATAAGTTGTGGTGTTCTGTTAATTAAAAATATAATGTGCAAAGCTCTTCTCTTTCTTGGTAGATTACATATTTTGTGCGCCAACAGAAGATCCCCTCCTCCCCCAGGGTTTCTCTGTTGCCCTCTATCTTGAACTCTGTAGACCAGGCTGGCCTTGAACTCACAGCGATCAGCCTGTCTCTGCCTCCTGAGTGCTGGGATTAAAGGCCTGCGCCACCACGCCCTGCTAACAAAAAATACTCTATAGGCCCTTCATATAAATATTATCTATAGTGCAAGCTCTTTGAGGGCAAGGGCATCTTTTCTATGACTTTTATTAACTAATGTTAATGAGATAGAATGCTAATCAAGAAATAATAAGATTTTATTTTCTGAAGTCTGAGTATATTTATTTGTTAGTTGCCAAATTTAGAGTATATACTGTGAGATTGTCTGGTTTGTTTTGGAGTTTGTGTTATGGTAAGAATATAAGACAAGCTGGGCTGTGGCACATGCCTTTAATCCCAGCACTTGGGAGGCAGAGGCAGGCGCATCACTGTGAGTTTGAGGCCAGCCTGGTCTACAAAGTGGGTCCAGACAGCCAGGGTAACACACAGAAAACAAAAAACAAAAAAACAAAAAACAAACAAACAAAAAAAGATACAAACAAATGGAATAGTTAAGGATAGTTGTGAGCTGCCATGTATATGCTGGGAAGCAAACCTAGGACTTCTGCAAGAGCAGCAGGTGCTCCTTGTTTTAAAGTCATTTCTCCAGCCATCCCCTTTTACATATTTTACTGTTTTTCATTATGTGTATGTGTGGCTGAGTGTGGGTTTGTGCACATGACTACAGTGCCCACAGAGGCCAAAAGAGGGTATTGGGCCCCCTGGACCTGGAGATGACAGACAGTTAATAATGAGACATTTCACGTGGTTGCTGTTACCTAAAGCAGAGTCCTCTGGAAGAGGAGCAAACTCTTAAATGCTAAACTATCTGTCTCTCTAGCCCCTCATTCTTTTTTTGGGAGGAGGGCAAATTTCTAGACGGGATTTCCCTATGTAGCCTTGGCCATACTAGAACTTGCTCTGTAGACCAGGCTGGTCCCAAACTCAGTGACCCACCTGCCTCTGCCTTCCTAGTGCTGGGACTAAAGACATGTTGCCTCTGTTACCTAGTGCCTCTCATTTTTCTTTGGATTTGGTGTCTCTGTAGCCCACACAGCCTAAGCAGACCTCAGACTCCCTTGTATCTCTGTGACTGGCTCTGAACTCTGAATTGCCCTGCCCCATCCTGGAGTGCTGGGATTATAGGGGATATAGAATGCTTTGTTGTTTTGAGACAGGATTTCATGTAGCACAGGCTATATATTTAGCTGAGGTTAGCCTTAAACTTTGGATCTCCTGCCTTTACCTTGCTTATGCCAGGGTTTAAGGCATGCACTACCATACCTGGTTTTTTGTTTTTCCTGTTTTGTTTTTGTTTCTCTGTGTAGTCCTGGCTGTCCTGAAACTCACTCAATTTGTAGACAAGGCTGGCTTCAAACTCAAAGATCTGCCTACCTCTCTTTCCTGAATATTGTGATTAAAGACATGCACCACTACCACCTGGCCCCTTCTTTGGTTTTTATGTGTTGCTGGGGATATAACCTAGGGCCTCATCCATGCTAGACAAATAATTTTATCAACTGAGCTATATTTCCAGCTGCTCCCCCCCCCCCTTTTTTTTGTTTTTTCAAGACAGGGTTTCTCTGTGTAGCCTTTTCCCCGTTTTTTTTTTTAATGCTTTATTTTATTTATTGTGTATACAGTGTTTTGCCTGCCTGCCTGCATGTACGCCTACAGGCCACAGTAGGGCACCAGATCTGATTATAGATGGTTGTGAGCCAGCATGTGGTTGCTGGGAATTGAACTCAGGACCTTTGGAAGAGTAGCTAGTGTTCTTAACCTCTGAGCCATCTCTCCAGCCCCCTAAATCTGACCATAAAATACATTTCATAAGATGTTATGGTATCAGCTGGTGTGGTGCTGCACACTTGTAATCCCAGCACTTGGGGAGGCAGAGGCAGGTGGATCTCTCTGAATTCGTGGCCAGCCTGGTCTACAAAGTGAGTCCAGGATAGCCAAGGCAGAAATACTGTCTCAAAAAAGAAAAGAAAAAAAGTTATAGTATCTTTTAGAAAAGGTTAATGCACTGATTTATGTGTGTATTTATATTTTCAAGTATAACATGTAATTATCTTTAGGCTTTGCTTGAGAGGACTGGTTACACTCTGGATGTAACTACAGGGCAGAGGAAGTATGGCGGCCCTCCACCAGACAGTGTGTACTCAGGTGTGCAGCCTGGAATTGGAACAGAGGTGAGTGTTCTTATCGCTTTGCCAAAAATCTAATAATTTTATCTAGTGTATGATGTGAGTAAAATACTTGCTTCCTTTCAAAGTGTGGTTATTTTTATATTGATGATATCTGTGTATTTGGTGTTATTATTAGCAGGGATAACTAACCTTGGTATACGTGTGTGTGTGTGTGTGTGTGTGTGTGTGTAGCCTTGGCTGTCCTGGACTGCTTTGTAGACTAGACCAGGCTGGCCTTGAACTCATATTTATCCTCTGCTTCCTTAGTGCTGGGATTAAAGTAGTGCATCACCATGCCTGGCTAGAGTTTTTAGAGACAGGGTTTCTCTTGTGTTATCTTAGCTGTTCTGGATTCACTTGTAGATCAGGGTGCCCTGAAACTCAGAGATCTACCTGCTTCTGGGATTACAGGTGTGGGCAGGGCTTATCTGAAATACCTTTTAATGGAGCTTACTGCTAAAGGGAGAAGCAGTTGTTTCTTTTTTGTTTTTTGTTTTTTGTTGTTGTTTTTTCAAGACAGGGTTTCTCTGTGTAGCCTTGGCTATCCTAGACTTGCTTTGTCGACCAGACTGTCCTTGAACTCACAGCAATCTGCCTGCCTCTGACTCCTGAGTGCTGGGATTAAAGGCGTGTGCTACCATGCCTGGCCTTTTTTTTGGGGGGGGGGTTGGTTCTGGGTTTTTTTTTTTTTTTTTTTTTTTTAAAGACAGGGTTTCTCTGTGTAGCCCTGGCTGTCTTAGACTCTTTTGGTGTAGACCAGGCTGGCCTTGAACTTAGAGATCCACCTGCCTCTGCCTCCCAAGTGCTAGGGCTAAAAGTGTATGACACCATATGCTGCAGTATCAGTACTTTTTCTTTCTTTCTTTCTTTCTTTTTTTTTTTTTTTTGGTCTTTTGAGACAGGGTTTCTCTGTGTAGCCTTGGCTGTCCTGGACTCACTTTGTAGACCAGGCTGGCCTCGAACTCACAGCGATCCGCCTGCCTCTGCCTCCCGAGTGCTGGGATTAAAGGCGTGTGCCACCACGCCCGGCAATACTTTTTCTTTCTTTTTTGTATCAGTACTTTTTAAGCTGTGTTTGGTATTACTCTCTGCTGTCTCTCAGCACATAAAATGTACTTAGAAGTTAATCAGATACATTATGAATGGGAGGGAATTTCACAAGGGAACGTGAAGATGTGGAATCAGAGAAAGAGTTGAGTACATTGGTTTATACTCCAAGAAGTGGCTCTTAGGTTTTTGTAAAAGTTTCTCTCTGGCTTTTGGCCTCCCCACCCCACCCCCCAAGACAGAGTTTCTCTGTGCATTCCTGGCCACCAGGAAGTCTCTGTAGGCTAGGTTGGCCTTGAGCTCAGAGGTCTGTCTGCTCTTGCTTCCACTTGACATGCCTTTGGTTTGTTTGAGTTTTTTTTTTTTTTTTTTTTTTAAAGACAGAGTGTAGCTCAGACTGTGCTAGATCTAGTTAACTTACCATCTCCTTGCTCATATTGTTGGGGTGACAAGTTTGTTCCACATCAGGTTTTTGCAGTGCTGAGGACCCAACACAGAGTTCCTGTGTCCTAGGCAAGCACCCTGCTCATTGCATCTTTCCCACACCTGCAGCCCTAGTCCCCCCATGTGCTTGCTGTTATTGTAGCATTCTTGGTTCTTTTTAATGGAGAAACTAGGTGACAAAAAGTAGCCAGTTGTAGCAGTGACTTTTTCTGATTTTATGTTTCCATTGTCTATATTTAGTACTTAGCATAATGCCAGGAACACAGTGCACAGTATTTGATGAAAGATTAAAAAAACAAAAGAGAAATTGTGGACTTTTCATAACAAACTTAAACTAGCTTGAATGACACGGGTGGGTTTGTTTGTTGAGATAGGATCTCATTTGCAGAATGTGTGTAATGTGGGATGTATGTGTATGTGAAGGATTAGAGGTCAGGATTGTTTTTGGGAGCTTGTTCCTTATACTGTGAGTTCTGGGTCCTGAACTCATCATTAGCTGGTGTGACAAGTGCTTTAATCCTCTGAGGTATTTTGCTGGCTCTCATATAGTCCACTCTGGACACGAACGCATGCTGTATAAGCCTCTCACATGTTTGTAGGAGTCTCTTAAACAGCATGATGGGAGTGTGGATTGTAAGGGTAAGTTCTTAGATAGTTATAGTGTGTGCTCATTATTTGTTGAGTATTTTTGTTAGACATTAGAGTTAAATGTTTAGATTGTCTATTAGAGTTACAAGAAAATAAAAAAATGTACTCAGACCTATTTAAACACTTCTAAACAAAACAGTGGTGTCTTTAGACTGTACATTGTATATTCACGAGAACTAAAACTTGCTTTTCAAATGACCAAAAGCAAAGATCATTTTTTTTTGTTTGTAAGTGGATAAACAAAGATGACTGTACTTTGCATTACTTTAAGGGGAAAAAATTGTATATTTGTAAGTGTCTAGTGTGTAGGTATGTGTGTGGAAATTGTAGGACAACTTTGTGGAATGGGTTGGTGTTTTGTTTTGTTTTGTTTTTTCCCACCCTTATGTGGGTTTGAGGATTGAATTTAGGTCACCAGGTTTGTGGAAAAGCGTCATTACTTGCTATCTCATTGGCCCCAGTGTCAATTTTAAGGCGTGTGTGTTGCTGCCTCCTCTTTTCCTCAGGGTTTCTTTGTGTAGCCTTGTGTAGCCCTGGCTGTCCTGCACTCACTTTGTAGACCAGGCCGGCCTCACTCACAGAGATCTGCCTGCCTCTGCCTCCTGAGTGTTGGGATTAAAGGGGTGCGCCACCAAGCCCCGCTTCTGTGTTCTCTTTGTATAGTATGGTCATTACTTTTTGTTCTTTTGACCTTCGTTTTCATGTAATAATAGTATTAATTTTTTTTAAATTATGCTATTTTATATGTGTAGGTGATTTGCCTGCGTGTATGTCTGCACCACTTGCATGCCTGCTGCCTGCAAAGGCCAGAGGAAGGCGTTGGGTCCCTTGGAACTGGAGATATAGATGGTAGTGAACCACTGTGTGGATACTAGGAATTGAACCTAGGCCATTAGGAAGAGCAGTCAGTGCTCTTAATCTGAGCCGTATCTCCAGCCCCATATTAAATTTCTTTTGCTTTTTCTCCCCCCCAACTACCCTGTGCCCCCCCCACTCCCACCCCCCACCGCCCAGCTGGGTTTCTCTGTGTAGCCTTGGCTGTCCTGTACTCACAGAGATCCACCTGCCTCTGCCTCCCTATTGCTGGGATTAAAGGCATGCACCACCACACCCCAGCCATATTCTATTTCTTAATGTTTAATATTAAAAGGGGTTCTAAGTATTTTTTGGTTTAGAAACGTCTACATATTAGCTTGTGGCTGTTTTAAGATCATATAATATGGGCCTGCCTGCAAGAGGACTCAGTGGGTTAAGGAGTTTATTGCACACAAAACAAATACACATAGTTTAAAAAAGGAACTAGAGCTGGACGTGGTAGTGAACACCTTTAATCCCAGCCCTTGGGAGGCAGAGGCAGGCAGATCGCTGTGAGTTCGAGGCCAGCCTGGTCTACAAGGCGAGTCCAGGACATTCAAGGCTACACAGAGAAACCCTGTCTAGAAAAAAAAAGTTTTATGTCATCCTTAGCTACATAGTACCTGAGAGCTTATTTAGAAGAAAAAAGAAAAGAAAAATGCCATGATATGAACTCTTATTATAGATGTTAAACTTTGCATGTGTGATTGAAAGATGAGGAAATTGGATATCTAGGAAACTTATTTTTAAAGATTTATTTATTATGTATTCAGTGCTCTGCCTGTGTGTAACATCTGTAGGCCAGAAGAGGACACCAGATCTCATAGATGGTTGTGAGCTACATTGTTGTTGCTGGGATTTGAACTCAGGGCCTTTGGAATAGCAGCCAGTGCTCTTAACCTCTGAGCCATCTCTCCAGCCCCCAGGAAACTTGTTTAGAGTAACTAAAAGTATAAATCTGAATCTAGTGTAACTGAATAGTTCTTTTACCACTCTCAGCACCCTTATAGCTGTCACCTACTAGGATAAGCCACCATTGTAGCTTGCCAGAATTGTCATGTTAACCTTTACTAACCCCGGGTCTCTTCATGCAACACATTTTCTACCCAGTTAACAGTGTGCTTAGATATTCTTAAAATGTGAGTCACACCTAGTCAGTTTTCTGTCAGACACATCTGGGGGAAAAATCTTTAAACTCCTAATGGTGGTTTGACTTCATTTGGCACTATTTTCTGACTTTCCACTTTTGTTTTTGTTTTTATGAGACAGCGCCTCTTTGTAGTCCTGGCTCTCCTGGAGCTCCTTATGAAGTGTAGGCTGACCTCAAGCACACTGAGTGGTTTTTATTCTACCCTCCACCCCCCAGCCCCCTACTCCGAGACAGGGTTTCTCTGTGTAGCCTTGACTCTCCTGGACTCACTTTTGTAGACTAGGCTCCTGCCTCTGCTTCCCGAGTGCTGGGATTAAAGACGTGCACCACCACTCCCGTCCCTATTTTTGTTCTTAGGTGTCAGCTCAAACTTAGTTTTTGGAAGGCCTTTCTAATTAAAAGTACAGCTGTATCAATATCTTTTCCTGTTGTTTGCTTGTTAATCCCTCCAGCCCCCACAGGGTTCCTCTATGTTGCCTGGACTGTCTTAGACTCGTGTTGTAGACCAGGCTGCTCTGGAACTCATAGAGATCCACTTGCCTCTGTCTCCCAGAGTGGCAGGATTACAGGCGGCACCACCACTCCTTGCTGCTTGTTAATTCTTTTTTTTTTTTTGGTTTTTCGAGATAGGGTTTCTCTGTGTAGCTTTGGCTGTTCTGGACTTGCTTTGTAGACCAGGCTGGCCTTGAACTCACAGCGATCCACCTGCCTCTGCCTCCCCAGGGCTGGGATTAAAGGCATGGGCCACCACACCTAGCTTGCTTGTTAATTTTTAAATTCTTTATTGAAGGTTTAAATATCTTTTATTGGCATTTAAAATTTTATTTTTACCTTTCTCCTTGTTGGTAGAGTATTTTTAGAATCTAGAGATAAAATAGTGCTATGTAAGGCAAAGTGAATGGTGTGTGTGTGTGCGTTGTGAGATAGTCTTTCCGTGTAGGCTAGGCTGGCCTTAAGCTGATCAGTCCACGTGACTCAGTAGTATTGTGTGGGGTCATGGTAGGAGTCAAAAGAATACTTTGAAGTTTTACTTGATGTCAGAAGGAGTAAGGATGATTCCTTACAGAGGTGTTCAGCCTTTTGTGTTAGGGCATCATCTACACACACATGTTCATTCACATATGCTGGCCATGTGGTACACATCTTTAAACCCAGCACTCAGGAGGCAGAGGTAGGCAGATCTCTGAATTCAAAGCCAGCTTGGTCTACAAAGAAATTTCTAGGGCAGCCAGGGGTACACAGAAAAACCCTCTCGTGAAAAAACAAACAAAGTTGATGGTGGAGAAACTTGTAACCTTTGGTATAAATGCTGATTTTCAATTTTTTTCATAATTAAAGAAATACCACAACTTCCTTAAATGGTAAAAAATAATTTCTTAGCCAGGCGGTGGTGGCTCATGACTTTAATCCCAGCACCAGGCAGAAGCAGGTGGATCTCTCTGAGTTCAAGGCCAGCCTGGTCTACAAAGCGAGTCCAGGACAGTCAAGGCTACACGAAGAAGCCCTATCTCAAAACCCCCCCCAAAAAAATTAAATAAAAAGTTTTTTTTTTCATGCCTTAAAATTAAACTGCTAGCCAAGCATTATATGTATGCTACTTAGGAAGGAGGGTGACGTGGAGGGAGGGTATTTAAGCAGAGGAGTTAAGAGGCTAGCTAGCCTCTTAAAAAAAAAAAAAAAAAAAAAAAAGGAAGACAGAAAGAAAGAGGCTAGCCTGGGCAGCACAGTGATGCCTCCTTTCCTTTTTGATTTTTTGAGACAAGGGTTTCTCTGTGCAGTCTTGGCTGTCCTGGACTGCTTTGTAGACCAGGCTGGCCTAAGAACTCACAGCATTGCCTGCCTCTGCTAACTGAGTGCTGGGATTAAAGGTGTGTGCCACCACACCCAACTTTTTTTTTTTTTTTTAGATTTATTTATTTATTATGTATACAGTGTTGTATCTGCATGCACCCCTGCAGGCCAGAAGAGAGCATCAGATCACATTATAGATGGTTGTGGGCCACCAAGTGGTTGCTGGGAATTGAACTCAGGACCTCTGGAAGAGCAGCCAGTGCTCTTAACCCTTGAACCATCTCTCCAGCCTTTGGTGTAGCTCTGGCTGTCCTGGCCTCACTCTGTAGACCAGGCTGGCCTCAAACTCACAGAGATCTGCCTGCTTCTGCCTCCCAGAGTGCTTGGATTAAAGGTGTGTATCACCATGGCTGGCTGTGATGCCTCATTTTCTTTCTATTTTCCTTTTTAAAATTTTTTTTTTTTTTTTTTTGGTTTTTTGAGACAGTGTTTCTCTGTGTAATCTTGGCTGTTCTCATGTCTCGGACTCACTTTGTTGACCAGGCTGGCCTTAAACCTTGCCTTCCCAAAGCTGGGGTTACAAGTGAGCGCTACCATGCCTGGCTGATAAGCTCACTTTCTGTCTTTCTTTCTTTTTTTTATTTTTAATTTTTTAATATTTTATTTATTATTATGTATACAGTGCTCTGCCTGCATATACAGGCCAAAAGAGGGCATCAGATTACATTATAGATGGTTGTGAGCCACTATGTGGCTGCTGGGAATTGAACTCAGGACCTCTGGAGGAGCAGATAGTGCTCTTAACTGCTGAGCCATCTCTCTAGCCCCTAGACTCTAACTCTTTGTTGATGGCCCCAAGATCGTTTTATGTTTTGTTTTTGAGACAGAGTAATACTATGTGATCTTGGCAGATCTGGAACTACCTGTGTAGATCAGGCTGGCCTTGAACTCAGAGATCCGCCTCCCCCTGCCTCTCAAGTGCCTGTATAATCTCACCTATCTGATTTATCAGAAGTTAGGGTTCACATTTAATCTAAACAAACGGCCAGATTAAAATTGTCTTCATTTGGGGACTGGAGAGATGGCTCAGAGGTTAAGAGCACTGGCTGCTCTTCTAAAGGTCCTGAGTTCAATTCCCAGCAACCACATGGTGGCTCATAAACATCTATAATTAAATCTGGTGTCTTCTTCTGGTGTGTAGCATACATGGACACAGAATACCATATAAATAATATATAAATAAATCTTTTTAAAAATTGTCCTCATGAGAGTGGTATGGAAGAATGGGGAGATAGAAGAACCCAGAGGGTCCAGGAATCCTACAAGAAGACCATCAAGGCTGGCGGATCTGGACCCATGGGGGCCTACACAAAGCCTACACAAACTACTGTTCCAATCAAGGACAATGCATGCAGTAAACCTAGACCCCTCTATTCAGATCTAGCCAGTGGACAGCGCATTTTCCACAGTTGTGTGGAGAGCAGTACTACCTCTGACATAAACTCTGGTGCCCCCTATTTGACCACTTCCCCTTGGTGAGGAGGCCTGGTGGCACTCAGAGGAAGGTGAAACTGGTTATCCGCATAAGACCTGATAGGCTGTGATCATATAGTGGGGAAAGAGGTCCCCCTTCTGTCACAGGCTAGGGGTGGGAAATAAGGTAAAAGAGGGAAGGAGGGGGGAACGAGGGGGGAACGGGAAGATACAAGTGAGGAGATAACAATCAAGATGTAATCTGAGTAAATTATTTAAAAAATTAAAAGAAAAAAAAAAAGAAAAAAATTGTCTTCATTTTACCTTAAGTAATTTATGTCTTTATCCCCTAACAAGAGGCAGGAAGTCTGACTCCGGCTCTAAAGTGAAATGCTTACGTTGGATTTTAACAAGGAAGTTTTATTTCAGGTCTTTGTAGGTAAAATCCCAAGAGACTTGTATGAGGATGAGTTGGTGCCCCTTTTTGAGAAGGCTGGTCCTATCTGGGATCTACGCCTCATGATGGATCCACTCTCTGGTCAGAACAGAGGATATGCGTTTATCACCTTCTGTGGAAAGGAGGCTGCCCAGGAAGCAGTTAAACTGGTATGTGATAAATACCCATTGTTCAGGAACTTACCATTTGAGAGAATAAACTTCAGTTCAAAACCATTTGCAGTTAACTTTGTTTCATTTCCTTTAGTCATTACTTTTAATACCTTTATATTAACTGAGTTGGTATGTAACCTTTGCTTTATTTTTTTTTTCTGATTATAATTCTAAGTTAACTGATTGGTTAGGACACACACAAAAAAACCTCAGTTTTTTATTTAGTATCAAACAAATTCAGTTTTTTTTTCTTTTAATAAGGTTACTTTTTGTTGTCCAGTTTTTGGATTGGTAGTAAATACAGTGCAGGCTGAAATGAAGGTAACTGGAAGACAGGACTTTTTTAGGACTTGGTTTAGGAAATAGTGTGAATTTGTTTTATTTTTGCCACAATCTAACTGTAGAATTAAAAAATTGTATTCTAATCTAGGCAGTGGTGGTACACGCCTTTAATCCCAGGATTTGGGAGGCAGAGGCAGCCTGGTCTACAAAGCAAGTTCAGGATAGTCAAGGCTACACAGAGAAACTCTGTCTCAAAAAACCAAAAAAAATAAAAAATAAAAAAAAAATTATATTTTAAGCCTCTCAGCCAGGCAGTGGTGGTGCACGCCTTTAATCCCAGCCCTTGGGAGGCAGAGGCAGACAGATAACTGTGAGTTCGAGGCCAGCCTGGTCTACAAAGCGAGTCCAGGACAGCCAAGGCTAATAATACAGAGAGACCCTGTCTCGAAAAGGGAAAAAAAAAACCTCACTCCTTTTTTGCTATGTAATAGTTTTCATTTTCTCTAAGGCTTTTTCTTTTTTTTTAAAAACCACCTTGTGCTTGTTAGAGCAGTAAGTCTTGTAGGTGGTCTGTGTTCTCACTTTAGGACAGCGACTTTCTGTGTCCTAAGGAACTATGCCATTGTTTTTGGCAGATTCTTGGCGGATGTGCACTGTGTTCTTGCCCTTCCCCTTGTAGCACAGCTGTGTCCCTAGTGGCTTTGTTTCATTAGTGAGTTCTGAATTAGTCCTTTCCTAGTCCATGCTTCATTTTTTTCTGATGGATTTTTCTTTTCAAACTTGTTTCTTCAGTATTAGGAAAATTTCAAGGCTTTATTTTCTCATTTTTGACAGTATATGGATGACTTTTTAAATCATTTCTTTTAGTAAACTAATGGTAAGTAATGTTAAACATAAACTAAACTTTGTTAAAGAATCCATCACTATAGTGAGTTCAAGTAACATGGTTTTCTTGTCTTCATAATGTTTTGAAAGAGTTTTGATAGTTTACAGCTTTGTTCGCAGTTGAGATTTGTATACAGTGTGAAACGCCTATAAATTTATTTGGCATTCATTAAACCTAATTGTTCCTTTTTACATATTTTGTTTTGGTTGTTACTTATCTACGTCTAATTTCATCCTCAAGGACTCTGAATAGACAGTTCATGTATTTCTTTTGAAATTCCCTGGAAAAGAATTTTCAGGTAGATTCAATTGAAATATGAAGCTGGCAGTGAGGGTGTGCTCCTTTAATCCCAGTGCTTGGGAAGCAGAAAGAGACAGATGGATCTCTGAATTCAAGGCCAGCCTTGCTTACACAGTGAATTCTAGGACAGCCAGGGCCATGCACAGAAAAACCCTGTCTCAAAAATCCAAAAGAGAAAGAAAGAAATATTCAGTGTTAAAGCCAATACCTTTGAGCCCTTCTTCATGTGGATGAACAGTAGGTTATAAAACCAAGCTATAACTGGAGAGTGTAACAAATTTAAAATACACATTGATGTTTCAGCAAGTTTGAGGGAGCTTGGTGAGTGTTTGACCTTAAATTGTGGGGCTCTTTAGAGTGATATCAGTTGTCCTCAGTCTGGGGTGGTTTGGGGTTTCTGGTTCTTTTCTTCCTTGCAGTGTGACAGCTATGAGATTCGTCCTGGTAAACACCTGGGAGTGTGCATTTCTGTGGCAAACAACAGACTTTTTGTTGGATCCATTCCAAAGAATAAGACTAAAGAAAACATTCTGGAAGAGTTCAGTAAAGTCACAGGTAAAACAAAAATGCATTTAAAAGTTGGTTTGTGGCAATCTGTTGTATTACTTATAAATATAAGTGCTCCCCCAAAAGGAGACATACAGTAAATAAGAGTTCAAGTCTCATATATATAAATTGCTTCTTTCTGCTTTCATAGTGGTTGGACTAAACAGATTTCTATGTATTCTTCATTTCATGGAATTTCTTTTTCTCTTCGTCCTAACAGATCTTGGTTTTTGCCAGAGCCTTTGCTCTCTAGCCCTCAAGTGAAAGCTTTTTCCTCAAATAACTTTTTAGGATTAAGGAGAAAAGAGTTCTTATTTCTTCCTGTTGACCTGTTTATGTAATTTTAGAAATAATCTAGTTGAATCCATGTAGTTGATTTAGAATTTATTTTATATCACAGGTTCACATATTTAAATACATGTAACTGGAGTCATGCACGGGGGTACATGCTTGTATTCCTAGCACTTGGAGGTTGGCTGTTTGCCAAGCATAGCTAACATAGGGCAGTCTGGGATACATGAAACCCTATCTCAAGAAGCAAAACAGAATATCATATGTATAAAGAATCAAATGAAACCATACTTTGATTTATTACAAATTATTTCATTCTACTTTCTATTCAACTTCACTTTTTATGTGGGTGCTAGTGTCTCTTGCTTTCACAGCAAGTACTCCTTATCCACTGAGCTTTTTTTTTTTTTTTAAAGATTTATTTCTTTTATATGAGCTCTGTGTTGATATACCTGCATGCCAGAAGAAGGCATCAGATCCCAATATAAATGGTTCAGAGGCACTATATGGTTGCTGGAAGTTGAACTCAGGGTGCCTGAAAGAGCAGACAGTGCTCTTAACTGTTGAGCCACCTCTCCAGCTTCTCCTCCCCTTCCCGCAAGACAGAGTCTCACTCCACAGCTTTCACAGGCCTGGTGTTTGCTATGTAGACCAGGCTGAACTTGAATTTACAGAGATTTATCTGCTTCCACCTCCAAAGTGCTGGAATTACATACTTGGCTTGCATATCACTTTTTAAATGTTGCCATTGGATCTGTGAGATGGCTCAGCTGGTAGAGGTGTGTTTGTTGCAGGCTTCATGATCTGAGTTCAATCCCCAGATTACACAAATTGGCAGGAGAGAGTTATTCTTTGACTTCCACAAATGCATCATGGCATAGGAGCGGAGCATCTGCTAGGTTGCACGCAAGCATGCTGTCTCTTTCTGTCTCTTTGTATATGTGTGTGTCTCCCTGTCTGTCTGTCTCCATCTTTTCCTCTCTTCCACATGAGTGAGTGAGAGAAGGAAAGGAAGGAAGAAATGTTGAGATTATGATTTGAAAACACTACTTAAGACCATGACCTTCTCTTTTAAAAACTACTATATTTCTTTATAGTTTTGTCATCTAATCATTCTGTCTTCTCCTTTTACTTGAAGCTGTCATTTATTACTCTGGTTTTACCCTTTCTTTAACCTAAATGTTACCAGAGGCTAATTCTTCCTCTCCTGTCCTAAATTAGTTGATTTTTTTTTCTTGCTTCTTTTACTTATTAGTTTATTTTTTAGTTTTTTTGAGACAGGGTGTCTCTGTATCCTTGGCTGTCCTGGACTGTCTTTGTAGACCAGGCTGCCCCTGCCTTTTGAGTGCTACCATTATAGGTGTGCACCACTATGCCCAACTCTGTTTTGGTTTTTCAAGCCCTGGCTATCTTGTAACTCTCTCTGTAGATCAAGCTGGCCTTGAACTCAAAGAGATCCACTTGCCTCTGCCTCCTAAGTGCTGGGATTAAAGACATGCACTGCTATCACCTGGCTAAGTTTACAATCTATATAAATGACCTGTCTAAGGCCAGACTTCAGTTCTATGTTATCCAGATTAGATCCTGGATCTTTTCTTCAGAAACTCTACTACTCTAAAACCTTAATTTCCATTGTCTGTTTTGTCTTGGTCAGATTGCTCTACAGCAATCCTTTCTGTTCATGTCCTACTTATTCCTTTAGTGCATGCTTATGAATATTCCTGCTAAACAGTAGGATACAGTGGTAGATAGTAGCAATTTTTTGTCTATAGGGCCTACATCCGGGGAAACAGTCAAGACAAATGATTAAAGAAATATTTCCACATTGTAGAAAAATACTTTAAAGGGGGGAAATACAGAATTTTAACTATAAAATATCTATTGTTTCCATAGTTAGCTTTTCTGATAAAGTGTCATTTCAGCCAAGAGTATACAGCATACAAAGAACAGTGTGTTCCAAAAGATTAATATACCAAGTGTCCAAGTCAAGAAGTAACCTGTTGCTGGGCGTGGTGGTGCACGCCTTTAATCCCAGCACTCAGGAGGCAGAGGCAGGTGGATCTCTGATTGCAAGGCAAGCCTGTTTTACAGAGTGAGTTTCAAGACAGCCAAAGCTATACACAGAGAAACCTTATCTTGAAAAACAAACAAAAAGTAACTTGTTATATTAAAGTAACTGATAGAAAGCTAATGTTTGTTAAAAGGTAATGAAATGTAGTTATATGAGATAAAGTAGGCAGGGCTCTCTTAGACTACGTAAGAAATTTTATGTTATTGCATGCAGAACTAGAAGATGTTTGGAGGTCTTAAGCATGAAATGATAGATTTTTTTGTCTTTACAGAATGCTTTTTCTATTGCTCTGTGGATATGGACTTAGAGCTGTCATCAGGATTAGTAGTAGGTTCAAGAGAAGCATGGATGGGGTAATAGTGAGATTGGGAAAAAGTAAATGTGTTGGATTTGGACAGTAGAGATGAAATAGAGGGAAAAAAATGAAGAATTGTCATTTTCTGGTTTGAGGACTTAGCTGATGTATAACTTGTTTATTATATAGGAAAGCCTAGGGAAAAATATACTTTGGGTGTAGTAGCACTGTTTTGGTCTTTTGAAGTTTGTCCAAGACATTTTAAGTAGCTCATGTACACGGATCACAGAGAAATCTAGCCTGGGGGGGGCGGGGGAAGAAACATTTGTTTATAAGAGTATAGAAAACTGGGCGGTGGTGGCCCACGCCTTTAATCCCAGCACTTGGGAGGCAGAGACAGGTGGATCTCTGTGAGTTCATCAAGGTCAGCCTAGTCTACAGTGCAAGTCCAAGACAACCAAGGTTACACAGAGAAACTCTGTCTTGAAAAACAAACAAACAAACAAAAAAGTATAGAAAGGACTTAAGGTTAGTTCACTTGACCTAGAGAGGACATACATAGAGGGACAACGGAAAGGATAAAGGTTTGAGGGGATAGACTCAAATTATTATTAATAATTTTTGTTCATGAAACAATAGTAGCTATGAAGTTGAGTATAAAAGGAGGGGTTGTTTGTTTGTTTTTGGGTTTGTAGTTGTTGAAGTTAGTTCTCTTGCATTTATTGTAATGATATGAGTCTTATGGTCCTGATAATGTCTGATTATGAGGTCGAGTTTTGTTAACTGGGAAACTTCATAGTAGTTGGACCTACTTAGAGAATTTAAAAATCAATAGAAAGCACATACTGCTGTCCCAAACTCTGCATCAAATAATGCTGATCTGATGTTTACTATTGTGAGGCTTCTTCAATTATTTTTTTTTTTTTTGCTCATTGGCAAGTGGATTTAGGTCTGCCTAATCGCTAGACGTGTGGTGGATGCTTTTGGCTTATATATCTGGCTGTTGGTTTAACAGAGGGTTTGGTGGACGTTATTCTCTATCATCAACCCGATGACAAAAAGAAGAATCGGGGGTTCTGCTTCCTTGAATATGAGGATCACAAGTCAGCAGCACAAGCCAGACGCCGGCTGATGAGTGGAAAAGTAAAAGTGTGGGGAAATGTAGTTACAGTTGAATGGGCTGACCCCGTGGAAGAACCAGATCCCGAAGTCATGGCTAAGGTAAATACAGTGACCTGGGGCTGGGAGAACTCAAAGCTGGAACTTTGTGATTGTAAATACAAATTGTAGCTCTTTACTGTAATAGAAGAGCAAAAAGAAGCTGATGGAACACTAATGTAGTAGCCTGTCTTAGTAGCATCTGCTTATTTAATTTCCTCCAGATCAGATGTGTCAAAAGAAATCCAATTTCTTTACATATGTATTTCATACACACTGAGCGTTAAAAATACAAAACACCATTAAAAATACAAAACATTGGCCAATAAGATATATATTTTTTCTATTTTGGATAGTTTGCCTACATAGCTCAGACTGACCTGGAACTCACTGTGTAGCCCAGGATGGCCTCTTAGAATCTTACTGCTCCAGAATCCTGAGTGCTGGTAGTATCGGTTTGGACTGGCTCATGCTATGACTTTTTGTTTTTTTGATATTTATTTCACATACAGTGTTCTGCCTGCACACCAGAAGAGGGCACCACTTCTCATTATAGATGTTTGTCACCTACCATGTGGTTGCTGGGAGTTCTTAACCTTTGAGCCATTTCTCTAGCCCTTACGCTATGACTTTTATTATATGGCTTTGAATTATATTTTATTTAGATTTATAGTTAACTTATTTTAATATATCTAGCTTCTTTTAGAGTATTGTCCCCATAAAAAGGACAAAAGATTGCCATGCTTGCTGATACTTAGTAGTGGCAAAATTGACTTTACAATATCTACAGAGGGCGGGCCCTCAGGCTCCTCATTGTCAAGGTCTTTTCTTTGGCGTCCTGGTTCTTTTCAGTCCTGAGACTGAAGGGATTCCATCTGTTGTTTGCAGTGAGTTTGTGTACTTCACTTACGGCTTTTCTCTCAGGGATGCAACTTTACCAATGACCATAAATTAATGATAGGATTCTTCATGACAGAAAGGTTTTTGAGCTTTTTATTGCAGATTTTAAAGAGGCATATGCTCGCTCTAGCTGGTTTGGAGTACTCTGGTTTATGTTAGTAAGGTGTAGTATCTTTGTACACACAGGCATTTTTGGGTTGAACAGAGGTGATCCACTGAGAAGAACCTGAGAGGCTCTGAGGAGTTCTGCTTCCTGCTTTTTGTCTCACATTCCCTGAGTGTCCAACCAAAGGACTAGGACTCTGAAGAGCCCTGGGTCTTTATTTCATTTCAGTCTCCATTGTTTATTCTAGTACATAGTGGCAGGACCTTGGATGTCGTCTGTTTTATTTGCTACACAACAGCTCTGACTACCTGGAAGACAAAGCATAGTCTCTGCTGCTTTTTAAAAAAAAAATATCTAAAACTTAAAAAGGGGTACTATATACCCTGGAAAAGTAAAATTCCCCAGAGATCTCAAGGTGGAACTAGTAAATTTGCTTTATCAGTCACTTTTCACTTAATCTTGCTAACCTTTCAAGTGGAAGCTCAAAAATAGAAAATGTGGCAAGTTTTGTTTCATTAAAAAAAAATTTATTACATATACAGTGCTCTTGCCTGCATGTACATCTGCAGGCCAGAGGAGGGCATCAAATCACATTATAGAAGGTTGTGAGCCACCATGTGGGTGGGCTGGGAATTGAACTCAGGGCCTCGGGAAGTACTCTTAACCTCTGAGCCATCTCTCCAGCCCCTTGTTTCAATTTTTGAGACAGGTTTTCTCTGTGTAACATCTCTCAGCTGTCCTGGAGCTTGGTTTGTAGGACCAGGGTGTCCTTGAACTCAGAGATGGCCTGTATCTGCCTCCCAAGTTCTGGGACTAAAGATGTGTACCAACATGGCAGAAAATGGCAAGATTTTAATCTCATGACTGTTGTTTTCTGGTTCAAAATAGGGTTCAGTTGGAAGAGCACTTGGCC
Organism: Acomys minous; assembly: GCF_964271855.1. Taxonomy (NCBI): domain Eukaryota; kingdom Metazoa; phylum Chordata; class Mammalia; order Rodentia; family Muridae; genus Acomys; species Acomys minous. Next base: position 111,991,239 of record NC_140487.1, read on the forward strand.
ATTGTACACAAGAAGGCTTGTCTCCATGTCCAGTACCAAATAAAACTTGGCCTGGTGGTACTATACTTGCTAGGTTAGGACAATAAGATCAGAAGTTTAGCCGGGCGGTGATGGTGCACGCCTTTAATTTCAGCACTTGGGAGGCAGAGGCAGGTGGATTTCTGTGAGGTCGAGGCCAGCCTGGACTACAGAGCCAGTTTCAGAACAGCCAGAGCTGTTACACAGAGAAACCCTGCTCGAAAAGCCAAAAAAAAAAAAAAAAAAAAAAAAGAAAGAAAGAAAGTTAAGGCTGGGGCTGGAGAGATGGCTCAGTGGTTAAGAGCACCGCCTACTCTTCCAAATGTCCTGAGTTCAATTTCCAGCAACCATGTGGTGGCTCACTACCATCTATAATGTAATCTGATGCCCTCTTCTGGAGTGCAGGTGTTGGCCGAGCACTGTATATATAATAATAAATTAATTAATTAAAAAAAAAGTTTAAGGCTGTTGTTAGCTACATAGCTGGTTTTGAGACATTGTTTTAAACAAAAGGAAAAGCCCTCAAATCCATGAAAACAAGATTTCAGAGGGTCAAGGAGGATTCTGTAAATTTGAAAGTGAATAAAATTGACACCTTAGTTGCTCTCACACTTTGTGTTGGTAAAGCTTCTGCTCTGTTTGCCCTTTGGCAAATTGAGTCAGTTTTATACTCAACTGAAGCCTAAAACCTAAGTGTAACTCTCAGGTGCCCTTTTCCTTACTAAATATTTAAATTATATTCTTGCAGTGCTGCAGTTCAAACCCAAGACCTTGTAGTGCTTAGCAAATGCCGTACAAATGAAACACACTCCAGAACTTTTGAACATTGTAAAGTACAATTCTGCACTTGTTTATATCTTGTTTTGATGTTGTGGATCAAACCCACAGCCTCATACATGTGAGGCCGACACTGTCACCGAGCTAGTTACACTTGCGTTCCAGAAGGTGAATAAGCCGCTGGAAGCCTGTCTAGTTTAGAGGTCAGTCTGCCAGCATGCGGAATTTATTTCTTTCTTTTTTAATTTTGTTTTGTTGTTGAGAGAGGTTTTCTCTTTGTAGTCGTGTCCTGGAACTCGTTCGATAGATTAGGCTGGCTTCTAACTCACAGATTCACACCATGTCCCCCACTCTTTCCCCAAAAGAAGTATTGGGACTAAAGGTGTATGCTACTATGCCTAGACTCAAATCTTTGTGAATCATACAGCTCTTTTTCTGAGGCAACAGCTTGTTTAGTAGGTATGCTAAATTTTTTGAATAACTTTTTTTTTTAATTATCAGGTTTATTTTCATTCATCTTACTGGCCGCCCATGACCCTCTGTCCTTCCCAGCCGTGTCCTCACTAAGGCGTGGAGCTGGAGTTTGTTTAAATAGCTTAATTCTGTGTAAAAAAATTACACAGAAAATTATACGCAAATCTACTTTATATCCCTACCATCGTGGCTCCCATGACTCCTATAAGGCAGTTTTGTTTTGTTTTTTGTTTGTTTGGGTTTTTTGTTGTTGTTTTTTTGGTTTTGGTTTTTCGAGACAGGGTTTCTCTGTGTAGCCTTGGCTGTTCTGGACTCACTTTGTAGATCAGGCTGGCCTCAAACTCAAGCGATCCACCTGCCTCTGCCTCCTGGGTGCTGGGATTAAAGGCGTGCGCCACCACGCCTGGCCGGCAGTTTTTGTTTTTGTTTTTTGAGTCAGGCTTTCTCTGTGTAACCCTGGCTATCCTGGAGTCACTTTGTAGACAAGGCTAGCCTCGAATTTACAAAGATCCGCCTGCCTCTGCCTCCCTAGTGCTGGGATTAAAGGCGTGCGCCATCATGCCCAGCTCTCTGTAAGGCAGTTTTAATAATCTGTGGATTACTCTTTTAGAATTTTCTTAGACAAGATATAACATTATTATCTATAACACTAAAAAGTTACATGATGCTGCCAGTTAAATGTCATGGTGGTTATGTCTCTGGACTATATGTTGTATCTCAGCTTCAGAGATGTGAAGAGTCGGGAAAGAATGCTCTTTTTGTTTTTGTTTCGTTTTGTTTTTCAAGACAGGGTTTCTCTGTGTAGCCTTGACTGTCCTGGATTCGATTTGTAGACCAGACTGGCCTGGAACTCTCTGTGATCCACCTGCCTCTGCCTCTCATGTGCTGGGACAAAAATGCTCTTTTTGTACCCGTATAGATCCTGGCTCTCTGTCAGCTCATAGACTTCCTCTTTTTTTTTTTTTTCCCAGAGCTAAGACAACCTAGGGCCTTGAGATCTAGTAAGCGCTTTCTCGCTGAGCTAAATCCCCAACCCTCTTCTTACTTTTTGATGTTCATAGCATACTTAGCTCTAGATGGGCACTGGACTGTTTATAATCTTCAATACTAGTACAGTAAGTAAGCTTGTACCGTGTGTGTTGTAGAGGGCAAATACATTGTAGGTTAGACACTTAGGAAGTCCGAAGGGTAAATCAAGATAAGATAGTCCCATGCTTTCCTCTGTAGCAGATGTACCTCAAACTAGACAAAACAGATTTTAATTCTTTATTTTTATATATAGGAGTGCTTTATCTGCAGCCAAAAGAAGGCATCATATCCCAATATAGATGGCTGTGAGCTACCATGTGGTTGCTGGGAGTTGAACTCAGGACCTCTGGAGGAGCCGACAGAGCTCTTAACCATTGAGCCATCTTTCCAGCCCCCAAACTTACATTTTGCTCACTGCTGCTAGTAGTTTGTTTCTATTACTAAGTTTGTGCTTGAGTGTTTAATATATGAGGAGTTACTTGTATTTCTTTATGAATTATGTAGTCAGGAGTTTTGCCTATTTTTCTTAGTTTCTTATGCCCTGATGCTTCACTGTGTTGGAAGTTGCAAGTTTTTTATATTTGTCTTTTGTCTTCTGACTTTGTTGATGATAGCTTTTCCATATACCACTGTTCTCATTACATAGTATTATTCCTTCATTTGGGTTCTAGATGTTTAGCGATAAGTTGCTTCCCACCAGTACTTAAAAAATGTTATTTCATCTCCTGTGCATTGGTGTTTGCCTGTCCATATGTGTGAGGGTGTCAGATCCTCTAGAACTAGAGCTACAGACAGCTGTGAGCTGCCATGTGGGTGCTGGGGACTGAGTCAGGGTCCTCTGGAGGAGCAGCTGGTGCTTCTAATCACTAAGCCATCTCCCAGCCCCAGTACTTTTTAAAATTTGTGTGAAACTTTAAAATTTTAGTCCCTTTTTTTTTTTTTTTTTTTTTTTTTTGGTTTTTCGAGACAGGGTTTCTCTGTGTAGCCTTGACTGTCCTGGACTCGCTCTGTAGACCAGGCTGGCCTCGAACTCACAGCGATCCGCCTGCCTCTGCCTCCCGAGTGCTGGGATTAAAGGCGTGCGCCACCACGCCCGGCTTCTTTTTTTTTTTTTTGAAATTATAATATCATTTCCTCCTTCTCTCCCACCAATACTCTATAAAGAAATTACCCTTGTATTCCTCTAATATACAGCCCCACATTACTTTTTTACACTTTTGATTTGTTTGGTGTTTATCTTGGTGTATGGTGTGAAAAATATACTTTGTTTTTTTAATCCATCAATGCTTCTTTTATAAGTGATTTACGCATTGTAGATTGTTTCAAAATTTTGTTCTTTCTCTCCAGCCCAAGTAGGTTGTTTCTTGTGTAGCTTTTATGTGAATATCCACAGTTGTAAGGGTTAAACAGACTTGTTTTGAGGAGTACTTTGGAGCTGTGATAAGTTTGTGAATTAACAGTGATAATTATGTTTTGGTGCCTGATAGTGGTAGCTGTTCTGTTGGGAGAGAAGGCAGGAGCCAATAGTTTATTTAACTTGACTTTTAAAAAAGCCTTAGTAAAGTAGTAGCTAAAGTGAGAATGAATCATTTAATGTTTCTCAGACTTCTCATGACTGCATTTTTAAACTTGCTGGTTTAGAGAAGAAAAGCCGAAAGCCTACACTATGAAGACAAGAAGTAGTTTTTTAAAAATTCAAACTAAAAATTTTAAATGCCAATTTTGTGTATTTATTTCCATTAGGTGAAGGTTTTATTTGTGAGAAATTTGGCTACTACGGTGACAGAAGAAATACTAGAAAAGTCATTTTCTGAATTTGGAAAACTGGAGAGAGTGAAGAAGTTAAAAGATTATGCATTTGTTCATTTCGAAGATAGAGGAGCTGCTGTTAAGGTAGGAATCTTGGGTTTGGTTTTGTTTGTTTGTTTGTTTGTTTCTCCTTGTCAGTTTCCTTTTTTTTTTTTTTTTTTTTTCGAGGACTCGCTTTGTAGAGCAGGCTGGCCTCGAATTCACAGCGATTCATGCCTGTCTTTCCCTATTGAGTGCTGGGATTAAAGGCGTGCACCTCTACTCCTGGCTAGTTTTCTTTATTCCTAAAAGATTTTGTTTATTTAATGTATATGAGTATTCTGTCTGCATGTACACCTGCAGGCCAGAAGAGGGCACTAGATCCCATCATAGATGGTTGTGAGCGATCATGTGGTTTCTGGGAATTGAACACAGGACCTCTGCAAGGACAGCTAGTGCTCTTAACCACTGAGCCATCTCTCCAACCCTTCCTTGCTATGATTTCAAACTTGGTAGACACGTAAAGTAACTTTAGTTTAAGATTTTTTAATAATGTGTGTGTGTGTCAGAGCATGTGCACATGTGAGTGTGCAGGTACTTAGAGAAGTCCAGAATTCCCTGAAGCTGGAGGTACAGGTGGGTGTGAGTACCCAATGTGGGAAGCAAACTCAGGTCCTCTGGAGGCACATTGCCATCTCCTAACCTGAGCCATCACTCCAGCCACATAAAGTAGCTTGTTTGTTTGTTTTTGAGACAAGGATTTCTCTGTGTAGTGTTGGCTGTCCTGGACTTGCTTTATAGACCAGGCTGGCTCCTTCTCATTCTCTGACTCAGTCTGTCTTCACTCTGCAACCTGTCTCTCTGTTATTGTCCCAGTAAACTGCCTCCTCTCTCTTCATTCTCTGCATTGTCTCTTAAGTAGCTTCTGTTTCCTCTTCTTGTGAGAGTTGGACATATTCTATTCTGTCATTTCTTTCTCTAATTTGTCACCTTTTCTACCACTCATTTTTTTAAAAGATTTATTTATTTTATTTATTGCATATGAGTGCTTTATCTGCAGAAGAGTTATCAAATTACATTATAGATGGTTGTGAGCCACTATGTGGCTGCTGGGAATTGAACTCAGGACCTCTGGAAGAGCAGGTGGCGCTCTTAACCACTGAGCCATCTCTCCAGCCCCTTCTACCACTCATTTGACATCACTTTCAAACATAGGTGCTTCCTTCAACAAAATAACTTTACCTTCATTGTTTGAGAGTAAAGGCATGTACCACACCGCACCTAGACCTATGCTTTTCTTTACCTGAAATTCCTCTATACCAGGCTAGCCTTGAACTCAGATCTGCTTGCCTCTGTTTCCAGGATTAAAGGTGTGTTTGAATTTCACCTTTGGACCTAGAAGGTCTTTGGACGTGATCTTTTTGCCAGAACAGCCATTCTCAGAATTAAAATTCTTCTCTATTGCCTAAGCTGCTGCTTTGAAGTAGGATTAGAGAATCCTGATGTGCAGGGTTTTGTTAGCTTTCTTGTGTTTGAACACTGGTGATCGAACCCCAGGAACCCCAGCGTAGTAAGACATTAGCTCTGTCTCTTGTTGATCACTTCGTTTTCTGCTGAGGTCTATTGAAGTACTGATTATAAAATTCATAGCTTAGCCTGGTGGTGGTGGTGGTGGCGGCAGCGCACGCCTTTAATCCCAGCACTCATGAGGCAGAGGCAGGTGGATCTCTGAGTTAGAGAGTGAGATCCAGTACAGCAAGGGTTACACAGAGAAACCCTGTCTTGGAAACAAAAAATATTCCGAGTGCTGGGATTAAAGGCGTGCGCCACCACTGCCTGGCCCTTCTTACTTTTCTAATGATATAGAGCACACTTGATAAATTCATATAATACTTTATAGATACTTTTGACATGGTACTAAATAATTGAGTGGGTTAGTAGGAAGTATTTGCAAGAACTTGTAGGATGGTTTGCAAAAGAAGCCTGTGAAATAATAAACTTTGTAATCTGGGGATTGGGAAGTTGGGATGATCAGAATAGATAGAGCAGTAGGTGTCCCCCCAGGCCCCCTCGAAATCATCATGTTTCTTTGTGTTGTGCTGGGCATCAAACTGCTCAGACATGCTAGGCAAATGTTTTACCACCTAGGTTACAAGACCTAACGCAGGAAGACAACAGGTTGCTTTAGTTGAAGCAGTCCTGTAACTCATTGATAGACTCTGCATAGTGTGTTCAAGACTTCTGGGTTTGATAGCCCACACTTTTTTTTTTTAAAGTGTTTTCCTCAGCTTTTAGGAGTCAGAGGCAGGTGGCTCTCTATGACTTTGTGGCCAGCCTCTTGTGTAGAGCTTCAGGCCAGCCGTGGAAACTGTGTCTTTTAATGAGGAAAAACAGTTTTTGCTTTCTTAGTGTTTGCTTTTTCTGTGCTCTGCTTTTAGTTTGGACACAGTAAGTTCTATGTTAGATGGGAAGGAAAGCTCACATCCTTGAAAATGTTGGGTCAAGACTTGATACTGAATGTCATATCTTTATTGATAGCTGAAGAGTTAGCTTTTGGTTGATTTGTATTGCAGATGTTTTCCCAGGAGAGGATTGTTTGAGAATTTGCAATTATGGAGTTTGGCTAAATTCCACCTTTAAAAAAAAAAAAAAAAAAAGAATACCTTTTAGATTAATTATTTCATGTGTATGGTGTGTGTGTGTGTGTGTGTGTGTGTGTGTACACACACCATATGTGTACCTGGTGCCCTCAAGAGTTTACAAGAGCAGTATCAGATCCCCAAGAATCGGAGTTGAGGATGGTTGTGAGCCACCATGTCAGTGCTGGGAACTGAACCTGTGTCTTACAAGAGCAATAAGTGCTCTTTACTGCTGAGCCATCTTTTACCTCCTGAAATTATAATAGGAAGACATTGTTTCTTATTGTCAGCAGTAATTTATGTATGAAACATAAGGTGAAGGAAAGAGTTCTTTCTAGCTAGGCTACTCTTATAAGTTAAAATAATTACTCTTTTAAATGATAGGTTAAAATGCTTACTAAAATACAATGATGTTCATGATTTCTCAAGACTTTTTTCTTTAATTTTATGTGCATAGTTTTTTGCTTACATGTATGTCTGCACTGTGTACATGAGTAGTGCCCAAGGAGACTAGAAGAAGGTGTCACATTCCTGGAACTGGTGGTGTAGGTGCCGTGTGGGTGCTGGGAGTTGAGCCTGGAGTTCTCTGAAGGAGCAGCCAATGCCCTTAACTACTGAGCCAGGTCTCTACTTCCCCAGTTATGTTTTAAAATACTGTTTCTTATACAGTAAATTTACTTTTATAATTTAGGCTATGGATGAAATGAATGGAAAAGAAATAGAAGGGGAAGAAATTGAAATTGTCTTAGCTAAGCCACCAGACAAGAAAAGGAAAGAACGCCAAGCTGCTAGACAGGCCTCCAGAAGCTCTGCGTGAGTTTATATTTTATTATTTGACTAAAGAAGACTTTGGTAACAGATCATATTAATAAAGTCAGGATGAATCTTGAAATAAACTGATGTGTTGTTTATTTCCTTCCTTCCTTTCAATTGCTAGGTATGAAGATTATTATTATCACCCTCCTCCTCGAATGCCACCTCCAATGAGAGGTCGAGGTCGTGGTGGAGGGAGAGGTGGATATGGCTACCCTCCAGATTATTACGGTTATGAAGACTACTATGATGATTACTATGGTTATGATTATCACGACTACCGTGGAGGCTATGAAGATCCCTACTACGGCTATGATGATGGCTATGCAGTAAGAGGAAGAGGAGGAAGGGGAGGGCGAGGTGCTCCACCACCACCAAGGGGGCGGGGAGCACCACCTCCAAGAGGTAGAGCTGGCTATTCACAGAGGGGGGCACCTTTGGGACCACCAAGAGGCTCAAGGGGTGGCAGAGGGGGTCCTGCACAACAGCAGAGAGGCCGTGGTTCTCGCGCTCGGGGCAATCGAGGGGGCAATGTAGGAGGCAAGAGAAAGGCAGATGGGTACAACCAGCCTGATTCCAAACGTCGTCAGACCACCAACCAACAGAACTGGGGTTCCCAACCCATCGCTCAGCAGCCGCTTCAGCAAGGTGGTGACTATTCTGGTAACTATGGTTACAATAATGACAACCAAGAATTTTATCAGGATACTTATGGGCAACAGTGGAAATAGACAAGTGAGGGCTTGAAAACGATACTGGCAAGATTCGATTGGCTCTAGATCTACATTCTTCAAAACAAAATTGGCGTAACTGTTTCATCTTTCAGTAGCAGTTTGCTGCCATTTGTATTCAGCTGAAGAAGTCACTATTGTGTATATACTCAAGGCTTTTTATTTTTCTTCTTTTCTAAATGCTCTTGGACGTTATTGGGCTTGCAGAGTTCCCTTATTCTGGGGGTTACAATGCTTTTATCGTTCCAGGCTTCATTTTAGCTTCAGAACAAACTGTTAAATCATGATTTTACAGAACCTTTGGTTTGGACAGTTCTGTTTTTTTGGATTTGGAATAGATTACATAGGAGTATGAAGTATGCTGTAAATAAAAGTACAAGCTAGTGCTTTGTCTCAGTAGTTTTAAGAAATTAAAGCAAACAGATTTAAGTTTCCTTGTATTGAAAATAACCTATGACTGTATGTTTTGCATTCCTAGAAGCAGGTTAACTGTGTTTTTAAATTGTTATAACTTCACACTTTTTTGAAATCTGCCCTACAAAATTTGTTTGGCTTAAACGTCAAAGCCGTGACAATTTGTTCTTTGATGTGATTGTATTTCCAATTTCTTGTTCATGTAAGATTTCAATAAAACTCAAAAATCTATTCAAAACATTACCTATTTCAAATTCAATTGTGTCCTAAAACATTATTTTATTCATAATCCTGAAGGAATACTGTTTTCAAATAGAACTGCCTATGTGAGTGATCAAATTCATGAAAAATTTCTTGTCTATTCCATCATGTATTGTGGATATTAGATTTGAGGGTTTTCTAAATTCACATATTCCAAATACCATTTCATTGATTGGTGTTCTCTCATAATCTCTTCTAATTTTTTGAAATTTTATCCTTAAAAGAAAACAAACAGACTCAAAGGTTTTTGAACAGGTATCGGATTAATTTCATTTAAGCAAAATGGAGCTGGGGAAGCAGACAACAATTTATTTTGACCCACATCCTTTCAAATCAAGGATAATTTGTGACTGAAGACCTTATTTGCTGGATAAGTAAAAATACACACAAAGAAAACTTAGTATTGTGACGTGTTTTGTACTGTGGACTAAACCAGTTTTAGTGTTCACGATCAGCACCCTGTTTTACTGATGTAGGACTGTGATTCCTATCGCCCCATAATCTTGCTTTGGGAAACAGTCATGGCTTAGAAGAGGCTTTTTAATATCAAGTGGTTATGCCTTTGGCTTTCTGCTAATAGTTTTCTTTTTAAATGTTTACCATGTCTATTGGCTATGTTTTTGTTGGCCAAGTGACAGCATTATGTATCTCCTTGTTTCTTTTAAAAATTCTCCAGAATAGCCAAGGCTACACAGAGAAACCCTGTCTTGAAAAACAAAAAAACAAAAACAAAAACATCTGATCTGTTCTAATAACTTTTTGCTAAATGAAAAGAGAAGAATGTAAATTTTCAGTATGAAAATTTTTTTCCATTTGGTGCTGGGAATTGAACCCAGGGCCTTACACAAATGCTACCATTGAGCTGCATCACTAACACCTCTAATGTTTTAAATTATAAGGCATAAGCCATTGAGGAATATTTAAAATGGACTCTCTTATTTTATTCTTTGTTCCTGTTTGGTGTCTTTTGTGATCACAGTTTTAGGTTTCAGAATCATAAGCCATTTACTTCCTTGTCAGCACAGTCAATCACATTTTTAATTTTGTGACTTCATTTTGAATTTTAAAAGTTAACATTTGCTAATGAAAGCCAAATACCTATTTCTTTTTTCAAAATTTACTCATAATAGCACAGTAATTTAACAGGCTTTATTAATAGTCTTATTTTGTAGAAGTTGGTAAAGGAATTACGTGGCCTGCTGTAGTTAACATGGGTGTTGTTTAATAAGGTTTTGATCCTAGTTTAAAATTTTTTTCTTATGCCCATGTATACTAATAAAGAGCAGATACTCTTTAAATGCTGCTTTTAAACTTTGAAAATACAATCATTTGAAACCTTGACTGTAAATTAAACTCTTAAGTACTAATTTTTTTTCATGCAAAAACAAAATATACAAGTAAAATTTTTATTGCTATTTTTCATATATATATGTTATGGGCTAGCAAGAGGGTCCAGCAAGTGCTGACAGACTTGCCTATGAGCGTGATCTCAATAACTCACATGGTAGAAGGAAAGGACAGGTCCCCAGTGCCCTCTGACTTCCATAAGTGTGCTATCACACACATACGTAATTAATTGATATTAAAATGTTTAATTAGATGTTAGTCATAAAGAAAATCATGAAAGGAAATAAAAGTGAGTCCAAAAGAGCAGTTTATTGTGCTGCCAATAATCCTACAATACAAACTAGTAAAAATAGTAAAACTCAAGTTCCGTTTCAAAATTCTTTAATTGTATATTCTATTTCAAACTTTAAGTGAGCACTTTGTTTTGTCCCTCTTACTAATTAAAAATAAATCTGCAGAGATTTTAATCTTTGCTTTATAGGTTTTACTTATTAAGAATCAGTGACCCTAAATAAAATTTAGCTTTAGAGCTTTTCCTATTTTATGTCATAGGAATTATCTCTTGTAGCGTTCAGAAAAAAGTAAACGTATTGTATTCACCTTTTCATGGAAATTGAACAAATGTCAATCAAGAGAAGTTGTAGATTTGCACTAGGGAATTTTATTTACTTGTAAGTAAATAGGCAAATTACGAGTTCTGAGGGACTCCTACCTTTCCATCTTCCCCTCCCTCTCAACCTAGTTGATGAAACTGTATTTATAAGCTTGTCAGATTAAATGAGTATTGGGAAGTAATACCTATATTGAGGTAGGCCTCTTTGTAGGTATCCTCCTGACATTAACAAGGATGTTCCTTCTCCATAATGGAATGCAAATTTTTATTTGATCACTCATTTATAGCAGTTGTTTAAATGTGTATATTTATATGAAGGTGTTCTTATTAAAACAAAAGTTCTAATAAGTTGCCAGATTTCTAATTAAATTCAGTTTTACCTGATCAAAAGATAAGGAGAATGAGTTACGGTTTTAAAGTTCCTTTTTTTAAAAAAGTACAACAGAATTGATTTTTGTTTTTCTTAGTTATTGTGGTTATTCTGCAAAAGAAAGCCCAATGCTTTCTCCTAGTTAAAGACAATTTTTTCATGGACTTTGATTGAGGATGTGAACTCTCTTACAAAGGTTAGCATACATCAAAGTAAATTATGTATTTTAAATTTTAGAAGAGAAGGGGCATACAATTCCACTCCTATCATAAAGCCTTATAAAATTATTCTTGAAACTCATTACGTCATTTGCCTCCTGCCCATTTAAATATAATCATACCTATGTTTTATTAATTGTGTATTATTTGTAAAACCAAACCCTCCCAGTAAATACTTGCTATAAGGCTGTTCCTTGTTTGTTATAAAGATTTGTAAATTTGTTAAAAGTCTGCCTTTCAAAAACAGTCTTACTGACCTGTTCTCAGGACAGTACTTGCTGTTTCCACTGCACTTTGATTATTTAGAATTTCCTAAATGAACAGTGAAGAGAAAGCCTTATAGAAAGACTGCACTGGACATATAAATGTATTTGTTTCTCTAAAATGGGAGCTTCTGTTAACTTAGGGGTAGAGTTCTGGCAGAGCCATTGGTTGGATGACTGACCTTGAAGTCAGAATAACAGATCCATGAACCAGACATGTTTACTTTGGCATTAGAAGTTTGTTGATCATGTCTTATTTTTGAAATGCAAATACAAGGCCTTAAAATACTTAAAATATTAACTCATTTAATATATTGTTCAGTAATTTAATGTTAATATTTAATTTGAAGTAGTTATTGGTACTCTTCTTTTTAAAATACGTGTTTATGTGTGTGTGTGTATACATATATATTCATTACTGTTATTATTTTGAGGTTACCAGAAGCTCTGGTTTTGTTTGGTTTTGCTTTTTTTTTTTTTTTAATTTAAATATCATTTTCAGATGTTGTCCAGAAATCTGCAAGTGTTCTTTTCCTGTTTTAACTCCTTCCTTTTATCACCTGACTATCAGGGAAGCGAGGTTGAGGCTGCCCTGCCCTGACATGTCATGATGTCGACTTGCTAGGTGGGGTTCGCTGGGGACCATAACCAGTGGAATTGTTGGTAAGAACTTTTTTTTTTCTATTTCTTTTTCTTCCTTCCTTTATTTTTTATTTTTTATTTTTTTAATTTACTAGTGGGGCATTAATTGTGGGAAAATGCTACCCATGATTTAAGGAGGCTATTATGCTGTACTTATAGAAAAAGAAGATTTTAAGTAGTATTTGTATTCTCAATAGGAACATATAATAAGATTAGTAAATCAACTGGAATGACCTACAGATATTAAGTAATGAAATGTTTCATAATTTTTCAAGCCAGATCCCTTACAATCTAGAGCATCTGTTAAAGTGATAATGATATTTTATTTTACTGTAATTTTAGTCTTTCTGGTATCATATCTATTACATTTTTATGGGATAAATTAGTTTATAAGCATTTTAATACATTTATTGCACACTAATTTTTTAGTAAAAATGTAAAGATACTGCCTAGGCTGGATGGTTTAAATAGCATGTGTGTATATATACTTATATATATTCTATAATACTTTAATATTGCAAAATTAAACCTGAAAGTTTTGGCAGTTTAATAAAATGGTAGTATTTGTTTAAAGATACCTTGATAATGGTAACTTGGGATCCAGAGGAAGTTTACATGATTAATGTCTTGAGACCTTGAATGAGAACAGAAATACAAAGGTGAGCTCATATTTAACATGTTGGAAGCACTAAGTTCAGTCCTCGGCACCCTGTCCTATATTTAAAAAAAACAAAAACCTTCACAATCCTGTCAACTCACTAGATTAATAAATACTGCTAGAATTAACACTTGAGATTACTAGAAATTCACACTCTATACCGCATGTGGTAGTGCTCACCTGTAATCCCAGCATCCAGGAGGCAGAGGCAGGTGGATCTCTGGTTTTTGAGCCCAGCCTGGGCCATAAAGCAAGTCCAAGAGAGCAGTTGCCACACAGAAAAAATATCCCGTCTTGAAAAAAACAAAACAAAACAAAAAGATTATGAGCTTCAGGCCAGCCTGGGCAACATAATGGAAGCTTGCCTCAAAAAAGTTAAGACTTGGCATGTAGTTCAGCGGTGCAGTACCTGCCTGACGTACCTAAGGTTCTAGGTTCAATCCGTAGTGGTACAACCTCCCACCCTCAAAATAATTAGCCTCCCAGCATTTCATGATTACGAATTCAGGGAAACCAATTTATTAACTAGACAAAAATAATTTTAATATAATTTGTAAATTATATTGATTAAAAGTAATTAAAGGTGTTCGGGTCCGAAGAACTGTTTGAGTATTCATGTGGAGCATTGCTCTCTGGCAGTATCACTGTAGTCTTGTAGGCATTACACATGTACTAGTCAGCATTATGAATGCAAGTGCTTGGCTCTCAGTTGGCCGTGGAATGGCTAGCAGTGTATCACAATGAAACCAGAATAACTAGCAATTTCAGGGTTGGGTTTTGTGTTTTTTGGTACACCTTTTATGGATATATTGGTGCTAGAAAAAAAAAATGAGGTGTAGAATGTGAATGCTTGCATGAAAGAGCATGCTTCGTGGAAACTTTGTTGGTGTTACGACACTTATGTTTTGACAGGCTTATGTAAGTTAGGAGAAATGACAGTGCAAATGTGTGGACTGTATGCATTTGCAGCAAAATACACTTAATGGGACCAGAAAGGGAAGGGACACTATGGAAGAACACTTAAATTGTTCAAATAAGATCTTCCATTTCATGTAGCAGCCGTGTCAGGGCCCTAGAACATTACTTATTGTCACAGGTAAAGGTTGGCCTGCTAAAGAACATAGGTAGAATATGCTTTAATGAGTCACTAAAGTGTTTAGAGTTATATTTTCTGGCTAGTTCTAGAATTAGGCTGAAAATACCTACAAACACTAAATTTTTGGTGTTCATACAGTATCTAAATTGGGACATTTACAAGGCATTTTACATTTAATCATTTTAAGAAAAACCTGCTTTTGGTACAGTGTTCGTGTACCTTAATTGTATTGGAATATTTGTATGATGTTAATATTTTTAATAAAATTTAACATGTTCAAAATGTTGTGTTGGTGATTTGGGGTGGGGTGTGACGGATTCAATTGTGCAAAGAAGATTCATTAGCTGTGAAGTTTAGGTTTTTTATAGTCAAAAGGAGTTCCTCCCAAATTCAATACTAACCTATTTGAAGGAAGCTAGTTAAGGAGTAGCACAGTAGTTACTTCTACTGAACTCCTGGGTGTGGGTTGCCCTGAAGGGCACTTAGAGGACCTTAGATGAGGCCTGGGCTCACGGGTATCAGGCAGGCATGTTGAATCTGGCAATACAGGCTGACAATAAAGTTTTTCTGAGGAAATTTTAACAGTCACATTAGAACTGATCTAGAGAACCTGTGAAGGGGCAGATGGTAACAGCTATATCATATAGCATGATGTATCACCAAAAGGTGGCAAGAGGAAAGCTGTGTTGGAGGGTTTTAAATAGGACATTTCATGTGAAGTGCTTTCTCTCCCCCCACCCCCACCCCCTTGTATCTGTCTGTCTGTCTGTCTGTCTGTCTGTCTTCAAGCAAGTTTAGTTTCTGTTCCATACAGCACACATTCTCTTGCAGGTTGCTTTGGTCTGGCCGGTTCTCTTCTGTTACTTTCCTGGAGAGTCTGCTTAGATCCTGCCCGTGATAAAGGGGAAAGTTGTGCAGTTCACAGTGGAGATTTGCTTGAAGTCCTACACTCATTTCTCTTTGTACTGTGCTATTAGTACCAAAAACAGTTCTAGGGGGAGGTTGTAGGGGTCGAATGATCAAAACAAATGGAGTGAGTAGCAAGAAGGAGTCTTAATATATTGTGCCTTGTCTGATGAATGAAGATGGCTGACAAACCTGAGTTGGGAAATGAGAACGGTAACCTTCCCTGGGATCACTGGCTTCCCGTTTACTGTTCTGTTTTTTTCCTTTGTTCCCCAAGTCAGAAGATGACTCAGTGGTTGGGAAGGACTGTTGTAAAAGCAGCAGTATCTAAAGCTCTTGGAGGTGTTGTGTTGTCCTAGCCAGGGAAGAGCAGGGGCCAGGGAGGTGCAGTACAAGTACTGACCAACCTTACCCTGCTTAGCTCCAAGATCAGATGTGAGCCACATTCAGTCTGGGATGTGTGCAGGCCACCTCTGCTGCCTGGACACTGAGTTCATTTAGTTTGCTTATAGAAATGAGTTTTACAAGTATTTTCCAGGACAGTTGTACCTATATCTATGAAAATACTGCCTTTCTAGAAATTTCAGAAAAATCAGGACCATGTAAAAACATTTTTGGAATAAACTACTTTTCAGGCTGGAGAGGTGGCTGAGAGGTTAAGAGCTCTTCCAGAGGTCCTGAGTTCAATTCCCAGCAACCACATGGTAGCTCGAAACTATCTATAATGAAATCTGGTGCCCTCTTCTGGTGTACGTGCAGGCAAAACACTGTGTACATAATAAATAAGAGTTCTTTAAAAGAAAAAAGAAACTAGTTTTCTTTCAACTGTTTACTTGCCATTTCCAGTTAACGACTTAGGTTTTTTTTTCTAAGAGTCTTATCTAAGAGTAGCCTTTGAACTTAGAGATCTGACCGCTGCATCCCAAATGCTGGGATTTAAAGCATATGCCAACATACCTAACCCCAGATGGCAACTATTAGGGCCTAGTTGTTAATAGGGCAGAAGTCTGTGGTAATAGTTCCATGGTAAAAGTGCTTTTTCCAGTGCACCAGAGCCCAGGGTTTAGTTTCCTAGCATGATGGGGAAGACAAGATGCTAATAAATTAAGCCATAAAAATCATAGATTCAGACTCGTAACATGTCTGAGGCTATCCTGGGCAAAGTAGTCAGTGTCTATTTAAAAACAATTTATACAGCTTCATCCTTTAGAAACCACATAGAAGATAGCTGCATAGTGGTGGCGCATGCCCGTGTAAGCCCAGCACTTGGGAGGCAGAGGCAGGTGGATCTCGGTGAGTTTGAGGCCAGACTGGTCTACAAAGTGACTCCAGGCCAACCAAGGCTACACAGAGAAACCCTGTATTCAAAAACAAAACCAAAACAAAATCACATAGAAGGCAATCATCTTAACTCTCCAGCTGTGGGTGTGAGGGTCAGTTCCGCAAGCTGTAGCAGCAGTGGGAAGAGCTCAGCCTGGAGTTTTCAGCTGTGCAGAGAAAGGAACTTCATCAGTTTAGGTCTCAGAATATTCCACAGAGGGCTTTATTACTGCCATGTGTTCTTGGGGGATCAATTTTATGCTCAGCTCAAACCAAGAATCTTGTAAGTCTAAATTTTAGTTCCCTTGGGATTTTAAATAGATTAAGCAGAAAATAACATACTTCAAAAACTGTTTTAGGGCTGGAGAGATGGAGAGATGGTTAAGAGCATTGTCTGGTCTTCCAAAGGTCCTGAGTTCAATTCCCAGCAACCACATGGTGCCTCACAACCATCTATAGTAAGATCTGGTGCCCTGTTCTGATATGCAGACAAAAATACTGTATACATAATAAATAAATCTTTAAAAAGAAACTTAATTTACTATTTTAAATTCTGGGCTTTGAAAGGAAGTGTGCTTAATACTGATCAAAAATATTAATTAAACATCCCGTTGAACATGTTGAGTATAGTGGGACTTATTTATTTAGCTTTTGTTAAAATGCCTCAGTTAGTTTGCCCAGGAGAATTTAAATGCCCTTCCAGCAAATCATGGTAAAGCTCTAAAGATTTTGAGCCAGGCAGTGGTGGTGCACACTTTTAGTCCCAGCACTGAGGAAGCAGAGGCAGGTGGATGCAGCTCTCTTGAGTTGGAAGTCAGCCTGGTCTACAGAGTATTGCCTGTTTAGTATTGAGGGACCTCCTGTTGGCCTGTTGCAGTGTTCTGGAGGCTATGGCAGGAGGATCAAAGTCTGAGGCTATACAGGGAGACACTGTTCTTCAAATATAGGCGCTAGTAAATACTGTTCTTAAACGCACTTGATGTTGTGCAGAGTAATGTAGTTATGTCCATTTATTGTAACTATTTCTATTTGACTTTTTTTTTGTTTTTGTTATTTTGAGACATGGTTTCTCTGTGTATCCTTGGCTGTCCTGGACTCCCTTTGTAGACTAGGATGGCCTCGAATTCACAGAGACGCCTCTGAGTGCAGGCCAACACTGGACTTGCAGTTGATTCTCCTGTTTTCACCTCCTGATTGGTGAAGGTTTTGTTAAAAGTTGAGAATTCCAGGCATGGTGGCTCACACCTTTAATCCCAGCAGAGACAGGCGATCCTTGTTCAAGGCCAGCCTGGTCTTACAGAGTCGAGGGATACATAGAAAAACTCTGTCTCAAAACCAAATATTTTAAAAAGTTGAGGTGATTGATCAGACCTGAGGTGACACGATAAGCTCGAGGTGATGCCTGAGTCATGATTATCTTACATTTTGGAAATTCAAACAAAGATCTTGGTAAAAGAGCTACCAAAAATTACTTTGTTGTTGCTATTTTGTTATTTTTCAATTTTTTTGAGCTTCTCTATATTCCTGGCTATCCTGTAATTCTCTTTATGTAGGCTGGGCTAGTCTTGAACTCAGAGATTAACCTGCCTCTGCTTGCTTCCTGACTGCTAGGATAAAAGGTGTGTGCTACCACACCAGGCTGCTGCTGCTGCTTCTCCTCCTTTTGGGGGTTTGGGGTGGGGCTCCACCTCACAGAGATCCACCTGCCTCTGCTGGGATTACAGGCGTCCACCACCACCCAGCCGCCACCGCCGCCGCCTCCTCTTCCTTCTCTTCCTCTTCCTCCTTAAAATAGTCTTACTGTGTAGCTTTGGTTGGCCTGATCTCTTGTACACACCATGCTGGCGTCAGAAACTCAGAAGTGCTAGTCTGACCTCTGAGTGCTGGGAGTAATGGTGCATACTACCACCCCTGGCAGTATTCCTAACACTGATTTACCTAGATCTAATTGTTCTGAGATTTTAAACTATGGTAAAGGTTGAGGACCTGGTTTCCCACTGAGCAACACTGATAAAAGACTGCAAATGTCACTAGTATTTGGAGTCCCAAGGAAGTGATAAGAAATGAAATGGGGCCGAGCCTGGTTGTACATGCCTTTAATCCCAGCACTCAGGAGGCAGAGGCAGGTGGATGTTGTGAGTTTGAGGCCCGCCTGGTCTACAAAGTGAGTCCAGGTCAGCCAAGGCTACACTGAGAAACCCTGTCTTGGCGCGGGGGTGGGGGGTGGGGGAACCAAAAAAAAAAAAAAAAGAATGAAATGAAATGGATCTAGAAAATAGTTTTAGTAGGTTTTTTGTTGTTGTTGTGTTGTTTTGTTTGTTTTTAGAAAATCAGGTCACTGAGGCAAGGTCACTGTATCCTTGTTTAGGAGTTCAGTCAGAAAACAGGCTCAGGAGTTACTTAAGTTAGAAAATATACTTGAGACTCAGAAAGTGAATGTTGACTGATTAGCAAGAATATCAGTTCAAGTTGTTTGGTTTGACCCTAAACTAGACAATAAAGCTGACTAAAGGGAGAAACTTGGTAGGACTTTTTAAAATGACTTGCATATTTAGAACAGATGGAGAAAGCTTGAGATAAGCTTGGGGCTGAGTGATTGATAAATATTTGATTTTCAATTCTGTGAGGTATGGAAACAAGTAGTTTGTTGTTTCCTTTTCATAGCAAGCTATATGTTTAATAGCAGGATGCTAACTGCTCGGAGTTCTGTGTACTGTCCTCCCTACTAAGCAGATGTCTTACATATATAGCAGCAACTCATAGATGGAAGGTAACTAATAATAAGGATCTACAGCTACTGGCAACCTTATAATTGTTATGAAGTGACAAGGCTGGAGTGGGAACCCTGACTCCCGTGTATACCTGTACTTTTATTTTGAAGCAGGTGTAGCCTAGGCTGGATTTGAACTAGCCTTGCAGCACAGCCTGGCTTTGATAGATATCCTGCCTGCAGTTGTCAAGCCCTGAGATCACAGGCATGCACCTCTATACATAATTTACACAGCTTAACTACTAGATTGGAAATAGACATAAAATGAAATAAATGATAACTTTTATATATATATATACTGTAAGACTACATTATGTGTAAACTAAAGCTACCCTAATTTGAATTTAAAGTAAAATACACTGAGGGTATGGTTGAGTGGTAGAATGTGTGCTTGGCATCATGTACAAGCCTTTGGGTCTATCAGCACTATGACTCCAAAAGAGAAAAAGTGAAGGAGGTTGTTTGTTTGTTTGTTTGTTTTTCCAAGACTTAAGGATTATTAAAGTCTTATTTTTCCTTTCATGGTTTTTTGTTTTGTTTTGTTTTTCAAGACAGGGTTTCTCTGTGTAGCCTTGGCTTTCCGGGACTCTCTTTGTAGAGCAGGCTGGCCTCGAACTCACAGTGATCCACCTGCTTTTGCCTCCCAAGTGCTGGGATTAAAGATGTGTGCCACCACCGCCTGGCTTCTCTCTTGTGTTTTATGTTGATAATTGAATATTCTTTTACCATTTATTTTAAATTTTTAGGTCAAATTATTATTAGGTTTTGATCTGTGAGAAATTGGGGCTGGAAATGTAGTTGAGTGGTAGAAAGCTTGTCTGATGTACACAAAACTTGAGTTTGAATAAGAAACGCAAGGGGGAAAAAAAGGGAAGCTAGTTTTTACTTAATGAAGCTTATATTTGATTTGAAAAAGACAGCACCATTTTAAAAAATAGGTGGCTGGCACTCAAACTCTGGTCCTCAGGAAGAGCAGCCAGTGCTTTTAACTGTCAAGCCACCTCTTTAGCCTGCAAAATTCCTAAGTGACTTCCAACGTTTAAAAATGTCATTTATTTTTTATTTTAAGAATCTAAATTTGGGTTTGGGGATTTAGCTCGGTGGTACAGCGCTTGCTGGGAAGTGCAAGGTCCTGGGTTCGACCCTCAGCTCTGGGGAAGGAAAAAAAAAAGACAAAATAAAAATCTAAATTTATGTTTGTTCCTCAATTCCATCTAGTAAGTAGTAGTATTTAAGTCTTTTAAAGTACTAGTTTATTAAACTGTCCCACCATGTTCAAGTTCAGTCTTTTTACATTTTTAAGGATGTGATGAAAGTTTGCTGAAGGGTTTTACTTATCAGACATGCTTGTGTTTGAATGTAAAAGCACAAAGCTAGACTTCTAATCTCCTAATCTCAGTACTAGAGAGGTAGAGGCAGAAGCAGAGAGGTTCAAGGACACCCTGGTCTTCACAGTGAGTTCCAGG
Source organism: Acomys minous (assembly GCF_964271855.1). NCBI lineage: Eukaryota > Metazoa > Chordata > Mammalia > Rodentia > Muridae > Acomys > Acomys minous. The sequence continues at coordinate 112,011,852 of NC_140487.1, forward strand.
CCAACCAGGTGTACATAATGAGATACTATCTCAAGGAATACAAAACAATAACAAAATAAAAATAGAATTTCTGAACAAGCCAAAAAAGTCCAGCACTGAATTAGTGTGGAAAACCTACTTACACGTTCTTTTAAAAAATTCTATCCAAGCCTGTAATCCCCACATCCAGGATAGCAGAGTTAGGAAAACCAAAGATTAAGGCCAGCTTCATACATGATTGAGACTTGGTCTGTGTTGCATAGACTATCTAAGTAATAAAAACTATCTTCAGGCAGTCTTGGTGGTGTACACCTTTAATCCCAGCCCAGCCTGGTCTACAGAGTGGGTTCTACAACTGCCAAGCAACACAGAGAACCCCTGTCTCGGAAAATAAAAGAAAAACTATTTTCCCTAATGTTAAAAGGATGATAAGTGAAAAACTTAAAAATAGTGGCTTTAAATTAGTCAGGGTCTCTTTGGCTTTGCTATTCTAGCTCATGAACAGAAATGGCTGAGGTCCTAGCTTAGTTGGTGGTAGGCCTACTTACCTAGCTAACACAGTAATACTGAGTCATTAGAAGAGAGCTGAAACCTTCTGTTTACTGTGCCTCTCCACTCTTAGGTTATTTTGTGTATCAGGACAGCCAGGACCACACAGAAAACCCAAAAAACCTTGGGGATCAGTCCCTGTTAGGATGGCTCATGCCTTTAACCTCAGTACTTGGGAGGCAGAAACAGGTGGATCTCCCAGAATCCAAGGCCAGCCAGAGCTACACAGGAAGACCGTGTCTCAAAACAAAACAAAACAAAAAAGATACTTTGGTGTGATGTAACACCAAAGACCTCCAGAATCTGAGGCAGCAATCTTTAGTTTGAGACTAACGTGAACTACATGGTGAGATCTTGTCTGCAAAAACAAAGGGCTAAATAGCTCAGTGGTAGAGACCTAGTTATCGAGCTAGAGGCTCTGGGTACAATAGCAGGCTTTTCCCTTGAAGTGTAGCCTTTGCCCAGGACACTGCAGCAGCTCCAGTCACTTGCTCCTATCTACCCATGGGGAGAACAGAATCACCCTTTTGTGAAAATAACCTCACTTGGACAAGTCAATTCCTGACCATGATTTCTTGGAGACCAAAACAAGAAGAAATGGAAGAGGTTGGTAACAAGACAAGCTGTGGGTGGGACTTAGGTGAAAAATAATAGCTCTTTTGACTGCAGATCTACCTCTAGTTTCAAACTGCCCCCCCCCCCAAACTCTCGTTTAATATCCAAGGGGTTAGAGGAAATGTAGGTAAGACTCTTTTTCAGATAATGAAGGGTAGGTAGAGGTAGAGCTCTTGCCTAGAATGTTTGAAGGTTGCAGGGGATAAAGTAGCAGCCTGCATTAGGGAAATGGAGCACAGTGTTATGCAGTTTGTGTTCTTATGTCCTTTCTACACAGGTTATGTAAGGACATAATTGTGGAAGAGTAGGAAGCCTGCCTGGCAGCACATTTGCAGCAAGTGCCTTTGTAGCCAGGTAGCAGAAAGGAATCAATCCAGGGACCAACATCTCAAGAGGAAGAGACCTTTGCTGTCCTTAGGCTACAGATAGGATATGGTTCAAGAATAGCGTTTTATTAGTGGCTTTTGGTCATTTGGAAGGGCCTAGAAGTATTCAGTGTGAAGGGCTTGCCCAGGTTGTGTGAGACTCTGGGTTCAGTTCCCATCAACACAAATACTTGTACACAGAATCAGACAGTACAGGAAAGTGAAATGCTCAGGATATTTTCCTCAGCCTGGCTTTTTCTCATACAATTAACATCTTAAAACTTAAATGCCCTTTATAAACACATGACTATTCCTTCAAAGATGCATTTCATATGCTAAGATTTCAGAAATTGTCATTGTCCAGGGCACAGAAATGAGAAGACATTGCCTTTTAACATTTGTAGCCATTTTGTCTTAATGTTAACAAGGACTAGTGTTTGAGTTTGGTTTTGTTCTTAACTTGGGTCCTGAATTAGATATGAATAAAAAGAACTAAGCAGACGAGGGGTAGAACCAGCAGCTCTATTCAAAATCTGCCTGCATCTGATATGTTTGTCTTGTTAGACACACTATTGGGCCTGTCTCGGCTGGGGAATATTGAGTGTTGTGCTAAAACAATAGTGTTATTCAACAACAGCAAACGCAGCCGTGCTATACCAGCACACGCTTTGACCTTAGCACTCCTGAGGAAGAACCAGGGGTCCCTGTGAGCTTAAGACCAGCCAAGGTGACACAGTGAATCTTGTCTCAAAAAAAAAAAAAAATTGTGTTGTTTAGATTCAAGTGTAGTTAGATCATTGAAGCCAATGAGAAATACAGCTGTGTCATGAGAGCATAACCTAGATGGTTCTTATCTATGCCCTCGGAGAACACGTGAATAGCCCAGCCATGACGGTTTGCAGGAACTTTTCTTGGATACCCCTTAGAATTTCTTATTACAAGACCCGCCCTCTACTTTTTCTTAGCTTTATAAACTAGGAAAAGAAACAAAAATCCAGTTACCCAGGTGTCAAGGTGTTTTTAACAAGGCACAGCTTGTGTTTATCATTGGACCCCTCTGTGTGAGTCTGTAGGCTTCTTGAGATGCCATTGAACCTGAGTAAGAATTAGAGAAGGGTGTTGAGAGTAGAAACAGCCAGAAGTCAGGGCTGAAGTTGATCCTGTAAACTCCCAGTGCTAGACTGAAGGGTAGTTACTTTGAAACTACAACCCCGAGGGCCAGGGGCGAAGCTCAATTGTTAGAGTGCTTGCCTAGCATGCATAGTACTCTGGGTTTGATCCTCGGCACATCATAAACTGAAAATTTTGGCACCTGCTTATAATCCCATTACTTAGAAGATGGAGGCAGGAGGTTCAGAAGTTCTTAGTGGTCCTTGGCTACATTTCAAGTTCAAATCCAGCCTGGGCTGTCTAAGACCCTGAATCAAAAACAAAACAAACCCTGGAAATAACTGTTGCCTGTTATGACTCTAATGTAATCTAGGGTACGTCTCAACCCTGCAACTAACTTTATTTTTGCCTCCTTTCCAGATACCAGTTGTAACACATGCTCCCTGCCACACTGATAAGCTCTGAGCATGTCTTTTTGTACATTCTGTCTTCACTGAATATTCTGTTGAACCAGAAAACTAAAGCTGGGCTAAGTGATAACACAGCTTTTTCCTCATGTTCCTACTTAAATTTGAGCTGAGAGTGTCTTAAATGTGATTCACATTCATTTTAAAATTGGATTCTGCCTTGTTCTTCTGTATAAAGTAAACACAGTCAACATGAGCTTTGTTGTTAGGATCTGCCATTAACAACAATGTTACTGTGACCTTCAGTGGGATGTTTCTGCCATTAGATGACCTGTTGAGTCCAATCTTGATTATTTAAAACCAGCTGGCTGGCCTTCTTGCTCAGCGAATATAACATCTTATCTTATCTTAGCACTTTTGGAATACCAGCCTGGAAACTGATCATACATTGAAAGAAACATTTTTGGAAGTTTTAGGGTTTTATAAAATCAGAACTTGGCATGAGGTGCATTCTCAGTACTTTATTTTCATTGTTTCTAGTCATCCTGTTTATCATTAATCAACTTGTTTCTCTGGTCTCTAAAGCAGCTTTGTGTGCTAATTTTTGTTTTGCCTTTCTAGCTGCTAAAATAGATAACAATCAATGCAAAGTGCACATTTTAAATGATTCCCCTGAGGATCACTTCTGAGCCACCGTTGGAGTGTGCCTTGAGAAGGAATGTGTCATTTGGAATCCAGGACCGTCCATCAAGGATGACTGCCTGGTCACATGGTTGGAATAATCAAACTCTTAACTGCATCCCCCTAAAAGCAGGTCTTGATAGTCTTGGGGTTCCTTTCATCTGCCGTATTTTCCATTCCCAAATAAGTGATGACCTACTCCTATCAATTCTGAGTATCTCTGGAAGTTGAGCTGTCAATAGGTCAGTTTGGCTAACCTGTTTATGAGTTAAAGAAAGCAAACAATTTATTTTACTATGTACCTGAACCATAAAAAGTTTTAGTTTTTCATTTCATGGTTTTATAGTGTAAATAGTGTAGAATTTTTTGGTCCATTTCAAATGATTTTTCAACATTTTTCTTACTCTTTACTGAGTTCATTTCAATGCATATTTGGGAAAGAAAAGAATAAGAAATTATAATGATATTTATGACTGAAGATGCCATAATAAAACCGTTACTTGATACCCTAACCTAGGAAATTGAGAAAGAAGAAAAAGTGTCTGCACATAGGTCTTAAGCTTGCCAGAGAGCCAATTTTCATTCAGAAATAACTTGTTCCTGGCGTGGTCGCACATGCCTTTAATCCCAGCACTGGGAGGCAGAGGCAGGCAGATTGCTGTGAGTTTAAGGCCAGCCTGGTCTACGAAGTGAGTCCAGGACAGCCAAGGCTACACAGAGAAACCCTGTCTCAGAAAAACAAAATGAAGAAAAAAAGAGAAGGAAATAACTTGCAATTCATTTCCACATACATCTCCTATTTGAAGTTGTGAGACCTCACACTATGCCCCAGTGACTTACTGTTATGTCCTTCCCTGTTTACTGTGTCTGACCTTCAAGATTTCGTGACTGATGCTGCAATGGAAGCCAGCCAGTGCAGACCTTTGGGGAAAATGACATCTGAAGAATGCAAAGGGAAGTAGGAATTCATGTCTAGCGTTCCCAAACCTGCCTTGTCCTGCCTTCCACTCTCCAGTGAGAGGAAAAGACCCGGGCTGATGGAATTTTCCAGCTAAGCCTTACGGCTCTATTTGATGTTCTTAGGAAAGGTACTGAGAAGGTGAGTGAACTGTTGTCTTTGAAGAAAGACTGCTTGTGCATTAGAGCCATAGCCCTACTTTTATAAAGACATGCAGCCCCTTCCTGATTCCTCTATTTTGTGTGTTGCAGGACTATGAAAAGATTAGAGTAGTTGAGAGTGCAAGTATTACACTTTGGCCGGGCATGGTGGTGCATTCCTGCAGCCCCAACACTTGAGAAGCTTAGGCAAGAGGATTAAGAGTTGAAGGAGAGGGCCTGGAGAGACCTGGCTCAGCAGTAACGAGCGCTTGTTTTAGAGAATCTGGGTTCATTTCCCAGTGTCTATAAGGCACCTCCCAACTGTCCCTAACTCCAGCTGCCGGGCATCCAATGTCCTGACTTTGATGGGTACCTTGCAGGCTCATAGTGTACAGACATACGTGCAAGCAAACCACTCATACACATAAAAACAAAATCTTAAAAAAAGTAAAAGTTCAACTGGGCGTCGTGGTGCACACCTTTAATCCCAGCACTTGGGAGGCAGAGGCAGGTGAATCTATCTCTTCAGTTCAAGGCCAGCCAGTTCTACAAAGCCACTGAGCCCAGCTAATGACACACTTTTTAATCCCAGTGCTCAGGAGGCAGAGACAGGTAGATCTTTGCAGTTCATGACCAGCCTGGTCTTCATAGCAAGTTCCAAGCTAGCCAGGGCTGCACAACAAGACCCTGTCTCAAAAAACAAAGAAACCCTGTCTCAAAAAACTTAGAATAAATGAAAGTTCGAGCTGTGGTAATGCAACAAGACTCTGTTGCAATGAATTTTTTTGTTTTCTGTCTGGGCTATATACATTTTTAATTTTTTTAATGCTCAAAGGTTTTACCAGAGCTACATTTGCATTTAATACGAACAAATGCAAGTAAATAGGGGGTGGTTAGTGGTGTCTGTTAACATTCATTTCTTAGTTATGTAAAAGTCTCAAAAATTACTAGAAGTTATTCCAGATTGATTATGTGCTTGTGCAGTAGGCATCCTGCATCATGTTCATGACCTTAAAAATTCATAAAGTACAGAGAGAATAAAAATCTGGGGTGAAGTGGGGGCTAAATCCCTTACTAGCAGTCTACCCTAATAACTAATATGCTAACCTGAGAGAGCACATTCTAAGTAGAAGATCTAGCGAGGTGTATTGTATGCTCGTAATTTCAGCACTCGAGAGGCTAAGACAGGAGTATCAAGAGTTTAAAGCCAGCTTGAGACCAGTGTTAGTCACATGCAGCCTACACATGCACAGTCCTTTCCCTATTTATGTGGGTTTGTATGTATAACATTTACTAGAGCCTTCATGTTTCAGGTGCTACTCCAGGAGCTTTTTGTGTAATAATTCAGGGAAGGCAAAGGAGCTAACAAACTTGGTCTAAGTTTGTGTAACTATGATGTGGGACTAATATTGAACACAAGCAGGTCGGCTGCAGAACCTACACTCTATTTGGTTGTGGTAATTTATATATAGTACCTGCAGTGAGTACCCAAAACGTTCCAGATTCTTAATAAAATTTGTCTTGGTTTAAAGCCCATACCTGTAATCCCAGGTCTTAGTTAAAAGAAAGAAAAAAAAGATGCCAGGTGTAAGCGCACATTTTTTCCTGTTTTTGGTTTTTTGTTTTTTATTTGTTTTTTTTTGTTGTTTGGAGACAGAGTTTCTCTGTGTAGCTCTGGCTTTGTAGACCAGGCTGCCTCTGCTTCCCCCCGAATGCTGGGATTACAGGTGTGGGCCACTGAACCCAGCTAATGGCACACTTTTTAATCCCAGTTCTCAGGAGGCAGAGGCTGGTAGATCTTTGAAAGTTCAAGGCCAGCCTGGTCTTCATAGCAAGTTGAGACCCTGTTTTAGAATTTTTAAAAAAAAAGGAAGGAAGGAAGTTGGAATGTAAAATTAGTGATGAACGTTGATGAATGCAGCAGTAGCTTGGGTTTTTCAGAGTCAGAAGTTCCTTCTCTGACCCTAAGATACTCAGTTTGCATGCTAACCTTTTCCTTTTCCCAGACACAGAATTAAAAGAAGGGGGGAGTTTCTTCTTAGAATGTGAACTGGGAAAGGTGGTGGTGGAGTATTTGGTTTGTCTTTTTATTTTATCTGTTAAATCATGACAACTTGACTGCTGAGACTTTCTCTAGGAATCTTTCAGAAACAGACTTTATGCAGAAGAGAAGAAACACTCCTTGAGATGCCCAGGTAGGTGAGTGCCCTGTGCTGACTGCAGCACCTCTGTGCCTCTGTCCTGTTGTTTTGACTTCTGTAAATAGTTCTACCTTTAATAAAATGATTTCTGACATCATTGTATATTTTGCCTCATTTCTTATTAGATTTTAATTCTTTGTTTACTGTTCATGTGTTGCTGCCACCCCGTCAGGACTGGGGATGTAAGTAGGAATGACAGAAAACAGCTTTCTGCAGGTTCTACTTACTACTAACACTCACAATTGCAAAGAAAAAGCAGGATTTGCAGAGTCAATCTGGAAAGTGTTGCCTCATACAGTTCAGCCACTTGTGACAGAAAAAAAGCTGCTCTACATGCACTTTTATATTCCTTGCACTCTGGAGAGACAGGAAAAACTCTAAGTCAAAACCTTAAGAGGCTTTCCCTGCTGTGGGAAAAGCCTTGGGTTCAATCCCAACCCATTAAAATGAAGAACTCTGCCCTAGTAAAATCAGAATTAGTCTGTGAAAAATAAGATTAGCTAGTAGAGCATTTTTTTTATGTATTCATATTACATCTCAATTGTTACTGCATCCCTTGTATCCTCCCATTCCTCCTTCCTTTCCATTTTCCCCTTACTCCCCTCCCCCATGATTGTGACTGAGGGGGACCTCCTCCCCCTGTATATGCTCATAGGGTATCAAGTCTCTTCTTGGTAGCCTGCTGAGTGCTACCAGGCCTCCCCATCCAGGGAACGTGGTCAAGTATGGGGCACCAGAGTTCATGTGAAAGTCAGTCCCCACTCCACTCAACTGTGGAGAATGTCCTGTCCATTGGCTGGCTCTGGGTAGGGGTTTAGAGGAACAGTTTTGATTGTAATCTTTTAGAATTCTACTTACTCAGATATTACATTGTCTAAGTCGCCCAAGCCTTATTAAGATGCTGGTTTTTGGGCTAGAGAGATGGCTCAGTGGTTAAGAGTACTGGCTGCTCTTCCAGAGGTCCTGAGTTCAATTCCCAGCGACCATATGGTAGCTCACACCCACCTATACCCTCTAATACCCTCCTCTGGTGTACATGCAGATAGAACATTCATATAAATAAATAAAATCTTTTTAAAAAAAAGATGCTGGTTTTTGCCAGGTGTCATGGCACATGCCTGTAATCCCAGCACTCAGGAGACAGAGGCAGGCAGGTCTCTGAATTCGAGGCCAGCCTGGTCTACAAAGAATCCATGATAGCCAAGGCTACACAGAGAAACCCTGGCTCAAAAAAAACAAATTTTTTTTGTTCAGGTCTGCCCAACCTGGGAATTTTTTTCTTTTCTTTTCTTGGGCACATAGAATATGGGCTACATCGTGATATCCGGGCCAGTCAAGCCTTCATAGTGGATCCTGTTTTAAATGCAAAACAAAAGTTACTGAAATAATATGAATAATAATTCATACATATGCAGTTCACTCACCATGAACATTAAGTGGACTTCAGCATACAGAGTTGTCCAGCTACCTCTGCTGCCTAATTTTAAGATGCTCTCTTGGTACAGCTTCAGCTCAGTTGTAGAGTTTCTGCCTAGCACTCATGAGGTTCCAGGTTCAATTGTTTTTTAAAGATTTATTATTTATACTGTATTCTGTCTGCATGTGTGCCTACATGCCAGAAGAGGGCACCAGATTCCATTAGAAATTTTTGTGAGCCACCATGTGGTTGCTGGGAATTGAACCTAGGACCTTGAGGAAGAACAACCAGTGCTCTTAATCTCTGAGCCATCTCTCCAGCCCCCCAGGTTTAATTTTAGTGGATTCCCATCCTTCTGAAAAAGACAATCATCTCATCTAAATCCCCTTCCCTCCCCCCCAGCCTCTGGCACTTACCATCTGTCTTATCAGTTGAACTGTCCCAAGTTTTTCATATGTGTGACTGTATATATTCTGCATATAACTGTCATGAGCATGTCTAGGGTTCATTCCTGCTGTAGCACTTGTTAATACTTTGTTTCTTATAGCTGAGTAGCATACCTTCGGTGGATGGGTATGTATTTTGTGTTCATCAGTTGGGTTGAGGGATGAATAATATACTGAACTTTTATATGAGATTTTGTGGGCCTATGTGTTCATTTCTCTTAGTAACATAACTAGGAGTGGAATTGTTGGGTCAGATGGTAACTTCAATTTCAAGGAATTAAAATACTGTGTTTGGTGCTAGTCGTGGGAATTGAACCTAGACCCTGAGGCTTCCTAGGCAAGGGCTCTACCATTGAGATGTATTCCCAGCCCTGCAAACCTTTTTTCTGGAAGTGGCTGTGCTACCTGAGCCTATGTCTTTAGCAACAGGAGATTCAGAATGATAGAGTGCAGACTTCATTTCAGCCCCTGTAGAGAAAAGGAACATGGACTTTACTGAAGTGAGCTGGTTAAGTCTGAGGAGTCCGGGAAGTTGCTCACAGTTTAACTCTTACTGTTCTGAGGATTATTGTTGCTGACTTTAGACTCTTGGTCTGATAGCTAGACAGTTTTAGTTGAGAATGTTCTTAAAATGGTGTGCCCGGGTGTTGTGGCACATACCTTTAATTCTACCACTTGGGAGGTCTACAGAGCGAGTTCTAGGACAGCCAGGGCTATACAGAGAGACCCTTTTCCTCTGGCCTCCACATGTGCCCCCCTCCCACGTAGTAACTTATTTTTAAATGGGTATATCTGAGGGTACTAAGATGATAGAGCAAAGATAGTAAGATTATAAATGACAGGGTGTCCATACACTATCTACTATCCTTTAGCAAACTGCCACCGGATGAGGCAGGCAGCAGTTAGCTCCACATCCCTAGGATGCCGCTTGGCTTGAACTATACACACCTTTTCAATGAAAGCACTCAGCAACCTGGGACTCATCTTCAGTGAGCTGTACACATCTTCATGTAACACATCTGCATTGCTAACCTATACAGCTCTCTGCCAGTCCCAGGTAATTATTCCTTAGTTAGACACATACTGGAGCATAGCAGGGACCTAGGACAGTGGGCTGTCTGATTTAGCCTGGCCTGGTTTAGCTGAGTGAGTAAATCCTTTGATACTTGTACATGCTGCTTCAGTTCTTTGAACACGATACCAGGATCCTAGAGATGGCCTGATTCACACAGAAATCCCTGTGTCAAGTTCTTTAGTGTGTGAGAAGGAGCATGTAGTTATGAACAACCATGTAGTTTTAGCCTGACTATGGTGGAGCACAAACCTTTAATCCTAGACCTTGAGAAGGAGAGAATGTGGATCTCAGTGAGTTTGAGGCCAGCCTGGTCTACAAAGTGAATTCCAGGACTGCCAAAGCTACACAGGCCCTATCTCAAGAAAACCAGCATAAGCCAGGTGGTGGTGGCATTTGCCTTTAATCCCAGCACTTGGGAGGCAGAGACAGGCAGATCACTGTGAGTTGGAGGCCAGCCTGGTCTACAAAGAGTCCAGGTCAGCCAAGGCTACAGAGAGAAACCCTGTCTCGGGGGGGAGGGGAGGAGGGGGGAGACCCAGCATGTATGCAATGTGACAGCTTTCTTTCCTTTTGGTTTTTCGAGACAGGGTTTCTCTGTGTAGCCTTGGCTGACCTGGACTCTCTTTGTAGACCTCGAACTCAAAGAGATCCGCCTGCCTCTGCCTCCCAGAGTGCTGGGATTAAAGGCGTGCGCCACCATGCCTGGCCTGTGGCAGCTGTTTTTAAATTCTAAATTTAAGAGTAGGGGTTTAGGGGTGTGTTGTAGTCACTGTTCTGTTGCTGTAAAGAGACATCATGACCAAGGCAGCTCTTAAAAAAGAAAGCAATTATCACCATGGTAGGGATCATGGCTATAGGCAGGCAGGCAGGTGCTGGAGCAGTAGTTGAGAGCTACGTTATTACCTATAGGCAGAGAGATACTTTGGCCTTGGAATGGGCTTTTGAAACCTCAAAGCCTACCCTCAGTGACACTTCCTTCAAAAAGACCACACCTAATTCTTTAATAGTGCTGTTCCCTGGTGACTGACTAAACAGTCAAATATATAAAACCCTATGGGGGACCAAGCCTAGGACCTTTCATATGCTGTCTACCACTAACTTGCATCCTAGCCTTCAAGAAAGTTCAAAGCCAGCCTCAGCTACATAATTCACAACCAGCCTGACCCAAATGACACTCTGTATCAGAAAATAAGTATATAAGCCTAAGATGGTCTGTTTTTTACTTTTCATCTATTTTAGCAGGAAATAGTCTTTAAACTCTAATGGTGATTAGTAGAGGGCAGCAAGAGTCTTGAGTTTTTTCTTTAGTGACTTGTCATCAAAGTCCTGGGTGGGGCTTGTCCTCATCCTCAAAAACATGTGGGGTAATTTGAAGCTCAGCTATAACTCATGCTTGGAAATTGTTAGCTGGAAGATGCTTTATGGAGTGCTCTTCAACATGCTTTCAGTTCTTTTTTGTTTTTTGGGGTTTTTTGAGAAAGGATTTCTCTGTGTAGCCCAGGCTGTCCTGGAACTCACAGGGGTCCATCTGCCTTTACCTCCTAAGTGCTGGGATTGCAGGTTTGCACCACCACCGCCTGGCCAGTAGTTTGGATCCCCCAACACCTATGTAAAAAGCTGAGCAAGTTGGGGCTGTAGCAGCTCAGGTTAAGAGTACATACTGCTCTCCCAGGCACAGGGACCAGAGTTTGATTCCCAGCACCCATGTCAAGTAGCTTAAAACTGCTCTCAAGAGACGCAATACTCGCCTTCTGTGGGCATTTGCACTCGTGTAATGTGCACATCACATAATTTAAAATAAATAGTCTTGGTGCGAAGATATGGCTGAGAGGTTAGGAGCACCAACTATTCTTCCAGGTTTAATTCCTAGTGCCCACATCATGGCTCACAACTGTCTAATGCTGTCTTCTGATTTGCAGGATCCTATATGTATATGGAACATAAAAGCTCACATACACAAAAATATATAATACAGTCGTATACTCTTTTTAAAATATTTATTATTTATACAATGGTCTTATGTACATCTGCAGGCCAGAAGAGGGCATCAGGTTACAATATAGACAGTTGTAAGCCTCCATGTGGTTGCTGGGAATTGAACTCAGGACCTCTGCAGGAGTAGTCAGTGCTCTTAACCTCTGAGCCATCTCTCCAGCCCATCTTACAATGTTTTTAGAAGTTTGAGCAAGTTAAGATACTGGGAGCTAGAGAAATGTAGTTCAGTGCTTAAGAACACTGGTGACTCACAGTTCCAGGAGATCTAACACCCTCCTCTGGACTGAGGATACCAGGCATGCACATAGAACACACATAACATGCAGGCAAACACTAACAAACTCTTAGAGAAGAAAAAGATGACTCTGCAGATCTCTAATCGCAACACTGGGAGACAAAGGAGGACCCCTTGAACTCATGGCCAGCCAGTCTAGGCAAGTTTGGTGAGCTCCAGGTTCTGTGTGTGGAAAGGAATAGAGAAAGAAGTCAACCTCTGGCTTATACACATGTGTACGTACACACACACACACACACTCTCTCCCTCCCTCCCTCCCTCCCTCCCTCCCTCCCTCCCTCTCCCTCCCCCCCCCCTCTCTCTCTCATGTTCATATAACCCAAGTTGAAGATTTGGACTTGAGAGATGGCTCAGCAATAAGAATCCTTTCTGTTCTTCCACATGACTCACATTCCCAGCAGCTCACAACTTCTGGGGTTGGGCATATAACTTATAAAGTTTTTTGTTTTGTTTTTGAGACAGGGTTTCTCTGTGTAGCCTTGGCTGTCCTGCATTCACTTGTAGACCAGGCTGGCCGCCTCCTGCCTCTGCCTCCCTGAGTGCTGGGATTAAGGTGTGTGCCGCCACTGCCCAGCAAGATTTTGTTACTGTTTTTTGAGACAGAGTTTCTCTGTGTAGCCCTGGGCTGTCCTAGACTCATTGTAGACCAGGCTGGCCTCAAACTCAGTGATCCACCCACCTCTGCCTCCCGAGTCCTGGGATTAAAGGTGTGCGCCACCATGCCCGGCCCAGCAAGATGTTTTTAAGTTCAAATTTACCCTCAGCTACATAGCCAGTCCTAGATCTTGTCTCAAAAACAAAAACATAGCTTAACAGTGATTTTGGTTTGGTCTCAAGTTTCAGTCATTTGAAGATCTGACTGACTGGAAGGTGGCTCACTCACGCCTATCAAGTAGTGTGGGAAACTCCAGATCTGTGAGCCCCTTCATAAGATTATCATGGCATACGTACAGCTTTCCCCTTGCACTGAAGAATCTGGCCAATCACCATCTACCAAATCCTGCTTAGTTACAGGGCATCCTATTCATAAGGAGCCTGAGAGGGGTTAGAGTACCAGCCAACTGCTTATTATATATAAATGAGTAAAAATAGAAGCTGAATTAGAGCAGAGGTGGTGGTGGTGTATGCCTTGAATCCCAACGCAGAGACAGGCAGATCTGCGAAGTTAAGGCCAACCTGGTCTATTGAGAGAGTTCCAGGACAGCCAGGGCTACGGAGAAACCCTGACTCAAAAACAAAAAGATGAATTAGAAAAACTGTAAGAAAAGCTTATCTTTACTGAGTAAATACGAAAATACACGCAACTGCAGAACAACTTGTCAGAGGATACATATATAAGTATATTAATAGAAGCCAGATGTGATGTTACACACACCTTTAACCCCAACACTTGGGAGGAAGACAGGTGAGTCTCAAGTTTCAGGACAGCCAGGGATACATAGACTCTGTCTCAAAAAAAAAAAAAAAAAAAACTACGTATATTTGTACATACTTTGACAGAACAGGTATGTGCCACTGCCCTATAGTCCCAGCACTCTGGAGGCAGACACAGGATGATCAGGAGTTCTGACCTCAGCTATATGGTAGTGAGAGACCTGTTTGGGAGAAATCTTAAACAAAACAAATCAAGGCCAGGGAGATGTGGTGAACAAAGTGTTAGCATGAAGACCAGAGTTGAGAGCCCCAGAACCCACCTAAAACACTGGCCAGGACTGGTGCCTCCTTTGACCCCACCTGTAGCCCTAGCCATTGGTTAGGTAGGCACAGGTAAACCCTGAGGAAAGCCACTAGCTAAACTAGCCACATTCAGGGAGCTCTGAGTTCAATAAAGTGGAGAGTGATTGAGGAAGACATCGGATGTCATCTTTGGACTGCCACACATACATGTGCATTCCGACATATGCAAGCATGCACACATACCACATAACAAAATGAATGTTGGCCTGGTATTGAAGGTCTTTAATCCCAGCACTGTAGATACAGAGACAGATAAATCTCTTGAGTTGGAGGCCAAGCTGTTAAGTAAGACTTTTAAAATTTTTTTGTAAGAAAAAAATACTTGGCCGGGCATGGTGGCACATGTCTTTAGTCCCAGCCCTCTGGAGACAGGCAGTTGGGTCTACATGAGCTTGAAGCCAGCCTGCCCTACAGAGTGAGTTCCAGGATAGTCAGGGCTACACAGAAAAGCCCTGTCTTTAAGGGGGCGGGGGAGATAAAATAAACATTGATAGTAAAATCATTTGTAAATGTTAAAAAGTGGAGATGACTTGTTGGGTAGAACACTTGATGGGTTTGACCACCTGCACCCACGTAAAGGAATAAAGGTAAAAAGAACAAGCTCCACGCCAGGCGGTGGTGACACATGCCTTTAATCCCAGCACTCAGGAGGCAGAGGCAGGTGGATCTCTGAGTTCGAGGCCAGCCTGATCTTCAAAGCCAGTCCAGGACAGCCAAGGGTATACAGAGAAACCCTGTCTTGAAAAACAACAAAACAACACAGCTCCATAAAGTTGTCCACTGGCCACTGCACATGCCATGGTACATGCAAATTCCAAAAGAGGAATGGTGAACTGTTCTTTCACACAGAGTTAACCTGTGCCACATACAACATGAAGTGTGTGTGTGTGTGTGTGTGTGTGTGTGTGTGTGTGTGTTTTTGTCAACTTGACACAAATTTGAGTCACCTGGGAAGAGGAGATCTCAGTTGAGGAACTGCCTTCATCAGATTGACCTGTGGGCAAGGCTGTGGGACTTTTTCTTTTTTTAATGATTCATATGGGAGGGGCCAGCACACTCTGGGCAGTGCCACCCCCAGGCAGGCAGCCTGGTGCATATAAAAAAGGAAATGGGCTGGACAAATGGCTCAGAGGGTAAGAGCTCCTGTTCTTTCAAAAGACTTAAGTCTGATTCCCAGCACTCACTTAGCAGTTTACAACTGTTCATAACTCCAGTTCCGGAGGATCCAACACCTGACCCCAGCAGTCACCAAGCACGTGTATAGTACACAAACATACTTGCAAGTGAAATGCTCATACAAATAAAATATGTCTTTAAAAAGGAAGAAAGAGAGCCAGGCATGGTGGTGCATGCCTTTAATCCCATCACTCAGGGAGGCGGAGGTAGGTGGATCAATGTGAGTTCAAGACCAGCCTAGTCTACAGAATGAGCTCCCAGAAACCCTGTCTCAAAAAAAACAAAACAAAACAAAACAACAACAACAACAAAAAGTATAAGAAAAAAGGAAGAAAGAAATGTGAGTCAAGCTGGACGGTGGTGGCACAAACAAGCCTTTAATCCCAGCACTTGGGAGGCAGAGGCAGGTGGATCTCTGTGAGTTTGAGGCCAGCCTGCACTACAGAGTGAGTTCCAAGACAACCAGGGAGATACAGAAAAACCCTGTCTTAAAACACCCCCCCACACACACACACACACTCAAAAAGAGAAATGTGAGTCAAGCCAGTAAGCAGAACTCCTCCCCGAGTCTCCTTCAGTTCCTGCCTCTAGGTTCCTGTCCTGGCTTCCCTCAGTGAATGCTTACCTGCAAGTGCTATCTGAGGTAAACCTTTTCCTTCCCAAGTTGCTTTTGATCATGGTGTTTACCAAGCAACAGGAAAGTAACCAGGGCACTGTATGTTTCCAGAGATAAACCCATGGCTTCCTGAATGCTATACAAGCACCATACTGTGCTGTTCGTCTACCATTGGCTTTAAATGACTGAGCTCACTACAGTCATTTTAAATATATACAAGTAGAGCTGGCGGGCTGGAGAGATGGCTCAGTGGTTAAGAGCGCCACCTGCTCTTCCTAAGGTCCTGAGTTCAATTCCCAGCAAATACGTGGTGGCTCACAACCATCTATAATGTGATCTGATGCCCTCTTCTGACCTGCAGGTGTACATGCAGGCAGAACACTCTATATATAATAAATATTTTTTTGTTAGAAAAAAAAGAAGAAAAAGCCAGGCGTGGTGGCGTATGCCTTTAATCCCAGCACTCGGGAGGCAGAGGCAGGCGGATCCCTGTGAGTTCGAGGCCAGCCTGGTCTACAAAGGGAGTCCAGGACAGCCAAGGCTACACAGAGAGACCCTGTTTTGAAAAACAAAATAAATAAATAAATAAATAAATAAAATAAAATAAAATGAAATGAAATGAAAAGAAAAAGAAAGTGGAGCTGGGAATGCCAGCATGCCTGAGGATCCCATACTAGGTGAATTTTTTTTGAGACAGGATTTCTTTTGTAGTTCTGACTGTCCTGGACTCGCTTTGTAGACCAGGCTGGCCTCAAGCTCACAGAGATTTGCCTGACTCTGCCTCCTGAGTTCTGAGATTACAGGCGTGCACCACCATGCCCAGCCACTGGGTGAATCTTATAATCAATAGTGACCAAGGATTCCAACAAAAGTAACAATATGATTCCACATGGGTCAGAAAACTATAAAGCAAAGCCAGGAAGTGGTCTCTATCCAAGCCAGGCTGACCAAGGGGTATGATGTAGAAAGAGGACTCCAGGGCTTGCCTTTTGTCAACATGGTGTTTTTATAGGTTTTTGTTTTTGTTTTTGTTTTTTAATGACTCATAAGTTTCATACAAGTCATTGGGCACTACATTTTTAGAGCATTTAAAACTGAGCTATAAGGCAACCTGTGATACAGCTCAAAGGTAGCCCTTGCCTTACATGTCTACAGTCCTGGGTTTAGTCTCCAGCATCACAAGAGAAAACAACAACAAAAGTTTTAGCCTCATGAATTTTTTGTCAGAAATTATTAACCTCAGAGTTTCAGCAAAATGAACAGAACCTTTGCAGTATTGTAGAGGGCAACCTATTGAACCATCCAGTGCCACGTGGCTGTGTTACAGCATGTGTAAGCTATATAAGCACATTCAGCTATGTAGAGCGTTATAGCAGTGTCCTCGAAATGCACAATCATGTGCTAAGATTCAGTGCTTGCGTCATCCCCAGTCCTCTCTGCCTAGTTTAGGAAGGGAACAGTCAATGTATGGGGCGCTGATGTCACAGGCAGGTGTTACAAAGGACAGCTGCCTAGAGAGGAGGGAGCAGGTGATGCTTACGAAAGGCTAGACTCACAAAGCAAGTTCCAGGACAGCCAAGGCCACACAGAGAGACCCTGCTCCAAAAAACCACACACACACTACACGTGCGCGAGCACGCGCGCACGCGCGCTCACACACACACACACACACACACACACACACACACACACACACACGGCATGGCAAGACTCAAAAAGGAGGGATTTCCATAACTCACAGCAGACACCAGAATTAGGCCTTAATTGAAGACAATGGTTCTCAACCATCCTAATGCTGCAACCCTTTTATATGGTTCCTCAAGCTATGGGGACCTCCAACCAAAATAAAACTATTTTTGTTGCTACTTCATAATCGTAATCTTGCTACTATTATGAACTGCAATGTAAATATTGTGTTTTCTGGTGGTCTTAGGCAACGACCGTGAAAGGGTTGTTCTGAACCCCCCCCTCCCAAAAAAAAGAGGTCATGATCCACAGATTGAGAACCACTGGTTTAAGGGCTCAGCCCTCCCTTTAGTTATAGTTTTAGTTAGAAGTCCGAAAATGGAAGAATCCTTCAGTCTCTAAGAAAAATTGTTCTATAGTAAGATTTCCCTTTCAGCTGGACATGGTGGTACATGCCTTTAATCCCAGCACTCAGGAGGCAGAGGCAGGTGGATCTGTGTGAGGTCAAGGCCATCCTACTCTACAAAGTGAGTCCAGGAAAGCCAAAGCTACACAGAGAAACCCCATATTGGAAAGGAGTTGGGGTGGTGGAGGCTGGGGCCCAGGTGGAGTAATTACCTAGAACGACGCCCAGGCCATGGATTTGATCCCCAGCACTGAAAAAAAATTTTTTTAATTAGCTGCACGAAGACAGTGTGTTTTTAACTAGAGTGCCAGCACTTGGGTTGCCAGTGAACAGAAACAGGAATTGAGTCTTTAGCCCTCTATTCAGAGAACCAGGGATCCGGGCCGGACGTGGTGGCACACACCTTTAATCCCAGCACTTGGGAGGCAGAGGCAGGCGAATTGCTGAGTTTGAGGCCAGCTTGGTCTACAAATCGAGTCCAGGACAGCCAAGGCTAATACATACAGACCCTGTCTCAAAAAAAAAAATAAATAAATAAATACATAAATAAACAAACAAAGAGAACCAGGGATCTGAGAAGGCAGTTGGTTATCACAGCTTAGCATGTCACCATGGGCCAAAGATTTTATGGAGGAAATGAAGGCAGTCGGTCATTTTAGAGCTTGGTGTCGCCCCTCTGCTCAGGCAGCCAGTCACATACCTTAGTCTTGTGAGTCCGAGCCTCTCTCAGGAGCATCCTTGTCACTCTTCATCATTTTCTGAACTCTGGGGCTCAATTATTTCTTGAAATATGGAATCTAAAGGCTGGGCGTGGTGGCACACTTCGGAGGCCGAGGCAGTCAGATCGCTGTGAGTTCAAGGCCAGCCTTCTCTACAAGGTGAGTCCAGGACATCCATGGCTAACACAGAGAAACCCTGTCTCAGGGGCCGGGGGTGGGTGAGATCCAAAACAGACAACAACAAAAAAGAAATACGGAGTCTAGTTTATATCTGCCAGTGTCAAGCCTGCACTCCAGCTGCTGCACTCCAAATATTTGTTGTATGATGAGCAACACTGAGGAAAAAGAAACATTCTCCAAAGAAAGAGAGACAAATTGGCTAGGAGAGACACATTAGACCGTTTCCTATCCTAACCACCAGGAGGCGACATTTACAAAGGTTACAAATTCCTAGAACAAAGTTGAAACCACCTGTTTGACATTCACAGAAAATAGGTGTCTTCAAATTTCAAAGATTTCTCTGAGGTCCTATCTCCACCTTGATGTTCAGCATTTTGAACTCTGTATGAAAGAGAGTGAGCACAAAGCCTGAAACATTCCAACTGTACATTACTGCCTGCGGGGCCTTAACTAATAGGTCTTGAACACTTAAAAACTGCCTCCTGGGCTGTGCCTATGGCTCAGTTCATAGAGGGACTGCATACTATGCACTAGGTCCCGGGTTCAATCACCACCCTGTGTAAACCCTTCATGATGGCGTACAACTGCAATTCCAGAACTTGGGAGGCAGAGGCAGGAGGGATCAGAAGTTCAAGGTCATCCTTAATTATTTAATTATTGACTGCTTCTCCAAGAGACCCTGTCTCAAAAAGGAAGAAAACAAACCCTGTCTTTCTTGGTTAGGCTCAGTGGTAGAAGCCTTGTGTGGCATGAACCTAGCACCACAAAGTCTCCAATTTACACACACAGAGTTTTATTTCTATTTTGAGATGTTTAGTTGCCTGGCTAAAAGTCACCTTTCTTTCTTTCTTTCTTTCTTTCTTTCTTTCTTTCTTTCTTTCTTCTTGAGAAAAGGTTTCTCTGTGTGGCCCTAGCTGTCCTGGAACTCACTCTGTAGACCAGGCTGGCCTCGAACTCAGAGATCTACCTGCCTCTGCTTCTCAAGTGCTGAGATTAAAGGTGTGTGTCACCACCACCTCGCTAAAAGTCACCTTTTAATTCTACTCTATGCTATGAGTGTTTATTTTATTTTACATAAACACATGCATATGTGATGCAAAAATGGGGTATTTAAAAATTCCTGAGTTCCTCTTAGCAGCAAGACCTGTTTCAACAATTTAAGTACAACTCAATCAAAAGAAACACTTTCCATATATTTTTTTTAAGCTCTTGGCCCAGAGCTCCTAAAGACTTGGAAGATCTCAGTGATAGTGTCTTGTTCTTAAGAAATCCCTTTTTCAGGCCAGGTGTGGTGGCACACTCCTGTAATCCTAGCACTCAGGAGGAGAGGTAGGCGGATCGATGTGAGTTCAAGGCCAGGAGGATCTACAAAGTGAGTCCAGGACAACCAAGGTACACAGAGAAACCCTGTCAAGAAGAAGAAGAAGAAGAAGAAGAAGAAGAAGAAGAAGAAGAAGAAGAAGAAGAAGAAGAAGAAGAAGAAGAAGAAATTCCTTTTTCAACCACACACCTGAGTTTGTCCTAATCAGGCAACTTACTGGAAGGCCATGATAGACTCAGTCTTAACCTCTATAAAAATGTGAACAGTGGGCTGGAGAGATGGCTCAGTGGTTAAGAGTACCAGTTGCTCTTCAAGAGGACCTGGTTCAATTCCCAGCACCCACATGGCAGCTCACAACTGTCTATAACTCCAGGTCCAGGGGATCTGACACCCTCATACAGACATACATGCAGACAAAACACCAATGCACAAATTAAACCTTTTTTGGATAATGACATTTGATACATGTAACTCTTCCCTTGGAGTAAAGGGACACATTGAGATACTAGGACTGTCCTCCTGGAGAGGACATCATCTATTTCTGATCCCTGACCTGGCTGGATGCATCACTTCTACTTGGTTGTTCTCGTGTATAATAAATCAGCAAAAACAAAAAAGTTGCTTTTCAGCCAGGTGTGGTGGCGCACACCTTTAATCCCAGTCCTTGGGAGGCAGAGGCAGGTGGATTGCTGTGAGCTCGAGGCCAGCCTGGTCTACAAAGTGAGTCCAGGACAGCCAGGGCTACACAGAGAAACCCTGTCTCAAATCCCCCACCCCCACCCCAGGCCAAAAAGTTACTTTTCTGAATGGAGTGACTACCATCTAGTAAATTATTGATTTGTAGCCAGCGTAGAAAAATAGAACTGACATTGGGCACTGGACAGACATGTGGGACTGAACCCTCACTGTGTGGGGTCTGTGCTTAGGGAGTGACAGAACTGAGTTGTTAGACACCTGGTGTCCTGTGAGATGGAGAATAGGTCACCAGCTGACAGGCACCCTGAGTAAAGGAATAGTTTTCTCTTCTACAGCAGATGGCAGACATAAACACATGCCTCTCAAATAATTCAACCTGTGATCCGCCATTACTTTTATCTGCCAACATACTTCTTTTGAGTTCCAAGCACCTTCTCTATAAAATCCTCTTTAGACTAAATCGACATTTTCTCAGACTTCATTGACCGCAGGAGTGCAGGAGTGCAGGGCCTTCACCTCTGGCCTTGGTCCTGCCATCATCATAAGGCTCCAATGTTCTCTGAAGCCTCTGTCTGGGCAGACTGCTGTCTCCAGGGCTGATGCAGGATGGCTGATCGGTCAGGCCCTAATCGTTGATTGCGGAAGGTCTACTGTCTTTGGCTAGCCCAAATCCTTGCTAACTGGTCACTGTCCCCACCCTCCACCCTCCTGACGTAGTCTCTCCCACTTGCCGTGAGTTTTCTAGAAGGCACTCTTTTTCCTTCCCACATGGATGAGGGAACAATGTCAGCTTCCAAAGCTGAGCGTGTTGCTATGGGAACCTAAAGTTATTTGGAGTTGCAGAGCAAAGGCAAGTAATCATTGACACAACCTGAAACACGCTGTAATTGTCCCCCAAGAATAATGGGTGGAATGTTTTATTCTTAGGTGAGAGAACTTCTGTGCTTTTGTCCTGGGGATGGTGGGGAGCTGCTGAGCGCTGGAGGTTGGGAGAAGGAAGCTTCTGGTTTGAAGACAAGCCTTCTGGCGTTCCTACTTCCTCCCGCCGCGCGCGGGTGTCCTTTCATTCTTTCTCAGCTGCTTTTTCTCCAAGGGAACACGGGGCATCAGTCTAGAGTTGAAAAGAATGCGGGGGAAGCTGTGTGAGTCTCTGAAGCAGGTGGCACATTAACCCTCTAGATGACCTGTACCTGTCACATGCCCTTGCTACCTCTTTATGGAACAAAATTTGCACACTCACACTAAGCTCCAACTGTCCTCAGCATTTTTAAGGGTTATTTAGTTTTACCTTATGTGTATGAGTGTTTTGCCTGTATGCATGTCTGTGCATCACTTGTGTGCCTGGTACCCGAGCAAGCTAGAAGAGGGCATCGGATCCCCTGGAACTGGAGTTCAGACAGTTGGGACCAGCAGTGTGGGTGCTGGAGATAGAACCTAGGCTCTCTACAAAAGCACTCTTACCTACCTAGCCATCTCTCCAGGCCTCCTTCTTCAGCGTTAAAAAAAATTACTTATTTATTATGTATACAGTGTTCTGCCTGCATATATACCCGCAGGCCAGAAGAGGGCACCAGATCTCATTATAGATGGCTGTGAGCCACCATGTGGTTGCTGGGAATTGAACTCAAGGACTTCTGGAAGAGCAGTCAGTGCTCTTAACCTCTGAGCCATCGCTCCAGCCCAATGCTTAACACCAGGCATACTGGTGGTGTGAGCTTTAATTGCTTGGCTTAGATGTTTGTGAGCCAGGCGTGGTAGCTATTTGTAAAACCCAGCACTTGAAAAGCTAAAGCTTGAGACTAACCTGGGCTACTACAGCAGCAGCAGCAGCAGCAGCAGCATTTGCTTGTCATAGAGCTCTGGGGAGGGATGAAGGAGAGAAACCTGTTCTTTAGGATCCCAAGTGTGGGATCGAACGGTCTAGTAAGAAAACAGGTGATGTTAATTCACTAGGCGAGCAACCACCTCGTGCAGGAGCTTAGTTGCCACCAGATGAAAAAGATCTTGTGAACAGACTCTGGGAAGAGATATATAAATGAGCCCAGAACTGGCGGCAGCGCGGATTGAAGACTTGGGATAGATTTGGCTGTTCATTGCTGCCCTTCAAGACGTCCTAGAGAAAACCACTTGAGGGAAGGCTTCAGAGCTCCGGCTCCTGCTGAGGCTCTGGGGTCTGGTTATCCCTGGTTCCAGTGGAAGAAATCCTGCGGCTCCTGATGGGAGAATCGTTCCTCGGGACTGATATCCTTAAGGTTTTGTTGTTGTGTCAATTAACCTTCATTTCCTACTGTTTTGGTTAATCGGGTTATAATTGACGTAGGCTCGGTCAATCAGTTGTTAATAAAATATTTTGGTTAAGAAAATTGAGTCTACAGAGGGAGGCCAAGGCA
Source organism: Acomys minous (assembly GCF_964271855.1). Lineage (NCBI taxonomy): Eukaryota > Metazoa > Chordata > Mammalia > Rodentia > Muridae > Acomys > Acomys minous. The sequence goes on from NC_140487.1 coordinate 112,035,012, forward strand.
AGAGGATCCCTGGGGCTCACTGGCCAGTCCATCCAGCTGAGTCAGTGTGTTCCAGGTTCAGAGAGAGACTTTGTCTTACAAAATAAGGAGGCGATCTGGGGAGATGGCTCACTGGCTTAGAGTCCATACTGCCCTTGCAAAGGACCTGAGCTCAGGTCCCAGCACCCACATCTAACAGCTCACAGCTGTCTATAGCTTCACCTCCAGGCGCTTACGTCTCTGGCCTCAGAGCTCCTGCACTCACATGCCTATAGACACACAGATACAGATGGTTAAAAATAAATTTAAAAAAAAAAGTGGAGAGGGATGAAGCTATCCAGTGTCACCCTGCCCTCTCTGCACACGCACACACATATGAAACCACACACCCACACAAAGTAAATGATTTTTAAATATAGGTAAGGGTTTTTTATTGGATTTATGTTTGTTTATCGTGTGTGGGCACATGTCATTGGTCACACATGGAGGTCAAGGACAACTTTTCATGAGTCAGTTCTTGCCTGACCACTCTGTGGGCTGCAGGGTTTGAATTCAGGTCCTCAGACTGAGCATAAGAGCCTTTACTGACAGTCTCATTGACTCTGAGTAAATTCTAAAACTTAAAAAAAAAAAGTGTGCTTGCCAGATTTCTCCATTGTCAAGATTTAACCAGTGGGTTAGAAAGGTCACTTGTGGGCCTGGAGAGATGGCTCAAGGATTAAGAGCTCCGTCTGCCCTTCCAGAGGTCCTGAGTTCAACTCCCAGCAACCACATAGTGGCTTGCAACCATCTACAATGAGATCTAGATGCCCTCTTCTGGTGTGCAGGCCTAAGTGTAGGCAGAGCACGGTATATGCACTAAATAAATAAATAAATAAATAAATTTTTAAAAAGAAAGAAAAAAAGTCACTTGGGGGCCAGCCTAGGATCACACAGGGACCCACTGGAACTGAGATCCCTCCTTCAGATCTGCAGCCAATCCAAAGTGCAGCCTGACTTTGTAGGCAGGAGTAACTGTTTTGTAAGATTATGTTTAGATCAATGGGGGGCGTATCGCTTCTATTGTCACTGTAATAACCTGGTGGCTGAAAACAACGCAAACTGGGCTGGGATGTGGTTTAGTAGTAGAATATGTATACATTCGGGGGTATATTATATGCTTAGTGTGATACAAGACCCTGAGTGTGAGCCCCAGGACTCGCACGCCCGCACACGTGCACAAAACACAGTAACTCTCTGGAAGTAAAAAGCCTAAAACGCGTCTCACTGAGGTGAGGTGCTGGCAGAGCTGTGCTCCTGGAGGCTCCAGGGAGAAACCGTTTCCCTTACCTTTTCCAACATCTAGAGACTGCTGCCTGCCTTGGCTTGTGGCCTCTTGCAGCCTCAAGGCATTGATAGAGTGGTGATTAGTTTTTGACTGTCAACTTGATTAGATTAATAAACGCCCGGACATTAATGAGGCTCGCCCTTGGCTGTGTCTGTAGGGGTGCTTCTAGAGAGGGTTAATAGAGGGGAGCCCCACCCTGAGTGAGACCAGCACCATCTCAGTTCTTCAGGCTGGCATTCCTGAACCCCACTTTCTGAGCTGGGCTTCCCGGGGTCTAGTACAAGCCAGTTCGTGCTCAGACGGCTGGGCACTGCTCCTCTCTGCCAAAGTGGACTCCGTCCCCGACTTGGGGTAAAATAAGCCTTTCTCCCTCAGGATATTTCTTGTCAGATGTTCGGTCACAATGACAAGTGTGTGTGGAGGCCAAAGAGCCCACCTCTCTCTTTTCCCACCTTTATTTTATTTTTTTTAATTTATTTTTTACTTTTTGTTTTTCGAGACAGGGTTTCTCTGTGTAGCCTTGACTGTCCTGGACTCACTTTGTAAACCAGGCTGGCCTCGAACTCACAGTGATCCACCTGCCTCTGCCTCCCAAGTGCAGGGATTACAGGCGTGTGCCACCACACCTGGCCCCTCTTTTCCCAACTTTAAAACAGAGCATCTCAGCTGGTTCAAGTCCAGCCTGGTCTACAAAGCGAGTCGAAGACAGCCAAGGCTACACAGTGAAACCTTGTCTCCAAAAACCAAAAAAGAAAGGAGAAAAAAAAAAAAAAAAGACAGAGCACTTGACTGTTCAGCCAAGATGGCTGGCAGATAAACTCCAGGAATCCCCCTGTCTTTTCCTCCACACCAGGACTACAGCCACACGCCCAGGTATTTACAGGTGCTAGGGGTCTGAACTGAAGTCCTCATGCTGATGTGACAAGAACTGATGGAGCCATCTTTCCTGCCCCTAGTTTTGTTTTGTTTTGTTTGTTTTGTTTTTGTTTTTAGAGACAGGGTCTTACTCTGTAGCCAGGCTGTCTTAAACCCACTGTTTAGATCAGGCTGGCTCAAACTCATGATTCTCCTGCCTCAGTCTCCCAAGTGCTGTCTCAAATATTTTTGGGTTTTGGTTGTTTTTTTGTGCAAGGCTGGGGATCAAAACAGGGCCTTCTGTATGCCAGGCAGAACCTCCACCATTGAGCTACATCCAGTCCAAAAATCTATAAGCTGTAATGAACCAACTCTTGACACGCAGACTCTGTCTGGCAGGGGTGCTCTTGGCTCCTCTTGACTCAGAAGATGCTGGCTTGGCTTCCATTTGCATCAATATTCCTGATGCATAGTGTCTGTTATTTGATTTCTCCTTTGAGTTAGTTTTAACATCTTCTGCTTTTCTCAATGATGAGTTAAGGAAGATATTTAAGATGGTTTGTTTTGGTTTTTCAAGACAGGGTTTCTCTGTGTTAGCTTTGGCTGTCCTGGACTTGCTTTGTAAACCAGGCTGGCCATGAACTCAGTGATCTGCTTGCCTCTGCCTCCTGAGTGCTGGGATTAAAGGCATATGCCACCATGCCTGGCTTAAGATGGGTTAAAATACATATATATACATATATATGTGTGTGTATATATATATACACACACACACACACATGTATGCTTGCATGGCAGAAGAGAGCATCAGATAGAAGAGGGCATCAAATTTCATTATAGATGGTCGTGAGCCACTATGTGGTTGCTGGGAATTGAACTCAGGGCCCTGTGATGAGCAGCTAGTGCTCTTAACCACTGAGCCATCTCTCCAGCCCTAAGATGGGTTTGTTTTATAGCCGAATGAGAACTATGATTTTACTCCTTTGTAAAAAATAAAATAAAATAAAATAAAAATCATTGAACATGGGTTACTGCATTAGTTCAACTTTTCATAAACGGCAAATGCCTGAGAAAAACAGTTTATATTATGGTTTGAATGAGAGATGGCCCCCTCCCTCACCCCCACTTTGTATTTGAACTTTGGTTGCCAGTTGGTGGCGCTGTTTTCCTTTGTCATTGGTGTGTGTGTGTGTGTGCGCGTGTGCATGTGTGTGTGTGTGCATACACATGCGTGCAGAGACTGAGGGCAGAGATCAATGCCAGGTGCCTACCTTGATCTCTCTCTGCTTTATTTTTTGAGACAAAATCTCTCATCACACTCAAAGCTCAATAGGCTTTCTGGCCAGGCAGCCCTAATGATCCCTCTGTCTCTGCCTCCCCAGTTCAGAGATCACAGGCATGTACTGATATTTCTAACTTTTTATATGTGTGTGTGCTGGGGATCCAAGCTCATTAACTTCTCAGCCCCAAAGGCACAAGACGTGGAATATCTGTGAGTGGAGGCACAGCTGGCAGAAGTGGGTCACGGAAGGCAGGCATTTGAGAGCTGTAGTGTGGCCCTGCTGTTGACTCTCAGTCTCTGTTTCCTGAACCACCAGATGTGAACAGGCATGATACAAAGCCCCTTCTGAACCTTGAGCACCAGATCAGCCTCCTCGCCCTTAAGTCGTTTCTGGGAGGGATCTTGCCACAGCGATGAAAACAGTTAATAATAAGGGAGGAAAAGATTCCTTTGACTCCGCGCGTTTCAGAGGTTGGCCCTGCTGCTGTGTGCATCAGAGAGGGGTGGGTGAGAAGAGCTGCTCAGTTCACGTCAGCTGGGAAGAAGAGAGGGCAAGCCTGTGCTATCAGCTTCTTCCCCTGTTTCGGTCCCACCCCTTAGCCTCTCCGCTGGTGCCGCCCACATTCAATGGGGCGGGGGGAGGGGCCGGGCGGCAACCAGCGCCGCCTCTGTTTGATGTTTCCAAAGCTTCTAGAGACCCAACGTGGAATCATTCTGTGGTTGGCCTATTTGAGTGGACGGTCTGCAGAGAGGTCTCACGAGCGAGAACAGCCACTGGCTGGAAGCAGTGCACAAACATAAGGCAAACCCGGCAGGCTCTGAGCTCCTGCCCTCATTGTACCAAAATGCCATCTTGGGCAACTGATATATTTTCTTCATGGATGTCGTACAATTGCTCACCAGCCATTGCGTAAAGAGAACGCCAGGTGGTAGAAGGCCTCTCACATGGTGAGCCTTCAGGAAATGCTGGCTACTCTTTTGTTTGTTTGTTTACTTGTTTTGTTTTTGTTTTTCAAGACAGGGTTTTTCTGTGTAGCCTTGGCTGTCCTGGACTCGTTTCGTAGACCAGGCTGGCCCCGAACTCGCAGCGGTCCACCTGCCTCCTCTGCCTCCCGAGTGCTGGGATTAAAGGCGTGCGTCACCACAACCCAGCTTGTGAGTGACTTTATGTATGTATGTGCACTGTGGGTAGTGTGCAGTGCTCACAGAGGCCAGAGAGAGCAGTGCTGGGTGCTAGGAACTGGGCCTGGGTCCTCCGCAAGAGCAGAGCCATCTCTCCAGCCCCTCCGAGCCCCCCATCCCCACCCTGCAAAACTTTAAACCAGATGTGGTGGCCCATGCCTGGAATCCCAGCGCTTGGGAGGCTGAGGAGAGAGGGTACCAAGTTCCCAGCCACTCTGGCTCAACCGTCCCTTCCAAGAAAGACAAGACAGAGCACCAGGACACAGTACGCAAGCGGAGGCTCTGAGGATTTGGGGGTAACACCAAGGATGGGATTTATGTGTTGCGCAGGATCCTTGTCACGAGTGTGGGATGCTAGGAACGTAGACGGCATCACTTATGACTTTCTACAATGTCAGATCTTTTCAGTTTGTTGAATGACAATAGATATCGAGCCATATCAGTTTTGCTGGCCACCATTTACCGAGTGGCTCAGATTTCTTCTGATAGCTGGCTGTTAGTCACGGGCTGTCTCACTCCATCTTAACTACTTACGGCAACTGGAGGCTTACACACCAGGGTCCGTGCAGGCAACAGAATGGCTAAGATGGGCTAAAGGCGTCAGGAGGCCATGGCGCTCAAAGAGGTCTTACTGTAGGCAATGAGTGGCCGATAGCCACGGCAGTTTGGGTACGGGCCTAGTGCCACGAAATCACACCCTGCTTAAACACGTGGTGGCTCAGGCAAAAAAGTACGGATCCTTGCTCCGGCTTCTGAAGCCTAGCCCAGCCTGACCCCTGCCTGCCTCTCTAGCCTCCCTGGGTGCTGCTCTCTCGCCCTGAGTTTGGTTTTCAGCCGCTCCGACCTTCCCTCAAGGCCTCAAGAGTACATGCATATGCGATTCTCTCTGTCCAAATGCTTTTCCTCACTCCCATTAAAGCCTCCTGGGGCTTCACCCACTTAATTCCTTCCTCTCTTTCAAGTCTCCCTGCCCTCCCCTCCGCCTCTATGAGCCCCCAACAGATCCATTCCCTTGTCATGCCCTCCCCGGGTGGCCAGGTGTACCTCTCTCACTCAGCACTTACCACTATCAGGACTTGGCCTGGACCTCTGTGATGGCTCAGGACGAACTTCCTGAGGGCCCCCAGCTTGCTTCTGCCCTTTGTCTGGTGTTAAGGCCTGAGTCAGTCCCGTACATTACCAGTTCTTGTGGCTCAGAGAAAAGATTTAGGCAGAGACATACTGCTACAGAAGAAGCAGGGGCCTTTTAGGAAGAGATTGTACAATTCCCATGAGGGGCAGTTGCCAAAGCACAGGAGTCTGGGAGTCTCCCTGTGCAAGATTGGAGCTTTTACGCTACATGGGGGTTCTGGGCTCATTTGCATAGCACGGTTTTTACATTCGTTCATTCATTCATTTATTTTTATTTTATTTTTATTTTTGCTGAGACAGGGTTTCTCTGTCTAACAGCCTTGGCTGTCCAGGATTCGCTTTGTAGACTAGGCTGGCCTCAAACTCACAGAGATCTGCCTGCCTCTGCCTCCTACAGTGCTGGAGAAGATAGCTTCTCACATAGCCCAGGCTAGCCTTGAACTCTCTACATAGCCTAGGATGGCCTGCTCTTCCCATGACCTGTGTAGCTGTGGCTATCCTGGAACTCACTTTGTAGACCAGGCTAGCCTTACACTTAAGAGATCCAAGTGCTGGGATAAAAAGGGTGTGCCACCACATCTGGTTTAAGTAGTATTTCTAGAAGATTCATTTTGTTTGTATTTTCACATGTATGGGTGTTTTGTCTATACCATCTGCATGTGGCACGCATATAGGCCAGACAAGAGTGTTGCAACCTCTGGAACTGTGGTTACAGACTAGAGTGAGCAGCCATGTGGGTGTTGGAAATCAAACCATGGTCCTCAAGAAGAGTAGCCAGTGCTCATAGCTGCTGTGCCCGCCATCTTGCCTGCCCCCTTAAATGTATTTATTTATTATTTTTTGTTTTTTAGGTTTTGGTTTTTGTTTTTTTGAGACAGGGTTTCTCTGTGTAGCCGTGGCTGTCCTGGACTCACTTTGTAGACCAGGCTGGCCTCGAACTCACAGCGATCCACCTGCCTCTGCCTCCCGAGTGCTGGGATTACAGGCATGCGCCACCACACCCATCCTATTTATTACTATTTGTGTGGGAAGTATATGATGTGTGGGCATGTGCCACAGCTGTGTGTGTGTGTGTGTGTGTGTGTGTGTGTGTGTGTGTGTGTGTGTAGCTCAGAGGACAACTCCGGGAGAGCTTGTGTACTCCTTCCATGGAGTCTAAATATGGAACTCAATGGGAAGCCTGTGGATTGAATTGAGATGATCAGGTTTGTACGGAAGATGATTTTACCTGCTGAGCCATATTCCCAGCCCCCCAAATTGCATCATCTTATAACTTCTTTTTATGTTTATTTGTACGTGTGCATTGGGGTGGTTCATGCTACAGCATGTGTGTGGAGGTCAGAGGACACTTTTCAGGACTTGGTGGACTCCCAGAACTGAACTCAGGTCATCAGGCTTGGTGACAAACCGTTACCCACTGAGCCATCTTGCTGGTCCCCAGATTGCTCTACCTTGAAAACAAATGTAGAACTTGGATTTGAGCAGCGTTGCGATTCTCAGCCTGAAGGCTGACTGTCTAGACAGACTTCAGCAATCCCAGCTCCTTTCTCTCTGGTAGGGCGGGGCCAGAGAAAGAAAGGATAGAGAAAAATGACTCCCTGAAGTGGGAAGCTGTAAACATGGTGAGAATTTACTTTTTGAGACAATTCCCTGTGCTGGCAACTCCAAACAGGCATAGATCAAAGAGAGGTCATGGCCGGCACCTCCCTGCCAAGGCTGGCCACGTTGGGTTTGTCTCATGGTGGCCTTGATGGTAGCTTGGGAGTTAGGGTAATTTGCACCTGTTGGGGGGAGTCTGAGAGCAAATCAGCAATTGTTCTCCTGTTCACTTCCTAATTATCTGTAAACAGGAGCATGGCTTTCAGTGTCTGTGTGTGTGTGTGTGTGTGTGTGTGTGTGTGTGCCCCTGCTTCCTTCAGTGCTGGAACACTGCAGACAGCCCCCAGATCAGTCTTTGGGGCACCATGCTTTTATGCAAGCTACAGCGGAGGTTTCCTCACTAAATGCTGTGTAAAGCCTCACGGGGCTTCTTGTCACCCTCAGGACAAGGGAAGGGACGAGGCGGCCTGAAACCACCATGGCCTCAGCCTCTCAGACAAGGTGACACAAAAACAGCCTGGAGCAGGGCACCCTTTAATGTCTTCTCACCTGAGGGAGCCTTGTAATGGGATTCAGGGCAAAGGAGGGAACCATACTTTGGCATAACAAGATGGGAGCTGTTATCTCACAGCAAGTAGGACTGAAAGGCAGGAGGACAGAATACCAATTTCTCCCTGTGGGAGGACTGATCTTTGAGAGAAGGAAAGCAGTTCCTAAGGAGGAGGACTGGCTTTCAGACTGTGTTCAGGTTGAGGGGCAGTTCCTATCTCTCTCTCTCTCTCTCTCTCTCTCTCTCTCTCTCTCTCTCTCTCTCTCTCTCTCTTCCCCAGCTCTTGGTTCCAGATGTGACCGCTTACTCTGCCATAACATCCCATGGTCTCTTCACCAGAGACCAAATGCAACCATGTGATCTTGAATTTTTTTTTCCCCGAGACAGGGTTTTTCTGTGTAGCCCTGGCTGTTCTAGAATTCTCTCTGTAGTCCAGGCTGGCCTCGAACTCACAGAAATCTGCTTGCCTCTGCCTCCCAAGTGCTGGGATTAAAGGTGTGTGCCACCTATGCCTGGCTCGGTGATTTACGCTCTTAATCCCGGCCTTCAGGAGGCTGAGGCAGGAGGATTGCTGTAAGTTCTCTGCTTTCAGACAGAAGCTACTTAGGGAACACCCAGTGGGGACAGCTGAGGCTGGACAGAGAGCAGAAGGAGCAGGGTCCTAGGAGAGCCAGCCATGGCCCCAGCAGAGGCTGGTGAGCTTGTGCTGCTGGCCACTGCACTGCAGCTGTTCCCTGGCTGCCTCTGCCCCAGCCTCTCACTATCACAAAATGGGACAACAGTGAGACCATGGAAGTCACCTGTTCCCACCAGCATTTCCTATGTCAAGCCTTTGGGGCAGGTGGGTGGGGGGGGAGGTAGGGTAGGGGGAGGTGGGGCAGGGAGAGCTGAGAGCGGGCTTACAAGGTCTAGTAAGGCCAAAAGCCATCTCTCACTGTGTTGTTGTAGACACTTTGTTTTACTCCATGCTGGAGAATAGATGCAAAGAGGTATCATTTTGTTCCCATTTCACAGATGAGGAAACTGGGGGGGGGGGGGCACAGGAAGAGAAAGGAAGTGTCCCGCATGGACAAGTAGCTGAGTTGGGGTTTGAACCCAGGCAATTGAGCTCCAGGCTCCCATCCCCTTGGAGTGCTCACTGTCTGGTCCAGGGAGTGTGTGTGTGGGTGAACAGACTAGGAAACAACCCCCCGGGGGTGGGGTGGGGTCTACAAATGGTCCCTTAACTGCACACAGGATGTTTGCTGGCACCCAGTCTCTGCTTCCTATGGGGCTTCTGGCCTCTAGTAGAACTGTGAAAAAAGAAACTTCTAGTGTCCTCAGCTGCTGTATTGCACACCTGTAGTCACTGTAGACACTAAAGAAAGCCCTGTCTCAGCATCCTTGTTCCTGGTCTTTCTCCTCTAGCAAGAGGTGGGGGAGGGCTGAGCTAGGCACACCTGCTATCCCAGCCTTGGGAGGCAGAGGCAGGAAGGTCAGGAGTTCAAGGCCAGCCTGAGCTACCTGAGATCCAGTCTCAGAAAAAAAAAAAAGTGAAAGGACAAGATTTGGAAAGGGGGCGAGTGGGATGGTGGTGGCGCACACCTTTAATCTCAGCACTCAGGAAGCAGAGGCAGGAAGATCTCTGTGAGTTCAAGGCCAGCCTGGTCTACAAAATAAGTCCAGGGAGCCAGGGATATTACACAGAGAAACCTGCTGGAAAAAAACAACAAAACAAACAAAAGATTTGGAAAGAGGGTACTTCTAAGGGCCTTGTGATTTGTTTTGGTTTTGTAGCACCAAATACTGTACCTAGGGTGTGGTGCGTTCAAGGCAAGCACCCTGTCACTCCACCTCCAAACAGGGGGTTCAAATCTGAGCTCCCACACAGCACCACCCTGGAAGCCTCTGTCTTTGGAGCTGCATTCCCCACCGCATCCTTATACTGTGTCACATAACCAGGAGGCTCACCTGACATCTTGTTTACCAAGGGGGCCTTGGGAGCACTTGCCTGAAGTAATGCTGATTCAGTGACAGCTCCAGAGCAAAGATAGATGTGTCCTGCCTGAGAGGACGTTACAATGTCTGTCCCAGCGGCTCCTTGGAAAGCTGGGCACAGACTCACCAAAGGAGGGAATCCAGACTGACAGGAAGCAGCCGGACAGGGGCTCCGAATATGCAAAAATCTTCAGCCAGATTCTGACTCTGCCACGTACGTGACCCTCCTGAGTCTTGGTCACTATCGTAAAGATGAAGTAACAACAAGCATCTTTGAGAGCGATCCTGTGAGAGAGTAGGCTAAGAGGAGAAGTGCAGCGCATGCGCTCTGGGGCCAGACTGCTTGGCTCGGTCCCAGGCCCACCATCCATCGATTTTTTTTTTTTTAGATTTACTTTTATTTTTGTGTATGTGTCAGTGTGTGTTCAAGCCATGTGTGTGACTATACCCGTGGAGGCCAGAAGAGGGCGTCTAAATCCTCCGGCGCTTGAGTTACAGGCAGCTGTGGGTCCTGGCACTTGAACCTTGGACCTCTCTGGTCATATGGCCATGCACACAGTAAATCCTCCATAAGATGCGCAGGGGCCTTCGCTGAGACTCCCAGCATTGTACACCACAGCATTGTAAGCGTTGCTATACGACCGCAAAAGCAATCAGCACAGTGCCTGGGAAGAAGGGGCCTGCAAGTGACACCTGTTGTCTCTGCTGCCAGTTCTTGCTGAGGGGATGTGGAGGGCGCGGCTGATGCCCTGTGCCCCAATCTGTAGGTCTCCCCCCTTCACTCTCTAGGAGCCTGGCATACTGGAGGAGCTCCTGGAGCCCGTTTATAGATTTAGCTCCCAGATTGCATCCACCAGTTGTCAGCCACTTATCAGCAATTAAGCTCCCATTGTAGATGTCAAGACAGAAATACATTTTTGCTGTTGAGTGGGGAGGTGTTCCCACGGGCTGTCAGACTCGGGTTCTCATTTTCCCTGCTGTGGCAAAGACTTCTATACCAGTACAGCTGGAAGGGACCCTGGAGACGCCCATTTTACATACGTGAAAACAGATCTGGGAGGATGTCATGAGCCAAGGGCAGGGATAGAAGAGCCCCGGGCTACCTTCCCTAGCTGAGTCCTTAGAAGGGAGGTCCCGGGTCTGGACCCCTGGGCCTGTGCTTTCTTATTAAGCTACACCACAGGCCTAACATATTTGCCCACTTTCTTTCTTTTCAGAGTATTTTATTTTTATTTTTTAGTATGTGCACTTGTGTGTGTGCCTGGGTACGGGTGTGTACACATGACTGCAGTTGCCCTTGTGTGTGCCTGGGTACGGGTGTGTGCACATGACTGCAGTTGCCCTTGTGTGTGCCTGGGTATCGGTGTGTGCACATGACTGCAGTTGCCCTTGTGTGTGCCTGGGTATGGGTGTGTGCACATGACTGCAGTTGCCCTTGTGTGTGCCTGGGTATGGGTGTGTGCGTATGACTGCAGTTGCCCTTGTGTGTGCCTGGCTATCGGTGTGTGCACATGACTGCAGTTGCCCTTGTGTGTGCCTGGGTATGGGTGTGTGCACATGACTGCAGTTGCCCTTGTGTGTGCCTGGGTATGGGTGTGTGCACATGACTGCAGTTGCCCGTGTGTGTGCCTGGGTACGGGTGTGTGCACATGACTGCAGTTGCCCTTGTGTATGCCTGGGTACGGGTGTGTGCCCATGACTGCAGTTGCCCTTGTGTGTGCCTGGGTACGGGTGTGTGCCCATGACTGCAGTTGCCCTTGTGTGTGCCTGGGTATCGGTGTGTGCACATGACTGCAGTTGCCCTTGTGTGTGCCTGGGTATGGGTGTGTGCGTATGACTGCAGTTGCCCGTGTGTGTGCCTAGGTACGGGTGTGTGCACATGACTGCAGTTGCCCTTGTGTATGCCTGGGTACGGGTGTGTGCCCATGACTGCAGTTGCCCTTGTGTGTGCCTGGGTACGGGTGTGTGCCCATGACTGCAGTTGCCCTTGGAGGCCAAGATGTGGGATAATCATGGAGCTGGGACCCCACCTCAGCAAGAACTCATACCCCCCTGAGCCATCTCTCCAGCCTTCACCTGGTCCTGCCCTTTTCCTTTAAGACAGGACAGGGTCTTACTAGGCTGTGTAGACCAGATTAGCCAAACTCATAGAGACCCACCAGCCTCCGCTACCCACATGCTGGGATTAATGATGCTCACTTGGCTATTTGATTTTAATGGTAAATAATTGTAAAGTACACCGTTACACCAGAGATGTGCATGCTTGTAACTCCCCCGTACTGTGCGGAGAGCATTGATAGAACCCTGAGTGTGCCATCCAGGGCAAGACACAGAGTGAGCACTGCCACCGCGAAGCTGCAAAGGCCACTTTTATTTATCACTTATTCACAAACAGGGTCTGATTTCATATTTCAGGGGCAACCTAGAACTCCCTAGGCTGCCCTCAAATTCAAAGTATAATCTTCCTGCCTCAGCCTTTTGAGTGCTGGGTTGACAGGCACCTGCTACCATTCCACCCCTACAAATGTGCTTGGTTCAGATTGCCTTTGAAGCACCGTGAAATTGCTCCAGATGACCTAGCCTTAGCTGGCTCTGGGCACCGTGGTGTTTCTATTGTCCTTTCTCCAGGAATGCGCACCTCTCCCCCAGGCTCATGTCACCCTTCTCCACTGGACATAATTCAGATCATCTAAGAATTAACTAGTTTTCAACGTTTCACATTTGAAAAACCTGGGGAGGGGAGCCGGGCGTGGTGGCACTCAGGGGAGCAGAGGCAGGAGGGTCTCTGCAAGTTCAAGGCCAGCTTGGTCTAACAAGGGAGACCAGGGAAGCCAATGCTACACAGAGAATCTCTGTCTCGAAAAGCCAAAAACACCTGACTCAGACATGAACTCTGGTGCCCCATATTTGGCCACTTCCCCTTGGTGAGGAGGCCTGGTGGCACTCAGAGAAAGGAGAAGCAGGCTACCAGGATGAGACTTGATAGGCTGTGACCATATAGTGGGGGAGGAGGTCCCCTTCTGTCACAGACCTAGGGGAGGGGAATAGGATGAAAGAGGGAGGGAGAGAGGGAGGAACAGGAGGATACAAGTGAGGGGATAACAATTGAGATGTAATCTAAATAAATAAATTAAAAAAAAAAAAGAAAACAGAAAAACCAAAAAACACAAACAAACCAAAAAGAAAAAAAGAAAAGCCTGGGAGGCCCCAGGAGCCCCCTTTTTTCCAGGCCACCATTCCCTGGAGGCCAATGCTCTGGTAGGTGGTCCCAGATGACCTTGTGCACATCCAGTCAACAAACTGACACTGTTGCCAGGACCAGGGATGCGGGAGAGAAAATAAAAGCCCTGCCCTCAACTATTAGATGTGCAAATTACAAGTTAAGCAAGTGCAACACTGGGAGTGACATCCGAGTGTGCAGGGCTACCCTGCCTGGCACAGAGCCTACCAGGACTAAGCTCACTGGGCAAAGGAACTGCCTTCCTTGCTTCTGTGTGGTAGCGTTTCCCGGAGACCGTTTGATGAACAAATGCTTTGGGGATGCTGCCATTAAGAGTGTTTTGTGTGGCCCCTAAATTCTAGGTCAGGGTCTTCACTCTCAGGCCGTCGAGATGGCCGAGCAAGGAAAAGAACTTCTCACACACAAACTCGATGGCCGGAGTTCAGGCCCTGGATTCCTTGGTAGGAGAGACCTGGTTGTGCTGTCGGCCTCTGACCTCCACGCCTGCATTTAGCCGACACAGGCTGGGGTTTGTCTGTGCTCTATCTCCCCAGCTGGGGATGGGACCTAGAGCCTCGGGCATGACATGTGGCCTTTGAGAAGTGGCCTTGGTGAGGTGGGGGTGGTGGTGGTTAGTGCCTTTTATAAAGGAGGCTTGACAGAACCGCCTTTGTCCTCCCCCCATTTGAGGGCCCAAGGGAGGAAGGCCATCTATGGTCTAGCAAGCCAGGCAGCACCAGACACTTGATCTGCCAGCACCTTGACTGTGGACTTTTAGACTCTAGGACTGTGGGGGAATAGATCTCTGCCAATGTATACACCGTCCAGCCTACGGCATTTTGTTACAGCAGTTTAAATGGACTAAGACAAAGGAGTAAACCCTCGTGGGTCCCTACCCTAGCACTCTCCTAATGGTGTGGACGTCTCCCTGGTCCTCGGTTATGTATAAAAGAGGGGTAGGACGGCCTCCTAAGCTTGAGTTAATGACTGGCCCAATAAACAGAGGCCTCCTCTCCTGACGGCACAGACACCTGTTAGTGCTGTTAAGGAAGCATGAGCGTGAATCCTGCAGCTCTGAGGAGTTAATTGGGGACTGAATCAGGAGCACGTGCCCTCAGCGGCTGTAATGACGTCTGCGGGCACAAACCTCCGCAGGATGCAACCACCGGCTAAATGTGATGAGGCGGTTTGTGGACACAAAGTGCTGAGACCAGTGTCTAGAACGTCAAGGGCAGCGCTTTGAAAATGAAGGCTTCCCATCGTTTTTACATGGGAAGTAAAACGATGGTGGGCTTCCTATGCAGACTCAAAACTGGCTTCAGCAAGTTGTGAATAGCTGTGATCGACTCACTGAGGACTTCCCCCCCTTCCCCCCTTTTGGGAATTATCTCTTGCTCTACCCAGGGACCCCTAGCTGGTGCAGACATTCTATTTCCCTTACCAACCTTTTTAAGGGTCTGTCTCTGTACGTTAAATAAAAGTTACTTTTTGGCAAGCTTGAATTTGTAATGGGGGAAGAGGAAAAAAAAAAGATTGCTATAGAGGCAGAGATGCTGGGTGTGCGGTTGCCATGGAAATGATTTAATAGTGTAAACTTTATTTTCTAAGATGCCCAGTAAAGTAATTGGTCAGGACAGAAAGAAAGAGGCTAGAAGCATTTTTTTTTCCTGGTGGGGGGAACTGAGGGGGAAGAAGGAAGGAAGGAAGGAAGGAAGGAAGGAAGGAAGGAAGGAAGGAGAAAACAGTACTAGCTAGGGAAAGGCCGACAGATGATGAAAAGAAAGCTTTCCTTCCTCTCAGGGAAAAGAGTTCAAAGATCGCTTATGCTTTGGTTGAGGCAGGAGCCACAGCACTCAGGCGTGCTGTTTCTTTTTTCTCTTCTGCCTGCAGATTAAAACACCAGGGGAAATCAGGAAGAGAGAGCGGGCGTGGTGATGCCGATGCCTGGAACGAGAGGACTTAGAAGGACATCACAGGAGGATAGCCATGAGTTTGCAGGAGGATAGGCCACATTAACTAACCATCAACACAGTCCCACACGGACATGCCCACGGGCAACCTGATCTAGATAATTCTTCAATTAAGAGGTCCAGGTAACTTCAGGTTGTGTCAACAATTAATCAACACACTAGGCAAAAACAACAAAACAAAACAAAAATCCCTTCTACTTACTAGCACTGCACTTCTTATCTTATTCCTCTTTTTTTTTTTTTTCAGTCGAGCTGACATTCAGACTTGCCTAGTGAACTTTGAAACGGTGAGGCTGTCTAACAGACCTCACATACTGGAGAGGAAATGCTAGAGGTTCAGGAAACTACAGGGTAGCCGGCGCCAATCAGGCCTGCTTCAGGGGCCACAGGAGGACAGCATCCACTAGGTATCCACGGCCCCTGAGGGGAGAGCATAGAAGTGACCACCCTCTGCTGGTAGCCTCTGGCTCTAATTTGGTAGAGCCAAATTATTTGGTAGACTTACTGAGTGGCTTCCAGAAGTGGTTCCCCGAGCCTCAGTTTCTCCTTCTGGCTAGTCCCTTTGAGACTACAGGATGACGTTCCCAACTCTTGACTAGTGGCCAGGATGGAGAAATGGAAGCAAGTTGCACAGCCTTGCTGGATGTCATGGGCCAAGGAGTGTGGAACCTGGACACAAAGGGCCAGGGTGAGGTACCACCCTCTCTCCTGCAGCCAGACTCCCCAACAGACAACCTGCAGAACAGTCTGTGATTGACAGGTACAACTGTTTCCATGAAAGAAAAAAAAAAAAGTACAATCAGCCAACTGGGCATTTGTAGCCTCAGCTGTCAGGGTGGCAAGTGCAGCCACAGTTATTTCTGAAAATAATTACTGACTGTGGCTGATGAATCCCACCTGAGGTGTGAGGAGCAGGATGTCGAGGAAGGGGGGTGTTGCCTCCAGCCCTTGGGGAACTTGGGGGGGTTATTTTTATAAACTGGGCCTGGAGCATTAGCTACAGTTCTGCTTTTCAACTTCAGGACGGCAGACAGCTTGCTTGTGGTTCTGCAAATCAGTCCAGGAAAGCCAGCAGGTCAGTGGACACCCAGCTGTTGGCCCTCCCTCTGGGACTAACCTTTTTGGGACTCAGCTCATCATGTGATGACAAGGGAGCCAGCTTACTCCTGGTATCTCCATAAGAGTTGTCTGGTGGCCCTCTAGAACCGGGCAGATCTCCAGGGATATGACGTCCCATAAGGTCAGCAGTGGGGAGAGTCCCTGCCCCATCTGCCCCTGAGCCCTGGGCCCTGCTTGTCTCCTGCAGTTAGCCTCAGATCCCTTTCACACAATCCGTACCCATTTCCCCTGCAAAGTCATGGGGCCTGTCCCTTCCCGGCACAGGAAAACAATGTCCATCCTACCACAGCCAGGCTTGGGAAGAGGAGATGCTAGTTCATTTCGGGACAAGGTCTCACGCCCTTAAACTTCCTATTAGATGAAGATGACCTCAAACTCTTGACGCCTCAGAAGGATCACAGGTGAAGTGACCACACCTTCTGTTTGAATGTTGGAAGAACCCTAACGTTGGAGGCTGCAGTCCTCCCAATCTGAATAGCTATTCTGAGCTTGGCGTTAGGTGCAGGACCCTCTCTCCCCAGCAGGGCCTCCGGCTCTCTGCCTGACTCTGTCTGGAGAGTGTCTTTAGACACAGATAGCCCTAACCACACTCCATATACGGCCCTTGACACAGCTCCCTGGTAGCAGCTCTCCCTCCCTGCACCTATAGGATAATTAGCTACTGTGCTCCTGTTCAGAAGTTAGGAGAGTGATGCCAAATGTAAAACAAGTGTCCTTGGGCTGGGCGGTGGTGGCACACACCTTTAATCCCAGCACTCGGGAGGCAGAGGCAGGGGGATCTCTGTGAGTTCGGGGCCAGCCTGGTCTACAAAGTGAGTCCAGCCCCAGCCCAGGCTACACAGAGAAACCGTGTCTCGAAAAAAAAAAAAATCCTTAAATTGCCTGCTTTCAGCCAATTATGAACACCCATCCCAGAACCCCCCCACTCACTTCCCAAGATCTATTATAGCCTTTGTTCGCCCTGAGTAAAGTTGAATTAGCTCCTGAAGTGGTTCCCGGAGTGTTTGATCTCCATGGTGCTTACGGCCTTCCAGGCCCTGTGTTTTGTTTTCTGCTCCTTCTGTCTCAGCGGGCTGGTGGCCAACAGCTGCCCCCCCCCCAAGGAAGAGAAGAACCACATTTTTTTTTTTCTGAGACAGGGCCTCTCTGTGTATTCTTGACTGTCCTGAACTCACTTTGTAGACCAGGCTGGCCTCGAACTCACAATGATCCTCCTGTCTCTGTCTCCGGAGTGCTGGGATTAAAGGCGTGCGCCGCCTGCGCCGCCACCGCCCGGCCCAAGAACCACATTCAAAACAAAACAAAACAAAACTAACTAAAAACTAAAACAACAACCACAAACCACTGGGGGCTAGAGATATTGTCAGTGATTAAGAGACCCTGAAGAGCTTTTGCGGAGGATCCAAATTCTGTTCCCAGCACCCACATGGTGGCTCTGAAGGAGAGAAACCTGTTCTTTAGGATCCCAAGTGTGGGATCGGAAAGGTCTCTCGAGAGAACAGGTGATGTTAATTCACTAGAAGAGCAACCACCTCATGCAGGAGCTTAATTGCTACCAGATGAAAAAGATCCCGTGAACAGACTCTGGGAGGAGCTATATAAATGAGCCCAGAACTGGCGGAGGGGTGGATTGGAGACTTGGGAAAGGTTTGGCTGTTTATTGCTACCCTTCAAGACGCTCCTAGAGAAAACCGCTCAAGGGAAGGCTTCAGAGCTCTGGCTCCTGCTGAGGCTCTGGGGTCTGGTTAGCCCAGGTTCCAGTGGAAGAAATCCTGCGGCTCCCGACCAGAGAATCGTTCCTCGGAACTGATTTCCTTAAGGTTTTGTTATTTTGTCCATTAATCCTCATTTCCTACTGTTTTGGTTCATCGGGTTATAATTGACGCAGGCTTGGTCACTGAGGTGTTAATAAAATATTCTGGTTAAGAAAATTGAGTCTACATGTAACTGCCTGTAACTCTTGCTCCAGTGTATCGAGGAGCACCTGCTAGTGTGTGGGCATCCACATAAATAAAAACAGAATAAATCTAGAAAAAAGTACATTGGGCCAGGTGGTGGTAGTGCATGCTTTTAATTCCAGCACTTAGGAGGCAGAGGTAGAGACAGACACAGACAGATCTCTGTGAGTTCAAGGCCAGCCTGGTCTACAGAGTAAGTTTCAGAACAGCAGGGGCTATACAGAGCAGCCCTGTCTCAAAACCAAACCAAACCAACCAACCAAAATGGCAATGTCTTGGGGCCGGAGAGTGACTCAGTTAGTACAATGCTTGCCCAGCATGCACAGGGACTTGGCTGTGATCCCCAGCACTGCATATGGCACATAGATATGACGGTATGTGACCATAATCCCAGGAGTTGGAGGCAGGAGCATCAGAAGTCATCTGTTGGCTTGGGTGTGGCTGCTGCCCAAAGGAGCAGACTCATGTACCCTAAACTGTTTGCAACCTTGCCTAAGAACTTCTTCCTGTTTGAACATTAAAAAGCCACCACACCCAGGCAGAGCAAATGGGATAGGTTTGGTGGCTAAGAGTCCCCAGCTTTTGGGAGAGAGACCAGAAGCGGTTCTTGGATAGGGAAGAGCCGGAGGAAGAAAAGGGAAGGAGGCCGGTCCCACGGTTAGGTGGAGGAGAAGCACAAGGCCGGCGTGAATGGAAGATAAGGCCCAGATGAAGAACGTTAGCAAGTATTTGGGATCATGGATGGGAGGTGGCTTGATAGAAATTATTAGAAGCAGATGGCATGGGATTGGGGCAGGTATGGGATTCCCTGCCCCAATATAGAAGATAGTTTAGGGGATTAATATCTGCTCTGACCCAGGTGAACCAAGGGTATTTTAAAATATAACAGGTACCTGTGTCTTCATTGACTGCTAGTGGGTTAGAAAATATCACCATAATAGCTGGGCAGTGGTAGTGCACGCCTTTAATCCCAGCACTCAGGAGGCAGAGGCAGGTGGATCCCTGTGAGTTTGAGGTCAGCCTGGTCTACAATGTGAGTGTAGGACAGCCAAGATTACACAGAGAAACCCTATCTCAAAAAACCAACCCCCCCCACAAAAAAAAAAGAAAACATCACCATAATAATAATTATAGGGCTAATGGTAAACGTCTTTTAGGCCCTACTTCTTTTTTTTTTTTTTAAGATTTATTTATTATTTATACAGTATTCTGCTGTCATGTAGGTCTGCAGGCCAGATGGGGGAACCAGATCTCATTATAGATGGCCGTGAGCCACCATGTGGTTGCTGAGAATTGAACTCAGGACCTTTGGAAGAGCAGGCGGTGCTCTTGACCACTGAGCCATCTCTCCAGTCCTAGGCCCTACTTCTAAATTAACAACAATAGTCACCCTAAAGATATGTCTTGAATACATTTGTTTAGTGGATTGTATTCTTCATAGTTACTTTTTAAAAAATATATATATTTTTTATTTATTTAATTTTAATTTATGTATGTTGGTGTGAGGGTGTCAGATCTTGGAGTTACAGACAGTTGTGAGCCACCATGTGGGTGCCAGGAATTGAACCCGGGTCCTTTGGAAGAGCAGGCAGTGCTCTTAACCACTGAGCCATCTCTCCAGCCCCATAGTTACTTTTTCAGACAATTTTTATCAACGTTTTGAGCATTTATTTCCTTTTTTTTTTTTTTTTAACAGTACTGGGGACTAGACCAAGGCCCTTGTGCATGCTAAGAAACTGTGACACTTCTGAACTACGCCATCAGCCCCACCCTCCCTTTCCCCCAAGTAGTACAGGATCAGACCTAAGACTTCTACAAGCAGCACAGGAGTTCTACCCCCGAGCTGCATCTAGCTCTGAGCCCCTGGTTTTACTTATTTACTTGTTTGTTTGGAGACAGGGTTTCCTCTGTGTAGCCCTGGCTGGCCTCCAAGTCACAAAGATCTACCTGCCTCTGCTTCCCGAGTGTTGGGATTTAAAGAGATGCACCGTCTGGCTCTAAACCCCTTGTTTTATGTTGAAATATTTCCCCCTAATCTTGTTTTTTTTTTTTTTGTTTTGTTTTTTGTTTTTTACTTTGTTTATTGTGTCATTTGCCATAGAGAAGCGTTTATTTTTGCGTAGTCAAATCTGTCAGCCGTGATAATATTTTAAGAAAATAAAGTTTATTTTTAGGCTACGCATTTTTATTTAGATAGTGCAGCTTCAACGTGAAACTTCACTTTGCTTCCTTGCCAGATGTCTTCTATTCTAAGTAATGTGGAAAAATAAAGGAACAGCTCAATCAATACGTTAAGTTTTCCCCCAACACTAGATATGGAATCCAGGGTTTCACATATGCCTGGCAAGGGCTGTGTCGTGGAACCAGCTACAGCTCACCTTCACAGCTTTGCTTCAAATGTGTCCCCTGTCCCAGACAACAATGAGGACAAAGACGATGATGGCGATGATAAAGATGAAGAAGAAAACAGATAATGTCATGATATCAGAGATAATAATTGTGGTGGTGAGAGTGATTGGATATCGAGAGTGATGGCAGTGAGGAAGGAGGACGAAGAAAGTACCTACTCCGTGCTAGAGGCTGCTTCGTTCTCTTCACTTTATAATTGTCTCTTTTTTTTTTTTTTTTTTTTTTGGTTTTTTGGTTTTTCGAGACAAGGTTTCTCTGTGTAGCCTTGGCTGTCTTGGACTCCTATTGTAGACCAGGCTGGCCTCAAACTCACAGCAATCCTCCTGCCTCTGCCTCCCGAGTGCTGGGATTAAAGGCATGCGCCACCACAGCCTGGGTCTCCTCCTTTTTTTCTTATTTATGTATTATGATTTTTTGGGGGGGCGGTTTGAGACAGGGTTTCTCTGTGCAACCTTGACTGTCCTGGACTTGCTTTTGGAGACCAGGCTGGTCTCAGACTCATAGAGTTAAAGCAATCAGATCTCTGACTTAGAAGTCAGCCTGGTCCACAAAGTGAGTTCTATGATGGCCAGGGCTACACAGAGAAACTCTGTCTAGGGGAAGAAAAAAAAAAAGCAAATAAGTAAAAAAATAAAATGTATTTGCAAAATTGTATAACTTTTACTGCTCTTGAAATTGAGAATACTTTCATTATACCCAAAAGAAAACCTGTGGTACAACCTGTCCTCAGGTCCATTATACAGATGAGGAAACTGAGGCTCAGGAAGGCAGAAACATCCAACCAAGACCACATAGCTTAATCTAGATTTGAATTTAAGCTAAATTCTTGAGGTGGCAACCTTTCAATGAAAGTCACCCTTTTAGACCAAGAACCAGAAATTTGTATACGTAAAGGGAAAGCTAGGAATGTTCTAGACTTTTCCAGTAATCCAGTGGATAAGTGAGAGGTGGGGTGGGGGGAAACTGAAATAGACAGACAAAATACCTGTGGGATTGTACATCTGGGTAATAAATTGTTGTTTGGTTGCATCCATCCCCGTGTTCACCCTCTTGTACCATTTCGGGTACCCTGACCTTACCCAGAGGATGTAGCCTGCATCTGTCCCCCGTTGCCTCTAATGAGTGACCTAGTTTCTCTTTGGGAGCCTCCCTCCCCTGTCTCAGATTTTATGACTCAAGGAGAGAAAACAGAATCTTAGCATCTCTGCTCAGCAGTTCCCTAAATCCTCTTTCCCAGACTTCCGGTTCTGAGCCAACAGCTTCCCTTCCACCATCGATTCTTTTCCCCTTCAGAGTCAGTCTTGGGGCCGGGCAAAGTGTCACATGTCCTTTATCCCAGCAATTGGGAGGCAGAGGCAGGCGGATCGCTGTGAGTTCGAGGCCAGCCTGGTCTACAAAGCGAGTCCGGGACAGTCAAGGATACACAGAGAGACGCTGTCTTGGAAAAAAAAAAAAGTCAAGTCTTGGACCCAGGGGTGCCTGCACAGATGTAGCCAATGGACCGCTCATTCTCCATGTGGAGAAGGAGAGGGGAGAGCAGGGGACTGCCTCTGACAAGAACTCTGGTGCCCGAGATTTTGATCACTGCCCCTTGGTGGAGAGGCCCTGTGGGAACACAGAGGAAGGGGATGCAGGCTATCCAGGTGAGACCTGAGAGGCTGCGGTCAGAAGGTGGGGGAGGAGGACCCCATCTGTCCGAGGTCTAGGGGAGGGGAATAGAGCGGAAGAGGGAGTGAGGGTGAAAACAGGAAGATAAGAGCCAGGGAGATTAAGCTGGGCATGATTTTGCACGCCTTTAATCCCAGCACTCGGGAGGCCGAGGGACAGGCGGGCGTTGTGAGTTCGAGGCCAGACTGGTCAACAAAGTGAGTCCAGGACAGCCAGGGCTATTACACAGAGAAACCCTGTCTCGAAAAACAAGCAAAATAATAATAACTTAGCTACATATTTCACATGCTCTCCAGAGAGCACAGCCTTTCTGCGGTCCCTCCCTGTGCCTTACGCATCTCTTGGTGGTCTGGTCTTTTGAATACAAGACTTCATTTTTCCGGGTGCACAATGGCGAACATCACACGTTTGGCCAAACACCTGGGAATTCTCGGGAGTGCTCCAAGGCTTGACTTCTCATGCAGTTCAATCTAGTGACTCGCTAGAGTGTAGGCAGGAGTGTCACCTGGGTCCCCTGCCTGTGGTATGGCCAGGACGTGTGGAGAGTCTGTCTTAGCCCTCCCTGTTATTTCACCAAGAGTCAGTTACTTGTGACGGCCACAGCCTGTATATAATTACAGCTCCTGTGGCTGTTGTGCCCATTGTATCGGTTACTCCAGAGTATGTGGACTGCAGACAGCTTGAACTGTTTTGTAAAAAACGTATTTACTGTGCTGGCGAGCATTAGCAGTCACAGGAGTGAGACAACCCAATCACCGGGAGGAGGAAAGCCTTGGTCGAGGAGTTGGCTAGATCAGAGGCACTGGCTTGTGGGGGGAATTGTCTTGCCTACTAAACTGACGCAGGAGGTTTCCAGCCCACTGTGGGCAGCACCACTCCCTAGGTAGGTGGCCCTTAAGTTTACAAGAAAGCTGGTTAAGCATGCACCAGAGGAACAAGACGGCAAGCAGTGCTTCTCCAGGTTTCCTCTTCAAGCGACTGCTGAGTTACTATCTTGACTGCCTTCGGTGATGGGCGATGACCCGGAAGTGTAGGCCAAGTACTCTCCTCCTCTAAGTTGCTTTTGGTCAGAGTATTTTTTTTTATCCTAGCTCTAGACTGAAGCTAGAGCATTTATGTCATCATCATCATCATCATCATTATCATCATCATCATCATCATCTTATCTTCATCATGTCATCATCAGTGTGCGCCCTCCCATGCCACATGGTACCTGTGGAGGTCAGAGAACAGCTCTGTGGCGTCCAACCTCTCCTTCTACCTTTACTTGTATCCTGAGAATCAGACTCGGGTCACCAAGCTTTCCAGGCAAGCACCGTTGCATGCCGAGTCACCTCACCAGCCCATTTCTTTTCCCTTTGTCTCAGACATTTCGTAAACAGAGCTGGTGCTGCCTGAAGCCCAGCCCTGCCCTCCCAAGCCATTCCAGCACTGCTGTGACGTCTGCCCTGCTCTTCCCAGAGACCCTGGATGGATACGTTAGGTCCTATGTGATATACTGAAAAACAGGGCTGGAGAGACGGTTCAGTGGTTAAGAGCGCTGACTGCTCTTCCAGAGGTCCTGAGTTCAATTCCCAGCAACCACATGGTGGCTCGCACCCATCTAAATATGTCTTTTTTAAAAAGAAAAAGAAAAATACTTTTCTCTTAAATTTCGTTTTACATATTTTATGTGCATATGTGGATTTGAGCGTGTGTGTGTGTGTGTGTGTGTGTGTGTGTGAGAGAGAGAGAGAGAGAGAGAGAGAGAGAGAGAGAGAGAGAGAGAGAGAGAGAGAAGGTTAGCGGATACTAATAAAAATCTGATCTCTCCCTCTGCCTTGTGGGTCTCAAGGCTCGAACTCAGGTTGTTAGGCTTGGCAGCAGGCACTTTTACCTGCTGAGCCATCCCATTGGCTGAAAAAGCAAATAACTTTTTTGTTTTAAAGATTTATTTATTATGTATACAGTGTTCTGCCTACAGGCCAGAAGAGGGCACCAGATCTCATTATAGATGGTTTTGAACCACCATGTGGTTGCTGGGAATTGAACTCAGAACCTTTGGAAGGACAAACAGTGCTCTTAACCTCTGAGCCATTTCTCCAGGCCGCAAATGACTTTCAAAGAGAAACCATGGTGTTACTGAAATAAATAAAACCCTTGAAAAGAAAAAGGGGGGGGGGGGGGGGAAAGAAGGTGCCAGGAAGCAACACTTAGGAATCAGGATCTCTCTGAGTTCAAGGCCAGCCTGGTCTACAGAGACAGCTCCCAGACAGGCAGGGCTGTTACACAAAGAAACCTTGTCTCGAAAAACAAAATAGAACAACTACAACAACAACAACAACAAAAGGAAAAATACATTTTTTAATAGAAAATATTGTCTTACTGGATGTGGTGGTGTATGCCTTTAATTCCAGCAATTGGGAGGAGCAGAAACAGGTCAAGGCCTGGCCTTGAAGTGGGGTGTCAGATCATCCAGGCTGGCCTCCGACTCTCTTAAGTTCCTGCATTTCTGATCCTCTAGCGTCAACTGCGTGAGTCCTGGGATGACAGGCACACACCACCACAGCTGCTTTATGCAGACCTGGGACTTGAACCCTGGGCCTTTGTGCATGGTAGGCAAGCGCTCTACTGACGGAGCCACATCTCCAATCTAAGGAAAAAAGAAAATCTGATGAACACATAGTAAGCGTGTGTAGGAATGGGCTCTTAGTGTGGCATTTCAATCCACTGCAGCAAATGACATGAATCAAATCCAGACTTGTTATTGTTGTTGTTTTGTTGTTTGAGACAGGGTCTCTCTGTGTAGCCTTGGCTGTCCTGGACTCACTTTGTAGACCAGGCTGGCCTCGAACTCACAGTGATCCACCTGCCTCTGCCTCCCAAGTGCTGGGGTTAAAGGCATGCGCCACCATGCCCGGCCAAATCCAGACTTTTATTCATATTCTGCCCGGCACAGGGATTTGAGGCCAGACTTAACTGGATACAAATCCCATTTTCACTAATTGACTAGATGTTGAGAGACCTCACCTCTCCAAATAGGCTTCCTCTTCTTTAAAGTGAGGTCATTTATTTCTAGCGGTATGACAAGGATGGAAGATTTT
Source organism: Acomys minous (assembly GCF_964271855.1). Taxonomy (NCBI): domain Eukaryota; kingdom Metazoa; phylum Chordata; class Mammalia; order Rodentia; family Muridae; genus Acomys; species Acomys minous. Next base: position 112,060,321 of record NC_140487.1, read on the forward strand.
ACACGTGTTAAATAGCCCCTCGCGATGCAGAGTGGGTTTCAAAAAAGAGAAGCCACTATGATCAGGGAGAGTCCCATCTCTTCCTGGCCCCGCTGTTCAAAGCTATAAGTGAAGTCTGGGGCATTTCTCCCTACTATTGCACGAGAGCTTGAGGGAGCCCTAGGTGACCAGAGCAGAAGCATCTTTTTTTTTTTAAAGATTTATTTATTATTATGTATACAGTGCTCTGCCTGCATGTACATCTGCAGGCCAGAGGAGGGCATCAGATCACATTACAGATGGTTGTGGGCCACCACGTGGTTGCTGGGAATTGAACTCATGACCTCTGGAAGAGCAGTCAGTGCTCTTAACCACTGAGCTGTCTCTCCAGCCCCTGCAGAAGCATCTTTTAGACTCTGTTATAAATGGAGAAAGTGAGGCCGAAGGGGGTGAAGGCCCTTACTCTAGGTTGTGCGTGTTTCCTTCAGGGACAGAATTCAGCTGTGGTCCTTGTTCCCAACTGCCCTATCCCCTCTTTCCTAAGAAGACAGAATGTCGGTGACGGCAGGGGTGCTGCCCTGTGGTGGGGCCTCTACCTATCACGTGTGTAGGGGGAGACCATGAAGAAGAGCCGAGCCGGTAAGAATAGTTAACAAGAGCCAAACATTGAGTCACGCCTGGTGTTAAGAACTGTGCACGTATTCCTTCTCCGCTCTTCCTTACAGCCTATCACTCTGCCCCCAGCAAACCCAGAAGAAGCTATACATCCTGCCAAAGGTCACAGAGCTAAGACATGGCTGGGCCAGAGTTTGAACTTGGAGCTGTCTGCTTCTGTGCTTTTCCTACTTTGCCATTTCAAAGTCTCTTCTAGAATTTTCTGTCTTCCTGGCCAATCCAATGACTCCCTGACTGTCCGGTCTTGCTGTTGCCTCAGCCAGGACCCTGCCCTATCACCCGACCCAGGCCCAGCACAGGTCACCACCCACTCCTCACGTCATGTCAGATGTTAGCCCCATGATCTGCCAAGATGGTGCAGTGGGTCAAGACGCTTGCCTCCATGTTTGATCATCTGAATTCAATCTCCTGGACCCAATGGTGGAGGGGGAATGAACGCCGAGACTTGTTCTTTGACCTCCATGGCAACCACACACCTGCACTCATACACATACACACATCACACACACATACACACCCCACACACTCACACACACATACACACACACCCACACACACACACCTCACACACATACACACTCCACACACTCATACACACACACACCTCACACACACATGCACACTCCACACACTCATACACACACACACCTCACACACACATGCACACTCCACACACTCATACACACACACCTCACACACATATATACCCCACACACATACACACCCCACACACTCACACACACACACCTCACACACATATACACCTCACACACTCACACTCACACACACACACCTTACATACATACACACTCCACACACTCATACACACACACCTCACACACATATACACCTCACACACTCACACACACACCTCACACACATACACACCTCACACACTCACACACACACACCTCACACGCATACACACCCCCACACACTCACACACACCCCTTACATACCCATACACGCTCCACACACTCATGTACACCCACCTCACACACCCGTGCACACCACCCATACACACTCACACACACCCCATTAGATAAACAAACAACAACAACAACAACAAAAAACCCATAAATGTAACTAGGAAAAAAAAGAAGTCAGCCATCTGGGACCCTGAAGTAGTTCGGCTGAACTGAACTGCAGGCCTACAGCCGCACTACACTTTCCTTCAAGATAGCAGGGCAGGCCGGGCCTGCTAATTGTGTTTGTATTTGGGCTGATTTATATTTGTGCTCAGTATGCATCGTCACCCCCTACCAAGAAAGCAGATGGGTACGCTGTGCCTTTGAAAGAAATATAATTAAGGCAATTTAGCATCTTCCTTCAAGGATGCTCTTCCTCACAAGAGAGGAAATGTGTTTGCATGGGCTTTAGAATGCTTGAGGTTTCATTCTGTGGTTCTCACAGCTGGTGCGCTCTGGAGGAGGCTGAGCGGGAGAGGGGAGGCTTTTCCTTTTTGTGTGTGTGGAGGACCTGGGACAGGATGGGAGAAGCCATCAGGATGGGAGAAGCCATCGGCAGCACGGTTCTGAGGAAGTCTCTTTCCCTCGGTGAGACTCAGTGGCCGCTTTTGTTTTATGCTTCTTGAGGTTCGGGGAGGTAAGCCAGAGCCTCCGTGTCCGGTGTGCTAGGCAAGCCTTCCCATGAGCCCGAATCCGCAGCGTTGGTGTGTTGGTTTTAAGGAGATAAAACAGTCCAGCTGCTCTGCGGGGTCCTTGGAGATGCTGGTGCAAGGCGCACAGGGAGAGCTGTGGTTTCAATGCCTGGTGACGCTGGCATGTGATCCTAGCTATTCAGAGGGTTGACTCAGGGAGCTGTCAGGTGCAAGACCTACCTGGGCTAGAGATGAGCGGAAGGGCCCGGAAGCTCGCTGACATGCTAGATCAGAATTAGAATATTGCCGGATACAGTGCAGCAGCAGAGTACTTACTTGCCTAATGCATGGAAGACTCCGGATTCAGTCCCCAGCGCTGGAAAGGCAAACAAGCAAACAAACACTTAGGGCTTCTTTGGTTATTCGAGACAGGGTTTCTCTGTGTAGCCTTGGCTGTCCTGGACTCACTTTGTAGACCAGGCTGGCCTCGAACTCACAGCGATCCGCCTGCCTCTGCCTCCTGAGTCCTGGCATTAAAGGCATGCGCCACCACGCCTGGCACACAAACACTTAGTTTTGTGAAGCGTTTATAAAAGTTTAGAGCCAGGAGAGGCTTTAATAATTGGTTTTGTTGTTGTTGAGTCAAGGTCTCGGTATGTAGCCCTGGCTGGCCTAGAGCTCTCTCTGTCTCTCTCTGTAGACCAGGCTAGCCTCCAACTCCCAGAGTTCTACCTCCCAAGTGCTCATCCACACCCAGTAGTGATTTCTCCTAATTAGTATGTCGTGTGAAGATTGCTACAGGGTAGCTTTATGATCAGCTTTTCTTTCATATTTAATTCATTCATATTAGAAAATATGCTGGTGATGACCTGTGTGTAAGAAAATCAAAAGTAAGTTAGAAGTGGCTGTCGAGGGGCCGTGGCAGCTGCGGCAGCGACGGCAGCCATGCCTTTAATCCCAGCACTGTGGAGACAGAGTGTTCTCTGAGTGTTAGAGGCCAGCCTGGTCTACACAGTGAGCTTCAGGGCTAGCAGGGCAATACAGTGAGGCTCTGCTTCAAAGACAGACAGACATGTGCTAAAAGTGTAAGTGCTGAGTGTCTTCCAGGTCCCTCCCTCGTCAGGTGACCACTGAGTCCATTGAGGGTCCTTCAAGGATACTTAAATTTGGATGCTGTTTGTCTGTTTGTTTTTATAGCCGTGTGTGTGTGTGTGTGTGTGTGTGTGTGTGTGTGTGTGTGTGTAGTTCTGAGGACCAGAATGGAATCAGAGCTCATATAATTTCCTTTTGTTTTTGTTTTTTCTAGACAGGGTTTCTCTGTGTAGCCTTGTCTGTCCTTGACTTACTCTGTAGACCAGGCTGGCCTTGAACTCACAGAGATCTCACCCCCCCCCCAACCTCTGCCTCCTGAGTGCTGGAATTAAAGGCGTGTGCCACTACACCTGGGTATAATTTCCTTTTTTTTTTTTTTTTTTTTTGGTTTTTTGAGACAGGGTTTCTCTGTGTAGCCCTGGCCGTCCTGGACTCGCTTTGTAGACCAGGCTGGTCTTGAACTCACAGCGATCCACCACCAGCCTCTGCCTCCCAAGTGCTGGGGTTAAAGGCGTGCACCACCATTGCCCAGCCATTTTCTAACTAGAAAAGTCAACCCAGACCAAGGAGCCAGACCCACAGAGCCAGCTGCTTGTGTTGAGACCTTGGCCCTGTCATCTCTTAGCTGAAAGAGACGAGGTGTGGAGCACCTGGATTTGGTTAGAGGAGATTGTGTGGAAAACGCACCTCGCGTTTCCTATATATATATATGCTATTGTTTATATTTTGTCTGTTTGTTTGTTTTTGGTTTTGAGACAGGGTCTCCCTGTGTCGCTCCAGCTGTCCTGGAACTCACTATGTAAACCAGGCAGGCCTCACAAAAGTCTGCCCGCCTCTGCCTCCTGAGTGCTGAGATTAAAGGCATGGGGTACCATACCTGGTTCTAAACACCGTTATTTTTTAAATTAATTTTTTAAAAAACTGTCTCATTTAGGATCTCTCTTATTTTTGCCACACCAATGCATCCAGCTGTTTTACATGGGTCTAGGGGTTGAACTCAGCCCCCACATCTGTTTGCTTTGCTTCATTGGGACTAGGAACTGAGTAAGGTCCTTGCGTGTGCCTGCTACCAATCTACACTCCCCCATACCTACAGTCCCTTAAATCCCTTTTTTTAAAAAAATTATTATTTATTTGTATGTGCATACACCCACATCACTGTATGTGTGTGGCACTCAGAGGACACCTTTTGGAAGTTGGTTTTCTCCTTCTCCCACGTGGGGCCTGGGGACTGAACACACAGGCCACCAGGCTGGGCAGCAGGTGCCTTCACCTGCTGAGTCATCTTGCTGGCCTCTGGCTCGTTTGTTAGACAGGATCTCAACATGCAGGATTTAAACATATAATTCTCCTGCTTCAGTCTCCCAAGGTCTGGGATTACATGTTATCAGTGTGCCTGGTTCTAATTTGACATTTTATGAGGGCTCGAAGACGTAGCTCAGCTGGTAGAGTGCTTGCTTAGCATGCAGGAGGCCATGGATTCAGTCCCCGGCACTGCACCAACCAGGCGCGGTATACATGTCTGCAATCCTAGCATTTAGGAGGTAGAAGGAAGAGGGTCGGAGGTTCAAGATCATCCTTGGTTACGTAGCAAGCTGAAGGTAAGCCTGGCCTATGTAAGACTCTGCTTTCTCTCAACGCTCCAAAAACCTGAGTGCCGATGGAGGGCCCACCTGGAGGCCTTTTTACTTCCTGGTTCACTGACCGCTTACAACTCCCAGGTGTAACAACGTCGCCGTGGCTCAGAGAGGTACGATCCCGGCCGATATTCACACAGCTGGTTGAGCGGCGCATGGAAGGGTCCCTTCCGGTCCGTTCTATCTCCTAAACCTGGTTTCTTCTCTCTCTCTCTCTCTCTCTTAAGTACCTTCCGCTTTCCCGGTCCCGACTCATCTGTTCCTCCTGAGATTCTGTAGGAAGGTATTTCTGCTCTTGTTTTTTTTCAGGCGAGCAGTGCGAGAGATGTCAGAGCTCTCTCCATTTTGCAGATTAGAATGTCGAGACTAAGGGAGTCGTTAGAATCAGAACCAGATCCTCTGACTCCCTCAGGATCCCAGCAGGGGTTTTCGTTTGACTTTGAACTCTTCATCCGCCTGCCTCAACCTGAATGCTGATTATAGGTGTGTGCTACCAGGTCTGGAATAGTATTATTAAAAAAAAAAAAAGAAGTTATTCGATGGGTGCGGTGGTGTCCGCCTGTAATCCCAGCACTCCGGGAGGCAGAGGCAGGTGGATCTCTGTGAGTTCGAGGCCAGCCTGGTCTACAAAGTGAGTCCAGGACAGCCAAGGCTACACAGAGAAAACCTGTTAGGAAAACAACAACAACAAAAGGTTATTCAATACAACTTGTTAAAAACAAGGAAGAATCTCTGCTTGACCAAACCTTACTCAGATTTTTTTAACCCTGTCCTTGGCTTGCCCATGCAATTTCTTGTGAAAATCCACCACTAGCAAACAGTCTGGGCAAATCCATTTAGCGGGATCCTCACTCTTCTATCTGAACATGGTCATCCTTGCTATCTGGTTCTTTTTCCCTCCTTCATCCCCTGGCAGGATGTCACTCTAGCTTGTCTCCAGAAAAAAATGCTGCTGGGTGGGTTTGGCCAGCATCCCCTTCAGACCCCCCCCCAACTCTGGCCCTTGCTTATAAACTTGGTTATAAACTTGTCCCAAATATAATTGGAGTGAAAGTCTCTCTCCCTACTGCAAAATTTGCTGTGGGTACTTTGTCTATCACAACTGCACTGACATAATCTGCCTTGTTGATACTTTTTTCTTTTAGTTTGGTTTTTCAAGACAGGGTTTCTCTGTGTAGCCTTGGCTGTCCTGGACTCACTTTGTAGACCGGGTTGGCCTCAAACTCACAGAGATCCACCTGCCTCTGCCTCCCGGAGTGCTGGGATTAAAGGCATGCACCATCACTGTCTGGCTTGATGGTCTTTTTTTTAAACTCTATTTTATTTGGGGTATTGAAGCCTCTACCTCCCTTCCACCAACCCCTTAACCCTGAGTACATGAAAGAAGGTTAGTGGGGAGAGGGGGTGGGGACCCCTTTACTTCTCCTGGCTGTTTAAGGTCAAAGGGTTCTTTTGGGGGCAATACCAAGCTCTGTCAACAGCAAACAGAGCAAGTAGTTTCCTCTGAGGTGCTGCATTGAAACATTTCTCTCTGTCTGCCATAACAGACTCTGGTCTTTCGAAACTACTACAAGCCACACTTTCTCTTTCCCGCTCTCTTATTAATCTTCCTCAGTGTCCTAGACCACGCCCCTCTCCATGCCACAAGAGGCAGTTGGTTACCAGCTGGCAAAGACCACACCTTAAGCACGAGACAGTTACCAGCTGTGGACAAACTAAAGCCCAAACTGAAATCCCACACTTGGGATTAAAACGAAAACATATTTACATAACATAACTGAGTTTACAAAGAAACCAAAACTTCTATTACAATGCCTTGGTGAGTATTGTCGATATTTTTTTCCTTCCTGAAAGGTTTGAGTAGAGACACTTGGGACAAGCAAGCTCTGCCTGTTTCCAAGACCAAATTTATTTATTTATTTATTTATTTATTTATTTATTGCTTTTTGTCAAGACAGGATTTCTCTGTAGCCCTGGCTGTCCTGGAGTTGCTTTGTAGATTGGTCTCAAACTCACAGAGATCCACCTGCCTCTGCCTCCCTGAATGCTGAGATTAAAGGTATGAGCCAGCATACCCGGCTGCCCGTGGCTGGTTTAAAATTTTAAAAAATTGTACTACAGAACCTAACATTCCTGGGGAGGCTCTGAGTTTTTAATCCCCTACACCACAGAAAACCAGGCAGGATGACTCTATAATTCTAGAACTCCAGAAGCACAATTGAGGATGTTCAAGGTCATCCGTTTTACGAAGGGCGTTTGAAACCCGGCCTGGATTCCGTGAGATGCAGTCTCCAATCAGTCAGCTAGTTGATTGATCAGTCAGTCAATCAGTCTAACACTCCTCCGGTTGCTGTAGGGAGAGAGACTTTTGTCCTGGGCTCAGACTCATGTCCTCTCTGTGCCCCACTCTGCGGAGGCTTGAGCCCACAGCCCATCCATCTGAGTCAAGAGGGCTTCTCTCTCTCTCTCTCTCTCTCTCTCTCTCTCTCTCTCTCTGCCTTCCTCACAGCCACCTGTCTCCTCGCTGCTGGCCCCTGGGACCTCTATTCCCCAGGCAAGGCCATCAAGCTCCTAATTAAATTCTCGTGTTAAAAGTGGAGGCAGAGGAAAACAAACAACCATCGGTTCTGCGATGCCTCTTGCAGGCTCAGTCAGGTTGATAGCCATCTTCATGGCTGTCCGTGCCCATCCCTCTCTGTTCCTTGGAATTTCCTGTTGGCTCCAGCCAGCTCAGCCCACTCTGTCTGGACCAGAGGAAATTGCCATGGAAGGCTCCGGCCTGTTATCGGGAGTCTCTTTGCTGTTCCAGTTGGGGGTGAGTCCTTGGACTCTAGGCTGAAGAGAAGTGGAGACATGGAAGAGGCCATGTGGCCCCAAGGACAGCGAGTGACAGGTGACCTCCATTCCCTCTTGAGCACACTGTGGTAAACAGAGGAGCCACGGAAAGCTGAAAAGGGCATCGGACAGAGAGTTGGGAAGCCCTGAGTGCATCCCAGATAGGAACCAGGTCACCCGTTAATAACCAGCGAGTGAACTATGCTGAGTGTTTTAACAACTCTTGTGCATGGGTGATTTCACTTCATTCCCACAAACTCCGCCCCCCCCCTTTTTTTTTTCCAAGACAGGGTTTCTCTGTGTAGCCTTGGCTATCCTGGACTCCCTTTGTAGACCAGGCTGGCCTTGAACTCACAGCGATTCGCCTGTCTCTGCCTCTGCTGGGATTAAAGGCTTGCACGCCCCAGCACAAACTTTCCCCTTCTTTCAGACAACCTGAGGTCCAGAGAGGGTAAGTGAGCAACCCAAGGTCACACAGCTGGGAATCAGACCAAGAAGTCTGTCTCCAGGATCCAAGCTCATAATTTTACTCTTCTGTTGGCTTCCTCCTTCTAGGTCTCAGTAAGCGAGTGGGACTGTCATGCTTGAACCGCAAAGACCCGAACCTTCCAGCGTTGACAATCTCTGATTTATTCACTACATTGCCAGGCAGAGCTGGGAATACAAAGATTAGCAAGACTTCACTTCTGTCCTCGGGCTGTGAACTCCCGGGGAGACCTTAATTCTCCTCACTGACCTGATACCAATTACCACAGCGATGCATACTGAAAAGGAAAAGCTATTTGGACACCCAGTTCCTGGGGGAACAGAACTAACCAAAGTCCTGTCTCTCATTTTGCAAGAGAGGATATTGGTCTCCTATGCTTCTCTCTTCACCAATGGGCTAGAAGCACGCAATCCTTTCCTAACAGGCTCTGGAGAGTAAGTAGGATGGTTGGCATGGTGGCTTAATGCTGAACTGTTCGGCTGTCCCCAGGGAACAGCCAAATACAGTTACTTCATCTGCTGGGGGCAGATAGCAAGGCCGCCCTAGTTGGGTCCTAAACCTGAGAGAGAGGAAGGGGGTGATGAGAAGCCAGGTTCCCTGAGGAGCCTTCTCCTGGGCTGCGATTCCCAGGCAGTCCCCATTTCTCCCTAGCAGGCATGTCCTCTCTGTCTAGACAGCTCTCCTTTGAAGACTCTGCAGAGCACAGCTTGTCTGGTGACAAAGCCTGCCCCAGACAGCACGCTCCCTGACACGGGATTCAGTCAGCACTCCTCAGGAAAGGATTAGCCGGGCACCTCTGAAACTGAGGGACTCTAATGAATAGAAATGGCAAAGTGGTGGCGCCCTCCTCCTCCTCCCCTCCCCTCCCCCTGCTCCTCCCTCTTCTCCCCTCCTTCCCTCCTCTTCCTCTTTTTCTTTCCCTCTCCTCTTTTTGCCTCCTCCTTCTTTTTTGAGGCAGGTGTCACAGAGCCCAAGCCGGCCTTGAACTCACTCAGGGTCCTCTTGCCTCCATCTCCCGAGTGCTGGCATTACAGGCATGTACCACCGTGGATGTGGTGTTAGGGAATCAAGCCCAGGACTTGCGCTCTACCAGCTGAGCCGCATCCCCAGTCCTCTTCTTGTAATTTTTTATGTAGCCATCCAGCCAGGCAGCCTTGAATGAATGCTTTATGGTGTGCCGGAGTACAGCTGGGCACTAGGCATACCAAGGTGACTTAAGCTCAACTCACCCTGTCAGGAACTCATCACTTTGTGGAAGACGGACTTAGAGTAATTGTGTGGGATCCAACTGCCGTGGCAGTGATGGGAGACACTCCTGAGGCTCCCGGGGCAGGCAGATGTTGCTTGAGTTCAATGTGGTCTTCATCAGTTATAAAGTTATAACCCTGTGAGGTAGCCAGCCTTCACCATGATCATGAAGTGAGAAATTCACCAAGGTTCCCAGAGCTGGGGTGATGTACCCAGAGTTCCACAGCCATGGAACACTAAAGTCAAGAGTCAAAGTCAGGGGAGGGGGAGAAGCTGCACTTGCACACTTAACCCCACTCTGGTGTGAACCTCCTAGGAGGGGGCCCACTCTCCTGTGCTTGAGGACCGTGTGGGGAAGGGGTTTCTCAGCAGGGTCTGGAATTTTAGGTTGGTGCTCCGAGGAGGTAGGAAAAAGAGTCTAGCAATGAGATTCTGCCAGTAGGAGTGGGAGTGAGAGCTTTCCAGAAAAACACGAGCCAGGTCTCGCTGTGAATGAGCCGGGGGTGGGGGCGGTGGGGGGGTGGGGGGGTGGGGGGGTTGGGGGAGTTAGGGTGGGGTGGGGGATGATGGGGTGGGGGTTGGGGGGGAACAGAACAGGTTGGGAAGACCTGGGATGCCAGAACAAGGGACGTAGGGCCTCTCAGGAGGCTGTGGAAGGCGCCAAGCCTTAGCCAGAGGCTCAGGGCCCTGTGCTCAGGAAGTTGGCTTCAGGGTTTGGAGAATGCCGTGCAGGAAGCTAACTTGGAATGTCACACCCCACACAGTGTTCTCACTCACTTTCCCTCCTCCTTTCTTCTTGTTGTGGTGCCAATGATGGGAACTACAAAAGGCCCTGGTGGTGATGCTCGCCTGGGTGTCAGGACACCAGGATAGCCAGTGTGCACCGTGTGGTCATGCCAAGCTCTTGCTCACACAGTGAAAAGAAGTCCCTGTCACCTGGCTTACCTTCCAACCCCACCCCAGGGACAGGGTTTCTCTGTGGAGCCTTGGCTGTCCTGGACTCACTTTGTAGACCAGGCTGGCCTCGAACTCACAGCGATCTGCCTGCCTCTGCCTCCTGAGTGCTGGGATTAAAGGCATGCACCACCACGCCCGGCCACCTGGCCTTCTTGATAAGCCGACCCTTCTTGTCCCTCCACCCCACGCTATCTGCTCTCTACAACTCCATCTCATCCAGAGCCCCTGCAGCAAGTGCCCATCCTGCATTTGTGCTTTGGTGCCTCTGCACAGCATCTATATCTCTTGCCTGGTCTTTTCTTATATGCCTCCTGCTCATGCATCAAGGCTCAAGGCCCGGGTGAGCCTTCCCTTGCGCCCACACCCAAGGGCTTATATACGGCTTCCTTTCCCTCTTCTTCTGATACTCTGCTGTGCCCAGCTATGTAGAGTTTCCTCCTGGAGGACAGAGAAGGCTCTTTGCATGTCTGCTGGCCCCTGGAAGGTAAAAATCTAAAGTGAACTCTCTTCGCAGACCTAGACATTTCTGTCAACCAGCTTTCCAATATCGCTGTCCTGGGCTGCTTTTAAGCAGGTGCTACCAGAAAGCATTGCCTCAGGTTTGTCACTCTCTCGTGTCTTTTCTTCTTCTTCTTCTTCTTCTTCTTCTTCTTCTTCTTCTTCTTCTTCTTCTTCTTCTTCTTCTTCTTCTTCCTTCTCCTCCTCCATCATAGCATTATGATGATGATGATGATGATGAGACTGAGTCTCATGGAGTCCAGATTGGCCACAGACTCACTATGTGTGTAGTTAGTGACCTTGAACTTCTAATCCTCCTGTTTACTCCTGAGTATGGGGATTACAGACATGTGCCACTACTATGGAATTGTTAGATGCTGGGTGGTGAAGTTGGGGGCTGTGCATTCTAGGCAAGTATGTTACCAACTGATATATGTTGTTCACATCTTCCCAGGGCTGCTTTAGGGACCTCTCATAAAACACACGCGCGCACACACACACACACACACACGTCACATGCCTCTGTCTACTCTGAAGTGTCATTTTCTTTTCTATTTTTTCTTCTTTCCTTCCTTTTCTCCTCCTCCTCCTCCTTCTTTTTAGGTTTTTTTTTTTTTTTTTTTTTTGAGACAAGGTTTCTCTGTGTTACACTGTCCTAGACTCCCTTTGTAGACCAGACTGGCCTCAAACTCACAGAGATCCACCTGCCTCTGCCTCCTGAGTGCTGGGACTAAAGGCGTGCGCCACCACACCTGGCAAGTGTATGGTTTTCAACTGCAAGACCTCAGGGTAGGACCTTGGTAGCTGCCATGCTGGGCTGTGTATCAAGACCCTCTGTCCCTCCATAATGGTCCAACCGAGTCACTGGTAGCTCGGCTTGTATCAAGGGCCACCTACGTTTGGAATTGTTCGATCTTTCCATCTCCTATGTGAGAAAAGAGCCAAGGGCCTAACCCAAGGAGAGGAGGCTGAGGTGTGGTTGCCGATAACTCCCCCCTCCCCTTCCCCCCCCCCCCCCCCCCGTCTGTTCATGCCAGTGATTTATTTGCCTGCGATCTGCGCTAAGACTAAAAGAACCTCTGCATTATTAATGGCCATTGATCACAGCCTTCCAAAAAAGAGAGATTGAAAGAGGTGGAGGCTCCAAGCCAATCACAAATGACAGACCAGGAGAGCAAGGGATGGGCTGGGGAGGGGAGGGCAGGGCCAGGTGGGCAGAGCATTTGGTGCAAATAGAAGGACACAGAAGGACACGGAAAGCAAAACGCACAGTAGCTGTTGAGTTCTCAGCGTGCTGGTGTGCCAGATGTCAAACAGCTGTGTGGGTGCTGCTAGGCGCTTCAGGATCCTCCCTATGCACCCTCCTCCAAGGAGACTCGAAGACACAACTGTCAGGAGGGATAGGGAGGATCACGGGGCACTTTATGATGCTAATAGGGTCAGTTCATCAAGAACACATAAGCAGCCTAGTGGGGATGATGCTGATAGTGACAAGGCTTGAGAACACAGAAACAATAAGGAGACACAGTGGGCAAAGGCACGGAAGGCCGGGTCCACCCGAGCTGTTTGGAACCTAGTCAAGACCTGCTCGCTGCTCAGACTGCTGCAAGAGTTTTTGCTGTTCCTGTCTTTGGACTCAGCCCTCTTTCTTAACGGTTTTCTGCATCCGCAGCTCCTACTAAACGCTGAGCAGGGGAGCTGGCATTCAGATCTTCGGGGGGGGGGGGCAACTCTGGGCTCTCTCTACTTGCCCAGCAGGAAACTGACTGTACCCATCTCACTCTTGTCTGTCCTGGGAGGCTGCTTTCCTGGTGAGACACCCGACCCCCCCCCCCCCCGACTCCCTCGCCACCTCTATTCCGCTGCCACCTCCGCCTCTGATCACCCTGTCCACTCCCTGTCTCTTTTCTTGCATTATTTCCCTCCTGAATCACCTGCCATCTCATTAAGTGCGTTGCATCCGCTCCCTCGGGTAGAAAGTGAGCCCTAAGGTGCAGGGGGCGGGAGGGTGGTGCACAGTGGTTCTAAAAGCCCAGTGCATAGTCCATGCAGACACAAAGCAGATCAATAAATATTTGCTAAATTAAAGGTAGGGGGCAGGAGACCCAGCTTGTAAGGAACTCGCAGAGAGATACAGATGGAGTCTAGGCAAGGGCCACTTTCACCGGACAGTCCGTTCCTTCCTACAGGTGGGCCTCCTCCACCTGCGTCCCCAGCGTCCTCCCACTGTGGGGCTGGGGCAGGGGCTCCGGGCGGGCCTCCTCTGCCTTGGGCGGGAGGCCGAGTGGGGAGCGAGCCCAGCGGGGGAGGAGCCCGGGAGTAGAGCGCGGAGCAGCGGCGGGCGCGGGCAGGAGCACGGAGCCCTAGCTGCAGGCTGGGAGGGCGGAGGCGCCAAGAGCTCAGCAGGGTCGCGGAGGAGGCCCGGCTGCAGTCCTCGGGGGATGCAGGGCGCCCGCAGTGTCTGCCCATACCTGCCGCCACGGAGCCGGTAAGCGCGGGAGCCCAGGGTAGCCGGGCATTGCAGCCTCGCGGGGCTGAGACCAGCCGGGCGGGTCCCGGTGGAGCGGGTCTGGGTCACCTGCTGTCCTGCCTCTGTGCGCCTCTGAGACCTGAGAGGAGCGCTGCGATAGACGGTCCCAAAGGACCATGGGGCCAGGAAGTAGCATCCCAGGTCGCTGCTCAGAGCCCTGGACCGAGAGGTGGGCCGAGGGAGACCACGGGACACCGTGGCTGTGGGGAGATACCACTGGGCTGGAGTTGACAGCCCTCCACCGCCCCCCCCCCCCCGCAAGGCCCGAACTGAGATGCCCCCCAGGTGGCCCTGGCGGCGCCGAGGGAAGCGGGGGAGCCCTCTACCGGCCAGGTCTCGGGGTGACGCCTGTTCGGAAGGGGACCTGAAGGAGTGTCCAGTTTGGAGCTGGGGTTGGAAAGGGCCCTGACTTGCTCATGACCTTGGACAGGTCACTGCTTTTCTTAGAGCCTCAGTATGCACATCTGTCAAATGGAGAGGACGCTTCCCCTTCTCTGCGGATTGGTGGGAACGAGTGAGAGGCCAGGGATGCCTTTTTATATACGGTAAAGTTCTCGGCAAATCCTAGCTGCCCGAGCAACATCAGAACTGCAAAGCTCTGGGAGATTCACTTGATTGTAGGTGGGAGAAATGGGGACGAAATCTTGCCCCAAAGTCACAGAACTTGTAGAATATAAAACTCTAACCTCCTGACTCGCTGGGTTTTGGGGACATTCAGGGACTAAGATCCCGGTACTCTCTCAGGCTGGCTGCACTAGCAAACTAGTCCTGGCCACTTAGCTGTGCGATCTCTGGAAAGCAATTGGTTCCCTCCTCCTATAGGAAACGAGGATGACAACGTTCATGCTTCAGGTTTGCTTTGCAAAATCAGATGGAACCATTGCTAGTAGCAGCCCCGATCTCTTTTCTGGAATTGGTTTATGGCTTTGCTACTCAACCTGTGAGTCGCGACCCCCTTTGAGAGTCAACCAACCCTTTTTTTTTTAGAGGGGTGCCTAAGCCCAGACCATCAGAAAACACAGATGTTTGCGTTATGATCCGTAACAGTAGTGAAGTTAGAGTTATGAAGCCGCAACGAAAATAGTTTTATGGTCAGGATTCACCACAACATGAAGAACTGTATTAAAGGGCCGAAGCGTTAGCAAGGTTGAGAACACCTTATGGTGTTATCAGTGGAGTATATGCTGCAGGTCTGCGCTTTCCTCTGGAGCCCAGTGGCTAGATAGAGTCTCAGCCCTCCCTACAAGAGACCTTTGATGACAGCAGCAAGCTGGCCAAAAGCTGGGCTTTCACGCCAGCCTTTGACTATTCTCAGTTGATTGGCAGAAGGTGGGTGGGCTTTTTCCAAGAGACCAGGACCCCACCGGAAGCTGGAGTTCAGACCAGCAGGTGTTAAGTGGTAGGGCCCTGGGCCTCCATACTTGCCCATCTGATTACAGGGCTGGGAATACAGAGATGCTCCCCTTGGGTTCGCCAGCTGCCTGACGGAGTGTGGACCTGCTGTGCTCCCTCCCCTCCCTAGGATGGCTAACAGCTCTTTTTGGCAAGGGTGATGTGAACACAAACAGAAATACAGATCCTCGGAGGCTGGCATTCCCAGACCTGAGACAGTACTCTCCTTGCGCAGATGGCGCCCATCAGGCCCACAGAGCCCAAGGTCAGCGAGCCGCATTCAGGAAGCCAAATCACTTTAACGTTCTCCACCCCCCCCAACCCCACCCCACCCCCACCCCATCCCCGAGTTAACACTGTTGGCCACACTTTCTGAAACAGGATACTTTGAGTTCCTTTGACTTAACACAATCTTTCCTCTTTGCTATTTACTTGTTTTGAAGGCTCATCTTCCTATGACTAGCCACTGGTGCTCTGCTGCCCCTGCGGGGTGGAGGGTCGGTGGTGGAGAGGGGAAGGCCCTCCTCCCTGTTTATGGTAGACCCTCTCTCTCCCCTGGGTGATCTCACCTTCCCTCAGGCTCTCTATACCACCTCTCCTCACGTGACTCAGAGGTAGGATGTCTCCAGCCTAGAGCACTCTTGGGCTGGCAATGCATCCACTTATTGTCAGCCAGCCACTAGTCAGGCCCTGGGGATACGGTGATGAGCTAGACAGAGCAATGTGTTATGTGAGTATGGGGTGTGTGTGTGTGTGTGTGTGTAGTGGTGAGATGGCCAGTTAACAGAGAAGTGGAAAGCATCAGCTAGTGTTAAGTGCTAAAATGAGAGGACAGGTGACATGGAAGGGACAAGAGCAGCTGTGTGTTGGGTAACGTGGTGGCCTGACTGGGGTGGGCAGGTAGGAGGTGAGGTCAAGAGGTGGTGGGGTCAGGTCCTGTGCATGCTGGGCCAGCACTTGAGCCAGCCCCGAGGCCCAGTGCTTACTGATTTCTCCTGGGTGTTTTTAGGCCTTATAAAAAGACTGATTCTAGATTAGTTTCAAGTGCTCTGGTCTGGAGCGGGGAGGGAGTAGGTTTCTCTTCAATGAGCTCCTAGCCATGGGCAGGAGGAGGCAGAGATGAACTCAGAGTCAGGAGATTAAAGGAGAGAGATCTGGGGGTGGGGGTGGGGGTGGGGGAGCTGGAGATGTAGCTCAGTCGACAGAGCGCTTGCCAGGCAAGCCTAACCGGGCCCTGGGGTTGGTCCCTAGCACTGCGTAGACCTGGGAGTGCTTGTGCGCATCTGCAATCCCAGCACTCAGCAGGGGGAGGCAGGAGTTCCAGGTCATTCCTGCGTATACAGCCAGCTGAAAGCCAGTCTGGGCTGTGACTCTGCAGAGATTGGATCAGGGGAGGAACTTCCTAGAGGAAGTGGCTTCTATAGCAGAGGCATTGTGAGCCCAGGCAGACAGGACAGCCCACACTAAAACAAAGAAATGTCCCAAGTATGTGGAGAGAGGTAACAGGGCCTGCAAGGGTGTAAGATTCCTGGGGTGTTAAGACCAAGGCTCTTGCCAGACACGATGGTGATGGCGCATGCCTGTGATCCCAGCACTCTTGGGAGGCAGAGGCTGGCGGATCTCTGTGAGTTTGAGGCCAGCCTGGGCTACAGAGTGAGTCCAGGGCAGGCAGGGCTACACAGAGAAACCCTGCCTCAAAAAACAAACAAACAGGGCTGGAGAGATGGCTCAGTGGTTAAGAGCGCCGCCTGCTCTTCCAGAGGCCCTGAGTTCAATTCCCAGCAACCACATGGTGGCTCACAACCATCTTTAATGTAATCTGATACCCTCTTCTGCAGATAAAGCAGTCATATGCAATAACAAACAAAGACTAAGGCTATCAACTGTGCCATGGGCTTGTATGGGCCTCTCAGCCTCTTCCTTTGTATGAGATAGCTGGTTAAAAGCCAGGGGGAAACAGCAGAAAGTTCTCAGTCTAGGGGGGAAACAGCAGAAAGTTCTCAGTCTAGGTGTTGGGCTGGGGCCCAGTTGTAGAGTGCTTGCCTAACGTGCCTGAGACCCTGGGTTCCATCCGCATCCAAAAAAAACGTCAAGAAGGGCTGGCAAGATAGCTCAGTGGGTAGAGGCAGTTGCTGCTGAGCCTGTCATCGACCTGAGCTAAATCTCCAGGAATACTGTGGTGGAAGGAGAAAAGAGACACCGCAATTTGTCCTCTGACCCAAACAAACAAACAAACAAACAAAAAAACCAAAACCAAAATATTTAAATAAGTTTATCCTAAGCCAGGTGCTGTGGCACACACCTGTAACCCTGGCACTCAGGGAGGCAGAGGCAGGTGGATCTCTGTGAGTTCGAGGCCAGCCTGGTCTACAAAGTAAGTCCAGGACAGCCAGGGCTACACAGAGAACCCCTGTCTTGAAAACAAACAAACAATAAGTTGGTCCTAGTGGCACGTACCCGTAAACCCATCTGAGAAGGCAGAGGCATGAGGGCCTCCGGCTTGAGGCCAATCTGAGCTATATAGTGAGATCCTGTCTGGAAAAGCCAAGGTCTAGGATGTAGCTCCATGGTAGGGTGTTTGTCTAGCATGGGCAAGGCCCTGGGTTCAATCAGCAATACAGATGCCAGCCAAGTCATAGTCTGGGTGAGAGTGCTTGACTGTGTTTCGAACTCACATCATGCCTTCATACAGAATCATAACAAGGCATTTGGATTACAAGAGATGAGGGTAAAATTGTCTACTTTTTTTTTTCACCCGTTCGTTGAGTAAATTTTTATTGATCGCCTGTATCAACTCTAAAACGTTTCACTATGGACGAAGCCAAGTCCCTGCTGTAGGAATGACCTTTCTTGTGTGGAGAAAAGAGACACAGAAGCTGCAGCGCAGAGTGAGCCAGGCCCTGTGTTAGGGACCGGCTGGCACAGAGGAGAGAGAAGGGCTCAGTGAGGGGACTTTAGGACAGGTGGTCCTGAAGGTGGCTGGGGGAAGGACACTGGGCTCCACCACACATGTGCCATCCCCTTCCAGAATTCCAGTCTGGCAGGGACACAGGAAGTCAGCAACTGAGGACAGTTGAGGCAGCCAAATACAGTCCTACATAAGAAACTTAGTACTGATCAATTCTACCCTGGGGTCTAGGGAAACTTCCAGAAAGTATTTTTTTAGAGGAGAAGGAGATGATGGCTCAGTGGGTAAGAGGGACTTGCTGTACAAGCATGAAGACCTGAGTTCAAGTTCCCAGCGTCCATGTAAAAAAAAAAAAAAGCTGAGCATGGCTGCGCATACCCATAACCCCAGAATGTGGGGAGCAGAGACAGCCTCGAAAGACCCTATCTCAAGGGCTGAGAGTGTTAGATGGAGGAGGAGGTGGCCAAAATGGTCTTTGCAATGGTAAATGGCAGGACGTGAAAAGGATTTAGCGCCCGATTGCTGTGAGTTCGAGGCCAGCCTGGTCTACAAAGTGAGTCTGGGACAGCCAAGATAACACAAAGAAACCCTGTTTCAAAAGAGAGAGAGAGAGAGAGAGAGAGAGAGAGAGAGAGAGAGAGAGAAGAAGAAGAAGAAGAAGAAGAAGAAGAAGAAGAAGAAGAAAAGAAAAAAAGAAAGAAAGAAAGAAAAAAGAAAAAGAAAAGGATTTAGGGCAACTACAGGCTTCAGTCATGTGCTTCCAAGCCACTCTCAGAGTAGGGTCTCAAGATGACAGCAGGTTACCTGTCCTTGTTAGTTCCCATGGCTCCTGGCGTGAACCCTGTCATCCTCTCAAGACTGTCATCTTACATATAGAAAGTGTTTTTCTAGGGGGTCACAGATGCGGGTTGCTCACACCCTCGGGAGTGTATGGAAAGGGAACGGACTCGGCAGGGCTGGGTAAAACTTATCCATGATCACAGAGCTAAGAAATGGAGCTGGGAAGCAAACTCACTCCAAAGCTTGTGTTGACCCCTAATGGCTGCCGCGTGTCTGCCAGCAGAGAAAGTAGGCGGTGGCTAGTGGGTTTGAGCCCTTTAAACACTGTACAGTTCGCTGCTTGGCTTCCTGGAAACATATCCCTGTCGTTAGCATCTCGTGTACCCGGGTGGGAAATGTCAGCTTCTCTTCAGCCCCAAAGAGAAGAGTAGGCTTGCTCCATGAGCTCGAACTGCTCTCCAGAGATCCAGATGTGCAACATCTGGGGCTGAGGAGAAGAGGTGGGCTAAGCTCCAGGCCAAAGGGTGCAAAAGGCCTGTGTAGCTGGCCTGTCTGTGTGCTATCAGATGTGTCCTGCTGTAGATGGAAGTGGTCTTGGGGATGGGGTTGGGGGGGGCTTGTAAAACACCAGAAGCATATGTCCTGAATGGGGGCAGGAGTCCCCTGAGTACTCTGCCCTTTGTCTCAGGTTCACACTGCAAGTGAGAGTCTGGGGGGGGGGCGTCTAGAGACTTGGTCTCTGCCTGTAACCCACTGTGTGGCTTGGTGAGCCTGTCTCTGGGTCAGCATCACCAGGGAGCTGGGCTGGGTGGATCCTGAAAGCCCTTCCCACTCTGACACCTAGGTCTTTGGCAAATCCCAGGGCCAGTGTAACGGTGTCGTATCCAGCCCTGTCCATCCCTCACTCCCTCTCCCTTGCGCACACTGCTTGGTGTGAGCCCTGCAGCCCGATCCCAGCAGCCTCACCTGCAGCAAGCCAGGGTCTCTCAGGCCTCCTCCAGGCCCAGCCAAGCGTGAGACATTGCTGCAAAGTGCTGCAGGCGCCACTTCCCCTTTTCCTCTGGGCTGTGCCAAGTACAGTACAGCCCTGGTAGGAAAAGCCTCTGCCAGGAGAAGTGCTGGCACCCAGCAGGAATAAAGCTCCTTCCTCTATCCTCCTCTCCCCTCCCCCTCCCCTCCCCTCCCCCTTCCCTTCCCTTCCCCTCCCCTTCCCTCCCCCTTCCCTTCCCTTCCCTTCCCCTCCCCCTTCCCTTCCCTTCCCTTCCCCTCCCCCTTCCCTCCCCCTTCCCTTCCCCTCCCCCTTCCCCTCCCCTCCCCTCCCCTCCCCTCCCTTCCCCTCCCCTCCCTTTCTTTTCTTCTTCCTTTCCTTTCTCCCTTCTTCTTTTTCTCAGATAAAGGTCTTGTTATGCAGCCCAGGCTGGCTTCAAACTGCCTCAAACTGCTGGCATGAGCCACTGGGCCTGGCTAAGATCCCTTGTATGTTTGCAGGCCTGCACCCAACAAATAAGTCTTCGTGGGAAGAGAAAGAAGAATTGAACAGGTTTTCCCGCCTTTTATGAATGGTGTGCCACGGAGCCAGGCAAACCCAAATCCCAGTCCTAAAATTTTCTCCCCCAAGCCGGGCATGGTGGTGCACGCTTTTAATCCCAGCACTCGGGAGGCAGAGGCAGGCGGATCGCTGTGAGTTCCAGGCCAAAATGGTCTACAAAGCAAGTCCAGGACAGCCAAGGCTACACAGAGAAACACTGTCTCGAAAAAAATAATTTTTTTTCCTCCCCTGGTGGGAGACAGTAGAAAGGATTGTGGTTGGACATTGCTCTTTATGGCTAGCCACCCACAGTGGTCTCACCGGCTGCCCCATCCCCTGGCCAGAAATGCAGTTCCCAAAGTGACCCCTAGGGGGTGATAGCACCCTGTTTGCAATGACTTGTTCTGACGTTGCACTGTCCGGGCCCTAGGGGTGGGAGAAAGGAGTGTGTGTGTGCGTGTGTGTGTGTGTGTGTGTGTGTGTGTGTGTGTGTGTGTGTGTGTGTGTGTGTGTGTGTGTGTGTGTTTGTACAGGATCCCACTCTGTTGCCTAGGCTAGCCTCAAACTCTGTATCTTCCTGCCTCAGCCTCCAAGTGTGCGTCATTGTTTTTTTTTTTTTTAACACTTAAGTCATTTGTCAGTGTCTCCATTTTAAGTGCTCAGGGTCCCCACTTCTAAAGAGTCCCCCAACTTGGGCTCCCACTCCTATAAATGGTAATACCGAATCTGCCTCAAGGGCAACACTAGGGCCAGGTAGAGGGAGTTAAGGCCTTGCTGCCCGCTTTCCCACAGATGCAGGAATCCGGCAAGCCACCAGTGGCAAAGGCTCTGGCTTCTAAGCAGCTGCTTGGCTTTTTCACAGTGGCCTCTGGCCTGTTGAGGGCTTGTAAAAATCCAGTACAAAATCAAGAAGAACAAAGCCTGAAGTATGCTTCCCTAACCGGTTCAAAGGCCCTGAAAACAGGTCTCTCCCGTATGTGACATTTTATCGATCTTCAGCCATCAGCCATGGCCCGGTATCTCCCTATCTCCCCAGCCAGGCCACACTGGAGAAACACTTGAGGAATTTTCAGAAATTACAGTGTCTGGGCTCTCCCCCCCCACAGAGGGCGAGGCCCAGATAACTGTGGGTTTCGGTTGGTTTTGTTTTGTTTTTGTTTCAGCCTCCACCACCTCACCCCACCCTGCTGGAATTCAAACCCGAGACCTTTCAAAAGCAAGAGCTCTGCCACTGAGCTACATCGCCATCGCCCTTTCTTTTTTTCCTTTTGAAACAGTGTCTCACTCGGTTTCTCAGGCCGGCCATAAACTCACTCTGTCATCTAGGCATACCTTGGACTTTTTTATTTATTTATTTATTTATTATTATTTTTTGATCTCCCTGCCTCAGCCTCCTGAGTAGCTGCGGTTACAGGCCTGTGCTGCCAGGTCCAGCCATTTGTGCTTTACAGAAGTTCCCTCGGGGCTTTTGATAACTCCTCTCGGGAGTCTCTAATTTGCTCCAACACTCTCTTTCTGAAGTTGGAGAAACTGAAAGCTAAATAGGGAAGGACTGAGAGTTACATAGCATTAGTGGCAGAGCCAAGCTGAAGCCTAGGACCCCTGCCTCTGCCTGGCCATGCTCTTTAAGCCACTCCCCTCTGCGCAGTCTGGACATTTAAAGGTTAATTTTTATTCTGTGTCTATGAGGGGGTATGGTGCACGTGAACGCAGTGTTCCGGGTCTAGAGGCATTAGATGCCCTAGTGCTGGAGTTATGTGCACTGAGATTGCCTAACGTAGATGCTGGGAACCCAGCCTGGGTCCTCTACAAGCGTAGAAAGACTCTTAGCCACTGAGCCATCTCTATAGCCGCCTCAACATAACCATTTATCTGTCTCTTGTCAGAGTTATAGGTGTGATTAAAAAAAAAAACTGGCCCCTGTCTTCAAGGATTTCGTGTGGAGATAGTGACGGTGATGGGCCTTTGCGGGAGGGGCACCTGGGCTGCCTAGGGCGACAGGCTAGGAAAGACATCTCAAGTATGCAACAGCCTAGACCCAAGGGTGACTGGAAGTGACACAAGCAGAGGGTGAAAGAGATGACACTTTCCAAGCATGGGAGGATGAAGCAGAGATAAAGGTTCAGAGCAGGAGGTAGCCCTGCCAGAAAACCAGGCAGATGTGCCTTGCTGGTGTATGAAGATGACAGCGAGCTGAGTCAGAACCCACTAGAGGTGGAAGAGACCGTTCATGATGGGGCTCTTAAACCAAGCACGGCAAGTGCATGGAAGCCCCAGCAGGATTTTTAGGGGAGTGACATGGTCAGATGTTTATGTGAAAAAAGATTCTTGAGAGGCAGATGATCTCTGTGAGTTTAAGGCAACCTGGTCTACATAGACAGTTCCAGGCTAGCCTGGGCTACATAGTGATACTTTGTCTCAAAAAAATAAAGTTCTTTTTTTTCCGAGACAGGGTCTCTCTAGGTTAGCCTTGGCCATCCTGGACTTGCTTTATAAACCAGGCTAGCCTCGAACTCACAGTGATCCGCCTGCCTCTGCCTCCCGAGTACTGGGATTAAAGGCATGTGCCACCACACCCCACCCCACCCTACCCCCCAGCTTCCACTCACCTTTTTTGTGATGATGTAAGACATTATAATGCCTAAGTGTCTAAGTGATGAGAAGGAGGCAGGTGCACGTCACAGGCACCGGTGTAGTATCAAGCTACAGCCACATAAGGGACAGCTGAACACAAGTGCTGTGAGAGCAGATGTGGATCTGCAGTAGAGACAGCCCCTAGGTGACTAATGACCAAGTAGTGAGCACACACACATGTATAGCATGGCTACACCAGGCAATGGATGAGTCAGCCCTGGGCCAACCTAAACAGGACTGTGCCAGATTTTTATCATGCTGCTCAAAACGGGGCACAGCTTACAACACAGAAATTGTTTGTTTCTGGAACTTTCCGTGTCATACTTTGGCCAGGTGTAGTGGCTCACGTCTTTAATCCCAGCACTTGGAAAGCAGAGGCTGTGAGTTCAAGGCCAGCCTGGTCTACAATGTAAATTCAGGACAGCCAGAGTGACATAGAGAAACCCTCTCGGGGGAAAAAACAAAAACAAAAACAAAACAAGACAAAACCCATGGCATACTTTGGACCAGAGTTGCCTCTGGATAGTGAAAACATAGAAAGATAACCAGAGGGGCCAACAGCGGTTACAACTGATAGAACCTTTGTAAGACACCCGACACTCTCCTCACACAGTCCACTTATACCCAGCAGATAGCTGTGTGGTGCTGGGGCCGCTACTGTCTTCGTTTTCTACTAGAAGAAACTGAGTGTAGATGTTCAACTGATAACCTGAGGTCTACCCATGGCCAACAGCTGGCGCCTCGGTCACGGGCAGACCTGGGCATCTAACTGCTGCTATTCCCTAGTTTGGGGAGCCATAAAAGCAAATGTCCCCCAAATCTAAATGAGTTTTCACAGCCCTAGAAACAAAACATGTGTTGCCCCAGGGCCCCCAGCCCCCACCCCTCTACCCCTACCCACCCCCACCACCCCCACCCACCACCCACCACACCCACCACCCACCACAACCCCACCCACCTCCACCTCACCACCACCCCCCACCCCCCACCTGCCCCACCTCCACCCCCATCACCCCCCACCCTACCCCCACTCCCCCACCCACCCCCACCTCTACCCCCCCACCCCTACCTCCCCACCCCTACTCCCCCCCCACCCCCCACCCCTACTCCCCCCCACCCCCCACCCCCCGGCCACTTTATAAGAGTCACACTCCAAACCCAGCCAGTAGTGTTTCTCAACTATCATGCCAGCACTTGGACCGGCTGAGGCAGGAGGATGAAAACAGGTTAGTCTGAGGCTGGTCTTGCCTCCATACAAAGGCAACATCTCCAAATGAAACCAAAGCCACACACAGGCTCCTGTCCTTCTCGAGAGGAGTATTTGGCAGGCTGGTGAGCTTTGTGTAAAGTCCCACTGCAGCAAGTGTCTGGCAGCGTCTTGGCCCTAATGTGAGCCTGGGAGCCTCGCTGACACACTGAAAGCTGCGTGGGTTCACTACAGTTACCTATGGAGTCTCCTGATGTGTTTGGGTAGATTCCCGTCTCGAGTTTCTGGGAACAGTTTTGGCAAATGTCTTACATCATTTGATGGGCATTCCCGCAAGCTTTTATTTATTTGCTGAGACCCATCCTAGAGCCTCCTGTATTCCAGACAAGGCCTCTCCTACTGAACTGCAACCTCAACCCTCTGCTCCTGTTTGTTGGGCAGACAGGCAGGGAAGGAAGTACTGGGCCAAGAACCAGCCTCCTGGGGCGGTAGATGCAGTTCAGTCGGCAGAGTTGCTTAGCGTGTATAAAGCTCCTGGGCTAGCCCAGGATCACACAAGCAGCGAACAAGGCTTCCTAGCCAGTGTGAAGTCCCCCTAGGATAAAAGACACTGTGTCTTTTTCTTGTTGTTGTTTTTCTGAGACAAGGTCTCACTATGTAGCTCTGGCTGTCCCGGAACTCACCATGTAGACGGTTAGCCTTGAATTCACAAAGACCCACCTGCCTCTGCCTCCTGAGTGCTGGGATCAAAGATGTGCACCACTATGCCCAGCTAAGACATGGTGTAAAAAAAAAAAAAAAGAAAAGAAAAGAAAGGAAGAGAAAAGAAAGAAAAGAATGTATTCACCTTCCTCTTCTATGTTTTTTTGTTTCTGTTTTTGTTTGTTTGTTTGTTTTTGAGACATCATCTCTCTACAGAGCTGTGGCTGCCTTGGAACTCACTGTGTAGATCAGGCTGATCTCAAAATCACAGAGATCTGCCTGCCTCTACTTCCTGAGTGCTGGGACTAAAGGTCTGTGCTACCACAATGGACTGTTTTTCCAGATTTTAAAGATTTATATTACATACACACACACACACACACACACACACACACACACACACACACACACACACATTGCCATAGCCATGTCTATACTGCTTACATTACCTTTAGCCCTCACTTTATCTCCGGGAGGCATGGGTGATACCTTGATTTTCCCCGGAGAGAAGGGCTCCAAGTGAAGGAGGTCCCACACAGGATGGGGTGGGGTCAGGGTGGGGGAATCAGATAACAGCTGTGGAGGCCTGTCGTAAAAAGGAAAGTGCTCAGATTTGTGGAGAGCTATTTTTCCTGTCCAGGGCTTACTCGTCCGTACAACACTGCTCCTACAGAGAAAGCAGACATGAATTCCTCTGTGGGAGATTTATTCTACTGCAACAAATCTTTGATCAGAAAGCCCTGGATTTTTTTTTTCCCCCTCTAAAAAGCTGAGACTGGCTTCTGCAGAGCCATTAGAGCCACACACCCGCTTTGTTTCTGGCAGGTTTTATGACTCAGTTAAAAACCCTTCAGAATGAAGCAGGACAGACCCTCCCAGAATCCAGGGCAGGAAGCTTAGGTTAAGGGGCGGGGGAGGACCCCTGCTATGTGCCAGTTTCTCTGCCAAGGGTGTCCTGACTTTGCTGAAACCACAGGAGGATTCTGGGAGAAAAGTGGTGTTGCTCTAATTGACAAATGAGAAGAAGGGGCCGGGGGAGGAGGAGGAGGAAGAGGATGGTCTCCCTGCAGGTTCCATGATGGAAATTGTTGCGTGGGAAGAACTGAAAGTCTGTCTTGTGTGACTTTTCTTTTCTTTTTCTTTAGGTTTTGTAGACAGGGTTTCTCTGTGTAGCCCTGACTATCCTGGGCTTGCTCTCTTGACCAGGCTGGCTTTGAACTCACAGAGATACGCCTGCCTCTGCCTCCCACGTGCTGGGATTAAAGGTGTGCATCGCCAAATCCTGGCTTGAGTGGCTTTTCTGGGTCAGCTGGGCCCATCTGAATGGACTTGGCTGGGAGAAGATTAGGCTGGCCCTGGTGACGTTTCCTGGTAGGAGGTTACTCTTAGACATTCATGGATGGGGCTCCTTGCTTCTCTCTCTCTCTCTCTCTCTCTCTCTCTCTCTCTCTCTCTCTCTGCTTCTTTCTTTGTTTATTCTCCTTCAGAGCTTTTTATTTTGTTTTGTTTCCAATTATTCCCTACTAAATAGTATGTGTATACATGTATGCAAACATATATGTGCATGTATATATACATATGTGTGTGTATATTAAAGAATAAAAAGCGTTCAGATGGGGCTGGAGAGATGGCTCAGAGATTAAGAGCGCTGGCAGCTCTCCCAGAGGTCCCGAGTTCAATTCTCAGCAATCACGTGGTGGCTCACAACCATCCGTAATGGGATCTGGTGCCCTCTTCTGGCCTACAGGTGTACAAATAAATAAATATATTAAAAACCCAACAACTTTCCTTTTTTTTAAAAAAAGTGTTCAGATGCAGCTCAGTTGGTAAAATGCTCAACCCATCATACAAAAAGCCATGGTGTGGTCCCCAGCACTGGGTAAGCCAGGGGTGTGGCACCCACCTGGACTCCCAGCACTTAGGAGGAGGAAGCAGGAGGATCAGAAGTTCAAGGTCATCTTTAACTACATGTCAAGTTCGGGATAAGATAAAACTCCATGAGATGAATAGAAAAAAAAAAGAACAGAACCCATATGTCCACCCTAGTATTTTGAAATCAAACAGCTAGGGCTATGGGGATGGCTCAGCTGATAGAGTGCTTCAGTGGCTAAAAGCCACACACACACACACACACACACACACACACACACACACACACACACACCTGACAGGGTAGTTCACGCTCGTGATCGAAGTGCTGGGGAAGCAGAGGTTGGGAGAGCCCTGGGCTTCTCTGGTCAGCCAACCTAGATGACTTGGCAAATTCCAGGCCAATGAGGTAATATCTGCGAAAAAGAGAGAGAGAGAGAGAGAGAGAGAGAGAGAGAGAGAGAGAGAGAGAGAGAGGTAGATGGTACCTGAGAAATGACTCTGTAGGCTGACCTCTGGCCTCTGCACATATCCACACAGAAAACAGATCTGGAAACATAGTTCAGTGGCAGGGCTACTTGTACAGCATGCATGATAGCATGGGTTCAATTCCCAGCACACTGCCAGCACACACACACACACACACACACACACACACACACACACACCACAAATGAAATGAAACGAAAAATAGAACACTCTAGACTCCTGTGGCGGGGGTGGACAGGTCCTGCCATTGGAGGGCCATGGGGAGAAGGGGAGCACAGGGCCTCAGGTGGGCATCGCGTCCTTCGCATCCTGAGACGGGGCAAACGCCGTGCTATGGGGCATCTCCAACTTTTGCTTTATTCTTTGCTGGAGACACTTCCTATCACCCCACCTGCTCGCAGGCTAATTTGATTAGAATAAAAATTGTAGCTGGGCTGTGGTGACGTAAGGCTTTAATCCCAGCACTCTGGGGGCAGAGGCAGGCAGATCATTGTGAGTTTGAGGCCAGCCTTGTCAAAGCCACAACAGAGAAACCCTGTCTCAAAAACACAAACCAAACAAAGAAACAAAGCTTGCAGCCTCAGCTGGGTAAAAATAGCATCTAACTGTCATCTTTATGTGTGTTTCTACTTTTTGTTTGTTTGTTTAATTATCTTTTGAGATGGGATTTCTCTGTGTAGCCTTGGCTATCCTGGAACTCATTCTATAGACCAGGCTGGCCTCGAACTCATGGCGACCCGCCTGCCTCTGCCTCCGGAGTGCTGGGATTAAAGGCATGCGCCACTGCCGCCGCCACCTTCCATGTTTCTACTTTGCTATTTGAGATGTTATGGAGAGAGTCAGTTATTTGTAGCTCTGTAAGTCCATGTCTCCAAAGGTGAAACAATTAGGGATAGTCGCCTAACTTAGTTCAGGCTGGAAAAAGGAAAGGCTGAAGGCTCAAGAATGAGGTCACTTCCTGGAAAAGTTCCAGTACAAGCCCCTGACCAAGGCCATCTCCTTTGCCCCAGTCCGTCTTCCCAAGATGTCACTGAGGGCTTGCCCTTCTACCTGCCTCTCAGCCTTCCCAGCCCAGGACTCTTCCTGCAGGGAGGTAGGTGGCTGGGATGTCTGGCGCCACCGGAGTGTGTGGGGGCGGGTACACCAGGATACTGTGGGGCAGGACGGTAGCAAGCCCACCTACCAGAGCCTGCCTAAGGTACCAATCTGACTTTACATCTTCCTGTTAGCCACAGGGAGGGAAAGCAGCTGCAGATTTGGAATGGAGCCCAAGGCAAGAGGGGGCAGGAGTTGAGGGTTTTTTGGTGTTTTTTTTTTTTTTTTAATCCCTGGGGCCATACCTGTGCCTTGAGGCTTTTCTTCCTGAATTGCAAAATTTGAAGAAAGGTAGAGATTTTGGAGAGCTCTGGACTCAGTCCTTCTACTTCCCGCTGGGTGACGTCACCTCTTAGAACACCCACTGGCCAATTTGTAACTTAGAGGAGGTATTGCCCACTGGACAGGTTGGGTGACTCAGGCCCTGGGCTGGCTCAGTGCCTGTAACATAGCAAGAACGCCATTAATAATAATAATGGTGGGTGCGCCCTTAGTCCAGCAGCAGGGAAGCAGTGGCTGGCTGATCTCTGTGAGTTCAGGTCAGCTGGGTCTTTATCATGAATTCTAGGATAGCCAGGGCTACACAATGAGACCCTGTCTCAAATTGATGATGGTGATGATGATGATGATGATGATGATGATGAATGCCTTTCAATTTTGAAGATACGTTTTAGAGTTTGGAATTTAGTGTTGTTGTTTTTTTTTCCTTCTTCCTTTCTTCCTTTCTTGGAAATAGGGTCCCATATAACCTAGGTTGACCTCAAACTTTGCAATATAACAGAGGCTGGCCTTGAGCGCCTAATCTTCCTACCTCTATGTGCAATTGGCTGGGATTATAGGCATGGGCTACCATACCTGGCTTACTTTTGTTATCGCTGTGGTTTTTGTTTTGTTTTATTTTTGGGGGATAGGGTCTCACTATGTAATCTTAGCTGTCCTGGGACTCACTATGTAGAAAAGACACAAGTAGAACACACATTAAAAACAGATGTTGCTGGACGTGGTGGCACACAGATGGCTGGGAGTTCGAGGCCAGCCTGGTCTACAAAGCGAGTCCAGGACAGCTAAGGCTACACAGAGAAACCCTGTCTCGAAAAACCAAACCAATCAAACAAACAAACAAAAATAGATGCTGTAGAGCCAGATGTGGTGCAGGCAGATCTGTATGAGTTCAAGGTCTTCAGAGTCCAGGACAGCCATGGCTACACAAAGAAACCCTGTCTCAAAAAACAAACAAAACAAAAACAAAAACAAAAACAATCACTCAGGAACCAAGCATAATGGTGTGCGTCTGTAATGCCAGTATTTAGAAAGTGGCACACGCCTTTAATCCCAGCACTTGGGAGGCAGAGGTAGGTGGATCGCTGTGAGTTCGAGGCCAGCCTGGTCTACAAAGTGAGTCCAGGACAGGTAAGGCTACACAGAGCGACCCTGTCTCAAAAAATCAGGAAAAAAAAAGGGAAGAAAGAAAGAAAGAAAGAAAGTGGAGGCAGGAGGATCAGGAGTTCAAAAATCAACCTAGATACTTCAAAGAGTAAATTTAAGGCTGTCGAGGGCTACGTGTGACTCTGTCTTTAAAAAGCACCATTGTTCCCCGCCTTTCCTCACATGCCATTAGTGCTCACTCTAGGACACTTGGAAAGTTCGGATGAATAGAAGTAAGTGACCCTGTGCCCTCTGACAATGTGTGGACAATGTGGTGTTCCTTCTGGGAGCCTTTCTTTCCCCCAGGTCTGGCTTGGCTTGTTTAGCCTCCAATGCTGCATAAACAGAGTGATGCTTTCTGATTCAGTATGCAGCGCTGACTTCATGTGCTTGCAATAAACCTATGATACTACCAACAGCTAGGACACTCTGTCCCCTCTGGGAATTGTGTGGGTGGGGCACATCACCACAGTCATGTTCTCAGTGGCGAGAAAGTCAAGTTTACAGTCCTGGGGGGACAGCATGAAGCTATATCTTTTCCATCTTACCATTTTAGGGCTCAGCATCCTCCTTTTAGAATCTAATTCTACTTTCTTTTTCTTTTTCCTTTCTCAAACCTCAGAGCTTCTGAACACGCATGGCTCTGTCTCTGTCTCCTCCGTGAACCAGCGGTGACCCATTTGTTTTTTTGCCTTCTCCCAGCTCATGCATTCTTTGAGTCTTGGTAACGGGAATGTTTTGTCTGGTCGGATTCAAAACCGTCAGCAGGAGAGAACCAACACTGAGGACTCATGACGTGTCGGGAGGATCCTGGGAAAATGGAGCTGCTGGCGGCGCACCTCTGAATCAGCTGGTCCTTCTTGCCTCCCAGTTTTCAAAGCTCTCTGGAGGAATTGACGTGAAGTCCAGAGTCTTCTCTAAGTATGAACAGGGAAATGGTGAAGTTTTTGTTAAATAGGTTGACATCTGATGTTTTGAAAAAGAGCTAGAATTGCCAAAGACAGGAACCCCAGAGCCCTACCCATCCTCCTGTGAGACCCTGGTAATTGTCTAAGAAATCTATCATGTGTCTACCAGGCTGGGAAAGGTTCCAGAACCTCAAGGTGCGTTGGGTTTCATCTGCTTCCAGAAGCAGCTAGCAGTGGTCTTGATGTTCCTTCTGGGCCACGCCTTGAGGTCTCTCTGCTGTGCTCAGTTCTGACTTATGGCCTCCACGATTGTGAGGCCGAAGGATGACCTTGCTCTTTGGGTGGGGCAGCGGTGAAGGAAGGAGCTGTGAGTGTAGAAGTCTGTGGAAAGAAAGAAACACCGAGCATGTCTCTGGCCAATCAGTCCATAGAAGGCTTTCCCCCGGAGGCCTCCAACAGATCCCTGAATACTACAGGGGCTTGGGACCCACAGGTCCTACAAGCGCTCAAAATCTCCCTTGTGGTGGTCCTCTCCGCTATCACCCTGGCCACGGTCCTCTCCAATGCCTTTGTACTCACCACCATCTTACTCACCAAGAAGCTCCACACCCCGGCCAATTATCTCATTGGCTCCTTGGCCACCACCGACCTCCTGGTTTCTGTCTTGGTCATGCCGATCAGCATAGCCTACACCACCACTCGCACCTGGAACTTCGGCCAAATCTTGTGTGATATCTGGGTGTCTTCTGACATCACCTGCTGCACGGCCTCCATCTTGCATCTCTGTGTCATCGCTCTGGACCGATACTGGGCCATCACTGATGCCCTGGAGTACAGCAAGCGCCGGACAGCTGGCCACGCGGCAGCCATGATTGCGGCAGTCTGGGCCATCTCCATCTGTATCTCCATCCCACCACTGTTCTGGCGTCAGGCCACGGCTCATGAGGAAATGTCCGACTGCCTGGTGAACACATCTCAGATCTCTTACACCATCTACTCCACCTGTGGGGCCTTCTACATCCCGTCCGTCTTGCTCATTATCCTGTATGGCCGCATATACGTGGCCGCCCGGAGTCGGATCCTGAACCCACCCTCCCTCTACGGGAAGCGCTTCACCACGGCACAGCTTATCACGGGCTCCGCGGGCTCCTCACTCTGCTCCCTCAACCCCAGCCTCCACGAGAGCCACACACACACAGCCGGCTCCCCTCTCTTTTTCAACCAAGTGAAAATCAAGCTCGCTGATAGCATCCTAGAACGGAAGAGGATCTCTGCAGCTCGAGAAAAGAAAGCCACTAAAACCTTGGGCATCATTCTGGGAGCCTTTATCGTCTGCTGGCTGCCTTTCTTTGTGGTGTCGCTGGTCCTCCCCATCTGCAGGGACTCCTGTTGGATCCACCCGGCTCTCTTTGACTTCTTCACCTGGCTAGGTTATTTAAACTCCCTCATTAACCCCGTCATTTACACTGTGTTCAACGAAGACTTTCGACAAGCATTTCAAAAAGTTGTCCATTTCAGGAAAGCCTCCTAGTCGGATTTGGGGGTTTATCTGTTATGCCCTGTAACCCGGCTGGGTTTGCCTTTTTTTATTTTTATTTTTTTTTTAATTTATTTTTTATTACTGTTGTTTCTCTGAGACCTGGGCTGATGTGTGCCGTCTTGGGTCTTGGATTAGTCAATAGATTTGTTCTGTGTTCAACTGCCAGCATCTTCTAGACTTCGGGATCGCCTAAAGCTAGGCCATTGTGTGGAAGGGGGCAGGACTGAAGACATCCCTCGCCACAATAGCCGCATGGTTTTCTGCATTGGAAGAAATATAAGCTACAGGACTAAGGTGAGAAACTGTCTTATTCTCTCGCAGGCTCAGAGCCAAGGCCTTCTGGTCTACCTAGGGTTTTACAGAGGGCTGTGGAGAAGGGATGGGATTGATGTCTTGAATAAAAAGAGAATTTGGAATTATAAAGGAGGGGCCCCCATCTCCTGTAGCTCTTTGATTAGAAAACAACATCCGGGAACTGTGTCCACTGGGTCTCTGTTGTCCATAAAGAAAGAGGTACCAGTGACACAGAGTGACATGGAGAGAGAGGTTTAGAAGGTGGCAGCAGGGGAGAGGGATTCTTGGGACCAGACCCACTACTCTGCATCCTTCATTCTTCCCCTGTCTCTATTACATAATGTCCTGAAGTTAAAACCCACACCATGCCACTCAGGAAGACTGACAAGTGTTGGACCCACCAACCTTTGAATGGGACACCCCGTTCTACCGGCTCTGATTTTTTTTTTCTGAATTATTATTATTATTATTTTTTTTACAACTCATTGTCATCAGAGTTCTTACGATGTTGAGTCTTATCAAATAAAAAGCATGAGATATAGTGAGCAGTGGTGTCTTTACAAAGTTATTTGTTTACCTGTTGTTTGGTTATGTGTGTATATGGTGTGTGTGTGTGTGTGTGTGTGTGTGTGTGTGTGTGTGTGTGTGTAAAGGTGTGGCGTGCTACAGTGCATGTGTGGAGGTCAGAGGACCACTTCTGGCGTCAGTCCTCTCTTACACCTTGTTTGAGGAAGGGTCTCCCTTGTTTCCAGCGCTGCCTTGCATGTTCTCAGCTAGCTAGCCCACAGGCTCCAGGGAAGGGCGTTCTGTCTCCACCTCCTGTCTCATCACAGCAGTGTAAGGACTGCAGACATGCACCTCTGCATCCAGCTGTTGAGGCAATGGAACTCACTTTGTCATACTTGGACAGCAAACACTCTCAGAGCCACCTCCCCCACCCCCGACCCCCTTTACCCCCACCCTCCAGCCTTCATGAACCATAAAGTCTTTTTTCCTCTTCTGCCCTGATGTGCTACAGACTTTCAACTTAATTCGGTTCACAGCATCCACTGAGCACCTACCTCACACCAGGCCCTGTGCCCAATGTCTTAGTTAGCATTTGTTCTAAGAGTGAGCCTAGTCACTGTGGAGGCCTGTGGAAATGTGACAACTGAAAACTGAGAAACTGGGCCTGGCAAGGTGGCTGCTCAGTGGGTAAAGATACTTCCCACCAAGTCTGAAGACCTGAGTTTGATTCCCAGAACCCACATGGTAGACAACCATCTCCCTCAAGTTGTCCCCTGACTTCTGCACATGATCTCTTCCTCCTCATCTTAAAAGTGCGAGAACTATGTCTGTGGCTGGAGGAGGGCTTTGTTAAGAGCCCCCGGTGGGAGGGCAAAGGGACTGGAGTTGCCATGAGGTGTCTGAGGAGAATAAGCAAAGCAGAGGAAAGCAGGGCACAGGGTCCCAGGTGAGACAGAGCATCGGAGCCTCTGAGGTATCCCGTGAGGCCTCAGCCACAGGGAACAGATGTGTGAGCCAGATGTCAGGAAGGCTGGGAAGGAGAGAGGGGCTGCCCAGAAGGAGAAGTTTGTTCAGGATGTATTCCAGGGCCCTCCCGCTCAGAGTCACTCCACAAGCTTGCTGACCCTGGATCCCTGCTCTCAGATCCACTGTTGCAGAACCTCTGACAGTGAAGGCCAGGAGTTTTGTTTTGTGACAAGGGTTCACTGGGTTGTTCAGGTTGACTTTGAAGCTTAGGTTGGCTCAAGTGAGATCCTCTCGCTTCAGCATCCCAGTATCCTAGGTTACGGGCTAAAGTCAGCTCTCTAAGTAAGCCCACTTCCTGTACTGGGAGAGTTCTATGCCTTACACCTTGGGAACGGTGCAGAGAGGCTGTGTGGCCTCTCTCTGAGGCAAGGACAGTCAGTGTGCTTGTTGCTTCTCTTTGCCTGATAGGCTCCATGCTTCCGTCCTTCCTTCTTTGTGTGTGTGTGTGTGTGTGTGTGTGTGTGTGTGTGTGTATGTGTATGTGTGTGTACATACACCCATGCATACACATGTAGAAGCCACAGAAGGACATCAGGTGTCTTCTTCCTTTATCATTCTCTGTCTTATTCCCTTAACTCAGGGGCCCTTGATGAACCTGGCGACTTCCGCTGGGCTGGCTGGCTAGTAAGCTCCCAGAACCAGCCTGTCTCAGCCCCTCAGTGCTGGGGTTAAAAGAGTGGGTGGTCAGCCGGCTATGGTGGCGCATGCCTGTAATCCCAGCACTTGGGAGGCAGAGGCAGGTGGATCTCTGTGAGTTCGAGGCCAGCCTGGTCTACAAAGTGAGTCCAGGACAGCCAAGGAAGGCTACACAGAGAAACTCTGTCTTGAAAAAAAAAAAAAAAGAGTGGGTGGTCATGTCTGGGTTTTGTAGGTGCCAAGGTTTTGAAACTGGGTTTTTGTGCTGGCACATAAGCATTTTTTTTTAATCTCCTGAGCCATCTCCCCAAGTCTCCCTTTTCTCTTTTCCTCCCTTCCTCCCTTCATTCCTTTCTTTAGAAGTAAGATCTCCTGTAGCCCTAACTCTCCGTGAATTCTCCATAGAGGGGAGGATGACCTTGAACTGATCCTCCTGCCTCTACTTCCCCTGAGTGCTGTTACAGGCGTGCACCACCCCCCAGGTAATTTATACGGTCTTGGGGGTCAAAACCAGGGCACTGGGCAAGCAGTCTATCAACCCTCAAGCTTGTAAGGCTTGTTTGTCCCATCTCCTCGTCTTGCTTTGAGATGTCTTCCTGACCCAGGAAAGAGTGGGAATTTAGAGTCTAGATAGGAAAGCATTCTATGGCTCTGTGATGTCGGACACAGCCTTTGGTGTCACACTTGGAACTGAGCCCCAGTTCTGTGGAACAGCAGCTGTGTGATGCAGAGGCGGATTGCCCAAGCGCTCTGTGCTTCTGTATCTTATCTGTTGAGTGGGGACATCTGTATTGAGCCCACGGGAAGCTGTGAGGGATGAACAAGGTACGGAACATAAGCACTTTGCACAGTAAAATGTCAAATGTCACCGGTTGCTTACTACGCAAGATCTTTGAGCAAATTATAAAAGAAGTTCAAACACCGAAAGCCTTCCA
Source organism: Acomys minous (assembly GCF_964271855.1). Taxonomy (NCBI): domain Eukaryota; kingdom Metazoa; phylum Chordata; class Mammalia; order Rodentia; family Muridae; genus Acomys; species Acomys minous. The sequence continues at coordinate 112,095,734 of NC_140487.1, forward strand.
GGCCTTTTCTGACTAGACCAAAAGTCAACAATGATTTTACAAACAGCTTTTTGAGATATAATTTACACGTGTCACACAATTAAAAGGGCTAGGGGCGTAACTCAGGAGAAGAGTGCTGTGTAGTTTAGGAAAGGCCCTGGGTTTGGTCCAGAGCACTGAAACATCCACAACAATGCCTGGGTGTGATGGCGCATGCCTGCTATCCCAGCACTCAAGCTGAGGTAGAAGGAGTGCCTCCTTGAGTTTGAGGCCAGCCTGGACTACATAGAAAGATCTCATTTCACAAAAACAGGGAGCACTGGGTGGTGGTGGTGGTGGCAGCAGCAGCGGCGCACACCTTTAATCTCAGTCCTCAGGAGGCAGAGGCAAGCAAATCTCTGTGAGTTCGAGGCCAGCCTGGTCTACAGAGCTAGCCCCAGGGCAGCCAGGGCTACACAAAGAAAACCCTGTCTTGAAAACCCAAAAAAAAAAAAAAAAGCTGGGTGTGGTGGCGCACGCCTTTAATCCCAGCACTTGGGAGGCAGAGACAGACAGATCTCTGTGAGTTCGAGGCCAGCCTGGTCTACAAGTGAATCCAGGACAGCCAAGGCTACACAGAGAAACCCTGTCTAGGAAAAAAAGAAAAACAACGCCCCCCCCCCAAAAAAAAAGGAAAAGAAAAGAAAAAAGAGCTTGCTAAGGTGGTTGGCACATACCTTTGATTCTAGCATTCAGGAGACAGAGGTAGGCAGAACTCTGTGAATTCCAGGCCAGGCAAGTCTATGCAGAGAGTTCCAGGACAGCCAGAGCTGCATAGTAAGACTGTCTCAAAAAAAAAAAAAAAACACACACACACAAAACCAGCCATTTTCATTCCCCACTACCCACATAAGGAGACCCGGTACTCCTCAGCTAGCCCCTGCCTTGGTGACTATACAGCTACTTTCTGGCCTGTAGATGTCGGTTGTTTTTTGTTTTTCGGGTTTTGTTTTGTTTGTTTTTTGGTTTTTCAAGAAAAGGTTTCTTTGTGTAGCCTTGGCTGTCCTAGACTCACTTTGTAGACCAGGCTGGCCTCGAACTCACAGAAATCTGTCTTTTTTCTCTTTTTTAGATATGTATATATGTATGTATGTATGTATGTATGTATGTATGTATGTGTGTGTACACACATAGATGTGTGTGAGTATGCACAAGCTCTGGGCATGTGTGGAGGTCTGAGAACAAGTTGTGGGAGCTAATTTCCTCCCTCTCCTTATGGGTTGGGGGATGGTATATAAGTGGTCATCAGGCTTGGTAGAAAGCACCTTGACCCAGTGAGCCCTCTTGATTGCCCTGGTCTGTAGACTTTTTACTACTGGACTGTTTGACTTTTTTTGTTATTGTTTTGCTTTGCTTTGGTTTTGCTTTTCGACACAGAGTTCCTCTGTGTAGCCTTGACTGTCCTGGACTCACTTTGTAGACCAGGCTGGCCTCAAACTCACTGAGATCTGCCCGCCTCTGCCTCTATGAGTGCTGGAATTACAGGCAGGCACCACTGCACCGTGCTTGGACTTTTCATATAAACGGAATCCTGCGCAGCTTGTTGGCACACACCTGTGATCCCAGCTCTCAGGAAGCTGAGGCAGGGGGATTCGTGTATCTTTGAGGCAGAGCTGGGCTGCCCTGCAGTATGAGGCCAGTTAAGGCTGTAGACTGAAGCCAGACCATGCCTCAAACAAAACAAAGTATCCAGGCATGGTGTCAGGTGGTGATGACGCACACCTGTAATCCCTTTAATCCCAGCAGTTGGGAGGTAGAGGCAGGCAGAGCTCTTGTGAGTTCGAGGCCAGCCTGGTCTGCAGAGTGAGTCAAGGTTACACGGCATAATCCTGTCTCAAAAAACAAAACAAAACAAAACTAGAGAGGGGGTGGGGTGGGGAAAAGTGGTATATGACTTCAGAGTGCTATAGAAGCAGGGTCAGGTGGAGCTCCATGAGTTGGAGACCAGTTTGTTCTCTACAGTGAGTGAGTTCTAGGCCAGCCAAGGCTACATAGTCAGACCCTGTCACAAAACCAAACCAAACCAAGCAAACAAATAAAAAAATTAAAACCAGAATCTTATTACCATGGGTGATCTTGGAGACCGGCTTCTTTCATTTGTATAGTGTTTTCACAGCTCATCCAAATTTCGACATAGGTTATCTTTCTTACTGTTGCCGCATCGTGTGGCCTTACCCCCATTTTATTCACCAGCTGAGGGCATTTGAATTGCTTCCACTTTTTAGCTATTGCCAGTGGGGTTGTGAATATCCAAGCCCAAGCTTTGGTGTGGACAAAAGGTTCGAGTGGACTCGACTGGTCAGGTGACAGCTGCGTGTGGGCTCCTGCAGGTCAGCCTCCTCACTGCTTTCCAGAGTGGCCACACCGGTTTCCCTTCCCAGTGGCAAAACATCAGGGTTCCACTCCGTCCCTCCGCATTCTGTGGCTCCTGCTATTGTCTGTCTTTTTTTTTCTTTTTTTTTTTTAATTGGCGCCGGTCTAGTGGGTGTGACGTGGTGTTTCCTTGCAATGGCAAAGCTTTGTAAAGGGGCCAGAGAGCAAATATTTCCAGCTCCCTGACTCATTCCGTCTCTGCCACTGAGGCATGAACACAGCCTGGATGGCATGTAAACAAACTCTCGGTGGTTTACTAACAGGCGGCAGGCAGCTCAAGGGCCAGCTTGCAGATTCTCTTAAAAAACAAAAAAAAAACAAAAAAAGAATGGCTGCCCCATCTGCCCAGCTTGTCTCCTCCCCTACTTTGATATTGTGATTATCAGCTTTACAAGTAGCCGTTATTATTGCATTTATGTGCATGGTGTGTGTATGCGGGTGGGGTGGTGGTGCACACACGTGTGCGCTATAGAGTGCATATGAAGTCAGTGGACCACTTTTGCAGAGTTGCTTACCCCCTTTCCCACCTTTATGTGGCTGTTGGGGATTGAATTTATGTCCCCAAGGCTTTTGCTTTTACCAGGTTGGCTTTCATTTTGCCGACTTCTATTATTGACTTTTTAAAAAACCAGCTTTTATTTTATTCTACACGTATGAGTGTTTGCATGCACGCATGTGTGTATGCCATGTGTGTGTGTGTGTGCAGTGAGTGCCCCATGGAGATCAGAAGAGGCATCGGAGCCCCTGGAACTGGGATTATGGACAGTCTTGAGCTGCCAGGAAATTGCTGGGAACCGAACCCAGGTGTTCTGGAAGAGCAACGTAGGAGCCGACTCTTCAGCCCCTGCCCAGATTATTAGACTTTTGAAACAGGGTCTCCTCCTTACATGGCTCAGGCTGGACCTAAATTCGAGATCTTCCTGCTTCAGTCTTCCCAGTGCTGGGATTACAAACCTGGACTGCCATGCCCCCCCCCACCTCGCCCCTCCCCTCCAGCGACTCCTGGCTTTATGCTTTTGTTATGCTCTCTCGCTCGTTTCCAATGGCAACACTTAAGCATTTAGTCAGCGCGCTTACTGCCCTTCGTTCCTCTTAAGTGTCAGCTTGCTGGTGATGGTCTGATTGCCTGTGTTTTCCCTTTGGCCACGAGGCCTGGTGTATAGTAGGTGTTCAATAAGTACGAATTTTGAGGGAGGGAGTGACTGACTGCTGGGTGAATGGAAACCCATTTCCAAATGCATTCTGCTCAATGTCTTGTAAATTTTTTTAAAAATATATTTTATTAATTTATTCATATTGCATCTCAATTGCTATCCCATCCCTTGGATCCTCTCATTCCTCCCTCCCTCCCATTTTCCCCTTACTCCCCTGCCCTATGACTGTGACTGAGGGGGACCTCTTCTCCCTGTATATGCTCATAGGGTATCAAGTCTCTTCTTGGTAGCCTGCTATCCTTCCTCTGAATGCCACCAGGCCTCCCCATCCAGGGGACGTGGTCAAATATGGGGCACCAGAGTTCGTGTGAAAGTCATACCCCACTCTCCCCTCAACTGTGGAGAATGTCCTGTCCATTGGCTGGATCTGGGTAGGGTTGTCTCGTAAATTTTTGAGAGGTGCCAAGTGCTCCCTGCTTAGGAACTTCACCTGGTGTGAGAGTCAGTGTCAGGTGGAACTGGATAGGTGGGAGGCCATAGCTGAGATGGTGTGACTGGCAAGGAAACCAGGCAACCTCAGTACCTCCAAGGGGTCAAGTCGGATCTGGTGACCTAGCTTGTCCTAGCCCAGTGCCCCCCGTTTCCCCCTGTGATGTCCTCCAGACAAGCCCCTCCTCTTGCAGCAGTCACCCCCACACTGTGAAAATCAAAGGTCAGCCAGCCTAGGAGAGAGATGTGTTGATCATTTTTTTCTTCCTTTTTTAAAAACATATTTATTTATTTATTTATGTATACAATGTTTTGCCTACATGTACACTTGCACCCCAGAAGAGGGTACCCGATTTCTTTACAGATGGTTGTGAGCCACCATGTGGTTGCTGGGAATTGAACTCAGGACCTCTGGAAGAGCAGTCAGTGCTCTTAACCGCTGAGCCATCTCTCCAGGCCCTTGTTTCATTTTTTAAGACAGGTTTTCTCCAGTCCCATTTTTTTTTTCCAAACCGGGTCTCATCTATCTCCATACTGATTCTAGGCCTAGCCAGGGATATATGTTGAAACTTTGTCTTAAAAAATAAAATAAAGCAGGGCGGTGGTGACGCGTGCCTTTAATCCCAGCAATCAGGAGGCAGAGGCAGGTGGATCTCTGTAAGTTCGAGGCCAGCCTGGTCTACAAAGTGGGTCCAGGACAGCCAAGGCTACACAGAAAAACCCTGTCTCGGAAAACCAAATGAAACCAACCAAACAAAAACAAATAATCCAGATGTGGTGGTGCATGTATTTAGTCTCAGCACTGGGAGGCAGAGGCAGAGGCAGACAGATCTCTGCGAGTTTGGTTACAGAATGAGTTCCAGGACAGCCAGGGCTACACAGAGAAAATAGGTCTCAAAAATAAAATAAAATACTTGTGGGCTTGGAAGTGTAGTTTGGGAGGCTGGGGCAGGATGATTTCAAGTTCAAGGCCAGCCTGAACCTCGTAATGAGACTCTGCCACAAAAGATTGTTAAAATCAACTTGAGGTAAGGGCTAGAGATATAGTTCAGTTGGAGATATAGAGCGATTGCTTAGCATGTAAGAGACCCTGGGTTGGCTCCCTGACACTGCATAAACCAAGCATAGTGGCACACAAGTAATCCTAGCACTGGAAGTTTAAGGTCATCCTGGGCTACATAGCAAGTTCAAGCCCAGCCTGGAGTACATGAGACACTATATATAAATAAATAGGTAGGTAGATGATAGATAGATAAAACCTGAGGGCTAGGGCTATGGTTCAGTGGTTGGGGATTTTCCCATCATACATGAGGCCCTGGGTTCAATCCCCATCAATCCAAACAGTTTCCGTTGGTTTTGGTTTTTCAAAACAGGGTTTCTCTAATTAGCATTAGGTATCCTGGACTCACTTTGTAGACCAGGCTGGCCTCAAACTCACAGAGATCCGCCTGCCTCTGCCTCCCCGAATGCTGGAACTATAGGCCTGCGCCACAGCGCCAAGCCAACATTTCTTAGGAGCACAGAGGCAGCCTGTACCAAGGACCTTTCTCCTTTCAGTCTTCTTTCCTGCCACCTCCCATCCTGGCCATGTTTTTAATTCTTTCACACTTAGTCACAGATACACACACCCAGTGTGACAGAGATGATGCTGGGGAAGGGCAGGGCCTCACCCAGCATGTAACTGCTAAATTCTGCTTTATGCAACTACAGCATAGGTTCACAGTTCAATCCTAGCCCTTGCTCATAGAAACTTACAGTTAGCCGGGTGTGGTGGCGCATGCCTTTAATCCCAGCACTAGGGAAGCAGAGGCAGGCAGATTGCTGTGAGTTTGAGGCCAGCCTGGGTCTATAAAGTGAGTCCAGGACAGCCAAGACTACACAGAGAGACCCTGAGTCTAGGCTGTCCTATACAACCTATCTCAAAAAACTAAAATACAAGTCCAGGCATGGAGGCACTCCTTTAATCCCAGCACTCGGGAGGCAGAGGCAGGCAGATCTCTGTGAGTTTGAGGCCAGCCTGGTCTACAAAGCAAATCCAGTAGTGCCAGGGCCATAGAAAGACATCCCGCCTTGAAAAAGGTAAATAAAAAAAATAAATAAATAATAAATGAATGAATGAAGGGCCTGGCTTCTGTATTACCCAGGTTGGTATTGAACTTTTGGGCTCAAGTGATCCTCCCACTTTAGGCTTCTGAGTATCTGGGACTGCAAGTACACACCATGATAGCCCCAGTTTGTCAGTCCAGTTTGTTTTATTTATTTATTTATTTATTTATTTATTTATTTATTTATTTTCAGAGCAAGAAACATAGCCCAGGCCTTCACACATGCTCAGCAAACTGTTCCCTCCTGAGCTGTATTCCCAGCCATCCCATCCCCACAGTTTAATTGGCAGCCGACTTCTGGCCTCCAGGTTGTGAGTCCTGAAGGTGGTCCAAATATCTGAGCTCCATGGACACAGGTGACTTCAGCCGCTCTGCTTCCAAGGTCAGGCCCCCTTGCACCTTGCAGCACTCACCCTATGATCTCCCCCATCAGACTCTGAGCCCTGCAGGGACACTTATCTGTCTCTGTCCTCTTTGCACCTGGCGCACAGCCAGACTGTGTAGTTAATGATCATAGGTAGCATTTATTGAGCTCTGACTGTGTACTCAGGTATGCTGTAAGCGTTTTATGAACCTAAGCCACTTAGCCCAGTGGAGCAAGTCCAGCTGTTCTACTCCAGATTAGGAGCTAACACCTCCAAGAAACTAAATCATTTGCCCTTGTTACACTGCCAGAATTCAAGCCAGTCTACATCCTGAACCCCACTAAAGGATGGATGTGGCCAGGGCACATAAGTATGCGTGCCATTGTAAAGCAGAAAAGCCAAGGAGATGGCTCAGTCAGTACAACGTGTGCAGGGTGTGCAGGAGGATCTGAGGCCTTGTAATCCCAGAACAGGAGAGGCTGAGACAAGCAGTTCCCTGAGGCTCAGGCCCAGTCAGCTCACCTCGTCCAGGTCAAAGTGAGGGAGACTTTGTCTCAAAAATCATGTGGATGACAACCCTGAGGTACAACACCCAAGGTTAACCTCTGTCTTCTATGCATAGGATTGTGTATATTCACCTAGGCACACCTGGACACATGCAGACAAACACACACACACACACACACACACACATACACACACACACACACACACACACACACACACACACACACACCACAGTCGGGCAAAGTACAAGATCTGGTAACCAGGGTTTCCAGTTTTTGCTTCTTTGACTCGGTTCATTCTTTGGTACCATAAGACTACCAGTACTAGGCCGGGCGTAGTGGCGCACGCCTTTAATCCCAGCACTCTGGAGGCAGAGGCAGGTGGATCCCTGTGAGTTCGAGGCCAACCTGGTCTACAAAGTGAGTCCAGGAGAGCCAGGGCTATACAGAGAAACCTTGACTCAAAAACAAAAAACAAAAAACCTAACAGTACTGTCAGCCTCAGAGGCCTGGTACTGTCCCTGACACTGCAGTGCTCTGAACTGGGGAAATCACTGAATGGAACTAGGCTACTACCACTTACTCATTTGGAACTAATTAAGTGGCAAGCCAGATACACACAGTTGCCTATTCAGACTACAGAACAAGAGCCTGGGAGCCATGTCTAGCCCTTGGGTTGCCAGCTGGCAACCTGTGATCTTTTTTTTTTTTTTTAAATGATTGGCTGTTTTCTGTCCCCATATGGCCCCCAGATCCCTCACATGGCTCAGAGTCCATTTGGGGATCAAAGTACATGAAACAGAAAGGCAGACTGCCTGTTCTTCACCCAGCCTATGCTGTGCCCCACCCCCTCAATGCCCTCAGGTGCCCTTTCCATCATCTTCCTGTCACCAGAGTCAGGGCTGGGAGGGACGGAGAGAGGGGACAGTGCCTTTTTTTTTTTACAGACTCTGGCAAGCACCTGATACGAGCAGCCCTCTGACGGAAGGGTCTTACGATGGCGATGGCGTGTTGATGTGCTACGCTAATCCTGCATCTTGTTCTCAAAGGGAGAAGCCGGGGGTCTCAGACCTAGAGAAAGGATTTTAAAGATCAGCTTTGTTCAGCTCATCCATGACACAGCAGCAGCTCATGCCCCCTGGATTGCTTTACCTTAATGACCCAGCAACTTGGTGAAGAGGAAACCACTGGGACTTAAAATGGCTAAAAAAAAAAAATACAAAAGTTCAGGGTATCCTTGTAACTTGTTGGAAGAGACCACGGAGCATTCATGTCTAGGTGACGTCACCTAAGAACAGCATCAACATGCCAGGTGTGGTGACGCATGCCTTTTAATCCCAGCACCCGGGAGGCAGAGGCAGGTGGATTGCTATGAGTTCAAGGCCTGCTTGGTCTACAAAGTGAGTCCAGGACAGCCAAGGCTACACAGGGAAACCGTGCCTCGAAAAAACCAAAATAAATAAATTAATTAAATTTAATTTAAAAAAGAAAACAGGCTAAAAGAAGAAAAGGAAACGGACTAGGGTACAAACCTAGTTTTAAGGACAGGCTGGGATCAAATGCAAGTATATCTCTTTTTTTGTTTTGATTTTTTTGTTTGTTTATTTGTTTTTGTTGTCTTGAGACAGGGTCTCAACTGTACCAGAGGTTCTCAACCTGTGGGTTGTGGCCCCTTGGGGGGAGGGTCAAACGACCCTTTCACAAGGGTGACATAGCAGATACCATGCAAATCATATTTACATTATGATTCATAATGCTAGTAAAATTACAGTTATGAAGTAGCAATGAAAGTCATTTTATGGTTTGGGGTTGCAGCCTTAGGAAGGCTGAGAACCACTGAACTACACGGTCCTAGCTGGCTTGGAACTTGCTATATAAGTAAGACAGGACTGGCCTAGAACTTACGGAGATCTGCCTCTCTCTGCCTTCTGAGTGCTGGGATTAAAGCTATGTGCTACCACATTGAGCTTTGGTTCTAATTTGTTTTGAGAGAGAGAGAGAGAGAGAGAGAGAGAGAGAGAGAGAGAGAGGGAAGGAGGAGGGGGGAGTGTTGCCTGTATATAGTGACCAAGGAGGATAGAAGAGGAATCAAAAATCCCCTGGGATTGGAGCATAGATAGTGGTGAACTACCACATGGATGCTGGAAAACAAGCCCTCTGGAGAAGCAGCCATCTTAACCACCGAGCCGTCTCTCCCTGTCTGACAGAGGAACTTTAGACATCGGCCTTGGCTGTGTTAGAGCGGAAAGGATTCATTCCCTTCCTGCCCTTTTCCTGAAGGAGGAACCTAATCTGGAAAGGGCCTGGTACAAGTCTCCGATCCCATCATAGGCTAGCCATCAATTGGGACCATCTCGCCATCAAGAAGTTTGGCAAAGGCGTTGGCCTCCTCCGAAATCCTGGTCCATTCCACATCTGTCCACCAGGTGGCGCAGAGGCATCAGGGAAAAGGGCAGAAAGAAGGGTGGGCAAACCCCTTCCTCTTGCACAACTTTTCTCCTAACAAACTGGTTCGAGCCTCTGCCTGTTCTGTGCATTGCAGACACTCACAGAGGTGATTTTGGCCTGACCACGTTAGTAGCGACGGTAAAAGCTGAGAGGCAGACTCCAGCAGACGGGGAGCCTTCTTAGCAGCTGGCTCAGAGAGTGGTGCTAGCACACCCAGTGGAGGTGCAAGATGAGGTCCTCCTTTCCTGGGCTCTGCACAGAGCATGAGGGTGTTGGTGCTCTCCTTGGGTGGTCGGTGGCCACCACTAGTGAAGATCTACCACATGACGGAAGTGTCTGCCACTGTGGGAAGGCAGGGGCAACTGTTGGATCTGACAGCTCCACCGCTCAGCTCAAGGCCAGCAGCTCAGTCAGACCTTCTGTTCATGTCCCAGCCCACGGGGAGCTGTATGTTCAAAGGCTCGGAGGCTGGAATCTTTGAAGGTTTGAGTTACTCGGGGCGGGGGAAACAGGGTTGAGGGAGTACTAGAAGAAAGGGCGGGTTGGATGAGGTGTAGGCTGGGCCTTGGGGGCTTGAGCAAGCTGTCTGCTTTGAACTTTATCCTGGGAGGGACCGGGAGCGATTGAGGACTATTCAGCAGGAGGATGGTGTGGGAACATCGTGCTGAGCATGACCCACCCGAGCTGTGTGTAGACCGAGGAAGGGAGGTAGGGAAGTCTGGAGACAGAGGGGTCAACCAAGATGGGGGTTCATTTTCCACCCATTCACCAAGAGCTTCCATGGGGCCTTAGGTAACCCCAGGGAAACTGTTTTGGTTAGGTGACAGTTCTCACAGGTGGGGGGAGTCCCTGGTCCAAGATGATCAGTTCTCCACCTGGTATACACTAGAAGATCCCGGCTGTCAATAGACACTTAGGGAGAGAGAATGGCTAAGAAAAAGCAGATTGGGAGGTGGAGGGAGACAGAGGTGTGTGTGTGTGGGGGGGCGTCAGAAGCAGGGGAGGGCAAAAGTGGGAGGGGCACTTGCAGCAGAGGCAGGGGGTGGCAGAGGTGGGGGGGTCTGGCAGAGGCAGGGGTGTGTGGAAGAGGCAAGGTGGGGAGAGGGGTGACAGAAGTGGGGGGGTGGCAGAGGCAGGAGGTGGCAGAGGCAGGGCATTCCATTCGGGCCCATATTGGTGGTAAACATCTCTTCCAGATGCCAACTCGGCTAGTTATTGGCTGTGTTACCATGGCCAACTCACTTTGGTAATCCAAGCCTCAGCTTCTATATCTGTAAAAACGGTGGCTACGGAGATGGCGCAGCAGGTACCTGATGACCTGGGTTGGATCCTCAAAACCCACTTAAAAGTGGAGAGAACCTTTAATCCCAGCACTCGGGAGGCAGAGGCAGGTGAGTTTGAGGCCAGCCTGGTCTACAAAGTGAGTCCAGGACAGCCAAGATTATACAGAGAAACCCTGTCTCAAAAAACAAAAAACAAAAACAAACAAACAAACAAAAGTGGAGAGAACCGACTCCACAAAATTGTCCACCTCCCCAACCTACACACAACAATAGCAACAACAACAACAAACAACTACACAGAGAAACCCTGTCTTGAAAAACCAGAAAAAAACCAAACCAAAACCCATAAAAGATAAAATGTGATTATGGATAAAATTAATCTTTGAGACTATCTTGGGCCCTGGACAAGGTGGTGTATGTAGGTTCAGCACAGTTTTGGGGGTAGGGGTGGGGGTGTCAGAGAACACCCAGAAAGGGGTATTTTCAGGTTCTCCAAGCCTCAGAGAGTCTGTGGCTATGTAGGTGGGCGCTCTAGCTCTCTGGCCTGGAAGGTACTTCTTCAAGCCAGGGTGGGTTTGAAATCAGGTCAGCCCCAGGCTGACACCACATGGAATTAGGCCAAGGGAATTCTAGCCAGAGGCAAAGAAACAGTCTCATCATGGCCACCTTCTGGAGGAAGGAGCTGTGGCTGTCCCTTTGTTTAAACATTCAGAATGATTTCCTGGGCTACGTTTCAAGGAGAGAACCTCTCCATTCTATTCTGTTGTTTGCTTTCTTGTTTTGTGCTGGTGCAAATGAAAGGGATAAATGTCTCGTGTATATTCCTGCTTTCTTTTATTTTTTTATCCTTTGTTTTTGTATGTGTGTAAACTATGTGCCTCCGTGTGTGTGTGTGTGTGTGTGTGTGTGTGTGTGTGTGTGTGTGATGTGTGTGTCAGTACTTGCATGGATGCCACAGAAGGGCATCAGGTGTTCTGCTCTGTCACTCTCCTCTGCCTTACTCCTTTGAGACAGGATCTCTCACTGAACGCGGAGCTAGGCTGGCAACCAGAAAACCCCAGCCATTTTTTATAAAATGTGAGTGCTGGGTTCTGAACTCAGGTCGTTATGCTTACCCTACCAAGTGCTCTTAACCACTGAGCCATTTTTCCAGCCCCAACATTTTTATTTTGTTTTGGTTTTTTCCTCTCTATCTCTCTTTTTGCCTTTCCTCCCCCTCCCCTTCCCCTCCCTGTCCCTTTCCCATACCCTCCCCTCCCCTTCCCTGTCCTCCTCCCCTTCTCCTCCCTCTCCCTTCTCCTCCTCCTCCTCCTCCTCCTAGAAATCTGAGCCTGAGGCCTCACACAAGTTAAGCAAGTGCTTGACCACTGAGTTGCTCCCAGGCCTTTATGTGCACTCTTTCAGGTGCTCGGGATGGCTGCTTTGTGAGGCAGGTCCTACTTGTTATTCATCCCATTGTATGGGTGGGGAAACCTAGGCCGGAAAAAGTTAACACCTGTATATGGATCTACATTTATTTGGCCTATGGATAGGACAGTACACTTAGAGCCCAAGAATCTCCCAGAGCCTAGATTTATCCAGTAAGTAGAACCAGGCCAAAAGCCGCTAAGAGAAACATGCAGCCCAAGGCACAGCAGTTGTCAGCTTGGGGGCACCAAGCACAGTATTTGTACGACACCTGCCAGGGGGAACTCTTTTTTTATAATTTTTTTTTGTATGTGCATTGATGTTTTGCATGCATGTATGCATGTCTGTGTGAGGGTGTCAGATCTTGGAGTTACAGACAGTTGTGAGCTGCCACGTGGGTGCTGGGAATTGAACCCAGGTCCTTTGGAAGAGCAGTCTGTGCTCTTAACCACTGAGCCATCTCTCCAGCCCCAGCCAGGGGGAACTTAAGGAAAGGAAACATGAGGCTTTCCTGGATCACTGGCCTGATTCTTCCAGCCATATCAAAACAAAACTTGGGGAGAAGAGATGCTGAAACAAACCCCAGCACCTCACATGCACAGTTTAGACACTTGCACCAACCCAACGGTGACTTCTCATACACAATTTGCCTCATGCCAGGCCTGCTGCTAGAACCTTACACCCTTTGCTTGACTCATTTAATTTTCCCAAATAACCTCAAAGAAAGGGGCGTGAACAGAGAAGGCCATGGGTTGCTTAAGGTCATGTGATTACTAAGTGGGAGAGTTGGGTTTCAAAATAACATAGCCTAATGACAGGGAACTTGTCTGGTAGGCAGAAGGCTCTAAATTCCGTCTCCAGCACCAGAGGAGGGGTGGGGGGTGGGGGGTTGGGGGGTGGGGGGAATGGGAGGGGAGCTGGTTAATTGACATAGCACTGTCTCCGGGGCCTGTGCACTCAGTCACATTTACTACTTCCTATTCAATCTGAAACACATCCTGTCTCCTTCTTTGCTTTGACTGCCAGGAAGCTCAGAGCCACGGCTTAGGTTATATCACAGTCACTGTCCTTAGAAAACTTTCTGTCACCTTGCTGCTGTAGTCAGATTTTCATGTTTCTTCCTTCCTTCTCCCCTGGCCTTCTGCCCAGGCTTTCATTACTCCTTGATTCCCGCTCTTTAATTATTGATCAAATGGTCTTTAGGCTGCAGAGGAAGCCACCTCCAAACCCTTTTTGGAGCCGACAAGACGTCAGAAATTTATGAGATGAATAGAGACCTCCTGACTGGCTGCGCCAGCTGGTCACAGTCATGAGGGACGAGTGGTTTTGAGCAGCTTCCAGTGGATAGAACAGTGAAAGTTCTGCATTCCGTAGCTCTGTGTAAGTTAGCACTGCATTCACGAAATTCATGCTAGAGCTACATCGGGCCAACCCTGACATCTCAGTGCCTAAGGAAAAGGAAGCTATTCCTTGCCTCAGTGACTAAAGCATTTTGCCACATTCGTGAGGATTGGAGTTTGGATCCCCCAGACGCTGCCCACTTAAGAGACAGGTGGATGTGGTAGGCATGAAAGTGGAGATGGGGGTCTCCAGAGCAAGCCAATGAGCTACAGTAGCAAAACCAGTGAGCCCTAGGTTCCGTGGGGGACCCTACCTCAATATCTAAGGTGAAGAGTGATGGGCTGGAGAGATGGCTCGGCGGTTAAGAGCACTGTCTGCTCTCCCAGAGGTCCTGAGTTCAATTCCCAGCAACCACATGATGGCTCACAACCATCTATAATGAGATCTGTGCAGGCATACATGCAGGCAGAACACTGTATATGTAAAAATAAAATAAATCTTTAAAAAAAAAAAGAGTGATAGGAGAAGATACATGATATCTCCTGACGCGGTGGCACACGTCTTTAATCCCAGCACTCGGGAGGCAGAGGCAGGTCTGGTCTACAAAGTGAGTCCAGGACAGCCAAGGCTACACAGAGAAACCCTGTCTTGAAAAACCAACAAAACAACAACAAAAAACCCCTCAAAACCAAATCTAAACAAAAAAGATACACAACGTATGTCTCACAGCACTCCATGAACACCTGCACCTGCACACACACACACACACACACACACACACACACACACACACACACACAATGCACACATATACTTGAAAAAGTAGAAAAAAAAATGAAGCTCTTCCAATGTATGTTTTGGCCAATGTAGGGATGGAGTAAAACCCAGATTGACTCAGGCTCTGCCACGTCCAATATGTGGCTTCCAAAGTCACTCTGGTGTTGGCATCCAGTTGGCAGATGGGAGAGCACTTGCATACTTCCTAACCACGCCGGCCTGGATGTGGTGCCATGTCATCCTTGCCATCGTCGTCCCATTGGTAGAAAGGAGTCACATAGTAATTGCAAGAAGGGCTGGAAAAATGTAGGTCTGGGCTGCTTTTTTTTTTCTTTCTTTCCCTGAAACAGCTCTAAATATGGAGGGAAAGCATCTTTACTGAATAGCTGACACAGGTCCACAGGAAAGATGGGCTTGGCTTGCTTGCTTATGAGGAACCATGGGTAAAAGCATTTAGGGCTGAAGAGATGATGGCTCAGTAGGTAGAATTGTTTGTGTCATGTAATCTCAGGACTGGGTAAGTGGATCTTTGGCGTTCATTGGCCAGCTGGCCTATCTGTTTTAGAGAGCTTTAGGTTCAGTGAAAGGTCTTGTCTCAAAAACACAAGGAGGAGAGAGCTTGGAGAGTTGGACCAGTGGTTACAGCACTGGCTGCTCTTGAAGAGGACCTGGGTTCACCTAAGTGGCAGCTCACAAAAAAATCTGTAACTAAAGCTCCAAGGGACCTGATGCCCTCTTCTGGCCTCAAAGGCACCTGCACTCATGTATACACACACACACACACACACACACACACACACACACACACACACACACACACACACTTTTAAAAACGAAATGACTATTTTATTTTATTTTCCGAGACAGGGTTTCTCTGGCTGTCCTGGAAACTTGTCCTGTAGACCAGGCTGGCCTCGAACTCACGGAGATCCACCTGCCTCTGCCTCCCAAGTGCTGGGATTAAAGGCGTGCGCCACCACCAAACAGCACAAAATGACTCTTAAGAAAAAAGTGAAGCGGAGAGCAATTGAGGAAGTTGACCTCTGGCCTCCATAACATGTGTGCACAGTTGCCTCTGACACAGAACATTCACATTTGTTAAAAATTGTGCTTGTTGTGTGCCCGTACATATGGAGGCCAAAAGTCAACAGCCCTCCTCAGTCACTTATCTCCTGTAGTTTTAGAGATGGAGTCTCTTGCTGAATAGGAAGCTCATTGGTTTACCTAAAGCTGATTAGCCAATGAACCGCAGGAATCTGTTTGTCTCTGCCTCCCACTGATAGGGTTACAGGCTTGGGCAGTCACACCTGCTGCTTTTTTTTGTTTTGTTTTGGTTTTCTTTTTCTTTTTTGAACAGGGTTTCTCTGGGTAACCCTAGCCGTCCTGGGACTCTGTAACACTCTCTGTTGACCAGGCTGGCCTCGAACTCAGAGATCTGCCTCTGCCTCCAGAGTGCTAGGACTTAAAGGCATGTGCCACCACTTCCGAGCCACACCCAGCTTTATTATTATTATTATTATTATTATTATTATTATTATTATTATTATTATTTTATTTTTTTGTGGGTGCTGGGGTTAGGAAGTCAGGTTCTGATGATTGTTCAGCAGCCATTTTAAGGACGAACCATCTACTGCCTTTACATTTGCAGTTTAAACCAAACTTTGCTCCACAAGATGAGGAAATAGTCAAAGACAGACTGAATCTTCACCAGTTTTTAAGGTCGTAGAAAGAGTCAGGCAGGATGCCTCAAGTTTTCGCGTGGGTGCCAGGTCTTTTTTGCCTTCTCTGAAATAACTGTTTTGGGCCAGGTTCTGGGTGGGCATTTGGGGGACACCCATAACAAATGAGATAAGGTCTTAAGCCTCCGGGTTACCGAACTACACCAAGGAGGCAGTGTAAAGAATGGGATGGCCTGAGGTCTGGAGCCTGGAGTCAAAGCCTCGCTGAGTTACAGAGCTGGGTGACAAAGAAGCCACATGACCTCGTCAGTTTTCAGATTCCTGGCCCAGTGGGTAAAGTCTATTGTGATAAGCAGGAAGACTTGAGTTAGAAAGGATCCTATAAGTTGTTCTTGGATCCCCACGCGCAACCTGGGGAGCTCGCTCCTCCTCATCCGTCAGCCTCAGTGTTCTCATCAGAAGGATGGCGTTAACAGGTTGACATCAGGGGCTTGGAATCTGGCCGCGTTGTGGGCTCGGCCTCCCTGGGACAAGTGTGTGGCCTCCCCGCCCCGTTGCAAGGACACACACACACACACACACACACACACACACACACACACACACACACACACACACACTCACACACCGCGCGTTCCCGGCCGAGGAGGTCCCTGAGTTCACAAGGACGCGGCTTCCTGGCTGGCGTTCCGGGGAAGGAGCTTTGCGCCGAGGGTCCCATCCCCCGGTCGTCCGGCTCAGGAAACGCAGAGAAAGCCAGGAACCCAGCCTGCCAGGCCCCGGGGCCCTCCGCCCCGGCCTTCGACTGCAGGAAGCGCGCTGGCGGGAACGCCCTGCCCGTGGGTGGGAAAAAGCCAGAGCTGCTGCTTCGCCGCGTCCTGGGCTGCGGCGAGCTGTCACCGCGGGCGCGCGTCCCTGCCGCAGCCCCATCCCTGCGCCAGTGCGGCAGCCGCGTGCCTGGGATCCTGCAGGCTCCACCGCGCGGGGGTGCGGGGAGGGAGGGCGCGGACCCAGAGCTTGCTTTGAGGGGCGACGTGCTTAGGGTACGTAGGTGAGTGGTCCAGCGCTGGACCACTGGCGTTAGACTCCGGATGTCTCCTTGAGTCGCAACTTTTGCGGTTGGCGCCCGGAAGATTTAGTTTCTTGGTGGCAGGAGATCTCAGAAACAGTTCTGGACTTAGATGCTACTGTGATGGGCAGGCCTTGACACCCTTTCACCAATAAGAGCTAAGGAAGAAAAAGATGGAGGACATAAAAGGGCGGTGCTTTCCAGTGCAGCAAGGGCGTTGGAATCAGTTATCCCCAGGCTTAAGTCCTAGCTTTCCCTCTTACCAGCTGTGTGATCTTGAGTAAGTACCATAACTCCTCTGGGCTTCCAGGTCACATCGACTTATTAAAGGTGCCTTTCAACTCTCCTAGACTTAGTTAGGTCCCACACTTAATCTCTTTTTTCCCTCATAGCATATGGCTTGATTCCTTGTGACACAGCGCTAATATTATTTATTAAACAAGTGTGTTCGCTGGGCGTGGTGGCGCACGCCTTTAATCCCAGCACTTGGGAGGCAGAATCAGGCGGATCTCTGTGAGTTTGAGGCCAGCCTGGTCTATAAATGAGTCCAGGACAGCCGAAGGCTACACAGAGAAACCCTGTCTTGAAAAACAAGAACAAACAACAACAACAAAAACAAAAACCAACCACAGTTGTATTCGGGTGCCCTGTCTTTCCACTTCAGGAGTCCCAAAGTTAAGGAAGATGGGGACCTTTGCTAACGTAAGCCCGTGTGCGCGCTGACACATGTTAAACATTCTGCCATTTGTTGTGAAATAAATACAGAGTGAAGGAATGGAGAGATGTGTGCCAGATGCTGCATTAAGAGTAGAAAAGGACCAGAAACAAATAAGCATCGTTCCCATCGTCAAAGAGGTCCCAGTCTAGAGCGGGAGGGGAATGAAATGGGTTTGTGCAAGGAAGATGGTCCTTGGTGTGCGCCAACAAGGGTTAAACAGTCCCGGAGACAAACACTAAAGCAGGGCTAGAAGCGGGAGAGCCGGAGATGAGTGACAGCCAGTCCCTAGGGAGCTGGGATAATGGACTTCTTTTCCACTAGAACTTACAAAGTACTTAATTTGCATAAAGCCTCACCGTGTTTTTATCCTAAGAAGATTGGGGGGGGGGGGGAAATGGATGAAGAATTTAGTGGCTTGTTCAAGCCCTCCTCCCCTTTTTGGAGGTGGGGATCAGTGCTGAAAGTGGATCCCAAACCTTTAGGCAAGCTGAGCTCTAGCCTCAGCTTCAAGGACACCGCCCTTGGTTTTGCACTGATCTTGGCTCAGGTCCAAATAAATGTTTTTTTTGGGTTTTTTTTGTTTTTTTTTTTTTAAGGTAAGCACTGTTGCCTCTCTGCCTTGCTCTACCTCTAAGCCTTGTTTTCCTAACCTGGAAAGAGTAATAATAAAGGCTTCCTATAACACACTGAGGTAGTTGGTGCAGACCTCTCAACCCCTGTCTCGGTTCTTAGTTTATGCTGAAGGGTCCACAGGTGATTTGATGGCCTCCCTGCTCTCACTTTCCATGATTCCTGTGAGACTTTGCTCCTGGACTCATTCATCACTGCGTTATGATTTATTGTGTGCAGACCAACAAAGGCGAGCCGACTCCAGCTTGGTTAGCATCCTTTTTATATATGCTTTTACTGCCTTATTTTCTGATGACAAAGTAATATGCGCTCCTTGTTAAAAAAAAATTACATTGCAGGAAGATATTGGGGGAAAATGAAAGTGCAAGTCTAGGCACACAAAAACAGAAGAGCTGACAGCTTGCTGTTTTTGAGTGTGGGTGGGACAACTCGTAGTATGAGGGCTGATTTTTATGTGTCAGGATATCCAGGGTACGGGATGCCCGGATCTTCTCTAGGTGTTGTTTGTGAGGGTGTTTCCAGAAGAGCATCATATTGGTGACTGAGTCAAGGTTGAAGTTGGTAATTGGGATAGCTGGGGATTTGTGCCTTCCCCTAACCAGACACACACACAATGCCCCCTGCAACACTTGGATGCCTGTTATGCATCAAATCCCAGGCTTTGCTGAGGCTCAGAGCTCAATGTGTGTGCTCTGTTGTGGACCTATATAGCCCCAGCTCCTAAATTTCAAATCTTAGCATTTCTGTTTCTCAAGGCTGAAGCTTTTTTTTTTTTTTAAGATTTATTTATTATGTATACAGTACTCTGCCTGCATGTGTGCCTGCAGACCAAAAGAGGGCATCAGATCACATTATAGATGGTTGTGAGCCACCATGTGGTTGCTGGGAATTGAACTCAGGACCTCTGGAAGAGCAGCCAGTGCTCTTAGCCTCTGAGCCATCTCTCCAGCCCTGGTTGAAGCTTTTTAATGTGGATGAGTGAATATATGGCTGCTGGGCTCCTAGTCTGGGGCAAAGAATTCTATATTTTTAGAGGCATCTACTGGGACCCTTCCAAAAAACGGATGAGATTCGTAGAACGTTTTATTTTTCATTTTGGAAAATGTGGCTTATGTAGCCCAGGCTGGCTTTGAGCTGATCTTCCTGCGTTTACCTCTGGAGCACTGGGATTATAGGCATGTGATACCATACCCAGCTACCTTTGCGACTTTCTGTAGTACTAAACACAATTGGCACAAGTACCTCTTGTTAATGTGAATTGCAGTTGTATTTTCATCTCCTTTCCCCCCTCTTAGCAGTCAGGTCTTTTTGGAAAAATTCCTCTATACATACAGACAAAATAAGGAAAAAGAAAAAAAAAAGATGACGGTTCCCCTAGGTTTTTTATCTTTTTTTCCCTTTTGGCCTCTGAATCTCTCCCTATATGTAGACTAGACATATATTTTAAAGCACAGGCTTCAAGCAGGTCTGTGATTCTGTGGCTTACTCTTTGCAGCAGCTAACTCAGCAGACACCTACTCCTGCCTAGTCATGCAAACCTGTCCCTTTTTCTAAAGGCTCCTGGAGGACAGGACTGTTGTTTAGTTCTCCTAACCCAGAGGCCAATACATGGGAGACTAATGGGGAGGACAGGATGAAATTTAACAGCAGGCTGGGGGATAGCTCCGGAGTACAGCACTTGCCTAGCATGCATGAAGGCCTGCGTTCAGTTCCCAATAAAATGCGCATGTGCACAGGCGCATGCTCGTGTGTGTGTGTGTGTGTGTGTGTGTGTGTGTGTGCGCGCGCGTGCGCGCGCACGCGCGCGCGCGCACACACACAATCAACCACCATTTCCTGCCATAAACAGAGTGTTAAGCTTTTTGGTTTTGTTTGTTTTTTGAGACAGGGTTGCTCTGGGTAGCTCTGTCTTGGAACTCTCTCTGTAGACCAAGCTGTCCTTGAACTCACAGAGATCTGTCTGTCTCTTTCTCCCGAGTGCTGGGATTACAGGCATGCACCACCACACCTGGCAAGTGCTCAGCTTTTAACAGTTCAGTTTTTAGGTTTATTTATTTATTATGTATACAGTGTTTTGCTTGCATGTATGTCTGCACACCAGAAGAGGGCACCAGATCTCTTTATAAGATGGTTGTGAGCCACCATGTGGTTGCTGGGATTTGAACTCAGGGCCTCTGGAAGAGCAGGCAGTGCTCTTAGCCTCTGAGCCATCCCTCCAGCCCCTTATAACAGGTCTCCCATACATTATCTCTTGCGGTCCACTACAGCCATTGCAGGAGGTAGGTAGGTACTAGTCTCCTTTTGCAGATGAGAAACCGAACGCAGAGATTTGGAAGTCTGGGGTTTCTGCAACTGACAAATGCAGTTATAATTTGACTCCCGATCTCTCCAGTTGCAAAGCTTTAACTTTGCATGAGCTAGTAAGTGATCAGTGGGGCCGTGAGCACTGCAGAGTAAGTTCTAACCTCAGACCTTTGCCTGCATGTGCTCGGTTCTCCTTTCTGAACGGTTTCAGAGCCTTCAGACAGTGTTAGCAGATAGGAAAGGCCCTCTCCGTGCCTGAAGCAATCCTGTGATCATGCATACTTTTCATGGGAAGTAGCGTTTTTTTTTTGTTTTTGTTTTTTGGTTTTTTTGAACCTCCTAGTCTAAAAATAAACCACAAATTTTAGGGGCCCTTGGGGACGACTAGCCAAGGCATTTCAGGACAGCTATTTGCCTATCTGCAACACAGGATATTAATCAGAGAGCCCTTCCCCTCTTCCCACAGGCTGGTGTGCTGGAAAGGCCCAGTGCCTTGCTGTGGTTCTTTTGAAAGACCTCGGAGCGCCAAAAGGGCAGCCTAACACGCAACGATCTCTCTGTGGGGAGGCATAGAGCAGAAACAGGTCACTCTGCTGCAAGAACCTGAAGAGAGGACTTGCAGCTGTCACCTGGGAGGTGTGCCAAGACACAGGCCCTGGGGCCTGCAGAATCCACCTGGGGTCTGGGGACTGGGGAACTGGTTTCTGTTCTAATGGCCACTTTCAGTAAACCTCTTCCTTATGTCGAACCCTAGAAGTCTTCCTCCCCCTTATGAAATGATGATGACTTTTTTTTTTCCCTTTTCTCTTTCTTTTTTCTTTTTCTCTCTTTTTTAAGACAGGGTCTTAACAATGTCCTGTGGCCCAGTCTGGCCTTGAACTCCTGTGATCACAGGCCTGTACCTGGTGACTGGTGGGTGAATCATCACAAGGACACTGTGTGATGTTTGTTAGAAGTTAGAAATATCAAGCCGGGTGGTGGTGGCGCACACCTTTCATATCAGCACTCGGGAGGCAGAAGCAGGCTGATCGCTGTGAGTTCGAGGCCAGCCTGGTCTACAAAGTTAGTTTAGGACAGCCAAGGCTACACAGCGAAACCCAGCCTCGAAAAACCAAAAAAAAAAAGAGAGGTTAGAAATATCACTGATAGTGGTAATTTTGAAAATAAGAATGCTAACCACACTGTTTGTGTCAGGTGTTTTCTATATAATATCACATTTGTTTTACTTTAAATTTTTTTGAGACAGCATCTCACTGTGTGGCTCAGGCTTTCCACAAACTTACCGTCCTTCCCAAGTATTGAAATTATAGGCATGTGTCACTATGTTTGGCTTATCATACTTAATTAATAATTAATTAATCTTTTGGTGCTGGGAACTGAACCCCATGAACTTGTGCTTCCTAGGCAAGTGCTGTATCACTGAGCTAGTCCCCCCAAGTCCAGATTAAACAAGCGCCACAAGGACTGTATAATTATTCCCATTTCAAGGTGCAAGGACTGAGGCTCCATCAACACCTATCACCTGAGAAATGGGTTTGCGGTGTCACAACTTGAATTGCTTGCTTTCTTTTCTTTCTTTCTTTCTTTTCTCGTCTTCTTTCTTTCTTTCTTTTACAATCCAGCTCCTTTATTTCTTTTTGTACATTGGGCCATGAATTCGTACGGAATGGGCTCCGGCAGCTCAGGCTCCTTTGCCCCGTCAGTCCTCACGAAGTGTGCTTCTCTGGGTGGCACAGGCTGGCGCTTCGGCTGAACCCAGGTGCCCTTCTCTTTGGCTTCCTCCTTCTTCCGGTCGTTTCTCCTTCGTGCGCTTCAGGAAGCTGCCTCGGCTCCTAGAGAGCTTGATGTGCTCAATGCGCACGTTGATTCTCTCGGCGAGAATCTTGCCCTTATCCTGCCTGTTCACGATGATGCCCACAGCATGCTGGGGGACGTTGTGGACTCTTCCGGGTTTGCTGTGGTAACACTTAGGGGACGTTCTGTTTTTTGAAGAATGTCCATTCCCTTGATGTTTACGATGTCACCCTTTTTGTAGGTTCGCATGTATGTGGCCAAAGGGACAACTTCGTCTCCTAAAAGGCCTAGGGAACCCACAGCGAGTGCCCCACCTCTTTCCCTTCTTGCTTCTCATTTTGGCGAGTTCCTGGAAGATGGCCGAAAGCACAACTTGAGTTTCACAAACATCCCTGGGTTCTCACGTCCAGAAACCAGTGAGAAACAAGTGGAAAGTTTATCTATTTATTTAGAGACAGGATGTTATGTAGCCCAGAATGGCCTCAAACTCACTTTGTTGCTGAGGATGACCTTAATTTTCTTTTTTAAAAAACTTTGTTTTAAATTTCAACACTCAGAGGGAGGGGATGCTTAGTGATTTAAAAAAAAAAATTTTTTTTTTCTTCAACACTCAGGAGGCAGAGGCAGGCGGATTTCTGAGTTCAAGGCCAGCCTGGTCTCCAGAGTGATTTCCAGGACAGCCAGGGCTACACAGAGAAACCCTTTCTTGAAAACAACAACAACAAACTCTTTTTATTTACTAATTTTTTTATGTGGATGAATGTTTTGCTTACATGGATGCATGCCTACCGTGTATGTGCCTGGTTCCTGCAAAGCCCAGAGCAGGGCATGGAATCTCTTGGAACTGGAGTTGCAGATATTTGTAAGCTGCCATGGGGGTGCTGGGAACCAAACCTGGATCCTCTGCGACATGCTCTACCCAGTAAGTCACCTCCCCAGCCCTGAGTGTGACAGGACAGGATTTTACTACATAGCTCTGTGGCTGTCCTGGACCTCAGTCTGTAGACCAGGCTGGTGTCAAACTCACAGAGATCTGCCTGCCTCTGCCTCCCAAATGTTGCGATCAGAGGCATGTGCCACTTATGCTGGGTTCTGAATTTGAATTCCTGAATATTCTCTCTGTACCTCCTGAGTGCTACCACATCAAGTGGTATTACAGGTGAGTGCTACCACATCAAGTCTATGCAGTGCCTGAGATTAAAGCCAAGGGCACTGTGTGCACAGGCTAGCACTCTACCAATTGAACTATATCCCGGCCCCAAAGGGTACTCCAGGCTGGCCTTAGACCTGTGATCTTCCTAGCTCATCTTCTTCAACATTTGCCTACCAGCATGCATGGCCATGGCTGGCTTTGTTTATTTATTTACTTATCTGTTTTTTTTTTTTTCGAATCAGGGTTTCTCTGTGTAGCCTTGGCTGTCCTGGACTAGCTTTGTCGACCAGGCTGGCCTCGAACTCACCGAGATCAGCCGCCCTCTGCCTCCTGAGTGCTGGGATTAAAGGTGAGGGCTACCACTCCCAGCCTTACTTATTTGTTTTCTGAGACAGAGTTTCTGTGTAGCCCCGGCTGTCAGGGAACTTACTCTGTAGACCAAGGTGGCCTCAAACTCACAAAGATCCACCCGCATTGGCCACCACTGCCCAGCTGACTGGCATTTTTTTTTTTAAGAGGCATGCTCTCTCATTCTTAGCCCAGCTTGTCTCCAACTAGGACAGCACCTCCCTCACGGAGTGTCGGAATTAGAGGCATATGCCACCACCACACCCAGCTGGAGGTCAACGGGATACAAGTTATAATGTGTCCAAGGCCCAGAGAGCTCAAGTCAACACCACGAGGTACTGAGAGCCTACGGGATTGGCTTTTGCCTGGGGGGAAACTAGGAGGAGATGCATTGGAGATGAGGTGACAAGGAAAGAGGCTGAGCAAAAGGCCAGATGTGGGAAAGCAGTGGGTGTGCTGAGGGAAGTTTGGGTAAACGTTCGAGAGAGTGTGTGTGAAGGTAGGAAGTGTGCATACCAGGCCACGGATTTGGCCTTTGTTCCATAGGCAATAAAGAGCTTACACAAGAGGCGACTCCAGAGAGCAACCATACTGCTGCAGTCAGAGAGGAAACAGCAGCTCTTAGTCCATCTGTGTCCCGGCTTGTGCCGGCTGCTTGGTGCCAGCGCGTGGGAGGGCGTCCACAGAGAGAACGTCTCTGGCTGTGGCCTGTACTCTGCTGGGTGTGGGTCCTGAGCTACCTTCAAAGTCCTTTTCCCCCCTAATCTGGGCCCTAATACTTTGCAGATAGAAGAGCATTGCGGGATTTTTTTTGAGACCGTTTGGCCACGGCGGATTCCCACTTTAAAGAAGGAAAAAGTAAGGAATACAGACAGGAAGGGACTTTTCTTGGCAGCACAATAATATGGAGTTAGTGGGACTAGAACTCATGACCTCCAAGCCAAGCCCAGTTCCTTCTCCACACTCACTGAGTAACAGCGGTGGTCGTTGAGCGATTACTCCATTTCAGGCCCTAATCCCTTTGCATGGATGATTTTATTGCACCCTTCCTGCGTCTCCAGGAGCGTCCCTTTTGAATGCAGTCTTGCCTTCCAAGTCAGATTTCCTTCGGAACCTAGCCCAGGTCCTGGGCACCTTACGAGGAAGGCAAAGAAAACTTGGCTGGGTTCAAACCCCGGCCTTGGAAGTAGGATGGGGGCGGCGGAGGAGGGGAAGGGGGAAAAAAAAAAAAAAAGGGAAAGCTCTCAAGGGGCGTGGTCTATTATACGCCCCGCCCCGGAGTGTGACGCCACACAAAACCCCGCCCCTCATTGTCAGTCGGGGCAGCCTGAGCAGGCGCCGGCCGCTGGGAGCGGAACGCCGGATCCTTCGGCGGCGGGAGCGCGGGCCGGAGCTGCTGAGGTGAGGCGGCGGCGGCGGGAGTGCGGCCAGGCGGCGGCGGCGGGAGTGCGGCCAGGCGAGCGGCCCGAGGGCCCGGCTTGTGTGCCTGGGGGGAGGTTCGGTAGGGGTGTCCCGGGGGCGGCGGGGAGTGCGCCGCGGCTTCTGGAAGCGGGAGCCGGGAAGGGGAGGAGGTCTCCGGTGGGCCAGCCCGGGAGAGTGTGGCCGGAGTTGGAGGAAGAGACTCAGAAGAGATTTTTAAATTTTTTTTTCTCCCCTTCTCTCTCCTGAGGAGGGGGAGGGACGTTTCTGAGGAGACTGAGGAGACGCCGAGTGAGGGCGAGCGCGGCCGCGGCGGCCCGGGAAGGCGTCGGGGTGCTAAGCCGGGCTCCGCGGGGCGGCGGGCCGGGAGGAAGGAAGTGAGCGGACAGGAAGGGCCGCGGCCGGTGTGCGGGGCCGCGGCGCGCGGGGGACGGCGGAGAGGCCCCGCGGCGGGCCCGGGGCGTCCGCAGCTGTCGGGCCCGGGCTGCGGCCCGCGCGGCTCCCGCCGGCGCGCTGCTCCGTCTCGCGCGGCCAGACCGCCGCGGCCCGGGAAGGAATTCGAGGCATTCGCTTTGTTTAAGTTGCCAGTCGGCAGTCCCGAGGACTAATTAATGGTGGAATCTGCAGGGGCGCTCGGGCAGCCGCCGGGCCCCCTCCCGCCGCCGCGGTGAACTTTCCGCAGCGCGCACCCCGCCCCGCGCGGCCCGGCCAGGGAAGGGAACCATGGCTTCCCGAAGCGCAGGAATGAAGTGCGGTTTCAGGAGCCGCTTTTTGGCCTGCGGCTGGCGAGGCGAGGAGAAGCCGGCGTCCCGGGCACGGCGGGACTCAGGGTTTCCGCAGCCCCGGTGCGGACCTCTCCCGAGGTGCCTGCGGTTTCTGCTAATTACCTCGCAGGAGCCTCCGGCGGCCGAGAAAGACCCATCTTTGCTTTGGAGCATCTGTTTCTTCATCGCGTCAGCCCCTTTCCTAACACTGCAGAGCTTGTTGCGGCTTGTTTCGGAAATGCCGAGGCGGGTGCTCACACTTCGGGGTGGGAGAGGGGAAGAGAGCAGGCAAGCCCCCACCCCCTCTTCACACACCTCAAAAAAAAAAAAAAATAAAAATAAGAAATCTCCGCAGTGTTCTTTACCGAGGAGCTTGCAGATTCTCTGTCGCACCTTTTTCACTGACTTGAATGACCTTGGGGGAAAGGATTGTGCTTCTGAGCGCCTCGTGGTGGCTTTTCTGTCCATTGAGGGGAAAAAAAATTACTCTTCAGACCTCCCTGTCTTCTGAGAGATATTTTTGAGAACTGGGGGGTTTGTCCGGGGCATTTCTTTCTTTCTTTCTTTTTTAACCCACTGCTATGGTTCTTTCTCGCTTAAGGATCTGGAGTAGTGATAGAGCCGGGAAGAATTCAGATCACCAAGGAAGAGTTAGTAACCCCAAATGAGGGAAGGATATTTCCTTTTGGAAAATCTGTACAGTATGTGCCAAATTGCCCTCTGTCACTTTGTGTTCATCGTTGGTGGCATTTGTGTGGTTAAATTCTATTAACCCCCATAGAAAATTCTTCTCTTGTTAGAAATAATTGTTTTGCACAGAATTTCCCCTTGGGGCAGATTAAGGTTTTGCTCAATTTACTCGGAAGAATTTTCCAGGTTTCTAAAATTAAATCACTTTTCTAAACATAGCAACTAAAATTTGTAAAACTAGAAATAGTGGGATGGGTAAGGGATGGATTGGACTATGAAGGCAGGAAATAGAGGTTCACAACTGACCATCCATTGATAGCATGGATTTGAAAAAAGATTTATTTATTTATTTATTTGTGTTCCTGTGTATGGGAATGTTCACTTGAGTTCAGGTGCTCTCTCAGGACAGATCCCTCTGGAGTTTTCATTTATAGGCAGTTATGGTTGGGAGCTGTCTGACATGTGTGCTGGAAAGTGACCTTTGGCCTACTGGAAGAGCAAGAAAGCTTCTTAAACTTTTTGCCCTCTCTCTAGCTCCTTTAACATGGATTGTGCGGGTTAACCCTCCTTGATTTTATTTTTATTTTTTAAAGCCTGAAGACCAAGAAAGGGAACTAATAATGTTGCTATTCCATAATAATGCTAGGTGGTGATTATATTACAGTCTCAAGTCTATGAAATACTAGTTGAGCAAATTGAAGGTCAGAGTGTAAAAGTGACTATCCCCAGCTCATGCATATAAGCATATAACCAGTAAAAAGTGACACTGGAATTCAAAACCAAGTCAGTTTGGAAGGTCCACAGTTATTTCCACTACGCATGCTCCCTTGGGAACCAAGAAACTTAGTTTCTACACTTTTGAGTCAGCCCACTGGGTCACTGTGGACCCAGTAAATCACTCAAGTATTTTACAATAAGTAAGCTTCTTCCAGAGTGTTGTTAGTATGCTTTGCAGGCGTGATGTTTTGGTACAAGACTATATAAACATATGTACTGTATATAATAGATGCTTAATGTTTTGCTTATTTTGGAAACATTCATATTAAAACATATACTTCATCTATATAATGGAAGCTGGTGGAAAGGTGTAATGATCCTGCAGTAGAGGCCACCATTGAGGTGACATTTAGGATCCAGAAATGGAAACATTTTCATCTAACAGTTCTGGGATAGTGCCACTCAGTAGAGTCCTACTGCTTGTAGGACTCAGATAATCCAACCTAAAGGATTTGTTATACATTTTGATGCACATAATAGACACTGAATTTATTTGGCCCAATGTTAGGTGTATAGTTTGAGCTTTGACAAAGGTATAATGTTATATAGTTGTGAAGTCACTACTACCTTTATTATTTTAGACTTTTCTTTAAGGAATTGGTAACACATTGATCCCAAGGAAGATTAGGAGATTTCTGTGCTTAGATTTTATACTCCGTAGGCCAGCTTGGTTCCTAGGAAATAGAGAAACCTTTAAATATTTAATGGTGAGCCTTTTCCTTTGAAACGGTAGTTTGTATATGCAATAAATGCTTTAGATGTTATGTTATAGCTTTTTAATACTTTGTTTTTACTTTTATGTGCATTGATGTTCCGCTGGAGTGCATATCTGTGTGAGGGTTTGGATCTTTGGAACTAGAGTTAAAGACAGTGGTGAGCTGCCATATGATTGTTGGGAATTGAACCCAGGTCCTTTGGAAGAACAACCTGTACTCTTAACTGCTGAGCCGTCTCTCCAGCCCCTTAAGGTGTTATAGTTAACATAACATGTCCACATAATACTTAAGTGTGGGGATGTGTCAAATGGTTCTACAATCTCTCATTCCCACATGTGAATTTGAGAATGAAAACTCTTGTTAAAATCAACTATTGTCCCTCTCTCTATATGCCATTAGGAAATAATAATTAAATTAAAATACTCTCCAGACTACTCAATATTTTGGATGACTAAGGGAGAAAAGTATAATAGATTTTTCACATTTATTATTATCCTTCTTTTATAAATCAGGGAGCTGAGCTCAGAGCAGTTACTGCCAGACCTTGTGAGGGACAGACCATATATTTGAGGTCAGGCAGGTTGAATCTTTATTTTGTTATATTTTATTTCATTAATGTATTGCTGGGGGTATTTCAAAGAACAAACTCTAAGATACCATGTTAAAATTTGAGGTGCAATGTAGTAGGCATGATGCTGTTTTCATCTATTGTCTTAGTTCTTAGTGATGTCTCCTCCGTGCTAACAAATTTGTAGCTCATCTTTTATTGCAGAGTTCCCTTCCCATACTCAGCGCACACACTACACACACACATACTCATGTGTGGTGGTGGTGGTAGTAGTGGTGGTGAGGTGTCCGTATAAATTGTACAAAGGCCAAAAGATGTTGTTGGATCCCTTGGAGCTGCAGTTACAGACATTTGTGAAACCCTTTGCTTTTTAAGTTGGTGTTGGGTTCTAAACTCTGGTCCTTATGACTGTTCAGCAACAGGATCATGTCATGTCCGCCCCCGCCTCCCATCTCTCTGTGTAGTCTTGGCTGCCCTGGACTACTTTGTAGGTCAGGCTGGCCTCAAACTCCCAGTGATCCACTTGCCTCTCTCTGCCTCCCAAGTGCTGGGATTAAAGGCATGTGCTACCATGTCCAGTGCAACAGGTCTTTTTATCCTTTTAAATTAATTTTTAAAGTGGACTTCATCCCTTCTCTGCTCTGCAAGTCTTCCCCCCTCCCCCCCCCCACCCCCCGCCCCCACCGTTCTGGCTGTCCTGGAACTTTCTTTGCTAGCATTGAACTCACAGATCCTCCTGCCTTTGCCTCCCAAATACTTAAGCTTATGTTGAGTATCAGAGACAGCTCCTTATTACTCTGTCTTGTTAGTCCTTTCCCGTTATTCCCTATTACTGGGAATATTACTGGCTTCTGTTGAATTTTTCATAGGGCCTATTATGATTTATATTGATATACCTGCTTGTATGATTATTATCTGTCTTCCTACTACACTCAATAGGAACAAAGAAGTCATTTGTTCTTGAGTGTATGTATCCCAAATACCTAGCACAGTATATTTAATGATTATATTCCAAAGTTAGCACTTTTGTTTGTATTATCCCCCCCACCTCTTTTGGTGTTTTGAGACAGGATTTTTCTGTGTAGCCCTTGCTGTCCTGAAACTCCCTTTGCAGACCAAGCTGGCCTCAAACGGACAGAGATAGCCTGCCTCTGCCTCCTGAGTGCTGAGATTAAAGGTGCTGTTTTAACTTTTTAAATGTTTTCCTTTTTCCTTTTTAAAATTTTTTTTTCCTTTTTCCCTTTTTGGTTTTTTTGAGATAGTGTTTCTCTTAAATAGCCTTGGTTGCCCTGGACTTGCTTTGTAGACCGGGCTAGGCTTGGAACTCACAGAGATCTGCCTGTCTCTGCCTCCTGAGTGCTGGGATTAAAGATGTGTACCACCACTCCCAGGCTTAAAATTTATTTTTATTTCATGTGCATTGGTGTTTTGCCAATATGTATGTCTGTGTGAGGCATCATATCCTGTGGAATTGGAGTTACAGACAGCTGTGAGCTGCCATGGAGGTGCTGGGAATTTAACCTGGGTTCTCTGGATGAGCAGCCAGTGGTCTTAACTGCTAAGCCATCTCTCCAGCCCTGAAAATTCTGAGCTCCAGGATATTGTGACACATGCTTGTAATCTCAAAACTGGGTTTGGTGCTGAGGCTGAAATGGCGGTCACGATTTATAGGCTAGCTTGGGCTGTATGGTTAGGCTATGTTTCAAACACGAAATCAAGATAGGGCTGGGAGATGTCTCAATGGGTGAAGTAATTGTCACAGAAGCATGAGGACCTGAGGATCCCCAGAACATGTAAAAAGCCTGGCAGGAGAACATGCAAGCTCCTACTGTAAAATAAAAGGCGGAGATAAAAGAATCCCTGGATGCTCTCAGGCCAACAGGCACGGACGGAGTCTGTAGCATCAGATGATCTTGTCTTGAACAAAGCAGAAAGTGAGGTCTTAGACCTGGGGTTGTCTTCTGACCTCCATACACATGTTATGGCATGTGTGTACTCACAATCACACACAAGAACACATATACACAGATAAACAAAATATGGGCTGAAGAGATGGCTTAGTTGGTAAAGTGTTTGCCATGTAAACAGGAGAATTTGAGGTTGGATCGCCAACATCTATGTGAATGCCCAGTATGTGCAATTTAGCCCAGCATAGGTGGTGGAGATAAGTGGATCCCTGGAGCTCACTGGCCGACTGAATCGATGGGTTCCAGATTCAGGAAAAGACCCTGCTGTAATGAGAGTTTTGGTTTCTTTGTGCCTCTGCCTTCCGAGTGCAAGAATTAAAGGCGTGCGCCACTGTGCCCCCCTTTGTAACTTTTTTACTCCAACTAATAAGTCAGTTAAAAATAGATATGACACATTCACATGTATAGGTATGTCAATATAGTAGTAAACTTCAGTAAGTTGACTTTAATTTTAATGTAAGACAAATGATGAACTCTGGGGCATCTATTACAAAAAGTCTTCAGAGTTGACAGCCCTTCTTCATCACTTACAGAACAACTCTGCAACTAGAGATGGGAACTCCCAGTAAGAGAATATGAATACTTTAAGCTGCTTTAAAGCCTTTAAACTGCTTAAGATTATTTTAAGTTAAATATTAAGCCATTTTGGGATAGTGATGTTACTATTGTTGGCCACTGGCTTTTTCTTATTCCAGGTACAGATATAAAGTGATTTTTACATTAGTTATAGTAATGTCCCAAGCACTGTTCTAATGGATTCATTTGTTAATTTAACATTTAACAAAAACCTATTGAATGCGTACATATTTCAGGCTCATGAAGTAGGCTCACAGCTTATTATTTTAGCCCTATTTATAGTTGAAGTGGAACACAGAAATTATCTTGTCCAGTGTCAAGCTGGACAAAGCTGTTGAAGCTTAGAATTGATTTAAATTTTACTAATATGTTTGGCTGGTGGTAGCTAAGTAGGCACTCAGCCATTAAACTACATACATCCTTGACCCTGGGATTTTAAACTAGTTTTTGAAATTTTGGCATGAAATTGTTCTATGCTAGTTTTTTGTCTTGGGGGGGGAGGTACTAAATTTTAAGTCTCTGGCTGTAGTCAAGATGATTAGATAATCAGGTTATGATTAACTATGTTGGGATTACATCTTAGTCTGTATAATGCTACTTGTATGTACATTTTCAGGGTTACCATTTGGCATTGGATAACCAATTGGGATGTTCTTCCCTGGAGAAGATTATTTCTTTAGTTGCCTATAGTTTTGTGAGGGTTGAGGCTCCTTGGTTGCCCCTGTTGACTTACATTGTTTAGGCAGTCATGTTGGTAGGCCTTCATGGGTGTAGCCTTTGACTTTACTAGAAGATAGAATTTCACAGCAAACTCCCTTATCTGGCTTTTACAATCTGCCTGCCTTCTGTTCCACATGGATGCCTTGGTGGTATTAAGTAGCCTCTCTCTAACAGTACCCAAGACCTATTTATTCAACAGGAGACAAATCATACCTGGTTCTGGAACCTAGATGACTACCCAGGCTAGTGAGTTGTGGGTCTTGGAGGGAGGAGAACTTACAAATTCCATCTTACTAAACCAGCGTAGCCTCATTTTTAGATTTTTATAGTTGTAGAGGTTCATTAAATGTCTTTAAGTGGGAGATTGACAGTAGCGGCTGGTGAGATACTTGGATATTAAGCTAGACTAACAAACTGCTATTGGTAGTTACCTTTGGGTAACTGTAATGGTCTCTTGCAGGCTCAAGTAAGGATTGCTACTTTTTAAATTTTTTCATTTTTCTGGAATACTGGGGATTAAACCCGGGTTTTATACATGTGAGGCAAGCCTTGTAGGTTTTTGTGGTGTGTGTGTGTGTGTGTGTGTGTGTGTGTGTCTGTGTGTGTGTAGGTAGGTGCTTGCTCAGGTGCATGCTTGCAGAGGTCAGCGGATAACCTTGGGTATTGATCTTCCACTCAGTGTGAGATAGCGTCTCTTGTTCACTGCTATGTACACCAGGCCCACTGGCCTGCACGCTTGTGGAAACTCTTCTGTCTCAACCTTCTCTTTCCCCTCAGGGGTGTGTTGGGGTTACCTAAGCACACGCTACAGCATCTGGCTTCATGAGGGTTCTAGGGCTCCAAACTCAGGTTGTAGGCTTGCATGACAAGTGCTTAAATCTACTGAGCTATATCTCCAGCACCTCACTGTTCCTCTTCCCTTTCCCTCCTCCCTCTCCTTTTCTTTCTGTATCTCTTGTAACCTAGGTTGGCTTTAAATTCCAGTTAGCTGAGGATAACCTTGAACTCTTGATCTTCTTGTTTCACTTCCCAAGTGCTAAAAATTACAATTGTGCCAAACCACACCTGGTTTTATGCGGTGCTGGGGCTCAAACCTAGGGTTTGCCAGCCCTCTACCAGCTGAGCCATATCCTTTCCCACCTTTTACTACTTAAACCTTTTAATTTAGAGACAGGGTCGTGTTAAGTTGCTCAAGCTGGCCTTGAACTTGTGATCCTCCTCCTTTGGTGTTGTAGAACAACATGAGATATTGTTAATGTAATTCGATAAGATCAGACATCTTCAGTGTCTTTTCTGTAGGAACTTGACTGATTAGGTTAACTAACACTTTAGAGATTCTAAATCAGTTTGACATTAACCATAAAAATTTTAGGAGACGGGGTGTAGTTCAATAGTAGAGTGCTTGCTTAAACATGCTGGAGGCCTACGCTTGCTTAGATTTCTCAGTAACGCGCACAAGTACTGTTCAGGCTAGTTTTGTGTCAATTTGACACAAGCTATAGTTAGTTCAGAGGAGGAAACCTTAATTGAGAAATTCCTCCATAAGAGTGGTCTGTATGTAAGTCTGTAGGGCATTTTCTTAGTGAGTTGATAAGGGAGGGGCCCAGCCCATTGTAGATGAGCCCTTCTCACCCCACCCCCACCCCCCAAGCTGGTGGCCCTGGCTTCTATAAGAAAGCCAGTAGGCAGCACTCCTCCATTGCTCATGGGTCTGGGTTCCCATCAAGTTTAAGTTCCTGTCTCAGTTTCCCTCAGTGGACCCTTTCCTCCTCAAGTTACTTTTGGTCATGGTGTTTCATCACCGCAGTAGTCACCCTAACTAAGACACACACAGATATGGTGCTGGGGTATGGAGTGTGTATGTGTCATGCCTGAGGTTCAGTCCCCACTATAAAAAGAAAAAACAATGGTCAAAAGAAACATAACTTAAAAAAAAAATAGGAAGATGGTGAGACAGGCAAATGATCAGAGAGAGAGAGAGAGAGAGAGAGAGACAGACAGACTGAGGAGATGCTAAAGAAATGAAGGATAAAATTTCAGGTGATAAATAAAAGTGGAGTGCAGTTAGTGATCTTGTGATGTAACAGGAATACTCTAGAAATGCGCAGTTGTGTTCAGGGGAGGAGAGATGAGGACACTGAACTGACTTGGCTAGGGTAACATCAGATTTTAAAAGCCAGAATTCACATATATCTGTTTTGTTGTTGTTGTTGTTGTTTTTGTTTTGTCTTTTGGTTTTTTGAGATGGTTTCTCTCGATAGCCTTAACTGTCATGGACTCGCTTTGTAGACCAGGCTGGCCTCGAACTCACAGTCATCCTCCTGCCTCTGCCTCCCAAGTGCTGGGATTAAAGGCGTGTGCCACTGCCACCTGGCCTGTTTTGTTTATAGTCCTGGTTTTGTGTTCAATCCTGGGGTAGTATAGGACAAGCAAAGAGACAAAAGAAGTGCCACATATGACTCTTAAAATTCTCACTGGGGAGACAGTGTTTAGTTTTGAAACAGTTCCTTAAACTGTCCTGAGCTGTGTATAAGAGTGGAAACAAGGGGTATGGAGTGGTTCAGAAACCAGCCTCATGTCAAGGACATGAACATGGGAAACATCTAACATCACTATCAAAGATGGACCTTTGAAAGCAGATAAGAAAAAAAAAGAGTGTCTTGGAGGAGAACAGTCTTACGTACTGCATAATTCCCCTTGTGGTTTGCTAAGTTCCATGAAGACAGACCACGTTTTATGTGCTGGATTTGAACTGGCAGGCAGGAAGAGGCTGGTTTTCCAGACTAGAGCAGTGCAAACCGAAGATACTGAGGTTGGGATAAACTTGTGTGATTGGTGGGCTAAGAAGATCTGTGTGCTATAGAATGGACTGTGAGGAGGTGAGATTAGTAATTAGTCAGCAGACACCATCGGTAGTCACACTGAGGAATTGAGACTGGATTTTTGTCAGCTTTTGGGAGCCATTGAAAGTTTATAAATTAGGCAGTGACATGATGTATTTGAAATTATAGACTGTTACTATTATTATTAAGTAGACTATTAGAAAGGACCTTTTAAATTTTGTTTTATAAAACAAATCTTACTGCTTTTATTTTATGTGTATGGGTGCTTTGCTTGCATATATGTCTATGCATTTCTTACGTGCCTTGTGGTAAGAAGAGGGCATAGGATCCCCTGAAATTAGAGTGACAGATGGTTGTGAGCCATCCTGTAGGTGCTGGGCCAAACCTGAGCCCTCTGGAGGAGCAGCCAGTGGCCTTAACTTCTGAGCCATCTCTCTAGTCCCCTTTTTCTTCTTTCTTTTTGAGACAGGGTCTTACTGTCTTGGTGCCTGCTGTTTGTTCGCGTTTTAGCACAGGTTGGTCTCAAACTTGCAGCAGTATTTCTGCTTTAGCTACCTGAGTGCTGGGGTTACAAGTATATGCCACCATGTCCAGTTCCAGTTAAAGTTTTTCTTTTCTTTTCTTCCTTCCTTCCTTCCTTTCATTTTTTTAAAAAAAGAAATTGGAATGTAAGGGAGCAAGGTATGAGTAGGGAGGCATGGGAAGATGAGAAGGGAAAAGGAATATACTCGAGGGCTCACTGGATAAGAGGACCCGAGTGAGTACCCATGTGAATAAAAGAACCAAGTGTGACCAGAGCCACCTGTAACCCCAGTATAGAGCAGAAGGAAGAAAGTTTAGCAGAAAAACAGCAAGCTCCAGGTCCAGTGAGAGACAGTGTGTAAAGAAATGAAGGCAAAGAGGGAGAGAGCAGGACACACCCAACATGCACCCCTGGTTTCTGTGCATCGCTGGTTTGTTCATGTACATGTGTGTGCATGCGCTTAAACACGAGGGTATGCACACAAACAGGGATATTGAAGAGGTTTTGTTGAGAGTAGAGATAGGACTAAATGACATAAATGAAAAAGGAAGAATAATGGTTTGAGATTGGTAAAATGAGAATTAATTGTGATTATTACTTACCTGAAATTCTTTGCCAGGGTTCTGTGTGCCCCTGATCTTTCTGCCTCCCTTTTCTCCCTTCCCCTGATAGAGCCATAACACCTGGCTTCTTGTGGTTTTTTGTTTTGTTTTGTTTTCTTTTTCTTTACTTAAAAACGTGTAGGTTCTTTAAAATTGCCCTGGTTTTGTGTGTTTGTTTGTTTTTTCTAGATAGGGTTTCTCTGTGTATCCTTGGCTGTCCTGGATTGGCTTTGTAGGCCAGGCTGGCCTCGAATTTACAGAGATCCTCCTGCCTCTGCCTCCCGAGTGCTGGGATTACAGATGTGTGCCACCACGCCCAGCTTGGACTACATTTTTAATTCCAGACCAGCAGGCTTAGAAAATAAAGTGTAGAGCTGGGGTGCGGTGGTTTACAACTATAATCCCAGCACAGAGGCGGGTGGATCACTGTGAGTTTGAGGCCAGCCTGGTCTACAAATTGAGTCCAGGGCAGCCAAGGCTACACAGAGAAATCCTGTCTGGGGCGGGGGGGGGGGGGGGGGGGGGGAGCATAGGCTTAGGCTTCAAATATTGGTTGGATGTCAAGTTAGGTTATTGAGTCCAAATCCATGTGCTATAGTATTCTAACATGACTTATATGTACATTAATTTAGTAGCCAACTCAAATATATTGACCTGATGACTTGTTTGAATTCCAGCTCTGCCAAGCAGTATTTGTGCAAAGTTGGAAAAGGAATTCTATTTCTTGGGGCCTTAGTTTATTTACTAGAAAAAGGACAGCAGTATCTATCTCATAGGCTTGGTGTGAGGAACTAAATTTATGCAAAGGGTTAGAATGTTATGCAGTAAATAGTGAAGATTAGTTATTACATTATGCTTTCAAGCTTTCACAGTACGTTGGTATTTCCTTCAAATGGCATTCCTAATGAAAGAGATAGGTCTAGAATATATTTAGTCCTATTTTTAAAAAATCCATAAAAGGACAGAACAAAATGAAAGGGACTAAAATTTAAGTGATTCTTAAACTCTGAAAGTGGGTTATGGGAGGTTTGGATTGAGTTCTTTGAACTTCTGATCCTTCTACCTCTACTTATGTGCCCACTATGGTGTGTGCCACTAGTCCTCATTTACGTGCTGTGGAGAATGAAGCACAGGGCTTCATGCATGCTAGGTCAGCACTCTACCCACAGAGCTATGCCCCCAGTTTAAATCTGTGCTATTTTGAACGAGAAAGGGAAGATCATTCTTAGCCATTCCTGTTATTCGATTCTTTTCCTACTTTCTCAGGAGGTGTGGGGAGGATGTTGCTGTGTCACTCCTGTATCCTATTCTAGCAAGCTGAGAATTAGCATTTGAAGGATATTGCATTTTCTGGGAACCGGGGAAGCAGCTTACCTGGAGAAAAGGTAAAATGGGAGCTGCCTACCACTAGTATGCTATTGTGTTGTTTCTTGGCTTTACTTTCTTGGCTCTTGTACTGCTTGAACTGAATTCTACTCTTGTGTTTGTCCGTTTTCTGCAGCCCCTTAGAATTATAGGATCCCAGTACTTCTCGGCCTGCCTCCCTCCCTCCCTCTGACCGTCCTTACCTCCCTTTCTTTTTAATAGCCTTCTGCTGCTTGGTCCCTTTCAGCTGCCAGCACATGACTTTGCTGCAGTATGCACTGCATGATCTCTGCAGTGCTGTAGCTATATTTGGTTGGGTTTTCTCTTTTCATCTCCATTAAGAGGATTTTTTCCCGTTGCATCTCTTTCACAGTCTAGACTATAGAATTGGAGGACTGTGGCCCTTGTAAAGCCTGAAGAGAGCAAATTCTAGGCTTTGTCCAAGCTGGATCCTTCTCTTGTGTCTGCGCAATGTCTTCAGGAGATGTATGTGTTTATAAGTAGTCCATGCGAGGGGCTAATTCTGTATCACTCGGTAGCCCTTCAGGGTTTGT
The DNA here is from genome assembly GCF_964271855.1 of Acomys minous. Lineage (NCBI taxonomy): Eukaryota > Metazoa > Chordata > Mammalia > Rodentia > Muridae > Acomys > Acomys minous. The sequence continues at coordinate 112,133,779 of NC_140487.1, forward strand.
AAGAATCAAAGCACATTGGGTTAAGTTGGTAAAAATTGAGGGCAGGTGAAGTATATTTAGTGGAACAGAGAGCTTTAGTGTTGGTCGCATTGGATTTAATCTCAATTCTGCTTTTTATGCCAAATGCTAAGGGAATACTTAGCTTTCTTTCTTTTTCTTTTTAATTATTATTTATATAGTGTTCTGCCTGTGTGTGTGTGTGCCTACAGTTCAGAAGAGGGCACCAGATCTCATTATAGATGGTTGTGAGCCACCATGTGTTTATTGGGAATTGAACTCAGGAGCTTTGGAAGAACGCCCAGCGCTCTTAACCCTTGAGCTGGGATCAGAGACATTCGCCACCACTGCCATATGTTTAAAAAAAAAATGCTTAGCACCTCTGTCCAGCTGAAATAATACAAAAGAGTATATAGGTAGTAGGTAGGGCATGAGCATGGGAGAGCTGGTCCTGCTCCTCATGGGCAGTGGGGTGGGGTGGGTGAGGGAGAGATGCCTTCCTCCCCTACTTCACTCCTAACTGCCTAGGGCAGGCGGGTCAGCTGACCAGGAGAGCTGGCCCCACCCCTCACCAGCTGCAGTGCTCTGGAGAATAGGCCCTGCACTTGGCCTGGGCAGCACAGTAGAGCTGGCCCTGGTGTTGAGGCACTATACTGTGCTGCCCAGGTGAGGCGCTGAGCTTCCAGCCTTGGCCAGCTCTCCTGCAGTGAGGAGTGAGGTTGGTAGCCTGCTTTCTTATGTATCCGGGAGCACTAGCTCAGGGGTAGCTGTACCTACAAATGGGCTGGGCTTGCCTATACTTGGGGCATTTTCTCAATTGAGATTACCTCCTCTCAGATGACCCCAGCTTGTGTCAAGTTGACATAGAGTTAGCCGGCCTTCACAAGTCATATCACTGCCAGCAATTAGTACTACTTCAACAGTCTGAGTATGTGCTTTTCCAGTTATATTTTGCTTACGTCTCATCATTTTAGTTTTATCTCAAATCTAGTCCCTATGAGCCTTTGAGTGTGTGTGTGTGTGTGTGTTTTGTATATATTGGTATGCTTGTGGCTATGTATGCTTGAGAGTGTATATCAGTATCCACAAGTGACGTGACTCGTGTGTGAATGTTAGAGGACAACTTTTGGGTATGAGTCTGTCTTTCCACCTTGTTTGAGACAGGATCACTGCCCTGAGAAAGCCAGGGCAGCTGGCCCCAGTGTTCACTGATTCTTTTGCCTCTAAGATAAGAGCTGCTTGCACTGCTGCATCTGGCTTTTATGTGGGTTCTGGGGATCTGAACTCTGATCGGTAGGCTTGCATGGCAAGTGCTTTATCCCACTGAGCCATTTCCCCAGCCTTCTCTGTTTTTAACAAATACAGTTAGGCTCCATTTATCCTAAAAAATTAGCTTGAGTTTCACCATGAAAGGGTTTTTTTTGTTTTTGTTTTGTTTTTTGAGACAGAGTTTCTCTGTGTAGCCGTGACTGTCCTAGACTCACTTTGTAGACCAGGCTGGCCTCGAACTCACAGCGATCCGCCTGCCTCTGCCTCCCGAGTGCTGGGATTAAAGGCATGCGCCACCATGCCTGGCCTGGTTTGTCACATTTTTAAGTGTCATTTTCATACATACATGCCACCAGTTCATGGGCTGACACACCGTACTTTTCCTCTCCATAATCTTTTTGATAGAAACTTATACCCCTGACCCCAGCATCTAGTTTAGACATCATCATCTGAGTGAAACCTTTCCTGATCTATAATAAATGTCTTCTGTACTTTGTCATCTGTTTTTGTTGTACTTAACACATTGTGTTGTATTATCTGTTTGATTGTGGCTATAATAGACTACAGGGGTCATAGGAACAGAGTATTTACCTCTGTCTTCCTACTGCACAATGCATGGCTACTCAATACGAGACTTTAATGCTTCCACTTTGTGGTGGTACTTTTATTTTTCTAACCTTAGAATTATTGAGAACTATACCTTGGAGTTTGTATGTATGCTTAAAGAGAAAGAAAAGAGCCAGGGAGCTTAGCTCGTGCCTGTAGTCTCAGCTTCTCAGGAGACTGAGCAGTAAGTATTTATTACTCAAGTCTAGGAGTTAAGAGACCAACCTGGGCAACATAGGAAAACTGTCTCAAAACAATAACCCTCATCCACAATGATCATTTAAAAGTTCAGTTCAGTCCCAGCACTCAGAGGCAGAGGCAGGCAGATTGATGTGCGTTCTAGGCCAGTCTGGTATACAAAGTGAGTCCAGGACAACCAAAGCCACACAGAGAAACCCTGTCTTGAAAAAATAAAACAAAAAGTTCAATTCAGTAGCTGTCACCTCTTTTCTTTCTCTTCTTTTTTTCCTCACCCCCCCCCTTTTTTTTTTTTTTTTAAATTAAAGACAGGGTCTGTCTGTGTCCTGGAACTTGGGAATCCTCATGCTTTTTTCTTTCCGAGTACTGGGATTAGAGGTGTGTGCCACTATGTGTGACATTTTTTTTTTTCCTTCTTGAGATAGGGTTTCATTGTGTGGCACTGGCTATTCTGGAACTACTTGCTCTATAGACCAGACTGCCCTCAAACTCTGCCTTCTCAGTGCTAGAATAAAGCCACGGCGCCCAGCTTTTTCCTTAACCCCCTCCCTCCTTTTTTTTTTTCTTTCTCCATTCTTCCAGTCCTCTTGTGACAGGGATCAAATCCAGGGCCTAGCACTAGGCAAGCGTTCTACCATTGAGCTTCATCTCCTTTTCTTCTTTTTGATATGTGATCTTGTTAGGTTACCCAGGCTGGCCACAGACTTATTCTATAGCTCGTATAGGACTTGAACTTGGAATTTTCCTGCTCTAAGCTGCCTCAGCAGCTAGAACAGCCTTGTGGTAATGGTCTTTCAAACTATATTTTCAGAGTTGTGCAACCATTACTCTAATCTCAGAACATTTCATCATCTTAAAAAGGAAACCATATGCCCACTAGCAGTCACACTCTGTTCTGTCTCTCACTCTTGAACAATCACTTTCTCATGTCTGCATTTTTCCCTTGTCAACTCAGGCTTGATAGTGGCTGACCTCTTTTATTAGGTGTAGTATTTTCTTTTAGTTTTTGGGTGTTTTTTATTTTTAGTTGTTTTGTGGTAGGGTTTTATGTAGCTCATGCTGGTCTTAAAACTTGATTTGTAGCTGAGGGTGGTGTTGAATTTCTGAATCTCCTTGCTTTTACCTTCTAGTACTGGGGTTACAAGATTGGGCCACTAAACGTGACTACTGTCGTGTTTTTAAAAGTTTTTTTTCCATATTGCAATATCTGTTGGTACTTTTTTAAAGAGCTAAATGTATAAGCCCCCTTAACAGACTTTTCCTATGTAGTATAATCCTAATTGGCCTAGAATTACGTAATTATGCCAGCCTCAAATTTGTAATCTTCCCACCTCTTTTTCCTGAGTTCTTGGGTTATAGGCATGCCTGGTAGAAATCCCAGTTTTGTTTCTTACTAGTTTGTGGACATATGAGTTGTTTTTACTTTGTGTCTATTGGGAACTTTATTTCTTGGCTACATATCTATAGTTAGAGATACATGGTCATATAGTCACTCTGTTTAATTTTTTAAAAATATTTATTTATTATTTATACAGTGGTCTATATGCATATCTGCACCCCAGAAGAGGGCATTAAGTAACCAGATATATATACTAACCTGATATATATAACCTAATATAGATGGTTGTGAGCCATCATGTGGTTGCTGGAAATTGAACTCAGGACCTCTGGAAGAGCAGTCAGTGCTCTTAATCTCTATGCTATCTCCCCTGACTTTTTTTCTTTTTCTTTTCTTTTCTTTCTTTTTTTGGTTTTTTGAGACAAGGTTTCTCTGTGTAGCCTTGGCTGTCCTGGACTCGCTTTATAGACCAGGCTGGCCTCGAACTCACAGCTGTCCACCTGCCTCTGCCTCCCGAGTGTGTACCACCACGCCTGGCTCTCTGTTTAATGTTTCGAGGAACTGCTAACAACCTTCCCAGTGCTTGTATCATTTTTATTTTACACTCCTAATAGTACATGGGTTTCCTTCTGTTTTTTCCCATATTGCTGCAATATAGTCTTTTTTTATAGCCACACTAGTCAGGGTAAAGTGTTTTGATCTGCATTTACCTAGTGATTAATGCTATTAACCGACTACCTACCTACCTTCCTTCCTTCCTTCCCTTTTTCCTTCCTTCCTTCCTAGCTCACTCAGGCTGGCCTCAAACTTGCCTCAACCTTTAGAGTGCTGTGACTAGAGTGGACTCTCACTAACTGCCCCCCAATCATATATTTTAAAGCTTCCTAAAGTGAATCAGTTGAATAAATAGAATTATTAGTAGTTCTCTTGGATTTGTGGGGTTCCTAAGGTTCTGTAAAGGCGAATCAAACTATTTTATTAATGCCAAGACATTAACATTTGTACTAGTGTTACAAAAGCTAATGGCAAATAATGTTGCTATGTCTTAGCCCACATCAAGAGAGTAGGATTTAATTGTGTTAGTGAGAATTATGCTCATGATACATGTTATAAAGCAAGAATACTAGTTTCACTTTCAAATGTCCTTAATGAAGCACTAAAAATTAGTTTTATTAATATCTTTTGATCAGTAGTCATGCTGTTCTATTTTGTGTGATGGGAAGCTCATGTGAAGCCCTTCTTCTACCCATGTTCAATGAGTACATTAAGAGAAACACTGCTGCAATTGCTTGAATTACAAACTAAAGTAACATTTTTCTTTCCAGGAAGCATCAGTTTTATTTGAAGGGATGACTGCTGGTTACATTGACTTTCAGACTTAGGCCTTTGGCCACTGTTGTCTTATGAATGAAATGTAACTTGTTACTGTAAGAGAAATTGGTAGTATTTATTATCAAGGATAGAATTTGAGCTTCCAGGGGAAAAATTAGAATTAAAGGTAGCTTGTTTTGGGGAGCTTGGCAGCATATCCAACATAGACTTGCTTTTATTATTTATTTATACCTTTACCCCCTCCAATACAGGGTTTCTCTGTGTAGCCCTGGCTGTCCAGGAACTCCCTTTGTAGACCAGGCTGGCCTTGAACTCACAGAGAGCTGCCTGCCTCTGCCTCCCGAGTGCTGGGATTACAGGCAGGCACCACCATGCCCAGTTCTTTTGCTTTTTTTTTTTTTTTAAGATTTATTTATTTATTATGTATGTATACAGTGTTCTGCCTGCATGTACACCAGAAGAGGGCACCAGATCTCATCATAGATGGTTGTGAGCTACCATGTAGTTGCTGGGATTTGAACTCAGGACCTTCGCAAGAGCAGCCAGTACTCTTAACATCAGAGCCATCTCTCCAGCCCCTTTTTGAGTATTTTTGAGACAGGATTTTTTCTTATAATTCTGGCTCCTAGAATTCTGTAGACTAGTCTGGCCTAGAACTCACAGATCCATTTGCCTCTGCCTTCTGAGTGTTAGGATTAAAGGTGTGTGCCACCGCCTCCCAGGAAAAAAAATTATTTATTTATTACTATGTATACAGTGCTCTCAGGCCAGAAAAGGACATCAGATCACATTATAGATGGTTGTGAGCCACCAGGTGGGTTACTGGGAATTGAACTCAGGACCTATGGAGAAGCAGCCAGTACCCTTAACCTCTGAGCCATCTCTCCATCCCCACCAAAAAAAATGTTTTTAAATGATTTATTTTCTAATTTATGTGCATTGGTGTTTTGCCTGTGTGTATGTCTATGTAAGGGTGCCAGATCCCCTGGAGCTGGAGTTACAGTTTGAGTTGCCATGTGGGTGCTGGCAATTGAATGGGGTCCTCTTGAAGAGCAATCAGTGCTCTTAACCACTGAGCCGTCTCTCCAGCCTGTTTTTAAGGTTTTGTTTTAAGTTTTATATAGCCCTTTGAGACCTTCATTAATGCTTTAAGTAAAGGAGATACAAAATCTAAAAATTTGAGAACCATTGACCTAGATTCCATGTTTGCTTTATTTTTTTTCTTGCACACTTTTTCTCATCTGAAACATTTGGAAGAAAGCTGCACATGTTATTCATAAAGAAATATACTTTAGCACTAGCATTCATATAGGTTTAATTTTGTTCATATCTAACTTAGCCGTTCTCTAACCGTTCTTTAGGACCTTTTGTCTAAAGATGTAAGGATTTCAGCTTTGTGGGCTTTAGAGTCTCTTGCTTATTAGGAATTCACAGCCATAGACACCACATGAGTGAATGGCTATGGCTGCACGCCAATAAAACTATAGTTTTTAGATCCCTGATCTAGAACAGCTTTCCCAAACTTGTGTCTTTAGCAGCATTTTGTTTTAAGAGTCCGGGTTAGTTATCCTATAAATTGGATTTAACTCATTTTTTCCCCCTCATGTTTAGATAAGAGGGAAAACTTTTGGGGTGAGTAAATTGTGTATTATGGCTGTGTAATATGCTGTTGTATATTTTTCCCATGTTATATAAAGGCAGGCTATGTCAGTCTGCTTGATCTTTGCATTGTAAAGGTATCTACTCCCTTTTGTATGATATCTGTGGAATGACTTGGAGACAGTCGGAATATTCTATTTTTAAAAAAATTTCTCAGAGATGGGGTTTCTCTGTGTAGCCTGGCTGTCCTGGACTCACTTTGTAGACCAGGCTGGCCTTGAACTCACAGCATCCGCCTGCCTCCTAAATGCTGGGATAAAGTTGTGCACCTCCATGCTTGGCCTCTGCGGTCTCGTGACATTTAAAAACAACAACAACAACAACAACAACAAAACAAACAAAAAACCCACTGTGTTTAAGTGGTTCCCTGAAGATAGCAATAATGGCTTGCATTCCATTGGTCAATAAAATGTGAGATCAGCAGTCTGGGAGCAGGGAACAGTCCAGGACTTCTTTGGCTTCTGTTCAAGTATTAGATCTTTCAGAATACCAAGGCTGAGCACTACATAGTAGAGCACTTCTAGCATACAGTAATTTTTGTGTTTGATTCCTAGCTCTGCAAAACTAAAAAATTATATCAGTGATGAGCAAGATAAATTGAAAACAAATTAACAAAACAAAACAAAAACCTAGAATGCAGCCTAATTTAGCTTATGCTAGATACTTAGTGAATAATGCCTGGCTTATAGTGGTACCTAATGAGTATTTCTGACTTAAAGATGCTGATAGGTTGGAGGAATACAACAGAAAAGGAAAGTCGTTCTCTGTTCAGTAGTTAAAAATTCTATTTGGTCACTCCAACATTTAATCTGTTTATTGCTATGGAAAATAAACAAGTAGAAAGCAATGTTAACTGCAGTGCTGTGTAAGAATGAAAAAATACATTCTTTGTATAGTTAATATTTATCGACTATCTTTTGTGTACCATACAGTATTCTGGGTGTTGGATTCAGTGGTAAACAGCACTAACAAAGTCTTTATCTTTGTAGAGTTTACAACTTATTTGGGAAACAAAGCAGTTTAAAAAAAAAAAAAAGGCCAGGCTGTGGTGGCACACGCCTTTAATCCCAGCATTTGCCAGGCAGAGGCAGTTCCAGGCCAGCCAGAGCTACACAGAGAAACCCTGTCAAAAACAATCCCTCCAAACCCTGTATAATTTTGGATATAGATCTTCCAGTTGGGGAGACATGTTAGGAGCATAGTTATCCAGGATCATTAGGTAAGACATTGCTGAGGAAATGATATTTGACTTGTGACTTGAATTATAAGGCAATAGAAGCCATAGGAAATGATATTAGGAAGATGCTAAAGTTTAGTGGAAGGTTTGTAGGAGCAGAGGGAGATGGATTGGAGAAAATGGTGGGATAGGTCATGAGGTAGGAGAACAGATTCAGTACTGTTACTTTATGTGATGAGAAGACATTGAGGAATCCAAGTTGTAGTCCGTAAAACAGCTGAAGGATTCAGTCACTGATGCAGTCTCATGCTGGTGATGGTGATGATTTAGATAGTCTTGAATTCAAGATGTACCGTCACATGAACCACCGTATCTGTTTTTTTTTAAAGACTTATTTATTTATTATGTATACAATATTCTGCCTGCATGTGTACCTGCCTGCCAGAAGAGGACATCAGATCACATTATAGATGGTTGTGAGCCACCATGTGGTTGCTGGGAATTGAACTCAGGACCTCTAGAAGAGCTGACAGTGCTCTTAACCTCTGAGCCATCTCTCCAGCCCCCACATCTGTTTGTATATGTTTGCTTTAAAAAAAATGTATTTTATTAATTTATTCATATTACATCTAAATTGTTATCCCATCCCTTGTATACTCCCATTCCTCTCTCCCTCCCATTTTCCCCTTACTCCCCTCCCCTATGACTGTGACTGAGGGGGACCTCCTCCCCCTGTATATGCTTATAGGGTATCTATGCTTGTTTTTAAAAAAAAAAACTTTATTTTTAGCCTTATGCCTGCAATTTTAGCATTTAGGAGACTGAGGCAAGAGGAGACCAGATAGAAACTAGCCTGTGTTAGAGAGGGAGACTGTTTCAATGAAAACCAAAAGAACCAAACCAGCAGACAAAACCCCTTTAACTGGTGAATCTGAAGAACCTTATGTTTCATCGCTTTTCACCTTTTTCTTCCAGCATATCTTTACTGAATAATATGTTCATAATATCTTATTAGTAGAATTACAAAGAAATTACAGTTCTACAGTTTTATGTTTGGGTTGTAATTGGAATACTAAAATTACATAAATACAAGGATATTTGAGTAAAGAACAATACAGCATTTATCTGTCAAATGACAGCAGATACTCAAGGAAAGAGTTAACAAGCAATTACTGAAGAAGAGATAGCATTGATTTGTTTCTTGGGTAGATTTGATGATGGAATAAGTCATTTCAGGAAAGGAAAATGTCGGGCCAAAGGTGTAACATGAAGAAATTTATTCTAATGAGACCAGTCTGTTCAAAGTAGGAAGAAGGTCATGACCAGCATGCTAGGAGTTAACTGATAAACTAAGCAATTGAGAATGCAATGTATGCCAGGAGTTAAGTGACAAAATAAGCAATTTAGACTTTATTCTGTTTTTTGTTTGCTTGTTTGTTTTTAAAGATTTATTTATTTAATGTAATGAGTACTCTATCTGCTTGTACACCTATAGGCCAGAAGAGGGCACCAGATTACATTATAGATGGTTATGAGCCACCATGTGGTTGCTGGGAACAGAACTCAGGACCTTTGGAAGAACAGCCAATGCTCTTCACCGCTGAGCCATCTCTCCAGCCCCCGCTTTTTGTTTTTGTTTTTGTTTTTTTGAGACAGGTTTTCTCTGATACTTTGGCTGTCCTGAACTCCTTTTGTAGACCAGGCTGGCCTCAAACTCACAGCGATCTGCCTGCCTCTGCTTCCCAAGTGCTGGGATTAAATGTGTGTGCCACCACGCCCGGCTTGACTAAAGTTATTGACTGTATTATTGTGGATGCTTCTTTATAACTTATTTATATGTTATAGCATGTTCAATCTGCTTATTCAGCTAATATTATTACCTATTGTGTATACTTGAGTTATTTGGAACTTACAGCCTAGATCACTTGCTGCAGATACAAATCTAATTGGATCTGTCACTTGATTGATACAGATATAGAAACACATTCTGAAAATGAATGGGAAGGATCTTTTAAGAGATGCATCCTTAGAAAAGAATTCTTAATTAGGATAGAGTTCATATAATTAGTAGGTGCTGAATAGTTGGGTTTTTTGTTGTTTAGGGATGGATGGGGAAATGTTGAAGGTTATTGTTGAAATGTATTGCAAGATTCACTGTCCTCAAGGGTGCTGCACAAACTACTGTACCAACCAAGGATAATGCATGCAGTAAACCTAGACCCCCTATTCAAATCTATTCAATGGACAGTGCATTCTCCACAGTTGTGTGGAGAGCAAGGACTGACTCTAACATGAACTCTGGTGCCCCCTGTTTGACTACTTCCCTTTGATGGGAAGGCCTGGTGGCACTCACAGGAAGGGGAAGCAAGCTATCTGGATGAGATGTGATAGGCTGTGATCATACAGTGGAGGAAGAGGTGCCCTTATGTCACAGGTCTAGGGGAGGGTAATAGAGTGAAGGAGGGAGGGGGTAATGGGAAGATACAAGTGAGGGGATAACAATTGGGATGTAATCTGAATAAATCATTTAAATAAAAAAGTTTTAAATAGGAAAAAAAAAAAGATTCACTGTCCTCACTGTAACTTATGTGTGAGGGCTGGAAATGGGAATGGTGAGCTTAATGATAGTTTAAGTCTTAGTCAGTCTTTAGTTGGAATACAATCACACACACAACACACAATCCTAGTAGCTCCTACACAATTTCTCTTTTACCTTCCTAAACTATTGGCTTTAAAAAACATTTTATTGCTTGATACTAGTCTCAACAGTGTTATCAATAGAAAAAAGCACTTTGTGGCATTAATTATAATTGATGTTTTCTTTTCACATCAATGACTATTTTCCATATACTTTATAGAAAGATGTTCAGAGTTAGAGTGAAAACAAAACCAGTTTTATCAGTGTTACTGTTTATGTGTTGGAGCAGGGCTTTCCAACAGCAAGTACAGGCTGCGCGGACTAGATGGATCCCTTGTAGATGCAGCCCAGGGCACGCGGTTGTAGGAGCAGTAGCTCCTCCTACAGGAGGTATGATTGCACTCTGCTTCTGCTGGAGCCGGTGTAGGTAGAGGAGTCTCCAGCTGTGCTTGAGCCCCTGGTGGGATCCATTTTAAATCCTGATCATCCAGAGAGGGAACGCAAGGCACTTTTTGAATGTTGTCTTAACTTTAGATTATTGGGTGTCTTTTTATGACTGCATGGCTTGCTTTTTCATAATTTGCTTATGGAAGAATAAGCCCAACATTAGGCATATGCTGATAGTGCTTATTGGCTTCCCTTAAGGAGAGGCCTTAGAAGTCACCTGGAGTTGTGTGTCGTTCCCCCCCCCCCAATTTGATTAAATAGATCTGGATGTCTCAAGTGGGTAAAACCCATAACATGAAAGGAGGGATTAATTGTTTGGACATAACAGGAGTGCTGTCTCCATCCTCCTTCCCCAGTATGTGGTAAGGCTATTGCTGAAAATCCTTCTCAAAATAAAACAGTATATGATTAGTTATATATCCTAGTTTGGACTATTGAGAGACCCAGTGGTGCTGTTGGAGAGAATATTGACAACAAAAGTTGATAAGTAAACCATATCCTTTCTGAGGGACAAATTAGTTGGAGCTTAAGATACTTATTTTCACATATCAATGTAATGATGTTTTTATAGGTATTATCAAATTTGAATTTTAGGGTACCGTTAGATGGAGAAACAAGAGAATTTATCACTATTTAATACGTTAAACTTAGATTTTATTTTACATCCCCCCTTTAGTACAGTGCCTGGATTGCTTACTTTCTATCCAAATTCCTTTCTGGCCTGATGTCATACACCAGTGACTCCTAGCACTTAGGATATTGAGATAGCAAGATTGCTTAAGTCCACAGGGCCACCCTGGGTAACATATTCAGACTATATCTCAATCAACAAAACTGTCAAAATTTTTGTAATAATGGATTATGTTGAGTCCAATTTTGGAGTAAACCCAGGCTTTTCTTTTTAACTGGAAAAGCTGTTTTCCATTACTTCTCTTTTTAAAATTTATTTATTTATTTATTTTATGTGTATGTGTACACTGTCTTTATGCACACCCAAAGAAGGCACCACATATCAATACAGATAGCTGTGAGCCACCATGTGGTTGCTGGGAATTGAACTCAGGACCTCTGGAAGAGCAGCCGGTGCTCTTAACTGCTGAGCCATCTCTCCAGCCCCTTCCATTACTTCTTACTAATTAAAGGGTGTTTTGTTAGTTTGGGTCTTGCCTCCCTCCCTCCCTCCTTCTTTTTCTTCTTTTCCTTGTTTCAGTTTTGAGAGCTTCACCATGCAGTTAAGGCTGCTAGGCTTGATCTCTGTACCTCACCACCCCAAAGTAAAAATCAAACTGAAGAATCGGATTCTAACCAGCATCCAAGTTTGTATTAAATGATCGTGTTTAGCTCTCATAGATTCGATAAGTATTTATTAAATGTCTTCTTTTAGTCTTATTGTAAAGAATAGGAAGGAGGAGGCTTAGTTAGAATATTTAAGTGAAAAGAATTTAAGTTCCATTCTGGACTCAAATCTTGTTAAAACCATGTTACTAGTTGGAAATTGCCAAGCCTCTTAGAGATTTGATCTCTAAAATGAGGATAGTATTGTTAGACTTTTTATTTTTTTTTATTTTTTTGAGACTGGGTCTCTATGTAGCCCAAACTGACCTCAGACTCAATATATAGCCCATGTTGTCCTCAAATTCACAGAAATCGACCTACCTCTGCTTCCTGAGTGTTGGGATTAGAGCTGTGCACCCCTATACCTGGCCAGGATTTTTCTTTCTTTCTGTTTGTGTGTGTGTGTGCATGCACACATACCGGCCTACCTGCCTGTGGGTGGGTGTGTACATGTGAAGACAGGCACCCATGGAGGCCAGAATTACAGTTGGTTGTGAGCTGCACTCTGGAAGAGTAGTATGTGCTCTTAATCCTCGAGCTATGTCTCCAGCCCCAGGTTTGTTTTGAGGAATAAGGTGATACATAGAAATGCAAGGCATTTCTGACCACAGGTGAATGTAGACACTACATTGTGTGCTGGCGAGTTATATGTCAGCTTGACACAAGCTAGAGTCATCTGAAAGGAAGGAACCTCAACTGAGAAAATGCCTCTGTAAGATCCAGCTGTAGGGCATTTTCTTTTTCTTTCTCTTTTCTTTCTTTTAAAGATTTATTTATTTATTATGTATATAGTGTTCTTTCTGCTTGCTTGTACCCCTGAAGGCCAGAAGAGGGCATCAGACCACATTATAGATGTTTGTAAGCCACCATGTGGTTGCTGGGAATTGAACTCAGGACCTCTGAAAGAGCAGTCAATGCTCTTAACCGCTGAGCCATCTCTGCAGCCCTAGGGCATTTTCTTAATTGGTCATTGATGGTAAGGGCCCAGCCCATTGTGGGTGGTGCCATCCCTGGGCTGGTGGTCCTGGGTTCTATAAGAAAACAGGCCAAGTGGTGATGCATGCCTTTAATCCCAGCACTCAAGAGGCAGAGGCAGGCAGATTGCTGTGAGTTCAAGGCCAGCCTGGCCTACAAAGTGAGTCCAGGACAGCCAGGGCTACACAGAGAGACCCTGTCTCAAAAAACCAAAAAACAACAAACAAACAAAGCAAGCAGGCCAAGCAAACTGTGGGGAGCAAGCCAGTAAGCAGCACCCCTCTATGGCTTCTTCATCAGCTCCTGCCTTGAGGTTCCTGTCCTGTTTGAGTTCCTGCCTTGACTTCCCCCAGTGTTTCCTAGAAATGTAAGTGAAATAAACCCTTTCCTCCCCAACTTGCTTTGGTCATTGTGTTTCATCACAGCAACAGTAACCCTAACTAGGACATGTAGTTAATGTTATTTAAGTCTGAGCAGGAAGTGTCTGGCTGACCCATTGTAGGACAGAGTGCAGCAATCTTTGCTGTGGTATGCTGTCTTGCTTTTGTTGAAACTTGCAGCTCTCACATTGACTTTCCCAGCATTGTATTTGCCTTCTCATATGATAGGAGCCAGGTCATTCCTGTGGAGTGTAAGGCTTTTAGAAACTTCTATAAGTTGGACCTTTAAACTTCTGTTGTAGTTAAGCTGGAGAGAAAATTGTATTACCAGAGTAGTGAAGTCAGGTGGCAGGGTCCCTATCTATGATAGTCTCTAGATTCACTTTGCTGAGCATGGTCACCATCAAAAGCAGAAAAGTGGCTGCCTAGAGTTTAGCTAACAAGTAACCGAAGCCAGTAAAATAAACAGCATGAAAGACTTTTGGGTTTTCAAGACAGGGCTTTTCTGTGTAGCCCTGGCAGTCAGTCCTAGAACTCACTCTGTAGACCACCACTGCCTGGCTAAAGGCATGAAAGACTAAGACCATACTTTGTTTTTTGAATAGTCCCATATTTATAAACATTTATAAAGAGCACATAAAAGGCACTATTTGAGGAGCCTAGGAAAATAATACTAGAGACAGGGAAGCCTCTTTCCTAATGGAGTTACATTCTAGCGAGGAGGTAAGTAAATATTAACTCTTAAGTGCTGAGAACCATGAAGAAAAATAACACAGGAAAAAGAAAGATGCTTTTTGTCATTATTATGATTAATATTTTAAGAAGGATCTTGCTGTCTAGTCTGGGCTGGCTTAGAATTCATGTTTTACTTGTCACTATGACAAAATATCTAACAGAAGCAACTTTAAAGGAAAAAGGGTTTATTTTGGATCATGATTTCAGACAGTACATCATGACCATGAAGGCATGGTCACAGTAACAATTCTGTCTGTGATAGCAGGAGCTGAGGTGACATGGCATATCTTGGTTGATTATGAAGCATAGATAAGCTTGTTTCTAGTGCCTCACCTCTTAAATGTTCATAGCGCCACAAAACAGTGCCACGAGTCTAGACAAAGAATACTGAACAAGTTTGTGGGGGAGAATATTGCAGATTCAAATCATTAGTTTGACTCAGTTTCCTGAGTGCTAGAATTACAAGTGTATACCACCATGCCTGGCTTAAGTCTTATTTTAAGTAGAAGTATATGGAAAAATTCTCAGAGGGATAATGAACAGAACTCACAATGAAGCCAAAAGTGGCCTTTAAGGAAAAGGATCCATTTTAGTTACCAAAAGGAAGGTCCTTGGAATGAGGAATAATTGACTTTAGAAGTTACTTTAGTAGATAAAAGAGAGGGTGTGAAAGTCAGTCCCCTATCTCCACTTAACTGTGGAGAATGTTCTTTCTCTTGGCTAGATCTGGGTATGGGTTTGATGATGACTACACGTTTTGTCCTTAGTTGGTTATCTCTGGTGCCCCATATTTGGCCATGTCCCTTTGTTGGGGAGGCCCAATGGCATTCGGAGGAAGGATAGCGGACTACCAAGAAGAGACTTGATACCCTAGCACCATATTCAGGGGGAGGAGGTCCCCCTCAGTCACAGTCATAGGGAAGGGGGATTGGGGTGAAAGTGGGAGGAGGGAGGAATGGGAGGATGCATGGGATGGGATAGAAAATGAGATGTAATATGAATTATTTTATTTTTCAATAAAAATGTGTTAAAAAATAAATAAACATTACTATAGTCACACAAAAAATCAATGACTATAAAATTAAAAGTTTTTTTCATACAAACTTAAGTTCATTTTATGCAAAAGCAGTATATAATGGCTTAAAAATTTGTGCAAAAACTAAATTATGGGCACCAATAACTTTAAAAATAGCTAAAGTAGATTCAATTAAAACAATTCCAACACTCAAAACCAGAGAGAGAGAGAGAGAGAGAGAGGAGAGAGAGTGATTATTTTAAGTCAGTGGTTCTCAACCTTCCTGATGCTTTGACCCTGTAATACAGATCCTCATGTTGTGGAGACCCCAACTATAAAATTATCTTTGTTGCTACTTCTTAACTGTAATTTCGATACTGCTATGAATCATAATGTAAAATATCTGGATTTTCTGATGGTCTTATGTGTGCCTTTAATCCCAGCACTCAGAATGCAGAGGCAGGTGGTTTTCGAGTTCGAGGCCAGCCTGGTCTACAGAGTGAGTTCCGGGATAGCCAAAGCTACACAGAGAAACTGTCTTAAAAAGCTGACAGGAGCCAGGCACTCTTTTAATCCCAGCAGTCAGGAGGCAAAGGCAGGCAAAGGCCAGTCTGGTCTACAAAGCAAGTCCAGGACAGCCAAGGCTACACAGAAAAACCCTATCTTGAAAAGCCAAAATGGTCACTTAACTTAACCCAAGGGGTAGTGAATCACAGGTTAAGAACCACAGCTTAAAAAAATGTGTGTGTGTGTGTGTGTGTGTGTGCGTGCGTGCGCGCGCTCTATCTGCATGTACATCTACATACCAGAAGAGGGCATTAGATCACACTATAGATGCCTATGAGCTACCATGTGATTGCTGGGAATTGAACTCAGGACCTTTCGAAGAACAGATAGTGCTCTTACCCACTGAGCCATCTCCCCAGCCCCTCACAAATGTAACTTTTAAAACATAAAATAGTAGTCTTTCCACTATCAGAATGAAAATTAAAAATTTATTAGCCCCACCACAGATCCACATCAGAACATTTGAGGACAGTATTTGGAAGTTTGTAATATTAACAATTACCAAGATAACTATCTTACCGGGGTTTAAAAAGTATTTTCTGTATTCTTGTTGATAGAAGTCATCTTTACCCTGAGCTTAGTGGGTGGGCAGGCAAGTACCTGCTTATTTAAGACCCATTCTTGTATAATGGATGGTGAATCTTGTATTTACTTTTACAGAGATTTAAATCTTGGCTTTAGACTCTGACTGTTACATACTCTAAGATGTATTGGTGCCACAGCAGAAAAAAAGAAGCCTTTGTCCTCTTTCCTAATACAAAATTTTAAAGGTTTATTTATTCATTATTATGTATACAGTGCTCTGCCTGCATTTATACCTGCAGGCCAGAAGAGAGCATCAGATCACATTATAGATGGTTGTGAGCCACCATGTGGTTGCTGGGAATTGAACTCAAGATTTCTGGAAGAATAGTCCGTGTTCTTAACCTCTGAGCCATCTCTCCAGCCCTCCCAATATAATTTTTAATTTTCACCTTAGCATATACTTGGGAAGGAGAAATTTCTGAATAGAGAAGGCCAAATTGGCTGTACACTGATGTGTGGAATGATTATTAATGTGATATAAATCATAAATTTAGTACAGTGGCAGTTTATCTTTAGCCAGCTATTTACCCAAGTAACAACTCATGGAGACTTATGTATTTAATTAGCCTAGAGTACAGTAATGAGCAGTAATTACTTCATCCTAAACCTCCAAGCTAGTCTACCTTCCTCCCAGCCAAATTTCCCATTATACTTGCTTTTTAATCATCTCCTAGCTTCGGTTCATGTCTCCTGATGCTTCTTGGTTTTTCCCTCATGTCTCAACCCCCTCCCCACCCCTCCTTTCTTCCTCTCCCCACCCATCCTGGACCTGGATGTCCCACCCTATTCTCAGTATTGCTCAACGTTGCCTGGTTGGCACTTTATTGGCAGAACAGAGAACAAAAAGTGGGCGTGTTTACACTTGAGACAGGAGATACTTAGAATAAACATTACAATGCCATGTCTGGATTGAAACCAGATAGTGAGGTAGAGAAATCAGCAAACAAAAGACTACAAAAAGACTATGCCAACACTGATGTACAAAAACTAAAAATGAAACAAAATGAAACCTTGCTAATATAGTGGTGCATGCCTTTAATCTCAGTACTTGGGAGGCAGAGGCAGACAGCTCTCTGTGTGTTCAAGGCTTGTCTGGTCTACAGAATGTGTTCGAAGACATCCACGGCTACGTAGTGAGACTGTCTTGAAAAAACTCAACCCCTTAAGTATCTAGCATGAAAATACCTTAGTGAAAGATTAAACAAAATGAGGGTACTGAAGGTACATAATAAGTAATTTGGTTCTGAGGGAGGGAGGAGGTTGAAATCATCAGTCTCAAATGTAAGCAGTTTGTAGATGTTGAACTGGGTGGTAAGAGTGTCTGTCACAGCCACTATTCCAGTGGCCACACTGCTGAAGGAAATGTACTATTGCTCCAGCTTTAATGGCACTACTGTTAATGTCATGTTGTGGGAGGTCTAATAGCTATGGTACTTCCCTGCTAGGGCTGTGCCGGGCTCCTGGGCAAGTCCTGACTTTTTATACCTTGTCTTGTGCAGCCAGCTGCTCTTGAGGTTAGGGCTTCTTTGAATGAAAATATAAGCCTCTCTTCTATTAAAGAAGCTGAAAGTCCAAGAAGAGAAACTATTTTCCTTCAATATCTAAGTACTGGAATATAAATAATGAAGTCAGGGGAGTGATTTTCTTTGGTGGAGTTCTCTAGCTTTGTAATGCTTTAGAAAAGCACCCCCAAATCTGTGTATGCATACCTTTAGTCACAATGTTCAGGTGGTAAAGGCAAGCAGATCTCTGAGTTTGAGGCCAGCCAGATCTGTCTATGTAGAGAGTTCCAGGACAACCAGAATTACCTAATGAAGCTTGTCTCAAAACAAAAACAAAACCCCAAAAATAAAATTAAAAAATGTCTCCTTACCCTCAATTAACTAACTTCTTTACCCTGATATTAATCTGTTTAAGAGTTTTCATCTCTCTCCATCCTTGTGGCTGGTTGTTTTTGATTACCAGTCCAGTGATTAGGAGAGCTCATTACAGTGAGTGGAAATTTACATTTTGCTTTTTAGTAAAAATGATTCATATTTAAGAGAAAAGGTCATTAAATTGAGTAACTGGTCTTGAGTCATACTGCAAAACAGCAGAGGAGAGTTCACAAAGAAGGGCTGGTTTATCTGCTTAGTACTAAGTGGTATATTCAGTACCATTTACTGTATTTACTTTCTTTTGCCTTAGTCATTTGCCAATGATAGTCTTGCAAAGAGGTCTGATGTGGCAGAGGTACTAGGGTTGGAGATCTGGACTCCTGACTTTAAACCTATGTTTCTCTGTGTTTCCCCTGGGACTTATTTTCCTATCTTCATTTATTTAAAATGGCAAGGAATTCTATTTTATTTTTATTTTATGTGTATAGGAGTTTTCTGTGCCTGGTGCCTCTGGAGGCCAGAAGAGGGCATAGAATCCTCTGGAACTGGATTACAGATGGTTTCAAGCTGCCATGTGGGTGCTGGGAATGGAACATTGCTTTTAACTTCTAACACATCTCTCTAGTCTCATTTCTTCCCATCTTTAAAATGAAAGACTGGTATTGATGATTGTCTTTCAAAACTCTTTTTTTTTTACCCCCCCAGACAGAGTTTCTCTGTAGCCTTCACTGTCCTGGACTCACTTTGTAGACCAGGCTGACCTCTGCCTCCCGAGTGCTGGGATTAAAGGCATGCGCCACCACACCCGGCTCAAAGCTCTGTTTTAAAAGCTCTGAGAGTCCTTGATTTCATGAGTTCTAAGGCAATCTTGATTTTTAAATTAATTATTATTTTTGTTTTGTTTTTGGTTTTTTGAGACAGGGTTTTTCTGTCTAACAGTCCTGACTGTCCTCAGGCTCGCTTTGCAGACCAGGCTGGTCTTAAACGCGCAGAGATCTGCCTGCCTCTGAGTGCTGAGATTAAAAGCATGTGCCACCATGTCCAGCATTTTATTATTATTATTAAACTTACTTATTTTTAAAGATCGGCCTCTATTCTGTTGTCCTTGTAGGCTGTATGGATAAGGCTGGCCTTGAGCTCAAAGCATTCCCTCTGCCTCTATATCCAGGAGTTGGGATTACAAGTGTGAAATATCAAATACGATTTGCTTTTTATAGATTGATTTTTTTGCTTTTTTTTTCTAGTTTGCATATGACAACTCAACACTTTCATTTTCTTTTCTGACTTTGTCATTATATCTATGCCAACAGAAACTGTTTCTCCCAGCAGCATGTGCAGTTAGCATCTCATGTGTTACACCCAGGCCTCCAAACATCCCAGCTCTCCAGCACTGCTAACATGGTCCTCCCTTTTCATTGCACACATCTCTGTCTAGGTCTTGTCACTATTGAGGCGTCCTAAGGTCACTGGCATCAGAAAAATGCCACAATGCTGTTCCACCCTATAAAGGCCCAACAAAGCATTTGTTATTAGAATAGTTGCTTGGGACACACATTACAGATCCAAGTTTCATGTAGATTTTTTGTATCCCTCTTTTTTTTTGGGGGGGGGGGGTCAGACAGGGTCTTATATATAGCCAACTGGCATCACGTGATACGCCAGTACTGACTATGAGACTTTGGAGCATTGGGTTGAGAATTTGTGAGGTTTGCTGTGCTTGGGTTCCACTACTAAATTGTGATTGATTAGCAGAGCCTACTGAGAGGAGGAGCTGCATTGCAGGCAGGAACTGAAAAGGGACAAGAACTAGTTTCAACTTTGCCTTGGGTGGCTGTTCTGCTGTTCAGTCTGTGTAGCTTCACCACCAAGTGGTCAAGAGGCAGTCTGAAGGCCACAGAGCTGTGGGTGACTTCTCTAAGGCCTACATGGAACATCATTAAGTTCCAAGTAAGGCTCAGAAGGTAATTCTACAGAGGATCTGGCCAGGTGTGCATGTTGCAAGGTGTGTGCTTATCCTCTGGAATCCACTGCTGTGTCATCCAGGTGAAGGCTGCTGGAATGTTAGGTGACTTAGGAGCAAAAATGGCCTTGCTTCAGGATAAGCCCAGAACTTCTCACTTCAAATTAAAAAGGTATCTTCTAGTGTTACCTTGAAACCAAGATTGAGTATTTAATCAGGCTCCAGAATTAGGGAGAGTTTTGAAAAGCACAGACTCAGCACAAAACAGGTATGTGGGGGCTGGAGAGATGGCTCAGTGGTTAAGAGGACTGGCTGCTCTTAACTCTTCCAAAAGGACCCAGGTTCAAATCCCAGCACCCCCATGCATGGCAGTTCACAACTGTCTGTAATTCCAGTTCCAGAGGATCTGACATCCTCACACACACATACATTGAGGCAGAATACCAATGTAAATAAAACAATAATTAAAAAAACAAAACAAAACCAGGCATGTGGAGGAAGATGGTTCAGAGGTTAAGAGCACTTGGTGTTCCTGCAGAAGACAAGAGGTTTAGGTCCAGCATCAACATGGCACCTAGTTCCAGGGGAACAGATGCCCTCTTCTGGCCTCTCTGGGCACTGCATATACATGGTACACAGCCATATATGTCAGGCCAAAATGTACATCTCCATCCCCCCCATCCCTCCTCCCCTACCCAAAAGCACACATTATAGGATGTTCCTATAGAGTACCAAAGGGACTCAGTGTGATCCTGATTTTGACTCCTGCTTCTCCTCATGGTGCTGTGTAACTGTACCTTTTGGAGCAACTGGCCCTGTTGCCTTGGAGGATATGGTAGTGTTCTGTAAGTGGATCCAGGCGCCTTCTTTGTGACTCTCCACCTGCTGTTCAGCCCACTTTTCCAGGCAGTGTCACTTTTCTTACTTACTCTTTTAGTTTTTCTTGCCACTTGAAGTAGTTTCACCTTGCCTTTCTGTGTTTTTTTCTTCTGTTTGGTCATGCTGAGGTCTTTGGCAGCTCTCAGCTTTTGTACCATTCTCTGGCCTCCATGGTTCTGCAGTTTGGTGGCCACAGATTCTGCATTGGAACTTTATGGTGCTGCTTGGGTGGTGTCAGGCTAAGATACTTATTTATGTATTTATTTTGGGAGAAATGTTTTTTATAGATAACCTAGTTTTAATTTTGCTTTTTGAAGAGAGAGTAAAATTTTAAAAGAGCCACAGGGCCTGAGATTGTAGCTCAGTTGGTAGAGAGCTTGCCTAATGTGCACATGGTCCTAGATTTATCCCAACAAACAAACTTGCTGAGTGTTGGGAGGCAGGAGGATTAGAAGTTTAGGTCATTCTTGCCTTCATAGTGTGTTTGAGGCCAGCTTAGGGTATATGAGACCCTGTCTCAGAAAACAAAACAAATAACAACAAAAGGACATGAGAAGACTACTTGAAACTTGGATCTATGGGAAATGCCCTGACTGTTCTAATGACACATACATTGTTGGGCCTTTATGTAGGGTGGCACAGCATTGTGGCATTTTTCTGATGCCAGTTGCAAAGAACAAGCAAGTTCAAAGTCTAGTTGGCTTATGCTTTGGGAAAAGGAGTGGTGATTTACCACTGGGCCTGAGAGCTACAAACGACACAGCTTTCTGGTTCTTTGTAATTGCTACTGCTCAGTAGAGCTTCTCTCTTACCTGTGTGTGACTGGAAAAATCTGTAATTCAAACTTGTTTAGCTCTAACTATGGGAGTTTATTTTTATGCAAAAGTTACTTCAACTCATGATGGCTTCATGATTCTTGTAGAATACCCAGAGCTACTTGGATGTATCTGTCTCTAGAACAAGCTTGGTGGCTGTATTCTGAAGTTATACAGCACTCTGGCTCTGTGCTAGAAGACACTGTTTGCTTTTGCTTTGTGTTCTAGGTGGGTGGAGTGCTTTCCACTCCTTCTTGAATAAAAAGCATTTAGCTGACTTCCAATCATGCCCTGTCTTGTCTTTCATTTTTTTCTTCGCATTTCATTCTGGTTTGCTGCAGCTTAGCTTTTTTCCAGTTGTGGCTCAACACAAGGCATGAGCCACAACACGGTACATAGTTGTTTATCGGAAGAGAAACTTAAAATGTATGAGGTAGGAAGGGGTTTAATACTTGTTCTGTTCACAGGGCAGCACTAGGATGAGGAGTGGGAACATAGGAGAAATGTGGATTCTTGATTAGATAAATTATTTGGGGAAATAGAATTTTGGGTTGCTGACAGATCAGAAATATTTGGAGAATGCTCCTGTTTTGATAAAAAAGTTATTTTTAGAATAATTTCATCATCATACTGGAATCTTGCAGTCATGTTTGTAACTCATACTAATCAGCTTATGTGCCAGAAAAGTGTCAGGTGGCACGCTCACTTCCTCCTAAGTGTTAGTACTGCTTGGCTTAACTCCTGCAAGCAGTGCTGTGGCTGGGCTGCTGGGCGTTGTCAGGGGGCATCATGGATGGCGAGGGTGAGCTGGTGCTGGTTTAGGTGCTGGCCTGAGGGGAGAAGGTGCACACTGTGCTGTGCTCCAGTGTGTTCACATGGGCTGTAGTTGGCTGCTGTAGGTACTTAAAACCTGTGCATGCTAGGCATATTTTGGTAAAAACTGTTTTAGAACCTAGTTTGCCTGACCCAGTTGCCCATTCTCCTGGTTTTTGTCCCTCTTGGTTTTACTTCTCGCATATGGGTTTTTAAATGATATTTAAGGTTCCAGTTATTCATGTAGCACACTTCCACTGAGTGCTGTTTAAATGTATGCCCATTGAAGGTGTTAGCATTCCTGTTTTTTTTTTTCCCCTTAGCATTTCTTATTTATTGAAGAAAATCTAAGTACTAAAACAATTTTAATTTTAAAATTTGGAAAAGACTATATAAATTACTAAGTCAGAAAAACATGCCTTGTGGCTTAGTTTTGATTTAGGTACTTTATGGTCATTGCACCAGAGAGAACGTAAACTCATGAAGATGTTGCTTCAACTCTGAAGAATTTAGAATGGTGAGGAGAAAACAACAGGCTTAAAGCAAGTATCTTCTAAACCAGTTAACTGGCTGAGGGCTGGTGGGAGTATACCTTCTTGCTGGAACATGTCTTGTCCATAATAGAAGTTTATGAGTATGACTGAAGTTTTGGAGATTTTTTTTTCCTGGACTGGCCTTATTATTATTATTTTTTCCTTAAAACAGTAAAAATGAAGACTGGGATTGTGGCTTAGTGGCAGAGCACTTGTCCAGCATGTGCACAGTCCTATATCCAGTGTCAGTTATCACAAAAGTAATAAAAACAACTAAACAAAACTATAATAAAATAACTGGTGCCTCACCTAGGCAGCGCAGTAGGGATGGCCCTAGTCGAGAGGGCATGGGTGAGCCAGCCCTGAGGACAGGAGCAAGGGAGAGCTGGCCCAGCCCCTGGAAGGCTGCAGCACTTGGAGGAGTGGGCCTCAGGCCTTGACTGGGCAGCGGAGTGGAGTCGTGGGTGTGGATAGGCCTGCCCCAAGGCATGAGAGCGGGAGACCTGACCCTGCCTCCTGCCCATGGGGAGCAGAACTGGAGAGCTGGTGGTACGGGTAAGGGAGCCAGTGTGCTGACCAGCTCAGCTACCATCCAGGCCCAGATCCAGGGCTCTGAATTGGCCTATCCCAAAATCTATATCTTTGAATGATTGGGACACTTGAAAGGGCCAGTCCTGCTGATCCAAAGCTGTGGGATCTCCATGACACAGGACAAAACCAGGATAACCAGGAGAAATCCCTGTAAGGAGCCAATATTGATTGTATCACAGAAGCCAGAGATCTTGAACCCGACCAACGACTCATTGCAGTGAACATTTGCAAGTAAAGATGTGTGGACAGAGAGTTGTTCTGTGGGACACCCTGTGACATACTACAACTTCTACATGTGTGTGTGTGTGTGTGTGTGTGTGTGTGTGTGTGTGTGTGTGTGTGTGTTTTACTTTTTGGGGGGGAGAGGTTGCAAGAGCAAAGGGCAGATATGAGGGGATGGGAAGATGAGCGGGACTGGGGTACATGATATGAAACTCACAAAGAGTCAATAAAAAGGTAAATAAAATAAAATAACCAGTGAATCTGACTCTCATGGAGGCAAGAAAAGCCTGCAGTCACAGCTAGAGGGCTACTCTGTTTGTGGAGGCCGGAGCAGGTGGAGACAGCCATATATTATTCTCTTTCTCCTGGGCCTGAAGAGGCTACAGTGAAAGCCCTTCTTCAGTCGTCATGGCTTGCCTCAGGTTAAACAATTATTTAAAAGTGGAGCCTCAGTTTCCTGTTACATAAAATGGGTTTGATAATCTTGGAATCTGAAAGGGTTGCTTTGAGGACTGGGAGTGTGCGCAAGTAAGTGTAGGTCATCTGACCCATGAAGTGCTGTGTAAGCAGTGGGCAGTAGTAGGTATATTATTTCTTTTGTTTTCTGAAATGGGGTCTTGGTATGTTGGCCAGGCAAGTTTTGAATTCTTGGCTCAAGTGATCTTTTTGCCTCAATTTCCTGACAAGCTAAAAGGTATATTATTCAGAGAGTAAGAGTAGGGTTTGGAACAGGAATAAACAAATAGACAATTAAAATATTGAATAAGTGCTAGTAAATCTAGGATCTGTCAGGAGAACTGGTTCCTACTGGATTCCTTGTTAACTACCTCTATAGCATTTTTTAAAAAGCTGTAAGAAGTCCTCAGAAATGGAGCAGTTTGCCTAAGTGTCACAGCCACTCTTAGTTACAAAGCTGAACTAAGGTGGGATTTGCTTCACCCACCGATGCTGTTAGTTGTAGTCTTAGTTTCATCCGAACTGACTTTTGCGTTTCCTCTTTGCCTTGGGCCTTTCCCTTTTTCAGTTACATCCTTCCCTCCTCATTCTACCCTCCATCTTTTCATCCTCTGCTCTTATTACCTTGTCTCACAGTTACTATTGCAGTAGACCAGGGCATCGTGAGTGTGCGTTTATTGACATGGAAGGTGCCTAGTATTGACTGTACATTAGAATTATTTACATGACTTTTACAAAATACTGATTACTAAGATTTTGATTTTGTTTTTATATTTGTTGTTTTTTATGATTAGGTTTATATCTATAATAATGTACCCAAATTGCTTAATAAATTTTATGTGTATATAATCATGTGAAAATGAGTTATATTAAGATATATAACCTACCAAAACACAAACTATTTCTAGAACTCCAGAACATTCATTTCCTCCTAATTCTTCCTCATTACTGGCTCTTATAGTAACTTTCCATTAGTTAATTAATTTTTATTTTATTTACATATTTTTGAGACAGGGTCTCTTATAGCCAAGCTGTCCTCCAACTCATTATGCCTTGAACTTTTGTTTCTTCTGCTTCCTTCCGAAGTGCTGATATCACACCGCCATGCCTAGCTTTGTTTTGTTTGTTTGAGGCAGAGTCTTGGTATGTTTGTAGCCCAGTTGTGAACTCCACTTGGCTTTTGCATTCTTTGCTAACTAGCTTTATCTTTGTTGTTGCGGTGCTAGGATTGGGCCTGTGGCCTTGAGCATAGTCCAGCACTGGGCCACTGAGTATACCCCCAGCACTTCTGTTACTTTTTACTTGACAGTGTCACTAAGTTGCTTAGGTTAACTAACCTTCAACGGCCTCTGTAGTTTGGGGTCCTTGAACCAGATATCCTGCCTCAGTTTTCCTGAATGGCTCAGTTTATAGATGTACTTCAGCAGGCCTGGAAGTTTTGCTTGTTGAATTTCATGCAGAGTCAGAGAGTATGCTTTTTTTTTTTTTTTTGGTACTTATCCCCTCAATTCTCCTCATCCTATATTTTAAAGCAGATTATAGTGGGGGCGGGGGAGGACAGGGAGAGAGAAAACGAGGAAGTACAGTTTATACATGAATATAATAGTAAGAAAGAAGTTATTACCTGACGTTCATGACTCTTACTATATTTTCATTAGAAGCAAGTCACCAGTTACTGTCTGCAGTCAAGGAAAGGCCTCTTAAGAATGTGAACATTGGGAACCATTTTTAGAAAACGTAGCCCATGTCAGTATTTGCCTTGTTACTACACAGTTGATGCTAGAGAGGACAAAAGTTCCCTCATTTACCCCTGGGCAAGAACTGTTGTTAAACAGTTTCCTTTTATTACTCATGGGTGTCATGTGAACAACCCAATGAGTTGTCAGGAGTTAGAAGTAGGATTGGTTAAGAGGCTTCAAGCTCTTTCACGCTGGTCAAGGTATGAACTGGTTGTCAGGTCCTTAAAATTATCAATTGTAAATTTCACACAGTGCCAGGGTTTGGGAGGCACAGAACGAACACAGAAGAATAAGAAGAAGAAAAGATAGGCACTGGAGAGAAGACTCGGGAGTTAAGAGCAGGACCCAAGTTTGGTTCCCAACCCCACATCAGAGCCTCACAACCTGCCTTTGTGGGTACTTACATACACGGCATACTTCACACGTTAATATACACGTACACATAAATAAAAGACACATTCATAGGTACAGGAAGAAACTTGGGGAGGGAGAAGAGCCTGTTCCTCTGACTTGGGCATCCTCCCTCTCCTTTTGGATGCTGCTTGATTACACTTCTAGTTTTGCCCAACCACCACTCTTAGTGTATCTTTTAAATTCTTTCTGCTGGAACCATACAACTGTTTCTCAAAGTTTCTTTTTCCAAAGACTTCCTGCTGCACCTAGACAAAGAGATTGAAAATTAAAATGCATAAGGTTTAAATTACAATGCCAATGTTTTTTTGTTTTAGTTTTGGTTGTTGTTTGTTGAGACAGGATTTCTGTTGTAGTCCTGGCTGTCTTGAAACTCCCTTTGTAGACAAAGCCGGCCTCGAACTCACAGAGATCCTTGTGCCTCTGCCTCCCTAGTGCTGGGATTAAAGGTGTGAACCACTACACCTGGCCACAATGTCAATGTAAAGAAAACTGTTCCAGGCTATACATGGCTGGGCACTTAATGTCTATTTTTATAAGTCCTTAACAGCAATTTCATGAAGTTTAGATATGATTTTTATATACAATTGAAAAATTAGAGGTTTTTCATCAACATTGCTATGCAACCAAATTAAAGTTGGGACCTGTCTTCTCTGACTT
Source organism: Acomys minous (assembly GCF_964271855.1). Lineage (NCBI taxonomy): Eukaryota > Metazoa > Chordata > Mammalia > Rodentia > Muridae > Acomys > Acomys minous. The sequence continues at coordinate 112,160,989 of NC_140487.1, forward strand.
TTGACTGAGCTCTTTCCACAGTAGTATGTTGGCTGGGCAGGAAACAGGGTGGAGAGTGTGGAGTAGAGACAACGGGCTGTTCTCTAGAGCTGTAAAAGGAAAGACAGTTGCTGCGAGCAAAAATAGTGACCAAAAATACATCTTCACATTAAAATGGGAAAAAGCAGAAAACTCTTTATTATTTGTCTGTAGTGTATGTTTTAGCTCACTCCTAATAGCACCAAGGCTGCTTTTTCACTCTTGCATTGTAATAAGAGAGATGAACTGTTTGTGTAAGCAAAAATTTGAATGTTGATTTTTAAAAATTTATTTATTTATGTACTTTTTAAATGTGGGAGTGCTCTATCTGCATGTCCACCTACATGCCAGAAGAGGGCATCAGACCCCTTTATAGGTATTTGTGAACCACCATGCAGTTTTTGGGAATTGAACTCAGAACGCCTGGATGAACAGCCAGTGTTCTGAACCGCTGAGCCATCTCAGCAGCCCCTTGAACGTTGATTTTTAGGCACTTAGGAATTAATCCAAAGTAAGTCATATTCTAAGTTGAATGTGAATAAAAACAACTTGAAACCTTTGGTGATTAGTAACTGTTAAGACTTGGAGTTCATATCTGTGACTGATAGGATAGTGTGTGTACTCCCTTGGTTTTAAACAAAACCAAACAGAATCCCCTCCTTAATTCTCCCTTCTTTTTATCACCTTTACTTTTACACAGGTAAATGCTTCCACAAAGCTGTATATCCACTGCCTCTCCACTCAGTCTGGCTTCTGTCCCTCACATTTCACAGTGACATCTCTTACTGAGGTCACCAGTATCTTCTACCAAGCTGAATATTAGACCTTTTGTCCTTAGTTTTCTCGGCCTAGTGAACTGCTACACTCCTTCTAGAAGGACTCTTCTTATGGCTCCAGTGGTGTAATACTCACTGTCCTAATCTTCCTCCTACTTCTCTGGTGTTTTTCCAGGCTCATCATCCTTTCTATGGCTATTAAATGCTTACTCGCCCAGGCCCTCCTCTCTTCACATAGTAGACATTCTTCCTGGGTATTCTCAGTCCGCCCCCATTGGCTTTATGGATATGAGTCATGCCTTTATGTCTCCAACCCACACTACTCCATCTGTTATCTACCATACTGTTCCAGGCATTGGGGATATAGCGATGAGCTAGACAGAAAAGTAGAGGTTATTTATAGAGGGGAGGAGGGTGAATCATAAAATAGCAGAGTTAAGTGCTAAGATGAGCACAAAGCATGGTGGTAATGTAGTAGAGAGTGAGAACTATTCTACGTTGACCGATACAAACTTTACTGAGGTGGTAAAATTTATACTGACCTTTGAATGACTGAAGGGAGCCAGCTGTACAAAGGGAAGAGGGAACAGCTAGTACAAAGGTTCCAGGTAGAAATGAATACAGAATGTTCACGAAACAGGAAATGAAGAGGGGATGGTAAAAAGTGAGATCAGAAAGTAGGTTAGGGCTAGAGTTTGCACTGTCCCCGTAAGCTGTAGCTGAAGACTGGAGATTAAGCGAAATGGAAAGCAGCTAGAAATTTTTATTTGCTTGATAGGATCGAGTATTGATCTGATTAAAATTTTGGGAATGTGATCTGTTTGCAGAGTGGTTTATATGTAGACAGCTGGAAGCAGAGAAGCTTAATGTCGCTTTTATAGCAGGTAAGGTAAGAGTCAGTGCAGAAAGGAGTGTGGAGAACAGGGGGACAGAACCAAAGACAACTGGGAAGTGGGGCTGACAGGACCTGCTGACTTGACATTTTCTTGAGACAAAGGAAGTACAGTTTGCGTCTAGGTGCTTGACTTGCACTGCTAGGTGAGTGGTGCTGCTGTAGCTGAGGTGGGCAGAGGTCGAAAGGGAATGCGTTTGCAGTGAGAAGAGTGGAGGTAGAAGTCAGGAAGACTGTGCATGAGTTTGTTCAGGCTGGTTTTCAATTAGATAGAGATCAAAGGAGAGTTTTCTTGTTTTGTTTTTTTCTAAATAGGAAATTCTAGAATCTTATTTCCTAAATATGGTCTCTGGATAGAAACCTAGAATCTCATTGTTTTTATTTTATTCTTTAGATTATTTCATTTTATGTATATGACTGTTTAGCCTGCATGTGTATCTGTGAGCCATGTGCCCTTGGAAATTAAAAGAGGGGTTTTGAGCCGGGCGTGGTGGCGCATGCCTTTAATCCCAGCACTCGGGAGGCAGAGGCGGGCGGATCACTGTGAGTTCGAGGCCAGCCTGGTCTACAAAGTGAGTCCATGACAGCCCAGGGCTACAGAGAGACCCTGTCTCGAAAAACCAAAAAAAAAAAAAAAAAAAAAAAAAAAAAGAAGGGTTTTGATCCTCTGGAACTATAGTTGTGGACCTCCGTGTGGATGCTGGCAACATCTGCTAAATAATTTTTCCTGTCTTTAGATTCTCATTTTAGTGAGACCTGGTCCAACAAAAATTTGGATAATAGTTTGTAGAACTGTGATATCAGGTAATTTTATATCTTGTCGTGGGTTTTTCTTATAATAGAAATTAATTTGTACACTTTGGTAAAGGATCTAATGGTGGCTCTTCTGGAAGCTACAGTCAACCTAGACATATTTCAGTTAGTATATTTTGTTCTGCTCCACTGTCATCTCTGTTCTGATCTGTTTGTTTTAAGGGTTAGATTGATTAAACTTAATTTGGGAGTAGGGCTTTGAAGGTTTGAGACAGGGTTTCTCTGTGTAGTCCTGGCTGTCCTGGAATTCTCTCTGTAGACTAGCTTGGCCTCAAACTCAGTTCCACCTGCCTCTGCTCCTCAAGTACTGGATTAAGGGCATTGCACCACTACTGCCTGGCAATTTATTTAATTATTTTTTTCTGTATATGGTGCATGTGTACATGGGTATGTGTGCTTATGCAAAAGTACATGTGCATGTTCATACTTGTATGTGCATAGGCCAGAGGTCAACTCAAGTATCTTCCTCTGTTGCTCTATATCTTGTTTTTGAGATGGTGTCCCTCACTGAACCTGGGGGACTGGCTGAGAGACTGGCTGACAGGCAACCACTCAGAATGGGATAAACAAACAAGTAAATAGATACTCTATCTTTGCTCTTTTTTTGAGGCGGGGGAGGAGGGTTCTGAGACAGGGTTTCTCTGTGTAGCCTTAGCTGTCCTAGACTCACTTTGTAGATTTGGCTGGCCTCGACAGCACAGCAATCCACCTGCCTCTGCCTCCCTAGTGCTGGCATTAAAGGTGTGCACCACCACCACCTGGCTTTTTTTTTTAATGAGACAGTCTTTCTCTGTGTAGCCCTGGTTGTCCTGGGATTACAGGAGTGTGCCACCATGCCAGAACTTCCAATTTCTCTCCCAAGATTTACCATTTTCCTTTAGTTTTGAACATTTCTTTTCCATTAAATTTAGGTATAATACTTGTATTTTCTATTTTTGTTTGGTAATCCCACCCCTCCCCCAAAAGACAGGGTTTCTCTGTGTAGTCTTGGCTGTTGGCTGTCCTGGATCATTTTTTTTTTTTAACAAAAGAAAGCATTTATTATTTGTGCATATCTCCTACTATGGGTCTCAGTCCCACATATAGCCCAGGAACTAAATCCTGGATCACTTTTTAGACTAGGCTGGCCTCTAAGTCACAGAGATCCTCTGCCTGTGCCTCTCTGAGTGCTGGAATTAAAGGTGTGTGCCACCATTCCCAGCTTTGTTTGGTAATTTCAATATGAAGTCCATCTTAGTGTTGCCTTCTGCTGATTGGCCTTTAATTACTAGGTTTATTTTTTTTTTAATTCTTTACATAATTTGGGGTTGTATCTTTCACATTTGGGTACAAGAATATTTTCAGTTGGTATTTTTATTTTAGCACACAGCTAATCAGACTCAAACTGCAAGCTTTGCCAGCCTAGGGGTTGCAGTTACATTCATTCATAGTTTTTTGTCTTTAGTGAGGTCTTTGGATTCTGCCTTTTGAAACACTGCATACCTAAGGGTTGCTGGCCAGTTTAGGGCCAAGTTTGCACACTCAGATGGGTCTCTCTCCTCTTCTGGCTCTTGTTTTTCCTATTACCCATTATCTTTGGCTGGTCCAGCCTTTTCTGGTTCCTATAGAAGCCTAAATTTGCTTTTTAATTAGAACTACAGCTGGATACCATCAACCAGAACCCACTGCAGTCCCTTCTTGAATTTTCCTAAATCTGCAAGTTTCTGTTCACTTCAGATGGTTTTTGGTTTTTTTATTCAGTTTACATTTGGGTGCAGTATTTTGGGAGGGTCATGTGGAAGCTGAATTCTCGAATAGTACTTTTATTTATTATAGAAGAACCATGGAAGCAAAAGACACTTTTGTTCATGCTTTGTAACCTTGGGCAAGTCTTTCCTCTCTGGAACTTCCTTGCTCCTCAGGAAAATGAGGCAGTTGGTGAACTGTCCACAAGGCAAGGACTCGTTCTTTCATCTCTGCTTTGAAGACAGCCTGCACCTACCATTTATATCACTGGCAGGGTCACCAGAAAGCTCTGAAGAAGCTGTAGCACTGGTGATTGATGGTATTTACTACAGTCATCTTGGGCCGGTGAGAGGGCTCAGTGGGTAAAGACCCATTCTGTCAGGCCTCATGAGCTGAGCTCCATCCCTAGAACCCACATGGTAGGAGTGGCCCCACTTGCAAGCTGTCCTTGGGATGTTTTCCTTTGATGGATCCTTTTAAAAAATAAATTCTTTTTAGGTTGGAGAGATAGCTCAGGACCTTTGTTTGATTTCAGACATCCACATAGTGACTCAGAACCATCTGTAACTCCAATCCCAGGCCATCTGATGCCCTCTTCTGGCCTCTGTGGACCCAGCTAGATTCTGCTGAGGATCAAGCCCTGGGCTTCATTCATGCTAGGCAAGGGTTCCACCAACTGCACTACACCCCCCAGCCTGCTCACTCTTCAGGTTATTGACTTATAGCTTCAAGTATTCCTTGTGCTATTAAGCCATTAAACAAACAACACAACTATTATCTCTTTTTCTAATTCTGTGTTAGCTCTCTAAGAGAATAGAGGCAGTTAGTTCTGTGGTATGGGTAAATTTTAGGGTTGTAGAATTCAGTTTAAAGGGACCAACAGTCTTGGAAGAAGGCCAGAAGGTGGTCTTCAGGCATGGTGAGTCATGGCTCAAGGAAGGAGATGTTTGAATGTGAGACGATGACAGAAGTTTTCGATTAGCACTGACCTCGTTCTTTTTTTTTTTTTTTTTTGCCCTGAGACAGGGTTTCTCTGTGTAGCCTTGGCTGTCCTAGACTTACTTTGTAGACCAGGCTGGCCTCGAACTCACAGCAATCCACCTGCCTCTGCCTCCCCAGTGCTGGGATTAAAGGTGTGTGCCACCACCGCCTGGCTCCACCCTCATTCTTTAAGATGGGGTAGACAGGAAGATTTCACCTAAATCCTCTACTTCGCATAACTTTCCCCTAATTTTAGCAGTAAATTTCAGATTGATTGGTTTTTCAGCTTTCTTTTAGGAAGCCATTCCTTTTAAAACTAGAGAGAGGATTGTAGAAACTCTACTTTTAGCACTAATTGGTATTGGGTGTTTTAAGGGCCTCTTTAAGGACTGAGCCAAAGGCAATAAAATGAGAGTGTTGTGAAGTAGCTTTTTTCAGAAAAATAAGTTTAAGTCTTGACTGTATTTACTGACTAAGCTATAGGATTTTGGACAAGTCACTTGACTTCTTAAGATTTAGATTATCTAAGCAACATTATCATGTTGTTATTTTATATAAAATATAATGCCCAGGATGTAATAGGCTTTCTACTTGTTTTCTAAAATATCTTAATTTTAGCATCATTCCAGCTTTACCCCTAACTCATTGTATGACTTACCTTTTCCAAGCTCAGTTTCCCTTCTCACATGCCTAGCTGATTTCTGAGGTGCTTCCCAGATGCAAGATGTCATGAATATTTAGAATATTGAAAAATACAGGTTTATTAGTTTAAGTAAAGACAATATGGCCTAGGAATCATATAATCTAGTAGGAGGGGAAGTGGCATGGGGCCTAGTTCCCCTTCAGAGACATAGATAGCTTCCTTTACAGCTAGGGTGTATATAGTTCTTCCTTGCCTCTTTTCTGATGCTGGACTATATGTCAAGGTATTTGGGTCAGGTCAGCTCAGCCTTGGTGTGATTCATGACTTACCTATTTCTTCTTTTCTTTTATATTCTGTGTAGGTCAACAGGCAGCTACCAATAAAAGACAGTGACTGTTTCCAGGATAGGAGACAGTGGGAAGGGCAACGAGAAGTCCCCACAAAAAGCTCCCATTACCTAAATGGTAAGTATCTTGCACAGTTATTCCTGGTAGACCTGAAGAATTGGGTAGTTTCTGAAGCGTTTACAATTTTCTATCCTGGCAAGTGAAGGGAGAAAAGACTTTATTGATGCCTTGTTGTGAATCATACATGAGGCTAAGCTAGGCTAAGCACTTTTCATGTTTTCTTTTCTAAGTCTCAACCCAATAGGGTTGTAGTCCACTCATGAAGCCAAAAACTTTAAGGAGCAGGTCTAACCTATCACTAGTATTTACTATGTGTCGGGCCTGTTTGTCGTACATTTTCTTCCTTCATACCTCTTCCAACTCTGAGGTTAGTGCTTTTATCATTGCAAAATGAGTTTAGAGATTAAACAACATCTCCAAGTTTACACAGGCAGAAAACGATAGTTAAGTTTTCAAATTAGGTCCTTTTCGTCATATCACATTCCCCTTCTGAGAGAAAGTAAATTCTGGGCTGAGATGGTGGCTGACTTACTGTTAAGAAGCACACCAAAACAAACAGATTAAAGAAACTTGGACTAACAGCCAATTCCTTTTGCTCTTCCTTGGGTTTTGTGAACCAGTCTTTATTGGTGGTTCTCATGAAGGCTATGGAGAGTGCCGGTGAGCTAGGGTGGAGAGGAGTGAGACTGTGAACAGGGAGCAGCTAGGGACCTTAGTGGTCTTGGTCACTGCTGGCATGATGTGGATAAAGGTCTGGGAAAGACGTTTTTGGAAAGTGGACAGTGGTCATGGAAATGACTGGATATGGAGGAAAAAATTCAGTAACACTCTCATGTTGACCCACTCATGAAAAAGAAAAAGGACAAAGGGGAACTTGTCATGAGGTAGTCGGTGGCATACAGACATGTTCTTTAACTTGTGGACCTTATATTCTGCTGGAAGAGTCAGACAGTTACTGAGTTCACACACAATGTGGTTAAAAGTTCGAGGCTGAAAAGTAGTGAATTCCCTTAGAGCTATCCACAGATGGGATGTGTCGTCTGGTGGGAAAGCGTGTGTCATTCTTGTCATTAGAAGTGCTTAGACAAGAATTGGATGATGCTTACCTGACAACTTCTGCATCTGAATGCGTAGGTACTAGCCCTGAGGTTTCTGAGTCTAAAGTACATGAATTTATGATTCTGGGGAAGGGGATATGCTTGTTAGGAACTGGGCAGTGGTGGCGCACGCCTTTAATCTCAGCACTCAGGAGGCAGCAGACGGCGGATCTCTGAGTCTGAGGCCAGCCTGGTCTACAAAGTGAGTCCAGGACAGCCAAAGCTACACAGAGAAACTCTGTCTCAGAAATAAAACAAAACAAACAAAAAAAGATATGCTTGTTAGAAGGCCTAAGTCTTTAAGACTAACTATTAGAAGTGATCTAGAGGAGACTGTTTAAAAACAGTGCTCTGCTCACTTCAGCAGCACATTTAGTAAAATCGGAACAATAAAAACAGTGCCTTGGTTTTTCCTGTGGACCAGGAGATGCCAAGCTCTGGCAGGCCTGTGCTTGATTTTATAAATAAAGTTTAATTGAAACATGGCTATGCTTGCTTATTTGCTTATATGCCTGACATATGACTGTTTCACATTACGAAGTAGAGTTCTTGGGACAGACACTTTTGGTTTCACAAAAACCTAAAATACTTAACTTCCAACCGAAGTCCATGTAAGTTATATATCAAACTGCAAAGAAGTTTGCTGACCCTGCTTTAAATGACTATTGGGAACAGGAAATGAATCATGGCAACTATGTTGAGAGAAGAGGCAGGGCAGGATTTATTATGTTCTATTTCAGACCTTCCTGATCTGCCAGGACAGGAAGAAGAGCTAGTTTCTAAAATGCTAGATAGGGCCACGTAAAAGTAGGTGTAAGGGGCTGAGGATGTAGTTTAGTTGTCAGAGTGTTATCATGCCCAGGAACAGCCCCCAGTACTACATAAACCAGGCACCCGGGAAGTAGATGTAGGGGGTAAGATGTTCTAGGTCATCCTTAGTTATATACTGAGCTCAGGGCCACTATGAGATAGATATACAAGGCCCTGTTATTTTGGGGGGTTTTGTTTGTTTTGTTTTTTAAGAGGTTTAAGAAGTTTGGCAGCAATGAGCTGCCAAATGAAAAAACAATTGGTATCTTTCTAATATTAATTGGAACATAGGTATCTTTCTAATATTAATTGGAACAGAGGTAGATATTGATATGGGAGACATTGGCTTTAAAGAGATGGGACTGGCTAAGTGGGACATGCTTGTGACCCCAGCACATGGAACACTGAGGCATTGTGAATTTGAGGCTAGTATGAGCTTACCATGTAGTAAGTTCAAGGACCACTTAGACTATAGGGTAGGAAACTCTGTCTAAATGAAATACAAACAAGTGGGACTATCCATCCTTCCCTTTACTTTTCTATGACTTTCTAAGGGTTAGCATCCCTCCCAGACGCCATCCTCAGGCACAGTTCATTGCTATTTCTGATCTTCCCGGGATATATGTATGGTGGTCAAGTGTGCTAAAGAAGAAAATTAGTGTATGAAGATAGAGATGGTAGCTGTAGGTGCTGTCATGTGAGATGGTTAAGGAAGACCTACTGCTGCCTTGCTTCCTCTCTTCCCTCTTTCCTTCCTTTGTTTCTTCACTATGAACCCTTGATCATCTTGCCCCAGCCTCCCAAGGGCTGCGACAATAGGAGAGTGCCACCATGCCCTATTAGGGAAGACCTTATTTTTTTTAACCATTGTTTTACTTTTGGCTATATCTGTCTGATTTCTTTCTTTCTTTTTCTTTTCCTTTTTTTTTTTTTTTTTAAGCCAGGGTTTCTCTGTGTAGCCCTGGCTGTCCTAGATTCTCTTTGTAGACCAGGCTGGCCTTGAACTCACAGTGATCCTCCTGCCTCTGCCTCCCGAGTGCTGGGATTAAAGGCATGAGCCACCACCATGCCCGGCTGATTTCTGAAAGACAGAGGAAGCTCATATTTTTTTCATTCTTGCACTTTATAAAATCTTGGGTATATCATAGATGTTCATAAATATTTAGTAAATAATGATTTCTCTGCTGGGAACAGGCAAATATTAGGAAGAGAGGAATCTACTCCTTATGTTTGTAGATAGCCTTGGAAACAGCACGCCAACTCTTCTCTTCAGATAAGAAATGTATATTAATAAATATACATTAAGTAAATAAAAGGAGTGTGGTGTCACATGTGTTTAATCTCAGCACTTGGGAGGCAGGCGGATCTCTGTGAGTTCAAGGCCAGCCTGGTCAATAATGAGTTCCAGGACAGCCAGTGCTATTTAGAGAGACCCTGTCTCAAAAAAACCAAACCAAACCAAACCCTCTGTTTTCTTTGTTTCTGTTTTTCAAGACGGGGTTTCTCTGTGTAGCCCTGGCTGTTCTGGAACTCACTCTTTAAACCAGGCTGGCCTTGAACTCAAAGATCTGCCTGCCTCTGATTCTTTTTTTTTCTTTTTTCTTTTCTTTTCTTTTCTTTCTTTCTTTTTTTTGTTTTTGTTTTTGTTTTTGTTTTTGTTTTTTTTTCCAGACAGGGTTTCTTGCTGTAGCCTTGCCTGTCCTGGACTCACTTTGTAGACCAGCCTTGAACTCACAGAAATCTACCTGGCTCTGCCTCTGATTCTTGAGTGCTGGAATTAAAGGCAAACACCACCACTGCCTTGCTTTAAAACCCTATTCTAAGGAGTAGAAGAAGATCCAGAAATACTTTGTGTTCTTACTTGGCCCAGTAATATTTGGGCAGCCTGTAAGGAGTGTTGTCTGCAGTTTGGCCCTGTTTCCATGGCACAGACCTGCAGGCTGTAAGATGGACAATATGGTGGTTAAGACACTGAGAAAGTGGTACAGGGTTTGTGTATGATCTTTTAAAATCAGGACCCAATATTCTGTTCCATCTGGATCCACTCTTGCTAGCCATTTCCTCTGTTGTAATCCATGAACAGTTCCTTGGCATTATTTAATGTGTTCTGTTATTGGCCAGTGTCTGGCCAGCCATTGAATCATTAGGAAGTTCATTTGGCCACTCAAAATCACCAAGTTTAAAGCATTTATTGTATGCTGGGTTCCCTGCTGGGTACTGAGAATTCAGAATAAAAATAAGAAAGCAACCAGGGAGAAATGGACTAAGTAAATAAAACCTCATACAGTGTGATAAAATTTGACAATGGAGTCAGTGCAGGCTTCCACCTGGCCTGGGGCTTCAGGAAGGAGGTGCAGAAGTAGGATCTGAGAAAATGAAAAGGAGTCAAGCTTACCGCCAGGTGGGAGGGGGAGTACCAGAGTGAGAAGCTGGGATTGGGGCTCGTGTCTCAGTAACAGAGCGTTTGTCTGGCATGCCCAAGACCCCGGGCTTCATCTCCAGGGTATTCCTGCCACCACAGCCAGCCAGGAATGAAACTTGACATGCAGGCTGAAGGCAAGGCTGGGAGGTAGGTGAACGGGCAGGGCGAGAGCATGCAAGGCTCCTTGTGTTAAATTGGGGAATTTGGACTTTATCCTAAGAATAAAAAGAGCCTTGAAAAGATTTCAGATAGGGTAGTTAGTGAATGTAATGTGGCTCTGTTAGTGCCAAGTAAGTACTTTCTTTCTTTCTTTCTTTCTTTTTTTTTTTTTTTTTTAAGATTTATTATTACAATACAGTGCTCTGCCTACATGTACACCTGCAGGCCAGAAGAGGGCATCAGATCACATTATAGATGGTTGTGAGCCACCATGTGGTTGCTGGGAGTTGAACTCAGGACCTCTGGAAGAGCAGACAGTGCTCTTAACCTCTGAGTCATCTCTCCTTATTAACTGAGTTTAGTTTTTCATTTCTGTGCTATAGTGGTTTAGTTCCCTTGCTCAGTTTTGAACAAAAGATAGAAAATTAACACTAAAATCCAAATGAAGGGGCTGTCAAGATGACTCAGTAGCACTTGTTGCTTTTGTGAAACAAGTTCATTTCTCAGCACCCATGCTGGGCTCACAGGTCCCTGTAACTCTAGCTCCAGGGGATCGGTACTCCCACAGACATGCACACTCACAAAGACAGACACACACACACACACACACACACACACACCTAAAAAAATATCCACATAAAAACGGTCAGGTTCCTGAACTTTTGTAATTCATAATGGTGGTAATTTATAGATGGAGCTGTGCTAAAGTTGGACATCTGTATTAGTTACTTCTCCTGTTTCTATAATAAAGTATCCTGACAAGTTAAGAGAGAAAAGATTGTTCTGGTCCGGTCCATCATGATGAGGAAGTCAAGGCAGCAAGAATATGAGAAAGAAGGCTGCTCACACTGAATCCACAGACCCAACCCCGGGAAATGGGCCTCTCACTTCTTGTATGGGTTTTCCCCTTTCAGTTAACATATCTCACAGGTCGTCCTGGAGACTTTTTGGATTCCAAAATGTATCAGGTTGACAATCAGTATTAACTATTAAACTTTATCTCCCCACCCCCACCCCGCCAGACAGGGTTTCTCTGTGTAGCCTTGGCTGTCCTGGACTCACTTTGTAGACCAGGCTGGCCTCAAACTCACAGTCTGCCTCTGCCTCCTGAGTGCTGGGATTAAAGGTGTGCGTCACCACTGCCCGGCTTTGATGATTTTTTTAAAAGTATATTTACAATAATACACTACTTTTAAAGCACTCTGTAGACACATGGTGTCATTTGTCTTCCAGTAACTGCATGCTAGTATAAATCCTGTAGCCCTTTATCCTTTCTATCTATATGAATTAGTTGAGTTCTTAATCCCCCTCCTTGTATATAGATAGGTAAGGCTTTTGCTGTGCCACTTACCAAATGGCCAAAGGAAAGAGTTTTTTGTTTGTTTGCTAGTTTTTCTGAGACAGGGTTTCTCTGTGTAGCCTTTGCTATCCTGGACTTGCTTTGTAGACCAGGCTGGCCTGGAACTCGCAGTGATCCACCTGCCTCTGCCTCCCAAGTGCTGAGATTAAAGTTGTATGCCACCACGCCCGGCCAAGAGTCCTCTTTTTCTCCAGTTTTGGAGAATGTAGGCTAGGGAACCATGGGAGAATGTCTAAAAAAGCCTAGATGAGAGAAGAGAGCTGTGTCGTGAGATGGGGGCAGAGTGATGAATAGGAAAGAGAGAGCCAGCTTTGGTGGTAGCAGTTTCTCCCCAGAGGTGTGAGCTGTAAGCTGTGCTTGGGCTCCATCTGGTGGCTCTGGACACGTAGTACGGCCAGGGTCTCCAGAAGGCATTTGGTATTTCAAGCCTCGCTTGCAGTTGGATTGTTGGGAGTCAGTTTTACTTTGGATACAGCCCAGACTGTCTATCTTTCCTCCTTTGCCCTAGCTCTGAATCTAATCTTACAAGACTACATCATTCAGTGTCCTCATTGTTGCTGTCATCAACCATTCACTTCCCCAAGTTTCTCAATGATTCAAATCCTGATTCTGTCAGTTTCCAACACTATTCCTGTTCATTAGTGCTAAATCCCTGTCACCCGCCCATGTGGTACTGGAGATGCAGCCCCAGGCTTTACATATGCTGGACAACATGCCTTACCACTGAGCCATCTCCTCAGGCCCAGGGGTGGTTGCTGGTGATACTTGTGACATCATTGTCTTGATAGTTCCATCTTTGTTAGTCTTACTTCACAGCTGGTCATTGCATTTTTCTTAAACTTAGGAGGCTTCCATGACGCTACATGCTGTGCACTCTTCTGGTTTGCCTCACAGATGGTTTCTTCCCTTTACTATTCTTATCTCTATGAGTATTGGGGTTCAGACCATTGGTTTCTTGTTTTCTCTGTGTTTGCTCAATATCTTAGCAATGTCATTGTAGTTTGTTTGTTTGTTTGTTTGAGACAGGGTTTCTCTGTGTAGCCTTGACTGTCCTGGACTCACTTTGTAGACCAGGCTGGCCTCTGCCTCCCAAGTGCTGGGATTAAAGGCATGCACCACCCCAGTCTGGTGCAATGTTGTTGTTTTTATAAGCCATCTTTTGTTGTTGTTGTTGACTCACAGTTTTATATTGTAAGAACACTTCTCCCCTGAACTCTCTCCATGCTTTTGTATTTGTGGCCTCTATTGTCTTTCAATGACCAAGAGGTCCCTCACAAGTAATGTTGTAAACCAATCTTGCTTTTCCTACTGGTCCATCTGTCCTCAGCTGCACTGAGCTTAAGGTAGCACTGTCCTACAAATTCAGTTCAGCAGCCTTGGAGCCATCCCTAATTTCTCACCTGTCTTATACATCATATGCAGCCCAGGGACAAAAGCATGGAGTTCTCCCTTTACATGGCCAGAATTCTGACCACTTTTCAGTGCCTGTAGTATCAGCCACAATGGTCTTTGCCTGGATTATCACAGTGCTTCTGGTTCCACTCCTCACTGGTTTAAAAAAAAACATGGCTTTTATATTGATTTTTATCATGTTTTAGGTCATAGTAATTGCTATCACCCAATGCCTATATATTAAGGTTCACTTTTTTTCTCTTTTTAAGTTTGAGACAGAGTCTCACTGTGTAGCCCTGGCTGCCCTGCAACACACTAAGTATACCAGGCTGGCCTCAAAATTCATAGGAATCCACCTGCTTCTGCTTCAAGTGTGTGCTACCATGTCCAGCCTAGGGTTCACTATCGATCTTGTATGTTTTATAGGTTTAGAGAGAGGTAGAATGACATATATCCATAATTAAACTGGGTAGTGTTTCACTGCCCCGGATTCCCTGTGCTCTAGTCACCCTTCCTGTTCTCATAGTTTTTCCTTTTCCAGACAAGCCTTTTAAAATTGATACCTCATTTCATTTTAGAACTGAATAGTGTTCCATTGTCTGGATGTAGCAGTTTATCTCTATGCTCACTGGAGGATAACTCCCTACTTCTAGGTTTAGGCAGTTATAAATGTAGCTTCTGTAGATAATTACATGCCTGCTTTTATGTGAATGTGGGTTTTCAATCATTTGGGTAAACGAGGAGTTAAACTGCTAGGTCAGATGGTAAGAGTATGCTTAGATTTTCTAGAGACTGTCTTCAAAAAGGGGTGTTACCATTTTGCATTACCACTGGCATGGACTTAAGAAATCTTGTTGCTCTGTATCCTCCATGTTATCAATGGTTTAGACATTCCAATAGGTATGTAGTGGTGTTAGGGTCTTGCTCTATAGCCCAGGCTGGCCTCACAAGATCAAGGTGCTGTTCTCCTGACTCAGCTTCCCGAGTGCTGGCTTATGAGCAGGAGCCACCATGCCCAGCTTTTGGTATATTGTATATTTTTTTTTTCAGTTCTAAATCAACATGATCTTTCCAATGTGCTTATTTGCAATCTGTATGCCTCTTTTGCTGAGGTGTCTGTTCAAGTCTTTTCTTATGGAGGTAAGCTTTTTTTGAAACAGAGTCTCTATATGTGGCTCTGGCTGTTCTGGAACTCACTTTGTAGACCAGGATGGCCTTGAACTCACAGAGAATCTGCCTCTGCTTCTTGTGTGCTGGGATTAAAGTTGTACACCACCATTCCTGATATTATCAAATATATTTTAGTTTTCTCTTGATCTTTGGCTTGTCTTGATGTCTTTCACTTTAACAAACTTAGATTATAACTGATTCTTTCCTTCATGGATTGTCCTTTTGGGATAGTACCTGAGGTTACCACTGTTCTCAAGGTCATCTTTTCTCCTTTATGATTTTTTAGGAGTTGATGGTTTTGCGTTTTATACTTAAGTCTGTACATATGGGTCCAGTTATAGCACCATTTGTAGAGAAGACTATTTTTGCTCTGTTTTACTGCTTTTGTTCTTTTCTCAGAGATCACTAGAGTATTCTGTCAAGGCTGTTTTGTTCCTTTGTCTGTTCTTTCTCATACATACTGCCTTGACTGATAACTTTTTAGGTGTCACCAGATGTTGATTTTGTTAATTTTTAATATTGTGTTTGTTCTTCTGGTCATTTAACTCCACCAGAACTTTTATCAGTTTGGCAATATCCACACAGTAGTAGTTGGCGATTTTGATCATGTTTGAGTCTATAAAACTGACATTCAGAGTACATTGAATCTTTCTGCCAGAGCATGGACAAGCTCCCTATTTTATTTTTATAGTGCTAATAAAAACGATTCTGTTCTTTAATTTCAAATTCCACTTGCTCAGTGTTGGTACATTGGGAAGTGGTTGATTTATATCAACCACTGTCAATTGTTTGACCACCTTAGAATAAAATGACTTTTTTTTTTCTTTTCAAGATAGAGTTTCTCTTTGTAGACCAGGCTGGCCTTGAACTCACAGAGATACGCCTGCCTCTGCCTTCCCAAGTGCTGGGATTACAGGTGTATGCCACTGCACCTGGCTTTGGTCATTCTTTTGAATTTTCTACACAGACAGGCATGTCTTTTTCAAAGTTTCTTTCCCCACAACCAGTATACCTTATTTTCTTGTCTAAGCTTCTAATACAATGTTGAAGAGAGATGGCAAGAAGACCTTGTTCCTCATACCACAGGGAGGCTTGGAGCTTCTCTATGTGATCCATGTTGGTCTTCTTCTGTAACCTATTGCTGTGATTACATATCAGTTTTTAAAAGCTGAAGCCTTGCATTTCTTGGATAAATTCAACTGGTTGTAGCATACAATTCTTCCTATACATTGCTAGAGTTCATATTGCTAGTATTTTGTTGAAGACCCTTAGATGTGTCTGTGTTTGTGAGATACTGGTCTGTAAAATTTGTTTAGTTGTGATGTCTTCGGTCTTATGAGGGTTTGGCTGGCCTCGAGAGAAGGAGCTGGGAGTATTTGTTGTGATTTTGTCTTCTGGAAAAGCGGTGCAGACTTCTCTAAATGTATGTAGTACTTACCTGTAAATTCATTTGGGCTCTTATACCTATTTTGTAATGTTATTGGTGATCAGTTCCCTTATATACCTATTTGACATTGTCTACTATTTGAATAAATTGTGGCTTTCAGGTAATTGCTCTATTTCATCTGGTTTACCAAATTTTGGCCACAGAGTTTTTTTCATAAGTTACTCTTTTTAATGTCTCTGAGATCTGTAGTGTCGTTCCACACCCCCCCCCCCAACCCCCAGACAGGGTTTTTCTGTGTAGCCTTGGCTGTCCTGGACTTTGTAGACCAGGCTGGCCTCGAACTTAGAAATCCACCTGCCTCTGCCTCCCCAGTGCTGGGATTAAAGGCATGTGCCACCATGCCCAGCTTCTCTTTCATTTTTGATACTAGTAATTTTATGTTTTTAGTCCCTTTAAAGTCCTAATTTTATTATCTTTCCAATTGTAAAAAGATATATCTAATTTTAAAAACTTGTGGAGCCTTTTGAATCTGTTCTGTTTTGAAATATTTTCAGTAAACTTGGTGACTCCTAAAAAAAATCCTTTAAAAGATGTATTGCTTTGTGTGTATGTACATGCAATACCATATGAAGGCATTGGATCCCCTGGAAGTGGAGTTGTGTGTCGCTGAAGTGTGTGGGAACCAAAACTCATACCTCTACAAGTACTCATCAGGTGTTATTACTGGCTAAGCCATCTCTCCAGCCCCATTATCTTTTCAAAGAGACAGCTTTGCCTATTTTAAAATATTTATTGTTATGTATATGAGTGCTGTATCTGCATGTACACCTGCATACCAGAAGAGAGGGCACCAGATCTCATAATAGATGGTTGTGAGCTCCAGGTGATTGCTAGGATTTGAAATCAGGACCTCTGGAAGAGCAGACAAAACTCTTAACCTCCCTGATAGCTTTGTCTTTGATTAACGATTCCCCATTTGTTTCCCTGTTTCAATTTGATTTTCACTGATTTTTAAAAACGATTTCTTCTTAATTGTAATGAACTAACTGTACTCACTTAATTAGCTGGCAGTCTCACAGTTGACCACCTTTGTTTTAAGCAGTCATTCTGTTTTACTTTCTCTGGCAGCTGGGACAGCCATCATATCTGGTTTACTTTACCTTTTTGTTTGTTTGTTTCTTAAATGAAAGCTTAGAGGTTATTATTACAATTACTTCATCTACCGTATGCACTAAGTGCCATAACTATGTCTAAGCCACACTTTCACTTCATCCTACAATTCTTTAGAGAATTTCATAATAACTGTATTTCTGTTATTGACTCTCCTTCTCTAACTTGTATGTTATCCCTTACCCCTTGAAATTCATGGCCTCTTCATTAGTGTTTCTCTATTCCCCCCCCACCCCCCACCCCCCACTGTGAGACTTTCCTCCAACTATGTTGGGATGTCATCTGATGGTATCATTGTTCAGGTCTTGTTTAGGCTCCCTCACTGTTAAGATTTCATGGATGCAGTCCCTGTCATATGTAGACGCAAACCTCCACTCCTCTGGTTCTTAAAATCTTGCCACCTCCTCTTGTGCTGTTCTGAGTTTATCCTACAAATTTTATTAAGTTGTATTTTTCTTCATTTCAAAATACTTATATATTTCCAGTTGCTGATTTACTTGATTCCTTTATGGACTAATTTAAGGTTTCACTTAGAATTGTTAAGGTGAAGGGAGAAAGGGTTTGTTTCGGCTTAACTTGAGCACAGTCCATCAGGGTGGCAGGCATCAAAGCAGCTGGCTCTGTCACATCCACAGTCAGGGACAGAGAGAGCAATGGATGCACACTGCTGCTCACCATTTATTAGCACAGGGTCCTTGCCAAGAAAGGGGCCATGCATACCAGGCAGCAGTTAACACAATCAACTCCCCTACCCCAAGCTACCGCCCCCATCTCCCAGGTGACCCTGGGTTCTGCCTGGCTGACAGTTAACACAGCCATCACAACTGTGTTATATATAGCCTTGAATTTGAACTTAAGAATGTGTCTTCTGCTGGTGTTAGCACATGCTGTGCACAAGCCTGTGCCCAGTTCACGAAAGTACTCATGAGTTCATTAGGTTAAGCCCATTATGTTTGGTACTTTAGGGGGTACAAAACTAGTTTGACAGTTTACTTAAACATTGCCATGTCTTTTGTCTTCTACTTGGCACTCAGTTAAAGGTCAGTTGTTGTTTCTTTAAAGATTGTTGCTATGATTTGAATGTTTTTGTGTCCCACAAAACTTAACCCTCCCCAATATAATTAAAAGGTGGGGTTTTTAAGAGGTGATTAGGCCTGCCACTTTTTTTGTCCCTACCACCATTCAAGTACAAAGATTTAAGGCCCATACCTGTTATAGAAGAACCTGCTGGTGGCCTTTGTGTGCATTTTCCAGCTTTCAGAACCTCATCTTGTCTTTTTAAATGATCCAGTGTCAGATCTTTTGCTAGAACAGCCAAATGGATTGAGACAACTTTTTAAAACCTGTTACTTTTATAAATTGTGTGTGTTTCTGTATAACTTGTGTCTGGGAGTAGATTTAACTTTATTCTGTTTGGGGCAGAAGGTTCTTTCACCAACTTGTGTCAGATATTCTTCCCTCCTTTGGTCTGTACACCCGCTCTTCCTTCCCCTCCCCCCACTTCAGGATTATTTAGTGTGTTGTTACCAACAGCTCACCATGTTCTGATGAGGACACTGACTGGGGAGAGAGGACTGTGTTCATTTTACAGCTCAGGAAGAAAGGCAGGCTGTATTTTAAAACGACGACAGAAAGGGTAGAGATTGCGTGCATGGTAGATGTTCTTGTACTCTGCCATGAGAATTGGCGTTTCCTGCACTTCTCTGCCAGTGCAGAGAACTAAGGTTCATTGCCAGCCACAAAGAACAGAGGTTTGTTTTACAGGTTTACTCAAGTTGATCCATTACAGTTTTGAGTAACTGCTATGTCTTCTGTGTAAGGACTTCAGGTTGGCGTTCTTACAGTCAAGCTAACATGCAGGCTTTTATTTGCTGACATGCTTTCCGCTTTCATTCTGTAGACTGATAATGGTCTTCAGTTGCCAAAGAAGGTTGTGGATGCCAAGAGAAAGGTAACCAGTTTCTCCGGTGCGGTTGGATGCCTCTAGCAGCTCCCCTTGGCTGGCTGTAGACATGGCAGAATTTGCTAGCTACAAGGATGCCGCCTCCAGTCGTCACCTGCGGTTTAAGTTACAGAGCCTGAGCCGCCGCCTTGATGAGTTGGAGGAAGCCACAAAAAACCTCCAGAAAGCTGAGGATGAGCTCCTGGACCTCCAGGACAAGGTGATCCAGGCAGAGGGCAGCAACTCCAGCATGCTGCCTGAGATTGAGGTGCTACGCCAGCGGGTACTGAAGATTGAAGGTAAAGATGAGGAAATCAAGAGAGCAGAGGACCTGTGTCATATGATGAAGGAGAAACTTGAAGAGGAGGAAAACCTTACTCGAGAGCTAAAATCTGAGATTGAGCGGCTACAGAAGCGAATGGCTGATTTAGAGAAGCTGGAGGAGGCCTTGAGCAGGAGCAAGAACGAATGTTCCCAGCTTTGTTTGAGCCTGAATGAAGAGAGAAATCTCACCAAGAAAATCTCCTCTGAGTTGGAAATGCTCAGAGTCAAAGTGAAAGAACTAGAGTCTTCAGAAGACCGCTTGGATAAAACTGAGCAGAGTTTAGTGTCAGAATTAGAAAAGCTAAAGTCATTAACCCTGAGCTTTGTAAATGAGAGAAAATACTTGAATGAAAAGGAGAAAGAAAATGAGAAATTAATAAAAGAGCTTACTCAAAGACTGGAGGAGAACAAGAAAATGAACCGAGATCATGTGAGGAATGCTTCCACTTTTCTGGAAAGGAATGACTTGCGGATTGAGGACGGCATATCCTCTACACTGCCATCCAAAGAATCAAGAAGGAAGGGCAGCCTGGATTACCTAAAGCAGGTTGGGAATGAAACCAGAGACAAATCAGAAAATGAAAAGAACCGTAATCAAGAGGACAACAAAGTGAAAGACCTTAACCAAGAGATTGAGAAACTTAAGACACAAATCAAACATTTTGAATCTTTGGAAGAGGAGCTTAAGAAAATGAGGGCTAAAAACAATGACCTTCAGGATAATTACCTAACTGAACTGAATAAAAACAGAACTTTAGCTAGCCAGCTAGAAGAGGTAAAGCTGCAAGTCAAGAAACAGAAAGAGTTAGGAAACGGGGACATAGAAGTGGAAGATGCTTTCCTATTGGGCAGAGGCAGGCAGGAGAGGACTAAGCTAAAAGGCCATGGGGTTGAGGCATCTCTGTCCAAGCACACATCCCGGGAACTGTCTCCTCAACATAAGCGGGAAAGGTTACGGAACAGGGAGTTTGCTCTCAATAATGAAAACTATTCTCTAAGCAACAAGCAAGCATCTCCCATTTTCACAAACAGAAGGGCAGCAAAAGCATCCAACCTGGGGGTGGGTGCAGAAAGTGGGACTCAGGAGACAAAGAGAACTGAAGACCGATTTGCACCTGGGTCCTCTCAGAGTGAAGGGAAAAGGGGTAGGGAGCAGCCATCCGTGCTTAGCCGGTACCCTCCTGCTGCCCAGGAGCACACTAAAGCTTGGAAGGGAACTCCCAAGCCGGGCACTGAGAGTGGACTTAAGGGAAAAGTAGAGAAGACAACGCGAACATACAGCGACTCCGCCCATGGCTCTGTTTCCAATGACACAATGGGGAAAGGCGGTAAGGCTTCTGATCTGTCCTCTGAGGCCCACTATGGCAAGAGAGGACAGATTCCTGGCAATGGAAGTCAAGTAACTCAGTCTGCAGAGTCTGGGTGTTCTAAAGCCACTGGGGCTCCATCATCATCTCGAAGAGCCTCCTCCGAGGGGCTTTCTAAGGGCAAAAAGGCTGCTAATGGCCTAGAAGCTGATGCCAATTTTTCAAATTCTAAAGCTCCTATTTTATCAAAATATCCTTACAGCTCAAGAAGCCAAGAAAATATTCTTCAGGGCTTTTCATCACCAAATAAAGAAGGAATTGATCAGTCTGTAGCTGTTGTGATGGAAGACAGCAGTCAGCATGAAGCCCTGAGGTGCCGAGTCATCAAATCCAGTGGCAGAGAGAAGCCAGACTCAGATGATGACCTGGACATAGAATCTCTTGTTACTGCCAAGTTGGTGAACACAACTATCACTCCAGAGCCAGAGCCCAAACTCCAGCCAAACTCCAGAGAAAAGGTTAAGTCCCGAGGGGGACCTAGAACTGCCCTATATGAAAATGATAAAAATGCTACAATTGAAAATGAATCTGTGAAAGCTTCTCCCAATGCTGTAGAATTCCCAGATGCCAATGGTGCTGGGGTGAAAAGCCAAAGGCCCTTTAGCCCCAGAGAGGCCCTGCGGTCTAGAGCAATTATAAAACCCGTTATCATTGATAAGGATGTGAAAAAAATCATGGGTGGGTCTGGAACTGAGGTTGTATTGGAGAAGCAGAGATCTACTTCTAAACCGGTGACAAGCAAAGTGACAAGCAGTATCACCATCTACCCCTCTGACAACAGTGGCCCTAGAGCCATCCCAGGGGAGGCCTCAAGAGAGAGGCATACATCCACCAGCAACATCCAGGTGGGCCCCCCAGAGCTCACACCGGTTAGCAACCATGTCAGTTCCCCTCTTGAGCTCTCTATTCATAAACATGACATCACCTTACAGCTCACAGAAGCTGAAAGAATGGGAGACGGGTCTCCAAAGAGTAGACCAGAGACAGTAGTCTCTAGGAGCAGCATTCTAATCAAGCCATCAGATTCTGTGGAGAAGAATAGTCATGCCCCGCCAGCGGAGACAATCAGGTGGAAAAGTCACAGTGCCTCTTCAGAGGTGGGCTCTTCAGATACCAGACACGTCACTGTGCGGAATGCCTGGAAGAGTAAACGAGACTTGAAATGTTCAGAAGACTCCCCAGGTCGAATAGGTAGAAACATGGAAACTACCAATGCCTACACACAGAGGTCTTCCACAGACTTCTTAGAACTTGAACAGCCCAGGTCCCACCCTTCTGAACAGGGTACTCGAAAGGTAGGAAATTCAGGGGATGCTCCTGAGCTCTCCTCAAGAAGGACCCAAAGTAGCCTCACTGCATCAGAGGTACTCACCCGGAGGAATCGGATAGGAGATACCATCACTGCTGCCTCCTGGAACCACTCAGCAAACATGGTGAGTCTCACTTTACTTCTTCTATTTCCCTGAGCCTTGATTTGTTCTGCCCAGAATGTAGGGACCCCCACAAGGCTGGGAAATACTGAATCTTGGGTAGGGTTGGCAGAAAGCAACATGACCTCCAGAACCCCTCATCTAGTTTGTCTTCTCTATTTTGCTCTCACATGGAAGGGGAGGCAAACAGAAAATGGCATTTGTTCCCTAGTTTGCTTGAGATTTCCAAAGCAGGAAGCTCTTGGGTGCCTGTAGGATGGCAGTGAACAGGTTCTTCCCTGCCCTGATTCCTCAGTTGGTCAGGAGGTCTCTGTGGACAGCTAACAGATAGGGGAGAGTGAGGGCTGACTTGGGCCTACTTTATAAGATTTACACCTAAGTGTCACTTTCTTTTGTCCCAGATAGCCCTAACCCATTGTATTCTGTCTGAGAATAGTAAAGAACAGATGAATCCAGAAACAACTGACTTGAAAACCAGAGTCACAGTCTGGTAAAGGCCCAGGAGTTCTCTACACACACTATTACCTCTTAAAAATTCACATTAAATTTTATTTATTTAGTGTGTTTGGGTGTTTTGTTTACATGTATGACTGTGTGCCAAGTGTGTATGCCTGGTAGCAACCGAGGCCAGGAGAGTTAGTTTTTAGTTCCCCTGGGACTGGAGTTTTAGGTGGTTGTGAGCTGCCATGTGGGTGCTAGGAATCAAACCCAGATCTTCTAGAAGCTCACTGAGCCGTCTCTCCAGCCCACACTAGTTTTGTTTTGTTTGTCTGGCAGGTGCCTGGTTTAACTGGACAAGCCTGTTAAATCTTTTGGGGACTTAACTCTTTGGCTTTATCCAGTGTCCCTTAAACCCTGTGAACAGCGCTAGCCTCACTTTTCACATGTGAATAGTAAAGATTAAGGTCAGACAAAATGCCTTATTGAAGGTCATCGAGATGAGCTCAGATTGGATCCTAAGATTCCTCTGTGATCCAGTGCCACTCTACCCCAGTCACCTGCCTTTTCTGCACATACTCGTTCTTTGATAAAGACTATTGGCAAGGCAAAATTCCAAGGATGGGGAGAAAGATGGATAGCTGGGGTCCTGAAGATTTGGCTATCTCAATTTCCAGGGCACGGACAAGCCATGGGACAGAATGGTATGAGGGAAGGCATGTGGCTTTTTCATAGATCCTATGTAAGAAATAGAGAGCTGCCTAACTTTCTCTTCAGCATACTCCTGCCATGCAGCAAGGAAATGGCTTTCACACATGCCACCTGGTGGTCCTGCTCCCATATTTCAGTTCTAAGCTCTGGCCTATAAACAGGCTTCTGTTCAGTTATGAGCCTGTTGGTCTCCTCAGTTCTTTATTCCAGGGGTTTTATACCAACTCTGCTCCACACCCCACCCGCAAAAAATATCTCTGCACTTACTGTGTAATGTGGTAGTGTAGTGTCTATGCCAGGTGGGAGAACATCCCAGGGTGGCAGGTGAGGGTGTCTCATTCCTCCCTGTACTGTCTTTGCAGCTCACTTTTTACTTGTTACTCATTGGCACAGGAGGAAGGGGAAGATGGCACATTTGTTATCAGCAGGCGAGTGCACAACGCCCTGGAGCATTCTGAACTGACTGGGAAGCAGGGGCTGCCAGCACCTGAGCGAGTCTGGACTGAGGAGCGACTACAGCCAGCCAGGCCTTATGCTGAGGAAGACTGAGCCAGCTAGGTGAAGTCTGCTGTTTCTTCTCTCCTCCTGCTTCTCAGCTCCTCCCCATTCATGGCCTGCAAAGGACCCAAGGCCAGTTAACCCAGCTAGACACAAAAGCCTCGGCTGGGACACTGTAGAGAGCCAGGATGTGGCTCAGGTAAATTTTGTCAGTTGTCCAGATAGGATCAGACTACAAACCAGTCACTCAGGCCCAGCCTTCCCTGATGCATGAGTAGTCCTCTCCTATCTCTATCCCCAAGGTAGCATGGACCACTCTCTGACCCCCAAATGGGAAGTTACAGAAACCCACCACCATAGAAAGGTAGCCAAAAGTTTTCAATTCTGCTCCTTGGTGAGCGGTTTCAGCCCCCTTTGCTCTGTAGTTGATGCCAATTTGTCTCCTCACCATATCCAGTTTGCTCTATGTTTGCCCTGAGAGGACCCCTCACCCGCTGCCGAGAGCACATTAAGAGTTATCAGCCATCATTTCCATCTAAGAGGCTTACATTCCTTCCTCTCTGAGTTCTTGAGAATTTGGAAACAGAAAGAGTCAGCGCTGCTGCCCCTGAGTATTTATGGGACCACCCTTACACTGAAGCGTCCCTGACCTGACTTAGCGAACCAGTTTCTTGGGGCCAGAGCATGATACCCAATGGAAGGACGCCGTCCTCCTACTCCAGCTCACCTTCCAAAAGCATCAGAAATGGATCTTGGGCACCTGCTTTCCTGGACACCAACACTGCAGCCGGCATCATCACCTTTGCTCTTTCTGGGGGCTGGGAACTTCAGCTCACTTCATCACTCTCGTCTTGGGAAATTCCCTAGACTGAGCTGGCTGACCCAGCATACTCTGCCTTCTAGGAAGTGCCCAGCAAATGGAAAAGCAAACAAGAACAAATTAATTCCTTTAGTCACTCCACAAGCAATAGCTCCATGAAAGCCATGGACCGACTGTCCCCTCCCTTCCCTCCTCCATCCCCTGTGGAGGAGGCTTCGCACTTTACCATGCTGACTGCTGATGCACCAGCCCCACACAAAGCAAGCCCTTGGCATCTATGAGCAGACCATTATTTCAGTGATTTCATCGGAGGAAAGCCAATACCTGCCTGTTGAGGGCCTCAGATTTATGCAGTTCAAAGTGCATTAAGCCTTTTAGGAAGGCAGATAAATAAACTTTTATTCCCTTATACCAACCACATGGGGAGGTTAAGAACTGTTTGCTTGTTGCTGAATTTTCTGAAGCATTCTTTCAGTTCAAAGGGATCCTCCATGGCTACCTTTGTGAAGTAGATGTCATTGCCTTATCACTAGACCTAGGAGTCTGGAAAGCCACTTTTCCCCACTTTGTCAACCCTTGCTCTGTGACCTTTGGCAAGTCAGTCTTCTTGGAGCCTCGTTTTCCTGTCTTTAAAATGAAATGTTGGTTTGTTTGTTGTGGGCATACATGTGTCACATGCAAATGCATGCTGGGGATTAAAGCTAGGACCTGGTGTGGTAGGCAGGTGTTCTGCCACTGCTGTTTCCCAGCTCAGAATGAGTTCTGTGGAATGGATGACCTCTAAGGCCTTAACTTTGGTGTTCTACACTTGTTTCACCAATTGGATTGAGCTGACTCTTGCTTTTAGAAGGTGGTGTGTCCACAGGAGTCTGGAAAGTATCTTTCTGCCTTTAGTTGTCTTCTCATTTTTCCTTTTCTCATGTTTTTTGTCATGGGGATGCGCTCTGAGAAGTCTGTAAGACCTGTTTTCAGTCTGAGGTGAAGGGATTGGAGTGGGTGGTCTCAGGTTTTCCTGGCTTTCAAGCTAGGTGCTTTCTGTAATACAAGTCTGTTTAATTCCTGTTCCTGTGCCTCTCTTGAGAATTTCCTGGTGACAGGAAGACTCAGGACATCCTCAGGAGGACTCCCTCCACCCTTACTCAGCACACACACACTGGCACTCATCTGCCCTTGTCTGCATCAGACTCAACCATCCTGCCAGGGTTTGGGGAGATCTACCGTGTTTTGTATGTTTGTCTCCTCCCCCCCCCCCCCAACCCAGGGACAGGAACAATTAGCTAGCACTTCTGTTTCAATGGAGTTTTTCTAACCTGAGGGCATTGCCATGTGTCTTGCCTCTACATCCCAACTTGATGTACAACTAGGATTAAGTGTTTTTCAAGATCTGTTCTTGCTGCTGCTTTGGGGTCACTGGCCAGAAATTCATTCAAGGCTCCAACATCTCACTTGTAGTCCTTTCCCTGCCCCAGCGCGGCCCCCCCCCCCCCCCCCCCGTACCAGTTGGCAACCCTGAGAGTTCAAAGGAAACAGACCTCTGGGAGGTCCACTGTAGAGTATAAAGTAAAGTCTGTGGCTCTTCTCTGCTGACAGAAACTGGAGGTGTGGGTGAGGGGGCACCAAGCCCTGCTTCAAAAGATTTTGCCAATAATTTTTGTCTTTGGGTGTTGAGCCCTGGATTCTGGTGCTGTAGCTCCTGGTGCCAAAGTCTGGATCTTTCCACAGTTTTAGCAGCACCAACACCTGCTGCTATCAGAAATGTTCTGTGGAAAAGGGACAGCTGTGGGCTGCCATTTTGAAAAATCTGAGTGCAATAGCATTTGATTGTAACAATTGTTTCAGGATATTTTGTTTCTTTAATCTGCACACTTTGTAGAACCGCTATAAAGTAGATTTTATTTTTAAATGTCTTCAGCATTGCAGACGTTTATACTAAGCAAATGACATATGGATGGCTAGGCTGGCTCTGATTCTGAGGTTGGAAGGCACATTACTTCTAAAAATACCAAGACAAAATCCTTGGGCTTAAGCCAGATGCTGGAGGAAGCCTCCAAATAGAAGGGAGAATGGTGGTCAAACCGTTGTCTAATCAAGCCAAATAGTCCCTTAGTCCCCACCAATAGACCCACTTTTTGTGACAAGTGCTTCTCTTCTACAGTCTGGGTAGATGGCTAAATTGAACCAGCAGGTATTTGTCTGTGAGAGTTCTGAGTAGAGCTGGTCCTAGAACTGCTTGGCTGGAGGATGGAGCTGGCTAAATGCCAGGAGCTGGTGTCTTCCACTAGCCACTGTTAACAGCCACTCTGGTACTGAAACAATCAGAAAGGGCTGTAGGGTAGCAGGTAAGAAAAGCTGTACCAGCCCAGCTGTGTTTGTGTGGCAGTGAAACAGTTCACAGTATGATTTAAAGGCTATTTGTGTGGGGCCAAGGCTACAGGCAGGCAAGCTTGCACACCAGTCATTCCTCTCATGTGGCAGGGGCCGGTGCCTAGATTAATAGTGGACTTCTTGTCCTGGGCAGTGTTAGTTTAGGTTTAATGGGTCAGTAAAGGAACAGGGAGGCAGAGGCGGGCCCCTGGCTGCCTCTGTTGGCTTTGGTTTCTTCTCTGACAAAGACTGCTTTGTAAGAGCTGCTTTTTAGGGATTACCTTTTACACCCTGAGAGGGGAACAGGGTTCTCCTCAACCACCTCAACCAAGGTCATAGGAAAGAGGTCCTATTTTCCTGCTGCTTCACAGCTCAGAACATGTATTGAATGGAATGTATTTTTAAGAGAATAAAGTCTATTTTTTGTATTTTAAAGATTGAGAGGGCTAGGAAGATAGATAGCCCTTAAGTAAACTTACGCATGATCGGTCCTTTGCTGGGGGCCTCAGCTCTGTTGGTCCACACTACTTGCCCAGGCAGGTGGCTCTGGCTTCACCTCCGCCCCTTGGAGTCTAGGTGCAGCAGCTTCTACATTCCTGCTCCAAGCACGGGACCAGAGAGGCCAGAACCTGCCTATGGAAAGCAGGGCACAGCCGCAGGCAGTGGCTCAGGGCTCCTTGGGTGCATGTGTACAGTTGAAGCTGCCTGTCTGCATGTTTCCTTTGGCTGTAATGCTCTCTGTTGGCTCTGCAGCACAATATTGTAACCAATAAAGCTCCCTTATTTCCATATACTTCTTTGAGTCAGTGATGCATATTTTGTCAGTATCATCATTTCTGGAAACAACTGTTGTTTGGTGCTGCTGGTATGGAGTTTCACAAATTTAGGTTAAAATAGAGAGTTAAACTAGCAGTTTTAGCCAGGCGTGGTGGCACACACCTTTAATCCCAGCACTCGGAGGCTGGTAGATCGCTGTGAGTTCGAGGACAGCCTGGTCTACAAAGAGAGGCTGGGGCTACACAGAGAAACCGTGTCTCAAAAAAACCAAACAAAACCCCACAAAAAACTAGCAGCTTTGTTCTATTTTCATTTTAGGCTTGTCTGTTGTAAAAGATAATTTCTCTCAAATTACATGCCTTTTAATCCCAAATGGAGGATTTTCTGTGAGTTTCAGAACAGCCGGGGCTACACACACTCTTGAGGCCCTGTCTTAAAAGCAGCAGCCACTGACTGTACCAGATACCCTTGTGAACTCCCCTCAGTTGGTGTGTGTGTGTGTGTAAGTGTAATCACCTTCCTGTCATTAACACCATTTTCCAAAGACTCTTGTCAGTGAGACTAGGGGAAAAGCCCCACTCCATTTTCGTCATCTAGCCAAACCCCAGTATAAAGTTCCTCATAGCTAGGTAGTGGTGCAAGTCTAAAATCCTAGTACACTGGAAACTGAGGCAAAACGATCTTGAGCTCAAGGCCATTCTGGATATATACAAAAATGCCTCATAAAGCAGTGGGGAACCTCAGAGATACTATATAGAATTTTTGGGGGTGCGGAGATTAGATTTGGGCTCCAGGTACAATTACAGTAGCCTTATAGAAGAGACGGTCAGCTACCAGCTGGTGTATGCCAACACAGATGAAACCTGGAAAGTACAAAGAAACATTCCCTTGGAACCTCCCATTTGTTATGTGGCTGGAAAGATGGTTTCATGGTTAAGAAGTACTTGCAGCTCTTGGAGAAGACCCAGGTTTGGTCTCTAGCACCAAATGGAGGCTCATAGTGTATGGTACACATACATACAGGAAGACAAACACCAATAGTAAAGTTTAAAAAAAAAAAAAAAGAGCTAGCAGCAGCATAACTCAGTAGGAGAGCCTGGGACCTGATCAAACTTTGTCCTTTACATGACTTCCGCCTTGCACAGATGTGGAGAAAATATATATTCTATTGTCAAAGGTAGATTTCCATTCCCAAAGGAGCAACACTTGTATATTATGTATATAAAAAAATTTAAAGATCAAACTAATTTTATATGAGGTTAGAGAGAAAAGGCATAGTAGTTAAAGACATATACTATTCTTGCAGAGGACTTGAGTTTGCTTCATGATCAGCTCTAGGAGATCCAATGCCTCTGGCGTCCATGGGCACCCACGTAAGTGCATATACCTACGCAGACACACAAACACACATAATTAAAAATAAATCTTCATAAAAATTATTTTTAAAGTTTTATTCTCAAAATATATTAAAAAAAAAAAAAAACCAAACACCAACAGACTAAGAGGTTATATCTCACAGCACTTGCTTGTCTCAGTTTTTACAGAGTAAGTTCCTCTCTGTGCTGTCAAAGGAGCCAGCCTCTGCTGTCAAACTAAGCCCCAGCAGGCGATGACAGTGCTCGGTAGGATCTAGTATTGCTAGAAGAGCTTGCTCACGTGACAGATGACATGTCCATTGGGCTTCTTTTTTCAGAACTATCTGTCTCACATGCTTGGGGACTGCTGTGCAGGAACACCTGGTGTGGCCTGGCGAGGCAAAGTGTACATGGCCCCCAAAAACTGGTCTGCAATCCTTCCTGCTTCCCGAAGCCCACTCAGCAGAGCACCATGGACTGTAGCTGGGTAGTTCCGTATCGTGTGTTCTCCAGCAAAGAAGAGTCGTGGGATTGGCTATTTTAGGGGTGGGGTAGAGAGAAAAATCAAGTTGCAAACACAACTTCATTGTTTTGAACTGCCAAATTCCTGTTGACTTTTGAAGGCTGGTCTGCTTCCACCTCTAGTTTATCAGTTTACCAAAGTCTCTTCATCAGTTTATTAAAACTCAAAATTCTAGTTTTATTTCACGTAGTACCTGTTGGCTAAGATTGACAGGGTATCCTAAACTCTGAGCCGCCTTAGGCAGGAATGTATTTGACTTCCTGGTTCAGAGGAGACACCAAGCCTTAGGGATTGTGATAGTGAAGAATACTCTAGAACAGGTCTAGCACAATCTACATAAAGAACAACTCCTGAGCAGGCCCTACAAAGCCCTAGTGACTCTCCTGCAACCCTACAAGCTAGCCAAAATTAGGTACAATTAAAAAAAATTTTATGTGCCTTTGGGAGTAGAAGAGGGTGTCAGATCCCCTGAAGCTTGCTGGATTTATAGGTGCTGGGGACTGAACTCAGCCACTTTTTTTTTTTTCATATTTAATTTTAATGTGCCTTAGTACGAGAGTGTCAGATCTTGGAGTTACAGACCGTTGTGAGCTGCCATGTGGGTGCTGGGAATTGAACCTGGGTCCTTTGGAAGAGCAGGCAGTGCTCTTAACCACTGAGCCATCTCTCTAGCCCCATAGCAGCCACTCTTTTGTTTTGTTTTGTTTTGTTTTTTCAAGACAGAGTTTCTCTGTGTAGCCTTGGCCATCCTGGACTCACTTTGTAGACCAGGCTGGCCTCGAACTCACAGCGATCCGCCTGCCTCTGCTTCCTGAGTGCTGGGATTAAAGGTGTGCGCCACCACGCCCAGCATAGCAGCCACTCTTAAATGACTTTTTAAAGGGGTAAAAACGGAGCAAGAAGAAAAAATTGCTGGCATACATTCTCTAGACATTTCTAATCCAGGCTAGGTACATTTACAAAGCCCAACTATGAGAAATAGTACTTTACTCTGAAAGTATCTAAGGATGGGATGACTGAAGTCTGAAATAGCCAGCGGTGTCAACTCTACCCTGAGCTTCTGGTCTTTATCACTAAACAGGCTCAGACACAGATTTCTGGTTTCTCACCTGTGGGGCACCTGGAATTGAGGGGCCAGGAGTGATTGGCTGAGCCATTAAATCATAGTCATTTCCAGAAGATCCTGCAGCCACATAGGAGTAGGAGCCCCGGGCCCACGGATCAGCACGCCAGCGAGACACCACAGTTTCCTTGGGCTACATACGGGAAAAACCGTGAGTGAGTCATTACTGATACCAGGACAAATCACCTCTAAGTAGGTAGGACTCATTTAAGAGGCATGCAAAGGGAAGAGGATCTGACAGGCACCACCTGACCTTTAACTCTTCCTCCTCACCCCAACCCCCCCTTTTGGGGGCCCTTTTTTTTTTTCAAGATAGGGAGGGTTTCTCTGTATAACAACTCTGGCTGTAGACCAGGCTGGCCTCAAACTCAGAGATCCTTCTACCTCCCCAAATGATGGGATTAAAGACACGCGCCACCGTACTCTTCTTTCTTAAGTCTTACAAAAGGCTAAAAGTATTGCAATTGGCCTGGAAAATTAGCTACACAGTGTATTCGCTGAATTAAGTTACTTGTGACATGATCTCACAAAAGGAACACAGCTAGCAGCTGCAATTCTCACTATGAGCCTTCTGAATGCTTTAGTTTTACATATTAAAATCCATGTCAACTCAGCACATATCTCCATGGAATGTCCTGATAAAGAAATTAAGGTGCAAACTGCAACTAAGCCAAACCCTAGTTCAGTTGTAAGCTGTGCCCCTGCTTATCCACTCACTCACATACCTGTGGTACTGCACTGCTACCAAAAATCCCTTTGAGAATGGCCAGGCACCGGCCAACAATTACATCGTCACTAATGTTCTCCATGATGCCAGCAGCTTCTCCTGCCACCAGGGCCAATAGTATTGGAGCTGGGGAAACACAAGAACAAGGACAATTGCAGAGTTTTCCTATACTTTTCTTGAAAGTATTAAGAGAACAAAGTCAAGGAGCCATGTACCACACAAAGCTGGAAAGAAGCTACTGTTTGAGCTTTCCCTAGAAATTGACCAAATGGGCACTTCACTGCCTTTGATTTCCAGAACGTTTCTGTATTTAGGTATAGAATTTTTTGTCCTAACCACTTCAGGTGGTCACGGCAATATGGCAAACATATCTTACCTAACTCATACCTATTACTACCTTCATCCATTTGAAGCTTGCATGAGCCCCAGAATAATGGCCTACTATAAAGCTATGACAATACAGGACATAGTAAAGAGAATACATAGATTTAATCAGATTCTAGGCAACAGGAATGTGTGCCCTAAATATACATGCATTCAGGCCAAGCTGTGAAGGCTGAGCAAAGTGAACAAGACAGTGAAAATAATACACACAGAAGCTCCGAACAACAAAGTAACCTTATCAATCCCAGGGTTTGAAAACAGTTGTAAGTTCCTAGAACTGTGAGTGGGGATAGACAGGGAAGAACAAAAACGGCTACATGAGGGCCTCAGTAAAGCCTTGGTAAGAAATCTATCTTTCCCTTTAGCAATACAAAGCTGTCGACAAACACAAAGCAATCAGCAGAAGCAACTGTTACAGGAGGTGACAGGACCACATGGTGGGTAAGGAAGGCTGTGGGAGATACCATGAGGCTGCACTGAGAGGACCAGATGGCCTTGACGGAAACAGGGAAAAAGCATGGTGCCCCCTTGGTGTATGAAGGCCTCTTCACCAGGGATGGAGTGACAATGGGTCAGAAACATGCCTGTGCTGCTAAGCAGTGTCTACAACTGCTGCACAGGAAACACCTGTTCTTCACTCTTCTTGGAAGAGGGAATTAAATATGCTTACTTAGCTCTCTAGTCAATCTAGTTAATTATAAAGTAATAGGATGGGCGATAGGAACAAAAATATTTTAGGGAAGTGATCTAAGGTTGAAGGCAAGCTGGATTTAACAATCTCAGAATGAGGGATACTGTTTCTTGATTTTTACATGCTTTCTTCAAAACACTCTGAAGGCATTTTTTAGGATTGGCCTATTAAGAGAAAAAAAGTAAGGCATATATATGAGAAAACGTCCAATACGCCTAATTCTGTATGTTTCTGTAGAAGTGTGAAAAAATTAAAACAGCAGTTACCTTTATATAGGTTCCAGAAGAGGAAGAGCTCGCCCCTGCTAGCAGTTGTACTACCAACGTGCCCGAACAAATTGACGCTTGGATCCCAGAACACCCGGTCAAAACACAACACCACCTACACAGGAAGGGAGCTTATGAGCTGGCCTCAGAGAGACCGCTTTCTGTAGGCATTGCTTTGCCCTTTCAGGTCACACTTCTTAGACTTACTAACCACTCCTAATCTACTTTCAATGTAAAAAGAATCCTATTTTGTTATTTATGATGCAATTTATGACCTTTAGTAGGCTTGGAGTTACAAAAAGATTGTGTGCTTGAATATTATATAACAGAAATACAACCAGGCACTGAGTTATGAACTGCCAGGCCTTAAGCTTGGAATCAGACAGTTGAGGGCACAGGCAAACATGCAGACCCATTCCTCACTGAGCCGACTGGAACCCGAACATTAGACTAGTGAGAGGAGGGAGGCAAGCACATCACCTTGTTAAGGTTGCCAAATCCCATCCTTTGGACTGCAGATGTTTTCCACTCAGGAAGAGGTGGCACAAACTGAACAGCTGGTGGCTGCTGCTTCAACACTCCGAGGGGAAGGGTACAGAGAACTGCGTCACACTTATAAATAAAGGTTTGACTTGTGGAGCGTGTGTTCACAGCAATCACTTCACACCCTAGAGAAAGTGGTAAAACTTTACTGGTGATGAGGGAACGGAACATGGTGGCCAACAGGATGGGCGTGCTATTTCCTTCATTTTTTCAGACAAGAAAGCACAAGAGGTTAGCCTACAGTTGCCAGGATTTAAACATTCACATCAATAAAAGAACCCCTGACTGCCCAGCACACTAGGGATAAAGTGGCCTAAAGTAGTCACCTGTTCACTAGGGATGACAACTTGAAGTCTGTGGTACAAAGCCCAAACTGTGGAGATATGTTGTGATGCTTAGCTGATCTCTAAGTTGATATTGGAATTATGTCACTATTTTTTTACCTAATGTGTTTTTTTAAAAAATAGTAATGTAGATTTATTAACAATGAGAGTAAAAACATAGAAAATACTTTATAAAAGAAAGCGCCACCAAGCAGTTTGATGAGCCCAAGGATGCTTTTATATGAATGCTCATACAACTATATTTATGCATCTTTTTGATCATTGTGAATTCTTTGAGAATATGGCACATCTTAACTACAACTAACCTATGCCCAGCTTTTGTAGACAGGAAGATGGTGCTGCAGTTTCTGTCACCTTGCCATCTGCTTGCAAAAGGCATCTTCAAAGTTTACACTCATGAACCCACACAATCAAGTTACCAAAAAGAAGTTGTAAAAAACTAGTTCTGTCTCAGGAAGGTGCTCTATATTCTTATAGAACAAGCAACATACCTGAGGCTGTATAGCGAACCTGTCGTACTGCTGTGTTTAGTTTAATGTCCAGGCCTTCAGCTAAAGCCACAGGCACACACGAGTAGCCATTCCTCACTGTCAGGTGGCTGCCAGTGAACTCAAAGTCGTCATCCTAACAAGGAAAGAAAAGGGGTGGGGGAATCGCCATACTTTTAAAATATAATTTACGCCATGCCACTTGCACTGAATTCTACATGACAGTCTTGAATAGCACAACCTTGCAGACTAGTCAATTTTTTTAAAAATTTATGTGTATGGGTGCTTACCTACATGTGTCTTATGTACCATAAACATGCAGTGTTTGTAGAAGCCAGAAGAGGGTGTTGGATACTCTGGGACCAGAGTGACAGACAACAGCCATGTTGGTGCTGGCAATCAAACCCAGGTCCTCTGCAAGAGCAGCCAGTGCTCTTAACTGCTGAGCTACCTCTCCAGCCCCAAACAGTATTTTAAGACCACAATTAAACACTCACTCTTCACGTTTAACAGCCTAAGGAAAATATACTGACTGATCTGTCCCTTATCCCCATGAAGAAGTTTCTTTTGTGTCTGGACAGCGGTTGGCACAGTCCTATACCACCAAGTTCAGACCATCCATCCACAAGGGGTAGGATGGAGATCAGGCGCTAAGAAAGCACAGAAGCTGATCCATTTACTTCCTTAACACCATTGTAGATGTGCAAGATATCAGATTCACTGCCACAATTACATTTTCTTAAGAACAAAATCCATCTTTAGTCCTTAAAACAATTTTAAACCAGTTGGTCAAATTAGGCAAAGGCAGCCCAGAGGCATAAAGAAGCCCCAGACATCCACAGTATCAAGCCAAGGTCTAACCGAAACTCAGGTGAAAAGGATCATTTTTCAGAATGAAAGTACAGATGGAGCTAGAGGGTGCATGTGCACATGAGGCCCTAGGGTCAAGCCAAAGGCTATAAAAAGTACTGTAAAATATGTATCTGAGAAATAAGCTCTTATAACTTAAAAAGAAGAAAAACAACCAGATTCTTAAAGGGCCGGAATGTATGAAGGCATTTCACTGGAACACGCCATAGAGCGGCTGATGAACACATGGAAGACCCCGTCCTCACAGTCACCCTCCAGGTCTGCACTGAGCACCTCTGAGGGGGTGAAGCACATGGGCTGCCACAGACTTAGGAGGGGACGGCAATCTGGTATATAGTTTGGAAGCTTATTACATGGTTAAAGTAGGGCTAGGGGTCTAAGTATAGCTCAGTGGCAAAACAATTACTTGATAGGTACAAGGCCCTGAATTTGATCCCAGTTATCACTAAAAATCAACTAAGCAGTAACTTTCTATAATACCTTAGCAATTCTGCTCCTACATTTTTGGGGGTCTGGGTAGGGTCTCATGGTGTACCTCTGGCTGTTCTCTCACTATGTTCACGGCTGGCCTTGAAGCCTGCTTCTGCCTCAAGTGCTGGGATTAAAGGCATGATCAACCATGCCCAGCTCCACTCTTACATTTTTTCTTATAAAGATATCAATATTCAGAGACCCCTCACTAATAGTACTCCCACACACACACACACCAGTCAGTGTACCAGTGGTATAGTCTATGCTTATCTCTACAATGGAGCTGTAATAACAAAGGGATACATTATAAATTACGTCATGGTAAGTGAAGTCATTGACAAAGGCAACTTGCAATGAAACTATAGGACAAGCTGAAGCAGGACTGGGAGGAGGGATTAACTGTAAAAGGGCAGGAGAAATCCTTTCAGGATGGAAATATTTTGTATCTTTTGGTTTTTAGAGACAAAGCCCTCACTATGTAGGCCATGCTGACCACAAACTTAATTTTTCTGTCCTAGCCTCCAAAGCACTAGGATGGCAGGAGTGAACCACAACATAAGGGTAAAATGGTCTATATCCTAACTGGGTGGTAGCTCACGATGAAGCAAGCTTGGCAAATTATCAAGCCCCTTGCTTAAAAATGTATGGACTTCACTGTAAGTAGACGTTGTCTCCTCCTGAAGCTATGAGAACAGAGACAGACGGACAGATGCGTGCGTGCGTGCGCGCGCGCGCACACACACACACACACACACACACACACACACACACACACACACACACGGGGTGGGGGGGGTGGAGGCAGAGGAGAGAGGGGCCTTTAATAGTCCTTAAATATGTGCAATTTAATAAATGATGAAGAAAGCTTACCTGATCCCAATGTTTAAGAGAGAGTGTAGAGAGAGGTGTGGCGTTGGCAAACTCAAGATTTGCAAAATGCCAGTCGAGTATTTGTCTGTCTCTTGATGAGAGATAAACATCACTAAAAAAAACGGGGAGCACAGGGTTAACAAGGACATCACTGCTAGTCTCAGTGAGTCAATGTGGGTAGTCTCAGCCAATCTGGACTCTAAGGTGGAACTGGGCCTGTGCCTTATATCTAGGTCATAGAACAGGCTCTCACCTGTGTCATTAACTGCTCTATCCCTGATGTTTAAAGATCAGTGTCAAGCTCAGCTCAGCAAATTATGGTGGGGTCACCTTTTTCTGAAAAAAGTCCTCCTCATACTAAGTCTTTGTACATCATAAAAGTGTACACTTTGTCTCAAATCCTAAGAACAGGCTTTACTGCAAAGATGGGTAGCATCTCTGCCCCCAAGAAATAGGGCAGGTGCATGTGGAGCATCTTATTAGCATGTAGTCACTGCATGAACCCAATGAAAATAAAAACAGTCCTAGTGGTGGAGCACACCTATAATCCCAGCACTCAGACGGCAGAGGCAGGCAGATCACTGTGAGTTCGAAGGCAGCCTGGTCTACAAAGCAAGTCTAGGACGGTCAAGGCTACACAGAGAAACCCTGTCTCAAAACAACCAAAAAGCAGACAAACAAAAAAAGATACAGTCCTAGTCCCCCAAATATTTCAAATGTAAATCAACAGTACTTTTTCTTTTAAACCACACTCAAAGACAATTTCCATCTAGGACAGCTGCATCTCAAAAGCAGGTTTTGTGGAGAAGGGCTAACTCTAGATACCAAAAACATCCTCATACACTAAAACGTTAGAGTAGGGGACTGCAAACCTGACATCAGCCCCGTTTCACACATACCTTCCATTCATCACAGAATTTAATATACTCATAAAAATAAAGGCTCGTTGTTTTATTATCTTCCAAATTGAGTACAAAGAGAGCAAAACTCTCTTTTTTGGGGGGGGGGGGGGGGAGAGGGGTTGGATTCGATTTGTAGACCAGGCTGGCCTTGAACTCACAGCGATCCACCTGCCTCTGCCTCCCGAGTACTGGGATTACAGGCGTGCACCATCACGCCCCATCTGTCATTCTTAGTGTCTGGGTTTCTTTCCTTACCTTGGGGGATTAGCCTCCAATTCTTGAAGTTTTTCTTCTAGCTTTCCTTGTGTTTCAGCTAATTCGTCATATTCCTGACAGAAATTTTAAAAGCAAATGAATGTGATTTATCAGATATTTACCTAATTTACATGTAACACATTTCCTGCTCAGGTCATGTGTACACAGCATGATTCAATTTAAGGTGGATATCAGACCTCAGGGATGTTTTTAATCCTGGAAACAAGCTGTGAATCTGGGATAAGATGGGGCAGGAAGGAAAGTGCTAAATGCACTAGCAGTGTGCTCCAAGCAAGGATGTGACAACACAGCACCTACCATGCTTTCAGTACCCCTCATGGCTTGGCATGGGATTCCTTGGAAACACAGTTCACTTGAACTTCTCAAGGACTCTCCAAGCTCTGTATTACTAATACCATACTGCAGATGACGTGACTAAGGAGGTCAAGGTTTGGGGGATACCATGCGAGAGATTTAAACTTCATGGTCTGACTTCAGCTGGCAGGAAACACCAATCTTATACAATACTGAGCCATTAAGTCTCCATGGCTCTTAAGGTACCCAGCCCTTTTCTGCATAGTACAGACACTTGCCATTGGCTAAGGGCTCTTTCATGTCCTAGGTTTCCCACCTCTGCGTTACTTTTCAGGACAGGAAGGCACTGACCTTGCAGAGGGCAGTCAGGTCCCTGTGCTTGCTTTTCACTAGGAACTCGGCTGTGATGTCTCTGGGTGGCTTCACTTCCGATGCTTCTTTGTATTGTTGATGGAGTTCTTTAATTTTCTCCTTCAAATTTACCATCTAAGAGGGGAAAGTAAAAACTTTTCATACTAGAGAGCAAGGTAATTCATTCCTAAATAACACATACCCTTAGCACTGGCTCTCCCTGTACACTGTTGTGAAAGATCCTTGGAATTTCTCAACACCTGTTCTGTATCAAGCCATTTGGGAATAGATAGTTTAACAGAGGTTTCCACAACACCATCAGATGACTAAAATGGATGTTTGTCTTCCACAACAAGGGAGGGAAAGGAATACTCCACTTAAGAAACAAACATACAAAACAACCTACCATCAACTTAAGTTTATTTTGGGAAAACGGTTATTATTTTGCTTTTTGAGACACGGTCTCACTGTGTAGCACAGGTCTTAAACTCACAACCCCTCTTGCCTTAGCTTCCTGGGTATTGAAATCACACAGGTTCACCATGCCCAGCTTTGTTCCTTTTTAAAAACATGTAAAAGGTCAAATCATCTCACAAAGAACCTTAGGTGACCATTCCTACTGTTAGTTTTTTCAGGTACCAACAAGGTGTTGGAACCTGGTCCACAGATGTCCGCCAAATGGCAGTTCTCCAACCACTCTTCAACTCTTGCCACAGTTGGGGGGAGGAGGGGAGATGGCATGCACACGTGGCAGCAAGTGGCTGGAGCTTACACAACTGCATCTGCATCACCTGAAACTTGATGGTGACAAAGTCCTCACTTGGGAATGAAGGTAGGAATGCTGGCATGTAGAGAAATAATTGTAACAATGATTGCGCTGACCTGGTCTTCCTTCATCAATGGGTACTTGGCCCTCAGTAGTAGTATTTTAAGAACAGAGGACCCAGCTGGGCAACTCCTCTCCATGGTGGTGAACTTCAACAAGGCCTCTAGCATTTCTAAGTTAAAGGAATCTCATTTTACATTTTTGGGCTATGGAAACAGTGAATGCAGAACTCTACCTTATTAAGAAGCTCTTTCAACTCCTCCTGAGTTTTCACTATCTTCTTCCAATGTTCAATCTGCTCATCTTTGACGTGCTTTTCTTGTAGCCTGTAAGAGACAACACATGTGGCCCACCCGCAGAGCCAGCTCTACAGCACAAAATGGGCACCCAGCCAAACATCTAAGGGCCAAAGCCCACTGAATGTCTAATACTCAGACAAGAAAGGTAGCTGGTTGCTATTTATTACCTGGCCTATAGTGCATTAAAGTGGTGCCGTTTAGACCTGAAAATGGCCTTGGCATTCTATAAGTATTTTAAATGTTTTACTTTGAGATTCATTTTATGAATTACTTTTATTTTATGAGTGTTTACCTGTCTGTGCACCGGGTACATATAGTTTCTTCAGAGGCAAGAGGCAAGGGAGTGTCAGATCCTCTGGCACTAGAGTGACAGACTGTTATGCGCTATCATGTGGGTACCAGGAACTGAACCCAGGTCCTTTGAAAGAACAGCCAGTGCTCTTAACCACTGAGCTATCTCTCCAGCCCTGACTTTGGAATTTAAAAATCCACATGAAAATATGTAAGTCAAAAAAGACTTATGACAAACTTAAGACATACACTGCAGTCTGTAAATGGAATTCACTGTGTGAGAAACAGTTTTAAAGTACTTACTGAATGACAACCTCCAACGCCTGGCCAAGGGATACGGGTTTATTATTGAGGACGTTGAAATCTAGCTGATGACTAAGGTAAGAGGTGGCTTCTAGTAACCGGTTAAATTCTTGTTCTACCATTTCATCTTTCTCTTTCGGAACCTGCAAATATGAAGTATAGCAGAGTTGGTCCTTATAAGACTAAGCACAGTCATCCACGAACACACAAAAATGTTCTACAATTTAGAGGCCAAAATATGTATTTCAAAGGAAAACCTTTGAGGACAATGATTTGACTTTTTCTATGAAGTGGTTAAGTCCATTTAAATGAGATATGAAATGTTTCAGGCCTGAAATATTTCCCTCTCTCCCACTTGTTCCCTCAGAGCTGGGATTCAACCTATAGTCACAGCCACAAGACCTGCATTGGCACTAGCTGGATTACATGAAGCACAAGGTACACTGAGCTAAGCTGGGCTGACATGCAGAGGACACACTAGAAAAGTCCCAGAGAACAAAGACTATGATCACACACCCAAAGAACTTAAAAGAATAAGAGCAACATGAGAAAAGAAGAGGCTCAAGTTACCTGCTCAAAGATGAAAGAATTTCAAAGGACAGTAGGAAATACAGAGGTAAAATTCATGATATTGACAATAACACATTATCACCTTATTCTTTTACAGAGCAAAAGCAGATTCTCAGCTCAAAGGCCAATGTCAAACTCTTAGACACTGAATAATCAGCTCGTAGAAGGTCTGGTGCTGCAGCAGAGGAAGGGAACACACTGCAAAGCAGTCCTCTAGCTGTTCTGGGCCATTCTATACAGTCTACTGACAGCATTAGTTCATTAATACCATTCTCTGTTACATCTTAGTTTTGCCCCAAAGTAAACTATCTGGAGTCCACTGCTGGATTCACGACAACAATGTGAGATAACAAAGCATGTCTAAGGTAAGCATTTTTTGCCAGGGCTAGGCACTGAGAGATGGAACTTAAAATACGGACTTTACTTTGCAATCAACCTAAAACAGGGAACAAGAAAACACAGCACTAAAATAAGCTCTAGTAAATACCAAGCCTGTTTTTGGTAGGAAGTGACGACTGACAAGAGGCTACCTCTCACTGGACTCACTTCAATTTTGCATTTGCAAGTAAACACAGGAGCAAAGCACTTGGCCACACCCCTCACAGTAACTCCATGAGATGGGCCACTGTGTGGCAAAGACAACCTGTCAAAAAAGGATAACTTTTACTAAAAGAGAAGGGGAAGAGGGCGGAAGCAGCTCTGCTTTGGATCTGTGAACACAACAGATACAAGTGACAAAGGCATGCTTAAGCCTCAAGGAGAGAGGAGGCTCTTACAGAGAATTAGGTGCTCCCAGCCTAAAGGAAACCTAAACTCCAATAATCTCATTTGTGTAGAAAAACAAGGTGGAGACCCAGGTTTCAGATGCATTACGGTGGTCTCAGGAGCACACTGAAAGAAGAGCTCTTGGTGATGGTCCTCCTGCTCTCGCTGCACCTATTAGAGCTGCTCAGAGACACTCTTGTCATGAATTTTATTCTCGCTTTCAGCAGTTACTTTTTCTCAAAGATATGATGGCCATGAATAAAGTAATTCAAAATGAAATTCTACCAGGAACTTGCTATTTCCAGTACAAGCCTGCAAATGGTGCTAGAGAAGATGGGTCTACCACTCCACAATAACCTCTCCTTTCAAAAGGGAGACAATCACATTTCAATATAAAATCTAACGGATGTGCAACGTTAACTACAAGATGCTTTTCCTGAAGTGTTTCTAGCATGTTTCTAAAATGCCTCAGAAGAGGATGCCCTAGCAAAATGGACTAGACCACATATGCCTTTACCACAGGGCAGAATGTGCTTAAACACGAGAACGCAAATGGGACAGATTAAAGCTCTTCCAGTGCCAACTGGAAGGCTTGCTTCAGACAAGCTTTAATCTTTGTGGTTTGGGTGACAGTCACATAAGGGAGTTCATACTGAGAAACACCCAGCACTCCGGTTCAGTAAGGCGGGTCTAGGGCGTGTGGTAGAGAAATATTTAAAGGGACACTGTCAAGGTTAGAGGGACCAAATTGACCTTTTGTTTCTTCCCTCTATTTTCTGAGCAGCCTGCTTGATTCGTTACACTTCCCCCTTTCCCACCCAAACTCCCCACAAAAAAAACTGATGTTTCACATGCGCTTTCAATGACAAAAACTCAAACAGCACCAGCCCAACATATAGGCGCAACTCTACAACAACAAACCAGTGTGAATGTGTGATGGAGAGGATCATTGAAAGGAAAAGATTTAAGTGTTAAACTTTTAATGGGTTACTGTAAACAGTGAAGAAAATGATTTGAAAAATTATGAAAAAAATACCTTGACAGTGTCCTTTTAACCAGTGCAGCAGAGGGAGAAATAAACTGTAAATAACAGCCCAACAGCCACGTCAAGTTTAGTTTTGTATGACAGCAGTAAAATCAAGGCTTTAAACACACAGCATGACAGAAGCATTCTGTTAAGCTTAGAAGCTGCAACCGCTGGAGAAATAAGGAACAGACTGTACAGAGACCAAAATGGGAAAGTCAAGGCACAGAAATGGCCAGGGGTAAGGGGACAATTTAAAAAAGGCAGGCAGGGGTGGGGTGGGGGTGAAAAAGCAGTGAAGAACAAAAGCAAAACTCAATTAAAAAACAGAAAAACACAGAACAGTAACAACAAAATCAAACAAATAAAACTCAAACCAAAGGAGTACTACCACATTTGACTGACACCAGATGACAAGACTGCGTGTCTGGTACCCACTTAGACCCAAGGCTCAGCTTTATGAGGTATGTGAGGCAGTCGGCAACCAGGCCCATCCATTTCTGCCCAGGTGAGGAATTACAGCAATGCTGATGTTGCTAGTGCAACCAGGAAGTGCTGCTGAAGCAGGGCTGTTCTCCATTAATATTGAAATTGGAAATGAAAGGAGTATTTTGAAAATGGTAAACAGCATAGGCGTCCATTGACAAACCAATGCTAATTAGAGGAAACCCAAATGTGTTTTGAATGCATTTAAATACTGAGTCCATTGCTAAAAGGCCAGTTATAAATGATCTGTTTTACATATCCAACAATTGAAAGTACTCGTAAATGACTACCCTAAGTACCTCCAAATGTTCTGGGTTCCAAATATTTTTGTTCCCTTTCGTTAAAATCTGTGGATTCTATTACTTCTATAAATAATTATGGAGATGTTTCTCCAAAGGAAAACTCAGGGTCTGCAGGATGGATCTCCGTGCTTCCTCTACCCACACATAACCTTAAACTTTCACTGTCAAGACAAACACTGAGGAGCAACAGCATAGCTGCCCATGTAGGACCCCAGAGAATAGTAAGGTATTGCTTTAGGGCCCACTGTCATTATGTTTTTAATAATTTAACAATAGGCACTGGGAAAATAAGATGCTTAAGTCTCTAACGTACCCACCACATGAATTGAAGACCTGAGTTCAGATTGCCAGTATTCACATAAAAACACAACCCAGAGCAGGGTAGGCAGAGACAGGAGAATCCCTGGGGCTTGCTGGCAGCCAAATAGCTGATCAGTGAGCTCCAGGTTCCCTGAGAGATCCTGTCTCAAAAATAAGATGAGGAGTCAAAGAAGAAGACACCAACCTCTTATGTACACTCACACCCCCAAACACACGTGTACATACCTGCATAAATAAACACACACACAAAACAAATAGCAACACAATCACCACCTATTACATTTTTTTCCCTATAGCAAAAAATGACCAGTTATGGAGCTGTGTCCGTAAGGAAGCACCACCTGTGATATCTACAACCTTCTCCCCCCTCCCTCCGCGGCCCACCCCCTCATTGTTTGTTTTTGTTTTTTCAAGACAGGGTTCCTCTGTGTAGCCCTAACTCTCCTGGAACTCACTTTAGAGACCAGGCTACCCTGAACTCACAAAGGTCCAGCTGTATCTGCCTACTAAATTCTGGGGTTAAAGGCACGAGCCACGTCTGGTGATACCCTGACTCTCGGTACCTGCTGGCCTTACAGATCGTGGCAGACTTGTTCTCTACGTGCTAACAGCAGAACCATCATACTGCTTCCTTCCTCCACGGTACTAAGAACTGAACACAGACCACTGGGCTACATACATCCCTAAGTCTTTTAGACAGGGTTATGATCTTCCTGCATCAGCCGCCTAAGTAGCTGGAATTACAGGACTTGAACACTGTGCTGGGTAAATTTTGATTAAGGTTGTACACAAAGAGCATATAATCTAAATTTTTAAACAACTAACAAATCTCAATGGCTGAGCAATGTCTACTCTAGGT
The DNA here is from genome assembly GCF_964271855.1 of Acomys minous. Lineage (NCBI taxonomy): Eukaryota > Metazoa > Chordata > Mammalia > Rodentia > Muridae > Acomys > Acomys minous. The sequence continues at coordinate 112,205,406 of NC_140487.1, forward strand.
GGGTCCTGCTGGCTCCAAGGGAAACCATTTTAGGTTTTGTTTTGTTTTTTTGAGACAGAGTCTCTCACTGAATGTTGTGGCGCACGCCTTTGATCCCAACACTCAGGAGGCAGAGGCAGGCAGATTTCTCTGAGTTCAAGGCCAACCTGGTCTACAAAGCAAGTCCAGTAAAACCAAAGCTACACAGAGAAACCCTGTCTTGAAAAAACAAAAACAAAAACAAAAAAGAAACAGAGTCTCTCTATTATGTAGCTCTGGCTATCCTGGAACTCGCTCTGTAGACCAGGCTGGCCTTGAACTCACAGACATCTACCTGCTTCTGTCTCCAAGTGCCACTGAGTACAGCCTAAGGGGAACCATTTTAAAGCTCTCTGAGAAAGAGATTCAGCTAGTACAGTCACACAGGCAGTCGTGACAGTGCACACTCACTCACCCTGCTCCACCTACCTTCCTGAGAAACCAGGTGGGTGTAACAGGACAAAATGGGAGTGTGAGCAGAACACTAGAAACAGACTGCTGCTCAAGTACTGGCCACAGTGGCTCTAGGGAACTGCATGGGAGATACAGTTTCCATTCTGCAAAACCAGAAAATTAGAAACCACTGGCCCACTTAACTCTTCGTATTTCTAAAGCTACAGCGCAACATTTGTAGCTATAAGCATATGCAAACAAGGTTCTCTGTACCTGTCCTCTAACTGAAAAACTAGTCTGCAGGTCAACAGTTCTGTATTCTCACTGAACTATGCCACTGGAGACAGAAAAACAGATATTATAACGTTGCTTCTTACACAGAATTACACAAAAGGCAAGAGGAACCCAAAGCTACAAAGAATTCTTTCCAAAACTAACTTTCCTAAAGAACCATCACTTGGCTAAAGCACCAAATACAAATAAATGAACTTAGGGGGAAAACACACCCTAGGCTTGAGAGATGGTTCCGCAGTTTAGAGCACTTGTTGCTTTTGCAGAGGACACAGGTTCAATACCCAGCACCCACATTTTCACAAGCATCTGTAATTCCAGAACCAGAGGATCCAATGCCCTCTTCTGTCCTTCATGGGCAACAGGTACACATGTTATGCACAGACATACATGTAGGCAAACACCCAAACACATAAAATAAATAAATCTAAAGAAAATAAATGGGGGGAAAAAAGGGAAGAATAACCATACCCTTGTTAAAATCACTGAATGTTCCCCCAAAGGGCTGGGCCTCAGGGAGCTTCAGTCAGAAGATAATGTACAACTTTCTACAGTATAGTTGGCAGCCTATATTCTTATGCAAGCTGCTTATCTTATACCATACTGTAATAGGAAAGATCGGTGACCATGCCTAGGGAGAACTTGCTGGTGGGCATATTATTTTAAAACGCGTAACACCCCTGTGTTACACAGAAATACAATCACTAATAACAACAAAACCCCACAAAAGGACTAGGTTCAGTGACAGAGCAACTGCCTAGAATAGCATGAAGGCCTGGATCCCATCCCCAACACAGCTCAGCTAGGCTGTGCGAGGTTGCACAGGCATGTTATCTCAGCACTTGGCAGGCTCAGGTAGGAGGCTCAAGAGCCAGCCACAAACAAAAAGCTTATCTAACAGTAAAGCACATCTCTGTGCTTTTTCCTGTGCCCTGTTTCCTGATCCAGCCAGGCTCTTTTCTGCTACTGACCTCAAATACCTATCTCGTCCTGTCTCGGCTCCTGCTCCAGCCCCAGCCCCTCCACAGCAAGGCCTTGCCCTACCCTGTAGCTTCTTTTCTTGCCTCACCAGGATGAGCCATCCTTCTCTGAGCCCACTCTACCTACTCACCTTCCTCAGCCCCAGTGTACAGCCATGGGCTGACGTCCTACACTGACCTCACAAATGTGCCCCTCCCTCTTTTCATCCTGTTCCACCAGTCACTTCCACACACCTTCTTGCCTCTCGACTCTGCTACAGCAATTGGCTCTATCGAACCCTTGGCAAATCTGCTTCAACTTAGTCCTGCTGATAGGCTTTGGGTGATAGATTAAGCATATTAAGCAAACTGGAAAAATGAGAGTACATTATAGTATTCTTCTTACTTTTGTAATATCTTTAAATTTTCATAATAAAAATTGGAGGGAGTTATTTCCATAGAAGTACCACTGGATTGAAGCAGAGAACTACCTTCAACTTTATTTCTGTTGCTGACTTTTGTCAAATAATTTATTAATAAGTTAACACCTATTATATTTCTTTGCTTATTTTGCTAGACGTCTCTCATAAGTCCTGGAAAGAAATCTGGACATGTTGGTGGATACAACCCAAAGCATTTCCTGAGCATCCCCTCTTTCTGACCAGAAGTCCATAGAACCCAAAGACAGCTAGGAGTAAAATACAAGCATCACCTGAAATCATCACACAAGTCTTACCACGTTTGGTGACAATGGCTAAGTCATGACATATACAATATATAGCAAACCTTTCTTCCTCAAAATATAAAGTTGACAATATTTTTACATTCTCAGACAATGGACTCTCATCTAGAGAGGAGAGTCGGTCAAATTTCTGCTAAACACAAACGTTTACATTTTACTTATGCCTGCAAAATCAGGACTGCCAGGAGCAGCCTAAGCCTGCCTGCCCATGGCTCACCTCCGCACATTCTCAGACCAATCACATGTTCCTGCTACTCTCACACCAAGGACAAGAAAGAAGCTCCTAGGCCTCTGACCATAAGCACTTTAACTTACCTCTACTTCTGGGTAAGTGTCACCATTTGGCTGTGTACTAGCTCATCAGAAGCCTGAGTCTATACACACAAAGCGAAGTTGTAAGAGCACACAGAGCTAAAGCACACAATGGAGGCACAGCACAAAAATAACAAGAATCAGGTTCAATTTCCCAGGTCTCTCGAAAATGCGGCCAGGGCCACTTAACTGGGTGGCTAGCCTTCAGTAACTACCTATGACCAAATGCCTAAACAGACATATAAACTTGCACATCAACCATCACCCCTTCCTATATAGCTCAGAGTTGAGAAAACAGCCAGGAAAATGCCAATTGTTTCTCAGTCTGTGTATTCAAGTCATGCTCAGTAATACATTCCCCTGGAATTATTTCCAACTGAACCAGACATTTTGGGAAGTTCTGTTTGTCACCAACTTACAGCTTGTCCATTGGCTTCATAAAGTGGGCATTTTTGCTTGATCTTGGCCAGTTCCATATTTACTTGTTTGCTGACGACAGCCATGGGATTCCCTCCTAGAAAAAAAAACTCAAACAAATTCAGCCTATCCTTGAAAAGAAAAGCGTCAAACTCAACACTTCTTTACTCAAAATTTAAAAATGCTAAATTTGGCCTTGGTGGCTGATGTCAAGACTGCAGCACTTCTGAGGCAAGAAGCAGGAGGATGGCTTGTTCAAGGCTACCCCACGGGCTGGGGGTGGAAATCAGTACTAGAGCTTGTCTCCCATTTGCAAGGCATGGAGTTGGATCCTCAGCAGCATTGCCAAAGGAATAAATAAATAAAACAGCTGAAAATGTATGGTGTCAATTATATCTTCTATTTTAAAGCTCACACTAAAAAAAAAAAAAAAAAAAAGTGTAAGACCAGCATAAAAATGTTAAATTAGCCAGGTTGTGGTGGTGGCTAATAATCCCAGTACTCAGGAGGCAGAGGCAGGCAGATCTCTGTGAGTTCGAGGCTAGTGTGGTCTACAAAGTGAGTCCAGGACAGCCAGGGCTACACAGAGATACCTTGTCTCAAAAAATAACAACAACTCAGGCTGGAGTTTAATCCCCACTGTGAGATGAGAATGATGTCCTTAATTCTACTTTTGTACTCAGAAGGTAAAAGCTTTGCAGATGTGGATAGGTAAACGTGAGTCCCTGGGCTGAATCGTACCAGCCTTAGAAGAATAAAACCTAAGGGCACTCACACACCCCGTTTCCTGCCATATGACCTCAACTACCCTTGACCAACAGCAAGAGGGCTATCAGATCACTGCTCCTTTGGCCTACTACCCAACTACAAAGAAAAAACTTCTTTCATTATGACCCGCTGTCTGTCTGTGGTGTGTCCCTATGACCCACTGTGTGTCTGTGGTGTGTCCCTATGACTGTCTATGGTGTGTTATGGCAACAAAACAAACACAATACTCAAATCAGTACATGATAAAACTACTGGTATAAATGTAAGCTCCATCTTTCTGGTTTTAGATTGTGTATTACAATACCAAACTAAATTACTTACCAAGACCTGTTACTACCATGGCTCCCAAATCAGCTACATAGTTTCCTTTTCGAAATGTAGCAACCCGTCCACCTACACGATCCTGTTTTTTAGAAATTAAATGGTCAAAGTTATTTACTCTATTTTAACCATAATAACTCAGCACACCAGGATCCAATCTTTCATAATATTAAAAGGAAAAGCGTTGTTTTCAGTCTACATGAAGTACAAGAACTGGTTCTATGTGCACAAAACACACACCAATGATAACCTAGCAACAAGCATGAGCGTCAGGAGTGCTGTGATGTAAAACAGTGTGTCAGCTAGAAGCCTACACGCCCTACCCAGCCATTCTAAGTGCCCAGGATGCACAAGGCCCACTGAGAGAAAACATATGCTTGTGCATTCCAACACTAAACACCAATTTTTTACCACCATGCTTTGAAGCTTGCACTTTAATGACTATAGTCACTTTACCAAGTTGCCCTGGCTAGTATTAAACTGATGGGTTAACGTAAGTCTAAGCAGCCTGGACTAGAGAAACACTAGCTGCTGTAACTGGATCACTTCTCTGATAAATGCTCTCCCCCAAGCAACCTGATGGCTAGGCACCCTCTACTGAACATAAGCTGGTAATAAGAGCTTTTACTCCTAAATAGGTCGACTTATGTCTGGTTTGGGAGATAAAAAAAAAAAAAAATTTACTGAGCTACCACAATAACTTAAAATTATGGAAATATCAAAGCACTTTGTAGATTTCATATGCACAACAATAACAACAACAAAAAGCAGAACAAAACCAGTTAGAGCATAATCCACATAGGAGGAATCACAATAACCTGCTATGCCTTCCTTTACTCTTAACACAGTACAGAGCACACACACAAAAGGCCTATAAAGTTAAAGGAGTTTTTCAGTAATTACTAAGAGGTAAAGTTTCTTTTTGTTTTGTTTTTGTTTGGTTGGTTTTGTTTTAAATAAAAATCTTTGGGCTAGAGAGATGGCACAGCAGTTAAGAGCACTGACTGGTCTTCCAGAGGTCCTCAGTTTAATTCCCAGCAACCATGTGGTGGCTCACAACCATCTATAATGTGATCTGATGCCCTCTTCCGGCCTGCAGGTGTACATGCAGGTAGAGCACTGTATTCATAATAAATAAAAGCCACCAAAAGGTAAAATGTTTTAAAAAACTCATTTATGAAAACCATTTTTGTATCAGCTTCCTAAAGTTCCAAGCCATCCACCTTCAGCTTCTATTTCAAGATCCAGAAATAATAGTAAATACAATCAATTCTTTTGGCTTTACCTGGCCCTAAAAGACTCTGTTTATCTGAGGTAACTTCTTTTCCCTGTCTAACAAAGAATATAATTTAATCACTGAAAGTATCATCTCCTACAAAAGGAAGTTTATGGATACTAAATTAAAGAGTTCCCTTTAGGGGCTGGACAGACAGCTCAGTGGTTCAGAGCACTGGACAATCCTGTTAAGGATCTGAGTTCAGGTCCCAGCACTCAATGTGCAGCTCACAAGCAACTGTGATCCAGCTCAGGGGATTTGGTGCCCTCTTCTGGCTCCTTGAGAGCATACTCAGATGTACATATATCCACACCCAGATTCATGCATAAAACATGTAATTAAGTAAAGACAGAGAGCGCTAATATAAAAAATTACCTGAAATTAGCCATCCAAAGGACTGATGAATCCCTTATGATTACCACATACTCAGTGATCACTTTGTAAAAATGTATTGTCAAAAATACTTTAGTGCTGCTCATTGACCTCTGTTACTCAAGTGACCCTAACAGTCACAGGAAGTGGAAGATGGAGCACAGTCTGCCTCTCTAGGCTTTGAATTAGATTGGTTGACATTACCCAGTTTATACATTTTTAATGGATAAAATATAAGAAAAAAAAATCACCACATTTTGGTCAATCCATGGGAATCTTCCATTCGACTCCATTTTTAGCAACAGGCATTTTACGTGGCATAGACCTTGGTAGATTAAGTTTGCCCGACATTTATACAGTCTGTGGGCTTGAATGTATACAGATCTAGATACATACTTCAACACATATCCTCACAGTTGACTTTATATCCACATACAATACCTAGAGGTGTCTAGACTATGTACATGCAAGTGTGTACAGACATGCTTAATACTGATGTTGTAATCTTTCAAATCACCATGCCAAAAAAACCCCAACCAAACAGACTTGAGTGCTAGAAATGTAGATCAATGGTAGAACTATGTGCAAAGCTCAGGGTTTGATTCCCAGCATCAAACAACCATTAATATAGGTAAAAGCTATAGCAGCAACTTTACAGTGTCCAAAAATACTCTATTACACCTCAGAAATCAGTCTGCGTAAGCACAAATTCTCATCTTTAAATTGCAGCAGGTAATTCCTTACCATGTTTCCATTAGGTCAGGAGTCTAATCCCAAAGTACAACTCTTACCCTGGCTTCCAGGAGTGTGACATCCATCCCAAAGCTCTGTAGCTGTCGAGCTGCTGCCAAGCCAGAAACACCCGAGCCTATAATAATCACCTTTCCTGTCTTTTTAGCTAAAAAGAGAAAAGAGAACAAAAATTGCAGTATTTTGTTATAGTTCAGAGTTTGTACTGTTTTTCTCTGGTGAAAAGGTCTGGTTTCTTTACGTAATGCCTTAAACAATTCAGTTACTTTTAAACTGTAGAACTGTAAAAATAACAAATGTCCAAAACTTGTAAAAATTAATTCAATGCTGTAAATTTATAACCAAATTCACAAGCTTAAGTCGTGTTAGTAATTAGAAGTCCTGCAGCCTAACCTCTCAGGAAGGCCTGCTCACCTATTCACAGCTAGGTTAGTGGGAGCATTTTCTTCAGAGCTTTATAACTTCTGTTTAAGTCATTATTAAAATTATTAAAATTTTCTAGAATACCTTTCTCATTTAGATCCCTGGCAAACATTATTGAAACAGTATGAAAAGGGCAAATATTTAGACAAAAGAAAAGAAAAAGAGAAAGAAAAGATGCACAGAGGAAAGCCTCAAAACCTGGTGTCTGCATAATTGCTTTCATTACTAACAATTTTTTAATTTTAAGTTCTAAAAACTGGAAATTAATCTTTTTCTAAAACCTTTTCAAACCAGAAATTCAAAGAAATGTACATTTTTTAAAAAAACTTTGACTGATGAGCCTGAGAATATTTTCACTAGTGGAAACTTATGAATAAAGATAAAATGTCACCAGCACCATTAATATTAAACACAGGCATCGAAGTACCAAATACCACTTAATTCATTTGGTGAGAAAGTCCTTACTTGGTAAAGGTTTTATCCTCTTATAGATGCCAAAGTTGATAAGACCGTGACGTTCTAAGTAACTGTGAACTCGGTGGACAAGCACAGTATCACCTGTAAATTAAAAACATGTTTATATTTCTAACGGTTTTAAACAGAAAGTTTTTGTAACTCTTCTTTCTACAATGTGAAGATATCCTACACACAACTCATGGACCCTTAGTCATGTGATTCTTTAGCAAACTAAGACACAGAAATATCAGGTACAAAATGTTCAACACAGAAATAAAGTTGAGGCTGGCCTCTGACTCTCCTGCTTCTACCCACAGAATGCTTAGGCCATGGGCATGTACCCATGTACCTGCCTAAATAAACATTATATGTATGCATGTATGTACATAGTATGTATTTATGTATGTATGTTTTCTCAAAACAGGGTTTCTCTGTGTGTAGCCCAGGCTATACTGGAATCACTCTGTAGACCTGGCTGGCTTCAAACTCACAGAGATCAGCCTACCTCTACCTCCCTAGTGCTGGGATTAAAGGCATGTGCCAGCACTGCCTGGCTAAATTGGCATTTTAAAGATGATATTATGGGCTGGAGAGATGGCTCAGCAGTTAAGCACTGGCTGCTCTTCCAGGGGTTCTAGGTTCAATTCTCAGCATTCACATGGAGGCTCCCAACTACCTATAATAGAATCTTATACCATCTTTTGGTGTACAGACACATATATGTAGACAAAATACTCAAATACAAAAATATATCTTTAAGAAATATGATAATTACATTACAGATAAAATAGAGAACAAACCTTTGGAAGGTATGACCAATGTTTATATATTTTGCAAAAACTTCCTAAGACTTTGTTGATGGTAAACAGAAAGAAAAGCAAATAACTAGCTAATCAAATTACCAGTGTATTCCACGGATCAAACTGAGACAATAGATCTGGGAAAGCACTTAGAAATATTCTGAATGTTTTCTCAATGTAATTTTCAGATTAGGAAAACAAACAAAAACTGAACTTACTATAAAGGTCATTTCTGGGGCCAGGTGTGGTGGCGCATGCCTTTAATCCCAGCACTCAGGAGGCAGAGGCAGGAGGATCGCTGTGATTCCGAGGACAGCCTGGTCTACAAAGTGAGTCTAGGACAGCCAAGGCTACACAGAGAAACCCTGTCTCAAAAAATAAAACAAAACAAAAAGGGTCATTTCTGCACAACACAAGATGAAATAAATTGTCAACAGAAGCCACCAGGTTCTCCCAGCAAGCACAGTACTTACTGTTGTAAGGCGCTTCTAACTGCTGGAGAGTAGCCTCAAATGTCAGCTGAATCTTTGGGTTGTCCAACCATAACTGCAGCTGTATTTAAATGACATAAGTTGTATTACACACCCACAGATACATGTCACCTGACCAGTTGTGTCACCTGACCTCTTAAATGTAAGACTTCAACAATAAGGTTTTATATTCATATAAACAGTGAGGGTTATAGTCCTAGCAAGGAAACTATTACCGAACACAAAAGGGTACCAAATTAGTGAATTATTGAAGCTGGAGTCTATCTGACCTAAGAAAGAAAAATTTCTAAATAACCAATAGGAAACACCTAGGACTTAAACCTGGGGTTAATGTAATTCCAGATACTGAGAGGATAAAAATCACACTGTTGCGCTGTTACACAGAGAAAGTTGTCTCAAAAACAACAACAACAAAAATCACATTGTTACAATTATGTAGGTATACAGATGCTGAAAAGTGTCAGCGATGGCCCCTCAGTTTTGAGTTGAACAACTAATTAATGCCTTGGCCTTTGTGGATCCGGAAAAACAGAGTATTCTAGGAGTCTAATTCTGAGATAACCAAGAGGAGATAGATACAAGACAGGAAGCTAAGAGGAGGTAAGTCTGCAGTGTGAGAATGACTTAAACGTACAGAGGAGCCTAGAGGAAAAGAAAGGAGAGGACCTCACTTAATGGAGAGCTGGGAAGCACCTGACTGACCACATGGCAGAGGTGCAGGAGAAAATCAGAGTACTATATAACTAAAGCCAAAATAGTGTGTTTAAGAAAAAAACAAAAGGGAACAGTGAATTATTTCAAAGTCTGCAGATGAAGAATGAAAAGATTATAGCATAGTCAATGATTTTCAATGAATTTAAAAAGAAATGCTCTCCAAGGTAAACAGACAGGGAGGCGTGCATGCACTTTCTGTGAGTTGAGGCCTGGTCTACAAAGTGAGTTTATGACAGCCAAGGTTACACAGAGAAACCCTGTCTCGAAAAACAAAGCAAAACAAGAGCAGAAACATGCACTACATGAAACAAAACCAATGCAATTGTACCTAAAACTTCCCCTAAACAAATATTGGTAGCTCTATACACCTGTTGATTCAATCATGAGACATATCAATGTCAAGATTTATAAGCTAAGACATTTCCATTCACTTAAATACCAGCTTTATTGTGTTTCAAACCTCTAGTATAACTGACCTGTCCGTCATCTTAGCTATATGGTACTTTGTGATTCAAATTTTGCAGTGGTTGTACAACCTAGTAGCCAAACTAACAAAGTAAGTAGGAGCTAAAAAGCAAACATGGCTCAAGATATGTTAGAGGCATATTCAAAACACGAGGAACTCCATAGATACTATGAGAAAATGATGGGCATGTTTATAAATAACACCTTGCAGCCTGGCACGGTGGAGCACGTCTTTAATCCCAGCACTTGGAGGCAAAGGCAGGCGGACCTCTGTGAATTCGAGTCCAACTTGGTCTACAAAGTGAGTCCCAGACAACCAGGACTACACAGAGAAATTCTGTCTTGAAAAATCAAAAACAAAACCAAAAAACAAAACCCAAATAACACCTCGCCCTCCCTAATAGCTAAAGAAATTTGTTTTGTTTTGAGACAGGGTCTTATATAGCCTAGGCTCAGCCTCCTGAATGCTGGCTGCAGTTAAAGGCAAGGCTACCATGTCCGATAGCTAAAAAATTTTTGGTAAAGGACATTTTCAAAAAATTACAGCATACAAATGATTAATAAATACAAAAAAAAAAAAACCGCAGTAACCTAAGAATTAAAAATAAGGTGGGTTTGTCTTACAGTAGCACAGCATCATTCAATAACAAAAATGGGGGCAGGACAATCAGATTATAGTTCAATCTTTCTGGATTCTTTTTGTTCTCTCTCTCTCTCTCTCTCTCTCTCTCTCTCTCTCTCTCTCTCTCTCTCTCTCTCTCTCTCTCTCTCGTTTTCAAGACAGGGTTTCTCTATGTAGTCTTGGCTGTCCTGGCCTCACTTTGTAAACCAGGCTGGCCTCGAACTCACAGAAATCTGCCCACCTCTGCCTCCCAAGTGCTGGGACTAAAGGCGTGCGCCACCATGCTCGGTGAGACAGGTTTCTCTATATGTTAACAGTCTTAGCTGTCCTGGAACTTACTGTGCCGACCAGGCTGGCCTCAAACTCACAGAGACCCACCTGGCTTACTTCAGCCTTTCTGGTACATAATCTGCATTAAAATGCTAAAAGTGTTTCTAACTTATGAAGTTTTTACTCCTGGTATAACCACTATTAAAGTGAATTTTTTTCTCTTTGGGTATTGGAAAATATCTTTACAAAGTTTTCGTTTTCTACAAGTTGCGATTCTATTTCCATGCACACAGAACCATACAACCACTGCTCACTTTGGATCACAAACTACCACGTAACTACAATGACACGTCAGCTATACTGGAGATACGAAACATGTGAATGCCAGGGCGTAAGTCAATGGAAACATATTCCAGACACAGAACTGAAAACACATTGAAACTAGTTAAAGTTTAATTACAGCAAAGTAAAAATGGAAACTTAAGTTTCTAAATAGTTAAATATTTCTAATAGAAGAGTTAAGTTTCTAAATAGTTAAATGGTCCAACTGTTAGGAAAAATACTATAAAGTTAGTCTAGAGGAAGTTAAACCAGGTGACAAAAAAGGGTTAAGGATGCAGCTTTGAAGGGAAAGGCAAAGTGGTTGCTTAAAGTAGCTTATATCTGGCTGAGGATATGGCTCAGTGGTGAAACACTTGCCTAGTTAGTGCGTAAACAGCCAATCTCCAGCACTTCTCCCCTCCCCACCCCATCCCACCCCACCCCAAAAACGGTTGAGACAAATTTTGTTTCAATGTAGATTTTTAATATTTATCAGGTATGAGAAGGATCCTTTAAAAAGAATGCAAATAGAACCCCAACTTATAGAAATAAAACTTTGCCCCCATCACTTTCCAGTACCCATGTTGGATGGCTCACAACTGCCTGTAGCTCCAGCCCTAGAACATCTAGGATACCTGTGGATTCTGTGGATACCTGTATTCACATGCACACACACACCCACACAGGTATACAAGCATGCACATACACACGTGCAAAATAAACACAATAAACATAAATCTTCTTAAATAGCTAAAGGAAAAAACAATTTTTCTCTGGCAATAGTTATATATGGAATAAAAATAATACAAATGATTTAATATCTTTTTCTGCTCTTCTATTTTGTTTTTCAATATTCCTTATAAAAGTCATGGATATTTTTCAAAATTAAAGTGAAAAAAGGGAGGCATAGACACTTACTGTGCGGTTCCTGATGAACAGAAAAACCTTCTGTGTCTGCTGGGGCCCACTGATGATGTCAGGGAAACAGGCTGCTTCCTGAGAGGTCATCCGGTCATGGGGAAGTCTGCTTTGAAAAGCTGCACCCTCCACACCTAGCAAAGGAAGCAGAGGGCCACTAGAACAGTGCATACGGGCATAGACCAGTGATGAGGAAACCTTAAATGCCTCTTCTGCCTGAAGACAGCTGTAAACTGTGCCTAATTCACAGACTGATACTGCCTTCAAAAAGTTGTTTGTTTTAAATTTTGCCTCAAAAGTTAAAATTTCAAGCTTAACATCTCAAAGTTTATTAATGAAGTAATTACAACAAACCATTTACAATATTTTCATCCATCAATCAGATAAACTGAATTATATTCTAATTACAATGAATATTGCAGATACCATACAATACAATTTAAAGGGGGGGGGGAGTAAAAGTACACTAACAGGCCAGGAGTTAAAAAATGCAGTCACAGGCCTTAATTTGAGATTACAGCATGAAATGGAAAGTTGAAAACTCAAAACAGAAGAATACACAAGCTCATCATGAGCAGGATGAACTAAATCCTCATTATCTAGCGTTGGCGAGTGGGCAGAGAAATCAAGCAGATTGTCATGGTTAAGTCAGAAGTAGACCAAGAGTTTACTTTTTCTGTCAGCAACATTAGAAATACTTCACTCTATACAAGCGAAATGCTGCTATACACAGTGTACGACAGAGTATGCCCAAAGAAAACGAGTTACTCTGAGATTACTTAAATTTGGCTTTTAAATATTTTATAAGCTGGTGGGTTTTATCGTGTTTGTAAGGGATTCTTGGAAAGGCAGGCACATGCTGGGGTTACAGCTCACACATCTTAAAAACACTAACGCAGGCAGACAGGCCTGAACGCAAGTGCTTACCCAGCCCTAGATCCAATCCCCAGCAAATGTCCACTCCAGAACCAGGAGAGGGACAAGAAAAGTTACAATTTTTAGAGTTTCTGAATTCAATATTATAAAGTATTATAGTAAGTAAGAAAGCAAGACAAAAGTGCCTATATATAATATTTAAAAGTCAGAAAACAGGAAGTTAGAAGCAATGATAAGAGGGTTTAGTGAAGACTAGAATTGAAAGAGCACAGCAGGTACAAATTTAACTTGAAGACTGTAGCTACTCTATCGAGGGATCTGTTTCCACAAAGACATGCAAATGACAATCACCACTTAGAGAAAGTCACAGTGAACAAAAAGGCCAAGTAAAACTGCCCAGTGCTGACAGAGGCCACACACTGGAAATAGCTGTTCTCCCACAACAGCACTGCCCACCACTAGATGTAAGCACAGGGCAAACCCCTGAGCTGCACACCACTAAATAACCAACAATCCTGTATTAGCTAACTCCAACCTAAAATCAAAGATTGTCAGAACAATTAAATATCCCTCAAAGGACAAAAATAAGAGCCTTCTCATTGCAGGTGGCATGTGATACTACTTGAGGAGGAAGTGGTGGTGGAAGAGGTACCAACAGGGGCAGAAATTTTCTAAAATTATACAGCTTTGATGTCCCTGTCCCCTACCTCAAACCAAAACAACTGAACAAAAACCAGAAGTCCAACTCTAAAATATCTTAACTCCTTATAATGAATAGTTATCTACTCACTACAGTTTAGTGCTTAGGCCAAGTACTTCATAGGTTATAGTTCATGTGTGTACTATTAACATAAAGTTAATGATCACTATAAAATCCCCACTACACTCCACTTCTCCGTTGACCGTGGTGGTGCCTGTCATAATGCCAGCACTCCAGAGGCAGAGGCAGGAGGAGCCTAAGTTCAAGGTCGACCTGGGCTTTATGGCAAAACCCCACCATGAGCCCAACCAAAACATCAACAAACACTCTTCTTTGGCTTGCCAAAAATAATTTTCTTTCTTAGCTATACTATATTACGTCCTGGCTTTAAAAGTGGTCGATTAATTAACACTTCTACTAAACCAGATTATTTTTCAACAGCAGAAAAAACTATGTGGGAAAAATAATCCCCCCAAATTTCATATGACACTTGGTTCCAAGATGCAAGTGTTCTTGGGGAAAACAAATAAAAAACCACATACACTTGGTTAACTTTGGGCATCTGAGGAGTATGTAACAATTGAGATAAGTTTACACAGCAATTTCAAAGTACTTCTCTAGATCAGGAATCAAAAATGTTATACAAATGCAAATAAGAAACTAAAAAGGTGGTATAATATATCAGAAGCAATATTCCTTTACAGCTCCATCTTCCTGCTCTGACTCTGTGACACTAAGTTCTCAAACTGAAAAAACCTCTAGGACACTCAGTGAATGCTGAGGTGACTGCTCACGCACAAGCCTGGTGCTCTCCTCAGTACTCAACAAATCAAAACTCTCAGTAGTTATGTTATTTTTTGTATTTAGGGATAGAGTATTATTTAAAGGATGAAGGCCATTGTAAAAACTGGGCAACAAGATTAAAAAAGCAAATCTAGACTTTTTTTTCAAAGAAAACAACAAAAAGTTAATTTGGCATAAGCTGTCCAGAAGCTAAATCAAAGTTTCTTTCCTATGGAATATTTACAGGATGAAAACAAAGATCACTCTGGATAATCCAACATCTCATAGCAATCTCCTTTACAGGAAACCTGCTGACCTGGATAATGTCTTTTTTTTTTTTTTTAAAGTAACCAACAGTACACAGAATTCAGAAGTAATTTGCATTTGGCTCTAGAATATAATTTTTACTTCTGTGTGTGGATACACTACACTTAATACAATCTATTATTCTAGAAATTTAGAAAATTACAAAGATGCTGTCTAAATTTTTAAAAAGCCTCAGCCTGCCTAGCTTCAGTCCTATCTCCCACCCCTCACAGAGTTAAGTTCTACAAGACGCTTCCTTCTAGTCTGCAATCATGCTAAACTACAACGCCCTTTCTGACCACCTGACGCTGTCTCTAAAAACACACAAAACCTTCTTCTTTAAAGGAACAGCCCACATTCTGCAGGGCGGGTCAACTAGAGAAGGGGCAGGCAGGGAGGCAGCACTCTTAAGTATTTTAAGCCACAAAACTACTTTGCCCTGCTCTTTATGAGATGCAAATAGAATTTTAACAAGGGCTGAGTTACACGGAAGTTAAAGAGTGGAGGCCTGCGTGCATCAGTTGCCTTTGAGTATTGTTTTAAGAGATAAATTAACTAGATTTCAGGCTGAAAGTGAAAACAAACAAATATCTGGTGGGATCTACATAAAGTCTTTTCTTAAAATCAGCAGAGGTGTGTCAAATCCTACAACAATTTTAAAATAAAAAGAGTAAAGGCAGGAGAAAAGCAAAGTCAAGAGCCCTCACATTTACACGCTTTGTTTGTAGGGCAGATGCCTGCGGATCAGTATGTAGAACAGTCTATACGCTAAGAAGCAAGGTCCCTGAGTGCTCGCTCACAGCTGCTGGTTTACTGCTAAGGTTCTTTGTTCTGTCAGGATCTGACTCAGGGACAGGGGCACACAGCACTATCTGTTTGAAGGCAGGAGCTAGACAAGATGACCTCAAGCTCCCTTCTAGCGCTAAGAGTTAGGAGACACACATCAAGATGGATCTCAAGAAATCCAAGATACAATCCTGGCCACAAGAAACCCTCAAAGTTCCCTGGCTTCATTTGGAGACCGCTAACCACGTAGGCATGTTTTAAACTCTGACTGTGTCACACGTTTGCTTCTGAACCTTGCAAGATCTAACCTAAGAGAGGATTGGCGGGGTTCACACCATTCACCACCCTCCTGGCAATACCCAGAACCATGCTCTACAGTTTCACATGGCTGCCTGCTGTTGTACCAGCAATACAATATGCTGTTTACGTAAGCAAAGAGGAACAGTTTCTAAAAACAAAAACCAACAAGAGAACTTGATTTCCTTCAGATTAAGACTCTAGAGGCTGTGTTCATCAAGTTTCAAGGAAGATCTCCTGCATCACTCAGTGAAAGCATTCTCTCTGAAGCAGCATCTCCTTGGGACAGTATGGAAAGATCTCCACTTAGAACATTCCAATCCTCTTGACTATCAACTACCAACTACTCTATCTCCAAGGAACTACCTCTGGTCCAAAACAAAGCACAAATAGATCCTGAACCTGCTAGACACAAACTACAACAGACAAATAACCTATACTTAAATGAAAGTTGACAGCCTTCAGTAGTAAGTAATAAGTATTCCAATTTTAAGTGTCTAAACAAATCAGCTTTGGGCCCTGGTGCATGTTCGTTCTCTCTCTCTCTCTCACACACACACACACGCACACACACACACACGCACACACACGCGCGCACACACACACACACTTCAAAGGACGAAAGGATGAAAGACAAGCATGTTACTTCCAGTTCTTGGAACAAGCCTAATTGTCCCAAATGACTGTCCTACAAGTCCTTTACTTTTTCCTAGAAGTAAAAATCTACAGTTTGGTCTGAACAGAGAGAGTCCTACGAATATTCTTTTTCTTAAAGGTAACTTTTACCCTAGAAACAAAATAATTCAACTGTACATACTGTTAGCTGGAAAAAGTACCTAGCAGCAACAATCACACCTATGAAGGTGTCACCTGCAGTCTAGTCCTACCTAGAATACCTTAGCAATGTTTAGACTTCCCAGTCCATGGTTTCTTGTCTATGACTACTGCTACATTTCTCTTTAAAGGTCCCATTGACTCCCAAGAATATTACCCGCCATCGCCTCAAAAACATGAAGAATGGAGGGCTGAGATCGGCCTGAGGACTTCAACAGTCTGCTTGCCTTTGTTCTGGCTACACTCTCTACTTACACTATCCTGTCCTGTGGGTTACATTACCCCTGCGCTTCTGGCTACAATGACAATACCATAGCCAAAAACACTTGCAAGCATCAATCACTCCCTGACTTGGCGGCTCTTGCTAAAGTGGCAAGCATCTAATGCCACCCTCACCTGATGCTTGGCCGTCTCCATACCCTCCAGAACTGTCGTCTTGAAGTCCTCCTGCTTGCCCTGTGGAAGGAAAGAGGAGAACTCAGGGACCTTACTCCATAAATTAAGATAATATTTGGACATAAAGGCCTAATAGTTGGTGACTCAAGAATTTACCACCAACTAGTAAACCCATATCAGAGAGCTCTTTCTGGAATAAGGCCCAGGGAATTACATCATCTTTCAAATTCTGATCAGGAAATTTCAACTTCACATGCTGATCCTTGTTGAAAGGCAGTAGAACAAGTACATAATATTTCTAATCCCTAAATTCTTGCTGCCAGTCGTATTTAGTAAGTCTGGATGGGGATGGGAGATGGATTCTAATGCCCTGTAGCTAACTGTTGCTACACTGAGAGGGTCTGACATAGGCTATAAGACCTGAAATTGCAACAATTTAGCATCAATTCAAAAGTCTCTTAGTTTTCTATCTAAAAAGACAACAAGCAAATGACTGACAATCTTAGTAAAAAAAAAAAAATCCTGTTCTCATCAAAGCAGGGGATATAACTAGAAGACTCAGCACCAAAAGTAGTTTTGTTTACCACACACAGTAGATAGGACTGGACTGAATATTGCAGTGTTTCCTTAGTAAAGACACCATGTAATCAGAGGCCAAGCTACAGACCAGGGACTCAAGGAACTCAGGCAACATCCTAGGGGAACTTCTACCTTAAGCTATATACTAAGCCTTGCTTTAAAAAACAAAAACAAAACAAACAAACAACAACAAAAAAACCCTCCACAATGGTACTTTGTAGAACTTCAAGAATCTAAGCTTTAAATTAATCAGAAAATATCAACAGACTATCTTCTACAATCTAATCAAGACAGACACCATGATCTTAGGCTTCCAGCCCCCTGGCACACTGCAGGGGCAACACCACGTGGACTCTGAAAGTAGGGAAACACAGTCTCTCAGTGATCTGAACTTAAAACAAGCTTCACTAGACAGTTTACCTTAGGATATCCCCACAAGACAGCAGATTGGTTTTTCCACCATTGAGTTTGAAGGAACAGTAAAGTCAAACAATTACAGCCCTTATAAAATTGTTCCAAGGTCTATGAAAAGTTAAATGATAGCTCTATCCAAAATATTAAGGACTGAAATTCAAGCAGTGACTTTTGAGAACACTATAATAATGTGCTGGTAGATAGCAGACACTTTTTAAAAGATCATTTTCCTGTGCTCTTGTCTAAAGGACCCACTTGGTTCTAGAAGGTTCTTTGGCTTATAACAAGATTATCATGTATATAACTTTTTGTTTAGAGGCCCTAAGAAAAAACCCATAGGCATGAGAAGACTGAACTGCTAACACAATCTACAAGCTAATCTTGAGAACACAGGACCTACAGCTTAAATCAGCAATGTCCACTCTTGCTATGATCTTTTTTTCCTGAAAGAGTTGTGGGCTTAAAAAAAAAAACATCATTGTTGGTTTGTTTCTGAACAGAGCTAAGGTAGATCAGAATACTAAATCATATTTGGAAAAAGAAGAGTGGGCTCATAACAGTAAAACCAATACAGCTGAAGAATAACATTTGAACATTAGCTGTTCTCTCAAATGATGCTCCTGACTTGGCAAAAGTGAAGGTTTCTTACAGAAACATATCACTACTAAACAAAACAAAACAAAACCCCTAACAGAGAAGAAAAGCACCCTTCTAGTTTGTTTTTGAGATAGGGTCTCGCTATATAGCTCCTGCTGACCGGGAACTCACCACATACAACAGGCTGGCCTTGAACTCACAGAGATCCACCTGCCTCTGCCTCTCAAGTGCTGGGATTAAAGGCGTGTGACACCACACCAGGCTGTAAAACCACTTTCAATTGGTCACTGACACTCAATATTCCACCCTTTCTATTCCTATCATTTCCCTTTCTCCAACTATATGTCATGCAATAAGCATTGTTTAAGCTACAAATAGCTCTACTCATTTTTCTATTGTCAACAGTATTCAACAAAAAGATATTTCTTATTCATGATTACTGTGCTACAAAGAATGAACAAAGTATAAGGTAAGGCAGTCTTTCTTGCTTCTGCTTTTAAAGGTACATTTTAAAAATTCTTATAAAGACAGTGAGCAAGTATGGTAGTGCATGCCTATAAATAACCCTGAGGACTTGGGAGGCTAAAGTAAGAGGATGCCAAGTTCAAGTCCAGCCTGGCTTACATAGCAAAACTCTTTGTTTTTACCAAGATACTGTTCGTTAATAAGAATATATAGGAGAATTTAGAAGCTATTTAATACCCTAGAAATATTTTAAAGGCTTTTTCATAATATGAAAAAAATTCAAATCCAAAGTATTGTGTGGGTAAACAAAAGGATAAACGCAAAGGGTAACTAACATACAGCATAAGAACTGATGGAAAGCAAAACTAAAATATTCTTTGTTTGATTTGTTTTGTTTTGTTTTTGAAATAGGTTTTCTCTGTGTAGCCTTGGCTGTCTTGGACTTACTTTGTAGACCAGGCTGGCCTGGAACTCACAGAGATCTGCCTCCTGAGTGCTGGGATTACAGGCTGAACCACCTAGCCTGGATAAAACATTCTTAGTAAGACTTAGAAAGAAGATTTATCTATTGGCCTAAAAGTTTAATTTGTTTAGAAGTGAAAGGATGTGGTTATTTTCTAACCATTATATACTTGTGTATTCACCCAGTTTTCAAAAGAGCTGAAAAGAATCCTCTTTGGTTTTGGTTTTGATTTGTTTTTAAGACAAGACTTCATGTACCCATTTGCTATTATGTATCTGAAGATTAACTGAATTTCTGACCTACCTGGGGCTCCCTTCCAAGTGCTTGGATTATAGGCTTGCACCACTACTGAATGAAGAACAAGTAATCTCTCAACTGAGCTACATTCCTAGGCTCAAAAGGGTTTGTTTGCTTGTTTTGCAGTGCTGAGCACTGAACCCATGACCTTACGTACGCTAGGCAAGCATTCCATTACTATGCTATATCCCAGCCTAGAATCTTGTTTTCTTTTCTTTTTTTTTTAAGATTTATATTTATTACTATGTATACAGTGCTCTCAGGCCAGAAAAGGACATCAGATCACATTATAGATGGTTGTGAGCCACCATGTGGTTGCTGGGAATTGAACTCAGGACCTCTGGAAGAGCAGTCAGTGCTCTTAACCTCTGAGCCATCTCTCCAGGCCCCCATCTTTTTTGTTTTCTAAGACAGGCTGGTCTTGAACTTGATGTACATATGAGCCCAGACTTGAACTCTTGCTTTCACCTCCCAAATGCTGTTACAAGGCCCTCTGCCACTGAGTTACAGCCTCAGTCCTGCCAGACGTCCTTATTGTTAATATTCTGGATGAATATGACAGGGGCTACACAATCTGAGCCTCCTTTACAAATTTCAGTGTTGGGATTACAATCATGGGCTGTCACATCCAGTTCATCATTTTCTTCATAAGGGCACAGATACAAATACTAACAGCCAACTTTCTACATAGTTAGCATATATAAAATATCTTATTCATCTAACCTGGGACTCTCCAGACCTTAGGATTCTGCTCCTTACTTGTGAAAGCAAGCACACGGTTATCTTTAATAAGTAAAAATTCAAGATAAAAAAGTGAAAATATTCAAAAGTAACTTTTTTGGCACCACTGCCTTATTTTATTTCAGCCACCGTATGCACACACAAGTGCTCAAACATGCAGTAGCAACAACAAATTCCTCAAGCACTACTTAGGTCATGTGTGCACAACTTCTCCAAATCAAGAATCAGTCTTTGGCTTATCTTCTGTAACAACTGTGGGACTATCCCCTTTAGGGCTCCAGTTCCATCACTAGATGCTTCCTCATCTTGATTTAAGTACCCAAGGGCCCATTTTTTCCAACATCTTAAACAGAAGTCAGTGTTGACCTTCAAATACTCAAATATATGGAGGTGAAAAGGACCAGTTTGCTGACCCCAAGAACTTCCTACTTTAACTAGTTTCCTGCAATTACATCTACATTTGTAATTTCTCTAAGTAGCTTGATAAACCTCTAAATCTTCTTAGAAGAAATGACTGTTTCAGAAATGAGATGTCAATCTAGTCACTTCACACCTTGGCAAATTAGCTTGGTAATAAGAAATCATTATTTTCAGAGAAACCCTGTCTCAAAAAACCAAAAAAAAAAAAAAAAAAAAAAAAAAAAAAAAAAAGAAATCATTATTTCAAAAATTAAAAAGCAAAAATGTAAAACTCTTCTTTGAACACACAAATCCCCATTTTATTAACAATCAGGGCAATTTTGTGTTTAATAATTTCATAATTTAGCCAAGCGTGGTGGCACACACCTTTAATCCCAGCACTCAGGGGGCAGAGGCAGGTGGATCTCTGTGAATTCAAGGCCAGCCTAGTCTACAAGAGAGTCCAGGACAGCCAGGGATACACACAGAGAAACCCTGTCACGAAAAAACAAAACAAAACAAAACAAATAATTTCATAATTTGATGTTTAATGGATACTTATCACAAACTGCTAAGCACCAACACAAAAATAGAGGAGAACTCCTTCTTTAAAAGAGCTTATTTGGAAAAATATGAAAAATACCCATAAAGCAACTTTTAAGACATGAAATAAGATAATAGACTTGAGGATCGGGATGATTTTCTTTTCTTTTTTTGGTTTTTTGAGACAGGGTTTCTCTGTGTAGTCTTAGCTGTCCTAGACTCTCTTTGTAGACCAGGCTGGCCTTGAACTCACAATGATCCACCTGAGACAGAGGTCTCCCAGGTGCTGGGATGAAAGGCTTGCGCCACCACACCCAGCTTGAGGATGATTTTCTGTACAGGTCTCGAAGCATTTGGATAGACTGAGAGGCCCAAAGCATCCAAAGGCAAAGAGACAATCAGATGCAGTATGCAGAATATGGCATAGCACACTTAACTAGGGAGATGGTCTGGAGGAGCAGTGGGAGAGCAAGCAGAGATAGCCAACTGCTAGGTATGTCCAGTTTGTAGCCCACAGGACACATGAGGCTGAGAAGAGCCATAAATGTGGCCCCAAAACTCTGTGAACTTACTTAAATCATTATGAGAGCTTCTTACAACTATTTTTGTGACTCAACTATATGGTTCACCAGTGTGAACTTTGTAGGTGTTAACATTAAGGCATTATGTCCAAACCTTGGACACCCCGAAACCTAATCTTGATCTTAGCATTAATGGAAGAAAATTGATCTTTAGCAAGAACGCGGTATAACAAAATGTATTTTACTTAAACTGATCTGACTACTTTGTACAGATGTCTTGGAGAAAGAAGTGACCTAGAGAAAGAAAATGAAATTAAAAAGCAATAAAATAACTTACATGTAAAATGTAACACAATACTTAGCAAATCACAAAGGCTGTGTACATGAGGATATAAAGGGATAAAGGACTTTAAAGATTACTCCATTTTAATTTAGGAGAATAGTAATGCAATTGATAAAATGGGAAGAGATAAACTGAAATGGGATTATTCTAAAGATGTCTGAAATTAAAGACTAGAACACAGAAGGAACAATAAATCTAAATGTTTTAAAACTGCACAAACATATAAATAAATAAATACATGATTCATTTTAGGAAAGTAATCAAAGCCTTAATTTTTTTTGTTTTTGTTTTTGTTTTTTGGTTTTTCGAGACAGGGTTTCTCTATGTAGCCTTGGCTATCCTAGACTCGCTCTGTAGACCAGGCTGGCCTCGAACTCACAGTATGACTCCTGCACACTTGTTCTGTCCTGTACCACATAAGCACAAGCACATAAAATAATGTTTTGAGAGAGAACATCACTACTTTGTACTACCTTTCTGTTATCTCCATATTAAAAAGTAACTATAAAAACACCATTCAAAGCTGGGTGTGGTAGTGCATGCCTTTGATCCCAGTACTCAGGAAGCAGAGGCAGACAGACTTCTGTAAGTCTGAGGCCAACCTGGTCTACAAAGACTCCAGGATAGCCAGGGCTCCATTACACCAAGAAACCCTATCTCAAAAAACGAACAAAAACTAAACAAAACAACAAAAAATTACAAACCACACCAACCAAACAACAACAAAAAACCCCAACACCATTCAAAAGCTGGGCATGGCAGTTAGCACACCTTTAATCCCACCACCACTCAGGAGGCAGAGTAGATCTCCCTAAATTCTAGCTCAGCCTGAACTATACAGTGAGTTCTGGGACAGCCAGGGATATAGAGAAAGGCCCAGTCTCAAAAACAAAACAAAACATCAACAATAAAACCCAAAACACAAACAAAAAAACATTCAAGAGTCTGGAGATACGGGCTCCTGTTTATCTGGCAGGACCTGCAGTGAACCCCCAGCTCTCAGGTTTAGTGACTCAAAACTGCTTGTAACTCTAGTTTCCAGGGATCTGATACCCCCCCCTTCTGACCCTCAGGCAACCAAGTATACACGGTACATATATACACAGACACACACACTCATATATATAAATAAAAATAGTAAAAACAATCTAAAGTATCATTAAGATAAACTCAATACACTTTTTCCTACTACCTATTTGACCCAATTCTGTGCAAAATAAATGTCTGTTAGAATAAATGTAAAGCAAAGTAAACTAGATTCACAGAGATAGGAAAAAAAAAGACTCTTCAAGCACACTAGAAGTCTGTTAACGATGCTAATGACTGTCAGTATTTGAGGAACAATATTATTCTAAATATAATTCATAGGTTTCAACTGAAACAGAAATCCCAGAGTTACACCATCATTATAAAAATGAACTAAAACAGCCAACCTTCCATAATGTCTAGAACTAAGAAAGGGTTCTGCTGAAAACAGGCTATCCCTCTTCACCATGCCAGAAGAAACAGAAGTCAGAACAGTAACCATGGAGACAAAGTAAGAAGTCAACACACAGGAAGCTGCTAGGGAAAGCAAACCTTTTTTGAAATCAACAGAAAGACTATTTTTTACAAACTATTTACCCACATCCCATAGTACAGATTTTCCTGATCCGTATTTTATGCAGTCTTGATTCATGGTGTAGATTTCAAAATGCTTCAAAGAAAATGTATAATTCTGATTCTCAGTTATGCTAACGACAAGCTTACGGTGTCTGAGCAGTAAAAACAAAGAAACAAACAAACCCCAAACCTTCACTTTTCTTATTTATCTGTTTTTAAAATTGTTGGTATCAAACTTTATTCTGGCTCCACTATTAAAAGTACCAGTGTAACATTTCATACCAATGCTTACTATTATCTTCAAAGTTGCACATATTTGACAATAATGTACTAAATTGACATTCCAGTTTCCAAAACGATCTATGTAGTTTATAATTTGACCTGAATCTTTTTTCTGGCTAACATATGAATAATCCTATTCCTATTCCTAGTTCAACTTTACTGTTCAACATAATGGTAGGATGCACACTTTCCCAATGGAATCCTCACAGAAAGCCCCTGTAGCAGATGAAGAAAATTCTCATGGACAAATTACCCCATCATTGTATTACAATGTGATCAGACCAAATAAATGATAGAAGAGAATTGAAAGTTATAATAATAAAGTTGTTCAACTAAAATTATTGTTTTCCTTAAGAAAAATCAAAACAAAATAAACAAATAAACCAACTCATTAGGAAAGCAGGGCAGAGCCAGTACTCTGGAGGCAGAGGCAAGTGGAACTCTGTGAATTTGAGGACAGCCAAGGCTACATTGTGAAATCCCTGGGGGGGAGCGGGGGGGAGAGGAGACCAAAACCAAACCAAACCAAAAATCATTAATTCTTCATGTTTAATGTAAAATTTCCAAAATCCAATCTGATTTGACACAACTTCTAAAAGGTTTGATACAACACAGTAACTAGTGTTAGGATTTTGCTCCAGTCTGCCTACCTGTGATGTCATTGCCTACCTGTCATAGGGGTGTGGCCCAAGGTTATAAAAGGCCAAACCCTCCTCAGGGCTCTCCCTTACCTCTCTCTTCCTCTCTCTCCCTCTTTTTCTGGAGTACTCCTTCTCCCTCCTTTCTTCCTTTCCCTATGCTCATTTAATAAACTCCTCATCTACTATCTGTTGCCTGGCATCTTATTTTAATTATTAAAACTAGTAAATAACAATAATCTGTATTCTTTAAAAAAAAAAAAAAAGCACCAGAGTAGATGTTAAGTATTCTTTTCAAGACAGAGTAGCCTTGGCTGTCCTGGACTCACTTAGTAGACCTGGCTAGCCTTGAACTCACAGTGATCTGCCTGCCTCTGCCTCCCGAGTGCTGGGGTTAAAGGGGTGCACATCATAAAAATGATCTCATCAAGGTAATAATACATATGCTGCTGTCTCACTCAATTCTGACAGTCTACTAATACACATTACTTCAAAATAGATTTACACAATTTTATCTACCAGCTTAAAAAATTAAATGAACTTGTGGATTCTTAGTACAATTTTCCTTAGATCCCTCCTACAACTGGTCGGTCAGCTGCTAGTATCCATAGCCCTTTGGACTGAAATTATAATGAAGGGTCTAGTCTTATTTCAAAATTCTTAGAACTACACTTGCAACAAAGGATTAAAAGTGTACAATTAAGGGCTGGAGAGATGGCTCAGAGGTTAAGGGCACTGACTGTTCTTCTGGAGGTCCTGAGTTCAATTCAGCAACCACATGGAGGCTCACAACCATCTATAATGTGATCTGATGCCCTCTTCTGGCCTGCAGGTGTACATGCAGACAGCACTGTATACATAATAATAAATAAATAAATCTTTTTTAAAAATTTTTTTTAAAAATGCACAGCCTTTAATCCCAGCACTTGGGAGGCAGAGGCAGGTGGATTGCTGTGAGTTCCAGGCCGGCCTGGTCTACAAAGAGAGTCCAGGACAGCCAAGGCTACACAGAAAAATCCTATCTTGAAAAACCAAAGGAAAAAAAAAAAGGTGCAATTAGTTGCTGTGTGCTAAATAAACTAAGGAAAGAGCTACTATATTTGGAGGAATCTTCTTTTATGTAGAAAATATCTCCATTTTACCTTTTATTTGTTTGTTTTCTGAGATAGTTTCTCTGTGTAGCCCTGCCCATCTTGGAACTCGGTAGACCAGGCTGGCCTTAAACTCAGAAATCCCCAGAGTAGCAGCAATCCTTATCTCCAGCTTCCTGAATGGTTTTTATTGTTTTTATGACAGGGTATTTCTATGTAGGCCTGGGTGTCCTGAAACTCACTTGTAACTAGATTGGCTTAGAATTCAAAGAGATCTACCTGCCTCTGCCCCCCTAGTGCTGAGATTAAAGGCATGGTCAATCACTACCCAGCTCAGGTTTATTTTTCAAAATTTCACCTCTAGGGGCTAGACAGATGATGCGTGTGTGGGTGCGCGCGCGTGCGTGCGCGCGCCCATGCATGCAAGAACACTAGCTGCGGGCTGGAGAGATGGCTCAGCAGTTAAGAACACTGACTGCTCTTCCAGGTCACGAGTTCACTTCCCAGCAACCACATAGTGGCTCACAACCATCTATAATGTGATCTGATGCCCTCTTCTGGCCTGCAGGTGTACATGCAGACAGAGCGCTGTATTCATAATAATAAATAAATGCAAAAAAAAAAAAAACCCAAAAAACAAAAAACCACCACTAGCTGCTCTTCCAGAGGACCTGGGTTCAATTCACCTAAATGACAGCTCACAACTGTCTGTAACTCCTGCTCCAAGGAATTCAACACCCTCAAACAAACATAAATGCAGGCAAAATACCAATGTACATGAAAGAAAAATTACAATGAAAAGAGAAAAGAAAAAATTTCGCCTCTACATTACATATCAATCTTGTACTCTCTACACTCTCTGCTTCCAAGTCTCTCTAGGGCTGTATTTTAATTTTTTTTCTTTTAAAGACAGGGTCTCTTTACATAGTTCTGGCTGTTCTGCAACTCACTAGTATAGACTAGGCAGGTCTACACCATGTCATCACTTGGGTCATCAAACCGGCCTTGCATAGCAAGGACTTTATCCAGTGAGCTATCTCACCAGCCTGTTTTCTCCTTTTCTTTTAAAGTAAATTGGCTGGAGCTGAAGGTGTGTGCCCACAATTCCAGCACTTGGGAGTACAGGCAGAAGGATCACCAGTTCAACCTTAGCCTCAACCAAGCCAAAATGAGCTCGGGCTGTTACAAAGGAGGAAATCAGCTGCCAGCTCGTCTTCAGGGCCAGTGAGAAGGCTCCCTGGGTAAAGGCACTTACCAACGTGGTAAAAGGTGAGAAATAACTTCCACAAATTGTCCTCTGAACTTCCCACCTCCAAAACATACACTAATACAAAAGATTCTGCCTTTTAGATTTCTGTTACACTGAATAATCAATTAATCAAATGTTTATCAGTCTTGTTGTCACATATTTTCATAATAACATTAGTGATCCAATGTCACTGAAACAAACTAAATACTTCTACTCATAGTTTTTCTATATTTATTTTTGATTATTTAGTATTTTTACTATTCCAGGTTGGGTGTACTTTTTAATCTGTGTGTGTGTGTGTGTGTGTGTGTGTGCGTGTGTGCGTGTACGTGTTCTCTTGCTTTCTTCCCTCCTTTTTCTTGAGGGTGGGTGGGTGAGTTTCCACACTGTACAGCCCTGGCTAGCCTTGAACTCCTTGAGATTCAATGGACTTTACTTCAGAGTGCTGGGATTAAAGACATGTGCCACTATGCCCAGATATCTTTTTTTCTTTTTTACAAAATATTTTACTTAATTTATGTGTGCTGGTAACAGGTCTTGGAGTTACAGATAGTTGTGAGCTGCCATGTGGGTGCTGGGAATTGAGCCTGGGTCCCTTGGAAGAACAGGCAGTACTCTTAACCACTGAGCCATCTCTCCAGACCCATGCCCAGCTATCTTCACTTTATTTTTTGGTATAGTGTCTCACTGAACCTGGAACTAAGTGATTCATCTAACTACTGGCAAGACTCGGGAACCTTCCTGTCTTTGCTTCCCCAGGGCTGGGGTTACACACACAGACCACTGAACTTGGGCTATCCTTTCATACGTGTTTTCTCCTACCTTCTTGGGAAGAGGGGGCTGGTAGAGCTGGGGAGCAAACCCAGAGACCTAGGTCATGTTAGGCAGGTGCTCTACCACTGGACTACAACACCAAAATAGTTTTTTCTTTTTCTTTTTTCTTCCCGAGACAAGGTTTCTCTGTGTAGCCCTTAGCTGTCCTGGAACCCACTCTGTAGATCAGGCTGGCCTCAAACTCATAGAGATCTGTCTGTCTCTGCCTCCCAAGTGCTGGGACTAAAGGAAAGCACCACTGCCACCCAGCACATTTCATTTCAAATGTGCTTTTACTAAGTTTTCATATATGTCTCAAGCTATGCACAACAAAACTACTTATTACTCAAAATATTATCATCCTAAAGCAGAGTCCTCCGGTGAAAATGTAAAATCAGCAACTATTTAGTAAGGCAGTAGGATGAGGACAAGTGATGACTCTGTAAATTAAAGGCTTAGTAGCAGCAGAGCAGTTAACAGGGTAAAGACTGAATAATGCCAAGGGACAATCTGAAGTACATGAGACAAGTTCCAAATAAAGTGTATTTGTAACAGAGGCTCCTTCAACCAAGGGGCAGTAACTCTAAACCAGTTACGGACACAAATGAGTCTTCTGTTATGGAAGCTCCTCCATTAACCAACACATGCAACCCAAAGGCAGTATGTTCCCAGTAAGTCCCCATGACTTAAGAAAACAAAGTTTAATGTTAACAGAAAAGATACTAGGAAATAAAACAAAACTATCATTTGTTAAACCAAATATAGCCAACATGGAAATTGTAAGAAAACAAAGCAATACAGGTCTAAATATAAGCAACAGTTGATACTTAAAAATCTGTATATTACCCATGTGACTCTTTTTTGGTTTTTCACACAAGCAGTCAAGCCAGGCTTTCTACAATATGGTTCAAATCTGCCTTTTCCAATTCTCATTTAAAAGAACTTGTCCAATAAAGGTCTTTGGAACACCTTGGGCTTTTATAAACAACAAAGGTTGTGCCCCTTAAAATTAACACTTTAGAAACCAAAGCAAAATTTTGTGAACCAACTTAAAAGTAGGTGAAAATAAAATTAAGCAATCAACCCTTAGAATATTTAGACAACTTCTAGATATTTTCCTTACCAAAACTTAACTTTCCTCCAAATACTAAAACATCTTATTTATACAGTGCCTCCAAATAGTAAATCCCTTCAAGATATGTTTTGTGGGACCCAGTGACTGGTATTTATTTTTTTTAAATTCCTTTAAAAAAAAATATAAGGGCTGAAGAGATGGCTTAGTGGATAAGAGCACAGGCTGCTCTTCCAGGTCCTGAGTTCAAATCCCATCAACCACATGGCAGCCCACAACCATCTGTAATAGAATCTGAGTCTCTCCTTCTGGTGTGCATGAAAACAGAGCACTCATATAAAAAATAAAATAAACACACCATTAAAACCAAGACTTGATTTAAATTTTTAGAGAACAAAAAAAGTGTATCCTGTTGGTACCTAAGATAAATCATATCTACTAGAACCACAGACTACCACACCAAAAAACCTCTGACATATCAGATCGTCACCGGACAATACTTTAAAACTCTTCAGCTGAGGGATCTGCAGCCTCAGGAGCTATGACAGGCATTTCAATAGCACCAAAGGCAGAATTAAAACAAACAAACAAAACAAACAAAAAAACAAACAAACAAAAAAAACCAATCAAAAAGACTGTATTGGGGGGGGTGAAAAGAAGAGAAGGGAGATACAGAGTGAACAAAGGGAAGAAAGCTAAATGCAGTGAGGTGTTGCTGAGGTATAGGGGAGGTCTGCTGCCTCCAGGTGCAAAGGTAAGTCACATCCACACTACAAGCCTTCCAATGCTGAGCTGCCTGATGAATTACTGAAACAGTCTTAGGAAAAACCCCTGCATACTGGGATGAACTGAATCCAGAATCTAATCTTTCTCTTTTTCAGACAGTGTTTTTATAATATTTTGTTTCAGTTGTACAAGTTATTTTTAAGAGCTTTAGTCAGAATTTATGCTCTAAACCTAAATTTACAACAATTGACTTTTAATCCTCTTAAATAGAGTACCATTATTAGGGGCTGGAGAGATGGCTGAGTGATTAAGAGCACTGGATGCTCTTCCAGAGGCCCTGAATTCAATTCCCAGCAACTACATGATGGCTTACAAGCATCTATAATATGATTTGGTGCCCTCTTCTGGTGTGCAGGTGTACATGCAGATAGAGTACTCATATACATTGAAAAAAAAAAAGTACAGTACCAGCATAAATAGTGGGTTTTAAAAAATACCCAAGTTCTTGGAGCTGGAGAGATGGTTCAGAGGTTAATAGCACTGACTGTGAGGGCTAGAGAGATGGCTCAGAGGTTGGGGGCACTGACTGCTCCTCCAGAGGTCCTGAGTTCAATTCTCAGCAACCACATGGTGGCTCACAACCATCTATAATGTGATCTGATGCCCTCTTCTGGCCTGCAGGTGTACATGCAGACAGAGCACTGTATTCATAATAAATAAAGAAAGAAAGAAATCTTTAAAAAAAAAAAAAAAAAACAAACAAGTTCTGTTAATTTACAATAACATCAAAGAGGAGAAACACCTAAAATGAAAAAAAATTTAAATGCTAGGTCAAAAGCTTAAACTTGTCAAAATGAGTTTTAATCTGGATAGCTCTGGAAGTAACAAACACATAAGATGGCAGATGAAGCCTGAAATAAGCGTTCTATTTTAAAGGTATAGGACTAAAAGAACTGGTGAAGTGTGGGTCCTGTAGCTAATAGAACTTTAAAAGTTATTTCAAGGAGAAGAATGCTACAATTCTTCAAAGTCAAAATGTGTTACTAAAATGTTATTCAGGGCAGAAAACACAAAAAAAATTAATTAAGACTCTAGTTTTACATTGTCTCTCCAAAACAAAACAACTAGCTAGAATATCCTGAGAAAGCTAGGACTGAAGGTTGATAATATTTATGAGGGTTTTTGTTTGTTTGAGACAGGGTTTCTCTGTGTGTGTTGTGTAGCCCTGACTATCCTGGACTCGCTTTATAGACAAGGCTGGCCTCAAACACAGAGATCTGCCTGCCTCTGCCACCTTACTGCTGGGACTAAAGGTGTGCACCACCACACCCAGGCTGCCAGGTTCAACAGTGGCTGTCTTCCTCAATCACTCTTCACCTTATTTTTTGAGACAGTCTCGCTGAACCTGGAGCTGGCAGATTCAGCTAGGCTGGCTGGCCAGCAAACCTCAGCAATAGTCATGTCTCTGTCTCCTCAGCACTGAGGCTATAGGCTTGTGCTAGATACTCAGCTTTTTGGGGTGCTAAGGAATGAACTCGGGTCCTTATGATTTGCTCAGCAAGCACTTGACTGAACATCACTCAGTGCCACAGTCTTTCCTTATACCATTCCTTCTATTAGAAGGACCTCTAACTGAAATGACAGGATCTGAGGCCTGATCCTTTTAACTTCAGAATGCTTTTATATATGTTCACCAGGAAAAAAGTTTTTACTAACAAGTACGCGTACATAAAAACAAAAACACCACCACCAACTAATCAAACCTTTAAGCTGTAAATTCAAGTTGTTGTTGACAGGATTGGCTCTGTGGATTCGACACTGTGTTTTCTCTAACCATTTATTTTCTCCTAATTATAACCAACTTACACTGCCATTATATATCACAACCCTATACATTCTTCACACATAAAAAGATCAGCAGCAGCATTATTAATACACATGTGCACATATACACATGTATATGAACACATCAAAAGACACAGCAAAGAACCCCAGAATCAGAATATAAGCCAAAGATGCAGATATAAATAACACAGCAAGATAATAACAAAATAACTGACTTTTACTTCTTAGATAAAATATTATCTTAACTCACCAGATGGCTCTTCTGGCTCACTTTCATTTTCTTCCTCAGGTGGGGCTTGAGGAGGTGGTGGGGGAAGCTTCTTTTCCTTCTCTGCTTTGGCATTTCTTTCTTCTTCCGAATAATATTCATCTTCTGAGAGGTTGGCCAAGCTTTCATCCATTTCCCTGTATTCTACCTACATGGAGATCATACCAGGAAAAAAAAAAAAAAACTAATGAGAAGCTCAATCACGGACTCTACTTGGAACCATTAATGGAAATTGATTGCTTTCAAATTTTAAAGAAATAACAAAGATCAAACCAACTTATAATAGTTACTAAAGACAAAAAGCCTTAAGAATACAGTGTCATCTGTGAGTTCCAGGCCAGCCTGGTCTACAAAAGGAGTCCAGGACAGTCAAGGTTACACAGAGAAACCCTGTCTCGAAAAACCAAAAACCAAACAGTATCAGTCATAGTTACATCTCTGACTCAAGCTCTCCTGTAGGTTTTTTTTCCCCAGTGTGTATTCATGTTCATATATTGAAAGTTTCTATTAAAATGGTTCTCATGGGGCTGGAGAGATGGCTCAGAGGTTAAGAGCACTGGCTGCTCTTCCGGAGGTCCTGAGTTCAATTCCCAGCAACCACATGGTGGCTCACAACCACCTATAATGGGATCTAATGCCCTCTTCTGGTGTGCAAGTATATATATGCAGGCAGAACACTGTATACATATTAAGTAAATTAAAAAATAAAATAAAATGTCTCCCATCCAGAAACCCTGTCTCAAAACAAACAAACAAACAAACAAACAAACAAAACAAAAAGCCTCTCATCCAAAAATAAAGTTAGTGATCCAGATATGGTGGCACATGCCTATAATTCCAGGTGATTTTTAAGTTCTAACGTGAGCTACACAGACAATTTCATGGCCAGCCTATATAAAATATCCTGTCTTAAAATATCATGAACTGGTCAGGCTTAGTGGCCCACACCTTTAATCCCAGCACTCAGGAGGTAGAGGCAGGCAGATCGATGTGAGTTCAAGGCCAGCCTGGTCTACAAATGGACTCCAGGACAGCCAAGGCTAACACAGAAACCCTGTCTCGAAAAACCAAAACAACAACAACAAACAACACATGAACTGAGAATGTAGCTCAGGTATTAGAGTCTCTTCCTGCTGTGGCCACTTTGAAAATCTTTTTTCTGCTTTTTGCTATTATTAGTTGACATACTGAGGACAGATGGCCCAAGCTAATTTGTTAGACCTGCGAGACCTAACGTGTTGACCCCAACATCTTCAGTACACTTTTATAAAACTTCAATTTAAGTCTGACTATGTAATTTCATATTTTAAAAGAGGAAACCCTAGTCCTGGGCACAGTGGTTCACGTCTATAATCCCAACACTTGGGAGGCAGAGGCAGAGTCTACATTGGCCTCAGC
This sequence comes from Acomys minous, assembly GCF_964271855.1. Taxonomy (NCBI): domain Eukaryota; kingdom Metazoa; phylum Chordata; class Mammalia; order Rodentia; family Muridae; genus Acomys; species Acomys minous. The sequence goes on from NC_140487.1 coordinate 112,238,829, forward strand.
TTCCTTTGTAAAAAGTTCTCTTCAGGTGTATGTACTCTTATACATTCTAAAGCCAAAAGAGAAAATTGGGTGTCCTGTTCTATTACTCTCTTCTTTATTCCCTTGAGACAGGGTCTCTCACTGAACCTGAAGCTTGGCTATAGCAGCCAATCAGCCTCTGATAGCGTCCTGTCTCTACTTCCCCCACAATGATGGCCAGTGGGGCCCACACTCATCAGCTTGCTTTTTTTTTTTAAAAGATGTATTCACTATTTATACAGTATTCTGCCTACACATGAGCCAGCAGGCCAAAAGAAGGCATCAGAGCCCATCACAGATGGGTATGAGCCACCATATGGTTGCTGGGAATTGAACTCAGGACCCCCAGAAGAATAGCCAGCACCCTTAACCTCTGAGCCATCTCTCTTGCCCTCAGCTTTTTTTTTCCTTTGTTCACCACCCCACTGAAGTTACAGTTTACATTAGCTCCCAAAACTGACTATGAATGGGTAAAATTCCCTACCTTTTTGTTGCTGTTGCTTTTTTTGTATTTTAGTTTATATTATGATTATGGGTGTTTTGTTAGTTGGGGGATTGTTTTATTGGCTTTTTTTTTTTTTTTTGAGACAGGGTTTCTCTGTGTAGCCTTGGCTGTCCTAGACTAGCTTTGTAGACCAGGCTGGCCTTGAACTCACAGAGATCCCTTGCCTCTGACTCCCAAGTGCTGGGATTACAGGAGTGCACCACCATGCCCTGCTATATAAGTGTTTTCTGTCCAATTATTTTTGTGCACCATATGCATGCAGTGTTCACATAGGCCAAAAGAGGGCATTGGGTTCCCTGAAACTGGAGCTACAGACAGGTTGTAAACTGCCATGTGGGTACTGGAAATCGAACTTAGGTCCTTTGGAAGAACAGTCATTACTCTCTGCCAATGAGCCATCTCTAACCCCACATCCTTGCTTCTAATTGTCCCTAAAACAAACAAATATCTCATGTTTCTTTTGAAAGTTTAAGAGCTGTTACTATGGCCAGGAAGGTGGCTCTTGGGATAAAGTGCAAATCACTGATGAAGACCAGAATCCCCAGCACATAAAAGACAGTCAGGAGTGGTGGGCATGTAATCCCAGTGCTTAGGAGATGCAAGGGATCCTTGGAACAAACTTACTACACAGACAAGCAAAATCAAAAATGCAAAAAGTTTGGGGTTCAGTCAGAAACCCTGCCTCAGAAAATAAAGTAGATTAAGGAAGACACTTGATATCAACCCTGGCCTCCATGTGCATGCACATATAGGCACACATGCTCACACTCGAGAGCAGGCACAGACTGCACATACCAAAAAAAAAAAAAAAAAAGAGCAAGATGGAAAAAACAGGACTCAAACCTAAGAGAAGCTGGACATGGTTGGCACATACCTGCAATCCCAGCATTCAGGGAGGCAGAGGCAGGATGGTCTCTGTGAGTTCGAGATCAGCCTGGTCTACAAAGTGAGTCCAGGACAGCCAAGGCTACACAGAGAAACCCTGTCTCAAAGAAAAACCAAACCAAAGCAAACAAAAACCAAAGAAAATCCTAAGAGAATTACAAAGACAGCAATCTTACAAAACTCCAACTGATCCACAGATTCAACACAATTCCAACATAAATTGGGTGCTGAGGCTGAGATAGCTGAGTCAGCAACATTCAGACACAGGGCAATCCCTGAGGCTTGTAGTCATATGGACAACCAGTGAGCTCCAGGCTCAAAGGAAGATCCTGGATTACAAAATAATTTGGAGAGATGATTGAGGAGGACGCCTGATGTCAACCTCTGCCGCTATCCAAACATGAACATGCATACATACACATGCACCGCACCCACACAAACATGTATACTAAGCACACAGCACACCAAAAAATTCCCATCTGTGTGTAAAGTAGTTATACAATTCCTACAAAAAGATCAATCATCTTGAAGAACAAGAAAGTTGATCTTGATTCCAAAATCCTTTTATAAAACCACAGTACCCAGAACAGTATGTCAGTGGCATATGGGTAGAAAAATACATCGATGAGACCAGAAAGATATTCCTCAGATACAACAATGGATGCAGCAGAAAAAGCCAAATACATAAATTGGGTCTTACCAAAATTTAAAAGTAGAATAAAATTAAATCTTACTATAAAATTATTTTTTAAAAATGAGCCAAAGCCAGGCATTATGGCATATGTCTGTAACCCCAGCAGTCAGGGAAGCAGAGGTAGGCAGATATCTGTAATTGAGGCCAGCCTGACATACAAAGCAAGTAGTCCAGGAAAGAGAAACCTGGGTGGGGGGAGGGGTAAGGGCGAGAGGGATGAAGAGCCAGGCATGGTGGCACATGCCTTTAACGCAGGCACAAAGGCTGTTAGAGAAAGCCTGTGTGTAAAAAACCAAAAACAACCCCCCTCGAAAGAAGTGGACTTGGTGATCAGAAATTCAATGTCATCCCTAAGACCAGCATCGGTTGTCCTTTAAAACAAAACAAAACCCAACCTTTTAATAAAAAGATATTTAAATATTTAAAAGAACAACAACAACAACAAAAAATACCGAACCATGTCCAGCATCATTAACCATTAGGGAAATGCATATCAGACTACAATGAATTATCATTTCAGATCTACAAAGATGGCTATAGTAAAAGACAGACAATGCTAAGCACAAAGATATGGAGACATAGAACCCACACACGCTGCTCATGAGGTGAAACTGTGGCTCCTACTTTAGAAAAACATTTGGTAGCAATTACAAAAGAAAAGCAGAATTCACATGTGATTCAGCAATTATAATCCCAGGTATTACAAGAGATATGAAAAAAATTATGTCCCCATGTTGTACCTACTGTGTTCATAGTTACATTATACATAGCAGCAAAAAAGTAGAGACCTCCCCCAAAAAAGTCCATCAAATGAATAAATGATGGCAAACCCATACTAACAGCAAAAGTAAAGGGCCACATATCCTGAGACTGCATACAGATTGTTCAGAACAGGCAACTCCATATAGTCAGAAAGTAGACTAGTGAGGGGCTGGGGATGAGAAAAGACAGCTGGTATACAGGTGTCTCTGGGAAACAGTGGCATGTCCTAAGCTAACTGTGAAGCCGATTTTATGTTATGATTACATATTTTAAAAAGCAATACTGAGGCCAGGTGTGGTGGTGCACGCCTTTAATTCCAGCACTCGGGAGGCAGAGGCAGGTGGATTGCTGTGAGTTTGAGGCCAGCCTGGTCTACAAAGCGAGTTCAGGACAGCCAGGGCTACACAGAGACCCTGTCTCGAAAAAACAAAACAAAAACAAACAAACAAACAAAAAGCAACACTGGCACATGAATTGTCTCAAATCAGCCTTAAATTATCTCAGTTCCTGGCCACACTTTCAACTGAACTGATAAAATGGAAACCTACTAGGCTTTGTCTTGTTGCACCTCTAAAGGTTGAAGTCATTAATTAACCTCTATGCTTTTCTTCTAATGCCTTTAAAAACAAAAACAGCCAAGCAGGTGGATGGCTATGAGTTTGAGGCCAACCAGGTCTACAGAGTGAGTTCCAGGACAGCCAAGGCTACACAGAGAAACCATGTCTTTAAAAAACAAAATAGTGAAAAGAAAAAAAAAAAGGGGGGGGGGGCCAGGTGTTGTGGCCCATGCCTTTAATCACTATGAGTTCAGGGTCATCCTGGTCTACAAAGTGAGTCCAGGACAGCCAGAGCTGTTACACAGAGAAACCGTGTCTCTAGAAAAAACAAACAAACAAAAAAACACAAACACACACAAAAAACAAAAACAGCAAAACAACAATCCCCCTCAAAAAACAAAACAGAAATCCCCCCAAATAAAACAATATTTAAAAACCGCCCAATACAGGCAAATTGAACTGTGTTCAGATTATCTTAGGGGCTGGCGGTGTCACTGTGTGTGTTCCGCCTTCCCACATGCACTTTCTTTAGGATTCTAGTTTTGTGGGTTTTAAGAATAAGTTAGGTAGGGCTCCTTACTGCGTTTTCACACATAACTAGTTGGTTTTGGCTGACTCTCTCCTCCCTTCTGATCCTCCATCTTTGCTGAAACCATTCCAGCCCCCGTATTCCACTTTCTGGTTCTTGTTCTGATAAAAAGCAAAACAAAACAAAACAAAACAAAACAAAAACCGCCTTTCCTCCAAATTCATTTTACTGAGCAGTGAGTACGAGATCTTTCAAGTCAGTAGTTGAAGCTGAGGCCTCTGCAGGTAACACTCGTCTCAAGATGCTGCTCATGCCGGACTTGGAAAACCATGCCCAGCAGCCTGGCAGTGTCCTATCTTCCTGACATCTCAGCAAGCCCAGGTGGGAGGATGCACTAAGCCCAGGAATCTGAGATCAAACTGTGCAAAGTAACAGGGTGTCAGATCAAAAACAAAACAAAGCAAGCCCAATGAGGAAGGTGCAGAATCCCAGGGGAGGCTGACAAAGGAGGATCACAAATCCAAGCTCTGTCTAGGCCACAAGATAATTCAGGACCAATCTGTGCGAACTCAGCTTCAAAATAAAAAGTAGGCCTGGAGATATAGTAGAGTGATAGAGAACCAGTCTACCACATACAGGATTCAACTCCCTAGTACAGCAGGAGAAAAAACATGTACAAGCTACCTAAACCTGGCACAGTGGCGCATTCCTTTAATCCCAGCAGCCGGGAGGATCTCTGTAACTTCCAGGCCAGCCTGTTCTACAAATCAGGCCAGGAAAGCCAGGACTACACAGAGAACCCGTCTCGAAAGAGCAACAACAACAACAACAACAAAAAAAAAAAACCTAGCTAAATCCCACAACTTACCACCTGTACTGATGTATTTATTTTGCAGTGCTGTGGACTGAAACCCTGGTTCTCAATCATGCTAGGCAACTGCTGTGCCAGTCAGGCACACACCTACACTGTTTCTTTACATTCATTACATACCCATGTGTGTTTTCAATTTCCCAAACAGATTAAGAACTCTCTGGAAAAAGGCACTGTCTGAATAAAGCCACATCAACACCTGGCAATGTTACCGCCCCAGGTGATTGGCTCTTTGTTTCATTAAAGAAGGGACACCCTTGTCAAAACACCAAACTTTGAACTTAGAAACTGTACCCCTCAGTTTACTCATTCTTAAAAATGAAGCTTAACAATACCAGTCTAATGGTGTTTAGCAAAACGAAAACGTTGGACCCATGCCAAATACACCATCTGGCACACTGAGGTATTAAGACAGAGATGTTATCTGTGTATAGTGTTGGATTTGGTGCCAAATCCTTTATCTTTACGTTTGCACCATGAGCATTCAACTGGTATTAGGAGCATTCTTCACCCGCTTCCACTTCAGTAAAAGTCTACCCGAGGCCCAAGAATGGCGCCTGCCGTCAAACCTGACAACCTCAGTTCGACTCCTGAACATGGTGGAAAAACAGAACAGACTCAGGCCCAGCTGTCCTCTGACCTCCGCTCGCACACAGAAAATAAATAATTGTAAGAAGAAAGAAAGGAGAGAGAGAGAGAGAGAGGGAGAGAGAGAGAGAGAGAGAGAGAGAGAGAGAGAGAGAGAGTGTCTATACCAAAAGACCACATTAAAAAAAAAAAAACCTGGCATACAGCAAGACCTTTAAAAAACAAAAAAGTCTCTTCCTTTTCACGCCCCTTGACTCTGGATCATCAACCACCTCAATTTCCCCTGTGCACCCAGAACAGAAGCCGCCTGGCGTCTACACAGGTGGATAAATGCATCAGGAAGCCATCTTTCCCAGTTGGAAGATCACGGTCACACCCTCCCCGTGCCCGAAACCCTGGGTCCCCGCACAAAGGCCCGGCTCCCCTCCCCCGCCCCACCCGCCCCACCCCCAGCCGGGCCCAGGCCTCACCTTCGCCCGCTTGCGCCGGCTGGTCCTTCGGCCCTCCGGGGTCTCGGCTATTCCCGTCTCCATGGGCGTCGCGGAGCCCGGCCCCGCTGTGGGCCCCGCCTGAGGCCCGGCGGACCCGGGCGGCTCGGCCAGGCCCCCGGGCGGTGAGGCCCGCGGAGGCTCCTTCTTTCGGGGAGTGCGCTCGCCCGCCGCCCCCGTGGCAACCTCGGTGGGGCCCGCCAGGCCCCCGGGCGGCGCGGCCACCTCAGAGCCGTTCTCCGCGCCGCCCGCCGCCCCGGGCCCGGCCTCCGTCCCAGCTGCCGCCGCCGCCGCCGCTGCTGCCGCCGCCGCCGCCGCCTTCTTCCCAGACAACATCTCGGGCCGCCTGGCCGCCGCGGGCCGCAGGGGCCGCTCGGTCTGCCGCTCCGTGTGTTCGCAGCCGCCGCTCCGCTCGGACCTCGCTCAGACCGCACGAAGACCGACAACCCCGCGTGCGCACGCGCCCTGCGCGCTCCCGCCGCGTCAAAGACAAAAAGCCGCAGCGGTCTTCGGCCCCGCCTCCTCTCAACCATAGAGCGGACTCCTGGAGGCTAGAGCGGAGCCAAGAGCTCCGAGAGCGAGGCTGGCGTAGAGCGGCCCCCTGCGATTGGGAGTCTGTCCCAGCTCCTCCATCTGAATTTGGGCGTTGAACCTGACTGCACCTCCCAGGACCATTTCCAACAGAGACTCTCAAGATTGATTGATTGATTGATTGATTCATTCATTCATTCATTCATTCCCCGTACACTAGTTACTTCAAGTAATACTATGCATTCTCACTGCAGGACAAGGGTTGAAATATGGAATTCTGGCTTTCAGGGAGCTTCCCACCTAATTGAGATAGGGCAACATTCTGAAGGACGACTTAATTGATGTACCGTTGCCCAGCCTGGCTGCATGAAAATACCTGTCTCAAAACAACAACAAAAAAGTTAGTGTCTTAGGTTTACTATGGTTGTGATGCAACACATGACCAAAAGCAAGTTGGGGAGGGAAGAATTTAATTGGCTTACATCTCCACATCACTGTTCATCATCAGAGGAAGACAGGACAAGAACTCAAACAGGGCAGGAACCTGGAGGCAGGAGCTGATGCAGAAGACGTGAATCGGGGCTACTTACTGGCTTGCTCTCTCTGATTTGCTCATCCTGTTTTTCCTGTAGTACCCATGACCACCAGCCCAGGAGTGGCACCACCCACAATCAGCTGGTGCCTCTCCCATAAATCACTAAGTAAATATCCTACCCCAACAGGGTGGCAAGCAGCAACCCTGAGCTTGTGCAGGCTCTGCCCCCGAACACTCTGCTCAGCCTCGTGATCGCCCGGGCTCTGGAGCAATGGCAGGATGTCTGAGATAAAAAACAGTTCATTTAGCCGGGCGTGGTGGCGCACGACTTTAATCCCAGCACTCGGGAGGCAGAGGCAGGCGGATCGCTGTGAGTTCGAGGCCAGCCTGGTCTACAAAGCGAGTCTAGGACAGCCAAGGCTACACAGAGAAACCTTGTCTCAAAAAACAACAACAACAAAAAAAAACCAGTTCATTTTCTGCGTTGGGTCTCCTTGCATAAACCTCCATGTTCCATGCTGTCGCTTGAAGCCATGTTGATGTCTGTGGTCCATGTTGTCACCCAGGACCAAGTTGTGGTCCATGATCCACACTGGGGACCAGGTTAATGTCTGTGGTCTATGCAGTCACCGGAAATTGGAAAGAGTTCAAGTCCAGCCTGGTCTACAAAGCAAGTCCAGCACAGCCAAGATAACATAGAGAAACCCTGTCTCGAGAAAAAGAAAAAAGAAGAAGAAGAAGAAGAAGAAGAAGAAGAAGTTAGGTGAGGCAGTGGTGGCGTACTCCTTTAATCCTAGCACATGGGAGGCAGAGGCAGGCAGATCTCTGTCAGTTCAAGGCCAGCCTGGTCTACAGAGTGAGTTTCAGGACAGCCAGAGCTATTACACAGAGAACCCCTGTGTGTGTGGGGGGGGGGGGAGGAAGATAAGAAGAAAAAGAAGAGGAGGAGGAGGAAGAGGAAGAGGACGAAGTTAATCAAGGCACATGCCGTTAATCCCAGCACCAGGTAGGCAGAGTTAATCAGGGGCTGGGGAGATGGTTCTGCTTGTAAAGTGCTCACCATGCAAGCATAAGGACATGAATTTGATTCTCCTAAAAAGCTAGATGGGGTGGCACGCTCTTGTAATCCCAGCACTGAGACCAGAGACACTGTGGGCCTTGCTGGTCAGCCCTTCAAGCTAAATCCATGAACCCCAAGTCCCAGAGAGAGACTCTGTCTCAAACAAATAAACAAACAAACAAATAAACAAAATAGGATGGACAGCTCCTGAGGAATGATAGCCAAAGTTGTTTTCTGGCCTTTACAAACACACACCTGTACACACACACATACACACAACTAAAAAACAAAAATAAGCAGGAGTACCTTCAGTAGGTAAAGGCACTTACTTGTTGACAAGCCTGGTAACCATATGGTGGAACGTTCTCAGACATCTACACATACACAAATAATAAATAAGTAAGTATATTTGGGGGGTTGTTGTTGTTTTGTTTGTTTTTTGAGACACAGTTTCTCTGTGTAGCCCTGGCTGTCGTGGACCTCACTGTGTAGACCAAGCTGGCCTCAAACTCAAGAGTTCCACTTGCCCCTCCTCTGAGTGCTGGGATTAAAGGCATGCACTACCACTTCCTGGCTAAATAAGTATAATTTTTAAAGTAAATCAAATAGATAGCCTCCATGGACTAATTGGCATTATTCTAGGGTGACTATGAAAATATAGAGGAAGCCAGGCGGACAGGAAGCCAGGCAGTGGTGGCACACATCTTTAATCCCAGTACGGCAGGGTAGGCAAAGGCAGACGGATCTCTGAGTTCAAGGTCAGCCTGGTCCAGGACAAGCAGGGATGTTACACAGAGAAACCCTGTCTCAAAACAAACAAACAAACAAAAATATAATAATAATAATAAAAGAAAGAAAGAGAGAGAAGAAAAAAAGAAGAGGAAGAAGAAAGAAAGTACACAGGAATCTCTTTGCCTTATCCCCAAGTTATGGATACTTTTTCTTTGCAGTCTCGCCCAATACAAGAGGAGGTGGCCTCTAACATTGGCTGTTCTGTTACAGGGGCTCCCAGAAGTGTACAGTGAGAGAGGTATTGCTGAGGTCTACAACACTTGGCTGCCAGGAGGATGTCATGACATGATGCTTTCAAACAGCCTGCCAGAGAGCCTGACTCACAGTGGCCCCTCCAGACAGGCACAGGAAAAGTTATTGTTATGCGACAGCCAGGGTAGGGGTGGGGAGCTAGTTACAAATCAGAGGAGTGGGTGGCTGTGCTTTCTGTTATGGATGGGGCTGAAGCAGGGGCCTGGGGCCTGTGCCCCTCTGTGTCATAATGTTGGGGGAACTGATATTTCTTCTGAGGGGTTTCCTTGGGGTTCTTGCTTCTTCTGGCACCATAGGAGCCATCTTGGCTTGGTTGATAAGCTTTAAGCCAGCCTTGTTTGGCTTCCTTCTCCTCCTGCTGCTGCTTAGCAACTGGCTGGTCAAAAATGAACTCAATCAGGCTCCCTCCCAGACCCAGAGGGTAAGCAAGAGGGTGCTTAATCCTCACTAACGGTTATGGGACACTCGGGGCTGGACTGGCAGAGTGGCTCAGGGAAGGGGTCAGGCTGAAGAAGTCTGTGACTTCTATGAGTCTGGGCTAAGGCTCCTCTTGCATGGTGGTGGTGGACAAGATCCCTTCAACAAGGCTCCTGTTGACTCAGCTGTGAAATAGGGGGCGTACTAGACTCTCCCACACCGTGCTCCGTCCTGTTTCAGCAACACTACCAACTATTTCAAACGGAAAGAAAAACTTTAAGTTGATGAATACGTACATAGTATAATATGTATATATTTATTTTTATGTATGAGAATAAGATATAAGGCAATAAGATAATAAGGTACCAGATGCCAGATATTATGTTATAGAGGTTTATTAAATGAGCATGGAGGAAAAGGAAAAGGGGGGAGGGGTACCCCAAAGAGAGAGAGACAGAGACAGAGAAAGATAGAGAGATGGAGAGAGGAAGAGTAAAAGGAGTAGAGAGAGGGTCACTAGGAGAGTTTGTCCTTTTACATAGCTCTGGACAAAGCCACGCCCCCATGGCAGATGGGCAATGACATCACCTGTACGCGGACTGGAGCAGAATCCTAACATTTATGATATATAATAATGAATTTATCAGAAGTGCACAAATCGCATCAGCCAGTTTTCTCCTGCTATAACCTCTTCCCAAACTGATCATCGTCTTATAAAGAAAAGAGGGTTCTTTCGGCTCATGGTTTTAGAGGTTCTGGCTCTTGACTGGGTGCACCCATTGCTTTGAGGTCTCTGGCAAGTGGGTTGTGGGAAGGAGGGGATAAAACTGAGCACCCATGGGGCTGGAGAGATGGCTCAGAGGTTAAGAACGCTGTCTGCTCTTCCAGAGGTCCTGAGTTCAATTCCCAGCAACCACATGGTGGCTCACAGCCGTCTATAATGTCATCTGACGCCCTCTTCTGGCCTGCATGCAGATGTACATGCAGGCAGAGCACTGTATACATAGTAAATAAATACATCTTCAAAACAAAACAAAACAAGAAGTGAGTACGCATGGCCAGGAAGTGAAAAGGAGCCTCACTAGCAGATAAAACTAGGATAAAACAAGGAATTCTCAGCCCGGTGGTGGTGGTGGTGGCGGCGGCGCACGTCTTTAATCCCAGCACTCGGGAGGCAGAGGCAGGCAGATCGCTGTGAGTTCGAGGCCAGCCTGGTCTACAAAGGGAGTCCAGAACAGTCAAGGCTACACAGAGAAACCCCATGTCGAAAAACCAAAACATAACAAAAAACAAGGAATTCTCTGGGTGGGGTGTTTCTTGCTTGCTGGAGGGGGGTTAGGTGAGTGGGGGTTTGTGGGGGGCGGGGGGCATTATTTGGCAGCTTCTTCGGCCTCTACATAGGAAACACTAGTATCGCTTTCCTCCTCATTTGCCACCACGTAGAATATCTCCAGATGTTGCCAGGTGTTACCTGGAGAGGGCAAAATAGCTTCCTATTTAAAGCAAACAAACGGGGCTAGAGAGACGGCTCACCCTTTAAGAGCTCTTGTTGTTCCTGCGGAGGACCCAGGTTCAGTTCCCAGGACCCACGTGGTGGCTCACAGCCATCCGTAAGGGAATCTGATGACCTCTTCTAACCTGGGCTGGCACTGCATGCCCACGTTGCAGATAGGCATGCAGGCAAAACCACCCACGCACCTAAAATAAAAACAGTTTGGGACTGAAGTGATAACTCGGTGATTAAGAGCACTTGCTGCTCTTGCAGAGGACCTGAAGTCAGTTCCGAACACCTACGTGATGGCTCAGAATTGCTGGTAACTCCAGGGGTCTGGCGCCCTCCTTGGCTTCCACAGGCACACATACAGTGCCTCAATCACACATAATTCCCACTCCAGGGTATCCATGCTCTCTCCCAATCTCCTTGGGCACCGCATGCACGGGTGCAAGTACATGCATGCAGGCAAAACCACTCATAAACAGAAAGTAAATACATCTAAAAATAAAATAAGATACTTAAAAAAAAGAAAAAGGCTAGGACAAGCCCAGAAGGCAAAGCACTTACTTGCTTGCTGGGCAAATATGAGGACTGGGATTGGATGCCCAGTACCCTATTAAAAGCAGAGTTGGGGGCTGGAGAGATGGCCCAGCGGTTAAAGGCACTGACTGTTCTTCCAAAGGACCCAGGTTCAGTTCCCAGCACCCACATGGCAGTTCACAACTGTCTGTAACTCCAAGATCTGACACCCTCACACAGACATACATGCAGGCAAAACACCAATGCACATACGATGAAAATAAATAAATTATTTAAAAAAAAAAAAAAGCAGAGTTGGTCTGGTGGTCCACCTAGACTGTAGGAGTTGGAAACAGGATCCCCAGAAGAGGCCAGATCGCCTGGCTAGCCACAATGGTGAGCTCTGGGTTCAGGGACAACCCTTCCTCAACATACAGGGTGGAGTGCAAGCAAGCAAGACACACATGAACACACTCATGCTCACACACATTCTAGCATACAAACACACGAGGACACCAGACATACATGCATTTGCAAAGAAAAAAAAAAAGCACTAAGACACTAAAAAAATACGATGAGCGTGGTGGCGCACGCCTTTAATCCCAGCCCTCGGGAGGCAGAGGCAGGAGGATCTCTGAGTTCGAGGCCAACCTGGTCTACCAAGCGAGTGCAGGACAGGCAGGGATGTTAAACAGAGAAACCCTGTCTGGAAAAAACAAAAACAAACAAACAAAACACTAAAAAACAAAACTCAGGATTATAAATGAGGAAGTAACATTTTGGGGGAGGGAACTCCGGGGTAGAAGAGACTTTCACAGAAATTTCAACTGTGTTAATGAAATTCCCTCCCTCCCTCCCTCCCGTTGGCCTCTCCCTCCTCTCTTTTCCTTCCTTCTCTTCTCCCTCCCTCCCTTCCTGTTCTACCACTGAGCTGCGTCCTACTTGTCTTCTTAAGCTGATATGAGAAATATGGAAGTTTGGCATTGTGTTTGCTATCTTTCCCCACATCGCTTTGACTCTGTTTCCTGAAGGAGGGTCTCATGTGGCCCAGGCTGACCTCCAACTCTCTGTGTAATCAAGCATGGCTTTGAGCCTCTGGTCCTCTCCACTTCTGTTTCCCGAGTGCTGGGACTACAGGGGTGTGCCCCACAACTAGTTTATACACTGCTGGAGCTCAAACTCGGGCCTCCACTCATGCCAAGCAAACAGTATACCAATGGTGCTCGATCCTAGCCTGAAGTAGGTAGTTTTAAAGTGTTTCTTAAGGCCACCAGTTTGGCCTGGTGAGATGGCTCAGTGGATAAAGGTACTTTTCACCATGCCTGGTGACCTAAGTTAGAACTGACTTAAACAGACATATAGTAGATAGATAGATAGATAAATAAATAAATAAATAAATAAATAAATAAATAAGGCCAGGAATGGTGGCGTACGCCTTTAATCTCAGTACTCAGGAGGCAGAGGCAGGCAGATCACTGTGAGTTCGAGGTCTACAAAGTGAGTCCAAGAAAGCCAAAGCTACACAGAGAAACCCTGTCTCGAAACAACAACAATAACAACAACAACAACAACAACAACAACAACAACAACAAAAGCAGTAGTTTGTAGCTGAATCCAAAGAAAAAATTTTACTATAAATGGGGTTGTGGGGGCGGGGACGGGACATTAGGATTTGTGAAGTTTTACTGATCCTGACGATGAGCTCAGAAAGGCTTTTGAGGGAGAAAAAAAAAAAAGATTCTGAAGACATAAATACACACACACATACTCACACATTTATGCCAAGGACCGTAATTTTTTTTTTTAACGTATGTGAGCGCTCTTTGTACGACACTGCGTGTTAGGAGGAGTCAGTTCCCTCCTTCCACTATGTGGGTCCTGGGGATCAGACTCAAGTCTGACTTGGCGGCAAGAGCCATATTGTCAACCCACAGGGCTTTAGTCCTGTATAGCCAGCAGATCCAGCAGCCTACAAGACAAAGACAACCATAGGTCTGAGGAGTTTGGGGGAGGAGGTGTTGCTGCCAGATGATGAGAAAGTGACTACTACCCTTCTCTAGACCCCGTGTCTCCCAACCATGAATTGTGGTACAGATGCTTTCCCCCTGGCCAGAGGGCCTGAGAATCGATTTGAGAAAATGGCCTGGAGGGCTGGGAATGGAGCTCAGTTAGTAAAGCCTAGCGGGCCCGAAGCCCTGGGAGTTCAATTCCCCAACACTGCAGAAACTAGATGTAGCGATGATGTTCATGTGTAGCCGCACTGGAGGGGTAAAGGCAGGAGGAGCCCAAGGACATCTTGGCTACGTAGTGGGTTCCAGGCTAGCCTGGGCTACATGAGGACTCTGTCTCTAAAACAGAATGAAAATAGAAAATGACGCTGCTCTGGAGCAGACGTTCTGTGTCAGAAAGAATTAATGGTCACGAACTGACTCTTCTCTTCCGATGGGGATCTTAGGAGGAGGCAGAAACAGCCATGGCTCTTCCCAATGACATCGCCACGAACCAGAAAGAGCTGGAAAGAATGAATGCTTGCTTCGCTCTCCAGGACAAGGTCCTTGAACGGCTGTTGCTCAGTGAGATGAAGCTGAAGGTCTTGGAAAATCAGATGTTTGTCATATGGAATAAGATGAACCGCCGCCGCTGGTGGGCCAGCAGGCACCGGAACTTCTCCAGGAGGAGGCACAGGACGAGGAGGAACGAGTCCACTTTCTCCACGGTCTCTAACTATAGTACCAACACCCCCACTGAATGTGACTGAGATGGGCCAGCTTCTGCTGACGTGATCTTGACCCAGTGTACGTGTCTGGTTTTGCCGTTGTCTTTGCTGCTGCTGTAACAAAATATCTGAGCCTGGGACCTTTATAAAGAAAAGAAGCTTTGTTTAGTTCACAGTGTTGGAGGTCTAAAGGATGTGATGCTAGCGGTGGCTTTCTGTGAGGGCTTCAAAGAGAATAGCCCCACGTTGTGTGTATGTGTGTGTGTGTAAGAGAGAGAGAGAGAGAGAGAGAGAGAGAGAGAGACAGACAGACAGACAGACAGACAGACAGAGAGACAGAGACAGAGACAGAGAGAGACAGAGACAGAGACAGAGACAGAAAAACCAGGAAAGCCAAAGCTGCCTTGTGACAACCTCTCCTGAATTAAGGACGTAGCTCAGTGGTAGAGCACTTGCCAGGGATGTGTAAGGTCCTGGGTTCAATCCTCAGTATTTCAAAAATGAAGAAATCAAAACAGCACTCTCTTTGGCTCATCAGCTTAAGCCATTTCCCACCAGGTTACTCTGACAACCCAAGTTCAATTCCTAGAACCTGCCTACATGGTTGGGGGGCAGAACTGACTCCTGGAACTTGTCCTCGAACCTCCACACTTGTGAATATATACTCGAACACATACATGAAATAATACATAATAAAATAAAATAAAATAAAAGCAGCAAACACCCTTCTCTTGAGGTAACCAATTCAGTCCCAGACTCTTTTTTTTTTTTTAATGTGCATTGGTGTTTTGCCTGCATGTATGTCTGTGTGAGGGTGTCAGATCTTGGAGTTACAGATAATTGTGAGCTGCCATGTGAGTGCTGGGAATCGAACCCAGGTCCTCCGGAAGAGCAGTCTGTGTTTTTTGTTGTTGTTGTTGTTGTTTTTCGAGACAGGGTTTCTCTGGGTAGCCTTGGGTACCCTGGACTTGGTTTGTAGACCAGGCCGGCCTAGAACTCACAGCGATCCGCCTATTTCTGCCTCCCAAGTGGTGGGATTAGAGGTGTGCGCCATTTCTCTAGCCACCCAGTACTAGACCATGATTAAAAGGAACTTGGGGAGGAAAAGCCTTTATCTGGTTACCCTAAATCATCAAGAGAGGCCAGAGTAGGAACGGAAGCAGGAAGCAGAGATCACAGAAGACACTGCTCATGGTCAGCTACCTTTTTTTTTTTCTTTTGAGACAGCCCCAACTGTCCTGTAGACCAAGCTGGCTTCAAACTCTCTGCTTCCTGAGTGCTGGGGTTAAAGGAACGTACCACCATTTGTAGCTCTCAACTACCTTTCTTATAGCTCCGGCACTCATGCCCAAAGATGCTACCACCCACAGTGACCTTGGCCCTCTTGAATCACTTAGCAGCCAAGAAAATGCCCATAGATCAACTGGTGGAGGCAACTCTTTAGTTGAGGTTCCCTCTTGCCAGGTGAGCCATTACCAACCAAGACTAGACACACCTTGCTCTTGCTCTGGGCCAAGTTCCCAGCACC